>NC_081370.1:15313938-15979771 GCF_030684315.1 Stegostoma tigrinum
AGGTTGGTGGGGTGGTGTGTGAGACCGAGGGGGATCCTCTCTGGGCGGTTGTGGCGGGGGAGGGGTGTGAGGGATGTGTTGCGGGAAATGCGGGAGACACGGTCAAGGGCGTTCTCGACCACTGTGGGGGGAAAGTTGCAATCCTTGAAGAACTTGGACATCTGGAATGTGCGGGAGTGGAATGCCTCATCATGGGAGCAGATGCGGTGGAGGCGGAGGAATTGGGAATAGGGGATGGAATTTTTGCAGGAGGGTGGGTGGGAGGAGATGTATTCTAGGTAGCTGTGGGAGTTGGTGGGCTTGAAATGGACATCAGTTACAAGCTGGTTGCCTGAGATGGAGACTGAGAGATCCAGGAATGTGAGGGATGTGTTGGAGATGGCCCAGGTGAACTGAAGGTTGGGGTGGAAGGTGTTGGTGAAGTGGATGAACTGTTCGAGCTCCTCTGGGGAGCAAGAGGCAGCGCCGATACAGTCATCAATGTAACGGAGGAAGAGGTGGGGTTTGGGACCTGTGTAGGTGCAGAAGAGGGACTGTTCCACGTTACCTACAAAGAGGCAGGCATAGCTGGGGCCCATGCGGGTGCCCATGGCCACCTCCTTAGTCTGTAGGAAGTGGGAGGAATTGAAAGAGAAGTTGTTGAGGGTGAGGACGAGTTCGGCTAGGCGGATAAGGGTGTCGGTGGAGGGGGACTGGTCAGGCCTGCGGAGGCCCTTGAGGCCATCTGCATGTGGAATACAGGTGTATAGGGACTGGACGTCCATGGTGAAAATGAGGTGTTGAGGGGCCAGGGAATTGGAAGTCCTGGAGGAGCTGGAGGATGTGGGTGGTGCCATGGACGTAGGTAGGGAGTTCCTGGGCCAAAGGGGAGAAAATAGAGTCCAGATAGGTGGAGATGAGTTTGGTGGGGCAGGAACAGGCTGAGACGATGGGTCGACCAGAGCAGGCAGGTTTGTGGATTTTGGGAAGGAGATAGAAACGGGCCGTGCGGGGTTGGGGAACAATGAGGTTGGAGGCTGTGGGTGGGAGGTCCCCTGAGGTGATGAGGTCATGAATGTGTTGGAGATAATGGTTTGGTGCTCGGGTGTGGGGTCATGATCGAGGAGGCGGTAGGAGGTGGTGTCGGAGAGTTGGCGTCTGGCCTCGGCGATGTAGAGGTCAGTGCGCCATACTACCACTGCGCCACCCTTGTCTGCGGGTTTGATGGTGAGGTTGGGATTGGAGCGGAGGGAGCGGAGGGCTGCCCGTTCTTCAGGGGAGAGTTTGGAGTGGGTGAGAGGGGTGGAGAGTTTGAGCCGGTTAATGTCTCGACGGCAGTTAGAGATGAAGAGGTCGAGGGAAGGTAGGGGGCCTGGGGGTGGTGTCCAGGAGGAGGACTTGTGTTGGAGGCGGGTGAAGGGGTCAGTGGAGGGAGGGTTAGGTTCCCGGTTGAAAAAGTAGGCGTGGAGGCGAAGGCGGCGGAAAAACTCTTCTATGCCCAACCGTGACTGGTGTTCGTTGATGTGTGGTTGTAGGGGGACAAAGGTGAGCCCCTTACTAAGGACTGACCGTTCGTCCTCAGTTAGTGGAAGGTCTGGGGGAATGGTGAAGATGCGGCAGGGTTCAATGTGGCTGTCTTCTCTGGGGTAGCTGGCTGTGGAGGCTGTGGGCGGAGCGATGAGGTCGTTGGCCATGGGCGGGGTTCCGTCGGCATCGGCCGTGGGCGGGGCTCCATCGGCGTCGGCCGTGGGTGGGGTTCCGTCGCTGGTTGGAGGAGCGGGGTGGGCAGCAGCAGCTGCGGTGAGAGTGGTGTGTGATGTGTTGTAACTGGAAGTGGAGGCGGTGATTGCAGTAGCAGTCCTGGAAGTGGTGTGGCTGGCGGAGGCGGATGTGACATCATCGGTGGGGTCTCCGGCCGTGTCCTCATGGTCAATGGTGGGGGAGGGGCAGGGACAGACTCGGGATTTGGGAGGTGCAGGAATCCTCTTGTGGGTGGCAGGGCCCAGTGAGTTTGTTGTACTTACGATTTTTGGTGTCCAGTAAAGCTGAGTAAAACTGAGTGTCCAGTCTGTGGATCCTGCAGAGGATAAAAAACAGCAGAGGTCCTTTGCAGGTCTGGGAGAGGGAGGCTCTGAGCTGGGTAAGGCTGGATTGCAGGGTGTGGAGGTGCCGGCGCATGGCTGCGAGTGTCTGTTTCAGGACTCGCAGGGGGAAACGCTTCTGAAGGGTCTGGATATTCTGGGTGTAGAGGTGGTCACGGTTGGGGCCAAATTGGGAAGGCTGAAATGTAGACTGTAGTCCAATGGGAATGATCCGGTTCCATAGGCAGGTGCTGAGGAAGGTGATGTGGCTACGGTACCTGGTTTGCTTCAGGACATGGTCGAGCAGTTTCAAGGCTGAAGAGATTACAAGAGAGTTACACTGGGAGAGAGATTCCCTGAGGTTGGTCCGGAGGGAGGAGGGTAACTTCTTCAGGTTAGGCATCCCTGGAAGAAGCTTTGCAGTGAGGTTCAAATTGTAACAGTGATAATGGGAACTGCAGATGCTGGAGAATCCAAGATAATAAAATGTGAGGCTGGATGAACACAGCAGGCCCAGCAGCATCTCAGGAACACAAAAGCTGACGTTTCGGGCCTAGACCCTTCATCAGTGAGGGGGATGGGGTGAGGGTTCTGGAATAAATAGGGAGAGAGGGGGAGGCGGACCGAAGATGGAGAGAAAAGGAGATAGGTGGAGAGGAGAGTATAGGTGGGGAGGTGGGGAGGGGATAGGTCAGTCCAGGGAAGACGGACAGGTCAAGGAGGTGGGATGAGGTTAGTAGGTAGGAGATGGAGGTGCGGCTTGGGGTGAGAGGAAGGGATGGGTGAGAGGAAGAACAGGTTAGGGAGGCAGACACAGGTTGGACTGGTATTGGGATGCAGTGGGTGGAGGGGAAGAGCTGGGCTGGTTGTGTGGTGCAGTGGGGGGAGGGGACGAACTGGGCTGGTTTTGGAATGCGGTGGGGGGAAGGGGAGATTTTGAAGCTAGTGAATTCCACATTGATACCATTGGGCTGCAGGGTTTCCAAGTGGAATATGAGTTGCTGTTCCTGCAACTTTCGGGTGGCATCATTGTGGCACTGCAGTAGGCCCATGATGGATATGTCATCTAAAGAATGGGAGGGGGAGTGGAAATGGTTTGCGACTGGGATGACATGTCCATCATGGGCCTACTGCAGTGCCACAATGATGCCACCCGAAGGTTGCAGGAACAGCAGCTCATATTCCGCTTGGAAACCCTGCAGCCCAATGGTATAAATGTGGACTTCACCAGCTTCAAAATCTCCCCTTCCCCCCACCGCATCCCAAAACCAGCCCAGTTCGCCCCCTCCCCCCACTGCACCACACAACCAGCCCAGCTCTTCCCCTCCACCCACTGCATCCCAAAACCAGTCCAACCTGTCTCTGCCTCCCTCACCTGTTCTTCCTTTCACCCATCCCTTCCTTCCACCCCAAGCCGCACCTCCATGTCCTACCTACTAACCTCATCCCACCTCCTTGACCTGTCCGTCTTCCCTGGACTGACCTATCCCCTCCCTACCTCCCCAACTATAGTCTCCTCTCCACCTATCTCCTTTTCTCTCCATCTTCGGTCCGCCTCCCCCTCTCTCCCTATTTATTCCAGAACCCTCACCCCATCCCCCTCTCTGATGAAGCCTCTAGGCCCGAAACGTCAGCTTTTGTGCTCCTGAGATGCTGCTGGGCCTGCTGTGTTCATCCAGCCTCTCATTTTATTATCTTGGATTCTCCAGCATCTGCGGTTCCCATTATCACTCAGCCATACCAAATGTGATGCACCCAGATAGGATTCTTCCTATGGTGCATCAATAAAAATTGCTCAGAGTCATTCTGAACATGCTGAATTTCCTTTGCCTCCTAAGGAAGTAGAGATGTAGGTGCGTTGTTTTGACTATAGAGTACACATGGATGGATCAGGACAGATTGCTGGCTATATTTACTCTTAGGAACATGAAGCTCTTGACCGTGCAATTTGGACAGGAATACAGGAGGCATGGTTAGTAAGTTTGCAGATGACGCCACAATTGGTAGTATAGTCAAGAAGGTTATCTAAGATTACAAAGAGACCTTGATCATTTGGGTCAATGGGCTGAGGAGTGGCAGATGGAGTTTAATTTGCATAAATGTGAGGCATTGTAGTTTGGGAGAACAAACAAGGGAGAGGCACAATTAATAGTAGAGTCCTGGGTTGTGTTAAAGAACTCAGAGACCTAGGCGTTCAGGTACAAAATTCTTTAAAATTTATGTCACAGGTAGATAGGGTTGTAAAGAAGGCATTTAGCACTCTTGCCTTCATTGCTCGGACCTCTGAGTGTAGGAGTTGTGGTGTCATGTTGAGGTTATACAGTATGTTAACAAGGCCTCTTCTGGAATACTGTGTCCAGTTCTGGTTGTGCCGTTATACAATGGATGTTACTAAATCAGAGAGGGTTCAGAAAAGATTTACCAAGATGTTACTGGGAATGCAGGGCTTGAGATTTAAAAGCAAGCGAGAATTTTTTTCACTGGACCATAGGAGGTTTATAAAATCATGAGGGGCATAAATAAGTTGACTAGCAAGGATCTTTTCCGTAGAGTGGGTGAGTTCAAAACTAGGGAGCATATTTTTAAGGTAAGAAAAGAAAGTTTTACAAAGGACAGGAGGCCACCTTTTTCCACAGAGTAGGCTGTGCGTGTCAAATGAACTGCCAGAGAAAGTGATGGCTTCAGGTGCAGTTACAGTAGTTAAGACATTTGGATAAGTGCATGAATAGGCAAGTTTTGGAGGGATATGGACCAAATGCACGCAAGTAGGACTAGTTTAGTTTGGGGGCAGTGGTCAGCATGAACTAGTTGGATCGAAGGGTCTGTTTGCACACTGTATGACTCTGACCATCTCCACCTCAGCAGCATTGATACTGACAGGGGCATGTACTCCACTCCATTTCCTGAGTGAAGTTGACCAGCTCCTTTGTTTTGCTGACAGAGGGAGAGAGATTGTCTTTACACCATGCCACAATGGTCTCTATCTCTTTTCTTTACATGTCTCATTTTTTAAGATCCAACCCACTGTGGTGGTGTCATCAACAAACTTGTAAGTGGAGCTAAAGCAGAATTTTGCCCCACAGCTGTGAGTGTATAAGGAATATAGTAAGGGGCCAAGTATGCACCCTTGGGGATTATTGTAGCAGAGATATTGTTGCCTATTCTTACTGATTGCAATCTGCAGGTCAGGAAATTGAGGATCCTGTTACAGAGGTAGGAGTCCTAGGCCTCAGAGTTTGGGGATGAGTTTGGTTACATTACATGTTTGGTTACATAAGTAGGGTTACATTAGTTACTCTCCAGTCATAGGAACTGTTCCAGAGTGTATAGAATCTTGAAAGGTGGCCACTCTACATCCACTATTTCTCCAGCCACTCCCTCAAGTACTCTGGGATGTAGGTTATCAGGCCCCACGGATTTATCAGCCTTTAATCCCAACAGTGTCCTCAATCCTGATTTCCTTCAGTTCCTCCTTCTCACTTGAATACCTAATCAGTTATAGTATTTGCCAAAGCATGTAAGAGAGGATCCTTAAATACCAGAATTGGTACAGAGGTTCATTTCTAACAATGAGGGTAAGCTGTATTTTATAATCTACTTGACATCAGAATCATCTGTACCTGATAGTTAGATTCTAAGACTGAGTGTCTTTGTTATAAAGAACACAGAAAATTACAGCACAGGAACAGGCCCTTCGGCCCTCCAAGCCTGTGCCGACTGAGATCTTCTGTCTAACCTGTCATCTATTTTCTAAGGATCTGTGTCCATTTGCTCCCTGCCCATCCATGTACCTGTCCAGATATATCTTAAAAGACACTAACGTGTCTGCGTCTACCACTTCCGCTGGCAACGCATCCCAGGCACCCACCTCCCTCTGCGTAAAGAACTTTTCACGCATATCTCCCTTAAACTTTCCTCCTCTCACTTTGAACTCATGACCCCTAGTAATTCAGTTCCCCACTCTGGGATAAAGCTTCTTGCTATCCACCCTGTCTATACCCCTCATGATTTTATAGACCTCAATCAGGTCGTCCCCCCTCAATCCCCGTCATTCTAATGAAAATAATCCTAATCTACTCAACCTCTCTTCATAGCTAGCACCCTCCATACCAGGCAACATCCTGGTGAAACTCCTCTGCAACCTCTCCAAAGCGTCCACATCCTTTTGGTAATGTGGCGACCAGAACTGTACATAGTACTCTAAATGTGGCCAAACCAAAGTCTTATACAACTGTAATATGACCTGCCAACTCTTGTACTCAATACACCCTCCGATGAAGGAAAGAATGCCGTATGCCTTCTTGACCACCCTATTGACCTGTGTTGCCACCTTCAGGGCACAATGGACCTGAACACCCAGATCTCTCTGTTCCTCAATTTTCCCTAGGACTTTTCTGTTTACTGTATAGTTCCCCCTTGAATTAGATCTTCCAAAATGCATCACCTCGCATTTGCCCATATTGAACTCCATCTGCCATTTATCTGCCCAACTCTCCAATCTATCTATATTCTGCTGTAATCTCTGACAGTCCCCTTCACTATCTGCTACTCCACCAATCTTAGTGTCATCTGCAAACTTGCTAATCAGACCACCTACACCTTCCTCTAAATCATTTATGTATAACACAAACAACAGTGGTCCCAGCACAGATCCCTGTGGAACACCACTGGTCACAGGTCTCCAATTTGAGAAACTCCCTTCTACCACTACTCTCTGTCTCCTGTTGCCTAGCCAGTTTTTTATCCATCTAGCCAGCACACCCTGCACCCCATGTGACTTCACTTTCTCCATCAGCCTGCCATGGGGAACCTTATCAAATACCTTACTGAAGTCCATGTTAATGACATCTACATCCTTTCCCTCATCAATCAACTTTGTCACATCCTCAATGTACAATCAACTGGAAGAAAGAAAAGAATATAACTAAAATCTATTAAAAAGAAATAGAAATGCAAGGGTCAAGGGACTGTCTGAACCATCACCAAACAAATACCAAGTACAGTCAGACAGAAGGTTGGAAGAACACAGTAAGCCAGGCAGCATCTGGAGGAAAGGAGCAGTCAATGTTTCGGGTATTATCCTTCTTCAGGACTGGATGTAGGGATGGGGGAGCTGTAGAAAAAGGGCACGGGGAGGGGTGGAGGCAGAATGGTGGTTACAGGTGGTCACTGAAGGTATGTACGACCTGGTTGGTCAATGATTCCTCCATAAACTACTTCAATCTATTAAAAAGGAAAGGAGAGATTTTCAAACATCCAAAAGCCAAATGGCAATATCAAAATGAAGTTCAGAAAGGGTTTTTTTCCTCCATATATGTCTCATGCTTGTGGCAAGCTAAGATTTCGATAAGCTTCTCAAAAAAGAAACTTGAATTTCTATACTTGATAATTTGTGGGATAGCATTGTCCAGCCTTGAAAACGTGTAACTGCAATATGTGCACTATTTTCCTGACATCTCAAAATGTTGAAAATTTCCTCGCTACTGGGTCATAGATAAAAATCTGTCAGAACCTTTACACTCGATGAGCAAGAGCGTTAAGATCAAACTGTTAATACAGCACATTCCTCGCTCCTGGGTCATAGATAAAAATCTGTCAGAACCTTTACACTCGATGAGCAAGAGCGTTAAGATCAAGCTGTTAATACAGCACAGCAATTATACTTGCTGTAGATTTGAACCGTTTTCAAAAGACTGCGATGTTTTGGAGTGCTTCACAGCAGGTTCCTTCTGTCTGAAAGAAAACATTGCAAAATAAATCCGGAAGTCTGTTACAGAGAATTAGAAACTGAAGCATATTAAAAGGTCTGTTAAGTTTGACATCACCTGCTGGCTTTAAATATGAGAAGAGCATTTAAAGCAGCTGAGGTGTCATCTCTTAAGATTGTTGTGTGAATCCTGAATCACTTTACCAAATGTCTGAATTGTTTAACATTTACTCCAACTTTGCCCAACAGTCCACTCAGGATAGCCGGAAGCAGGATAACTTTTTCAAAGCAGGATAATTCCCAAGAATACAAATTTAAGGGGAAAACCAATGTTTTTAACAGAGAGGAGAGCTCTGATTGGTCAGCAGACACAACGGTTTAAGGATGAGGTTGCTGTAACAGATCTGCTCATTGTTTTGAAATAAGCAGAACTAAATAAGACACGTCAAGTAGGCAGCTATGTTAGTTTATAGAGATGAGGCTAAGGAGAAACAGCACATTAATCAATCACAAAATTTGTAATTGGTAACCATCAAAAATATAGGCCAGCTGCTCAATACTGAAAGTAAATAATGCAGTGAATGGTTTGCTGTATACAGAGTAAGTTGGCAGTGACTTGTGTAATATGCTTGGGGATAGGAGGCTGTAATTGGTTGCTAGTTGTAGAGGATAGAACAATTGAGGATTGGCCTTGAAGCATTACATTTGGACAGCTTTGTTAAGGCCAGGAGTGCATGTAAAAGGCAACTACTAAGTATGAAAAATTACATCGTGGCAATTTTAGTGAAGTGTTAAGTTTGGAGAATATATAGGAGAAAAATGTACAGAGTCTACTTATAATAAAGAGAAATCCAATAACAAGGTGGGCCATTGCAAATTAGTGAGGAGATGATAAGCAGCTGCACTGATTTGAAGATTCAGATTTGAGCCCCTAGGCTCTAGATGTCAGGATGAATGGAGAACTATGAAAGTGATTGAGGTGGAAGGTATTGAGGGCTAGAGAGGACATGGATATATCTGAGGCAATCACTGAGCAGATAAACAACTATAATTTTGATGTGCCTCCATTCATTTAGAAGGGAGTTTGCAAGGGTCTACATAAAATAGCTGGAGTTTCTTTCTCTGGGGTAGTGACGGAGTACAGGTTGGGAATGATCAAATAGATGAACAAGGTAGGTAGGGCATATAGGTTCAATCTCAGTTTGGGAGAGCAAACTGAGCCGTTGGCGAACAACCACTACCAAATCCATTATAAATATTAAAAATTCAAATGTGAGGTTAGGAGTATATTAGAAAATCTGGTATGATCCATTTTAATGCAGTCTGATATTAATGGCATGTTAGCTAATCATTTTGTCCTGTAATGAAATAAATGAGCGTGTTGTTTTGCAGTTCTGGGCAATGTTCCTGACATAATTATTTAGGCAGCCCTTTGCAAATGTCTCAAATTCTGCTTTTTTTAAAAGCCATGGCATTTGATTTATTATTTTAAACATCTTTTAATTTGACATTTTCATTTTGAGAAGATTTGTAGCTCGGGTTGAGGTTCTGGATGTGAGTTTGCTCGCTGAGCTGGAAGGTTAGTTTTCAGACGTTTCGTCACCCTTCTAGGTAACATCAGTGAGCCTCCGACGAAGCGCTGGTGTTATGTCCCGCTTTCTATTTATCTGTTTAGGTAAACAGATAAACAGAAAGCGGGACATAACACCAGCGCTTCATCGGAGGCTCACTGATTTTCATTTTGTCAGAGATTCATTTCTAAATGTAGTGTACATCCACCATTGTTTTTAGTTCAGAGAAGATTTAGAAGATGCTAGGTCTTGTAAAGAATTTATTTGTTTATGGTAGTGTTAATGCTCTTCCGGCCCAAGGCAATGGGGTAGTAAGTGAACAATAAGCACACCTCCTGAGCAGGTAAATTTTTGAACAGTGAAAATGGAGATGCAGAGCAAGTCAGATTACATTGTAAACAGGAAAAGAACAGTGCTGGTATTTTGGTTATCTGTACTCCTTCACCATTCAAAGGATATGCACTATAGCCATTACTTCATAGAATCTCAAAATTATTACGGCGCAAGAGGCTACCTGTTGCCTTTTTGTGTTTTGTGCTTTGTGCCATCTCTCCACAGGAGCGGTTTACCTGGTGTTACTCCTCAATCTTCTTGAACCTTCCTCCCTCTCTCACTTTTTATGAGTTGGTCAGAGGCCTAGGAATACTGTGGTAGGTAACTCACCACCTGACACCCCAAAGCCTGTCCACCATCTACAAAGCACAGGTCCAGAGTGACAGGATGCCTCTGTCCCAAATTTGGTGCATCTGTACTTTAGTTTAGGACCACCATACATTTGGCCTTTGTGCAAACCTTTCTGGCTCAAGTTCTCACTTCCATTTGTTTTGTTACCCACCTGAACAATATGAAATATGAGTTGTATATTTGAAGCTGCAATGAAATTTGCAGCATGCATGAGGTGACTGAATGCTGCAACAATTAATATTTACAATGTTGTGTTAATAGAACCGGTAAGACCTGTTGGAAGGAAATTCTCTCCTTTTTTATTAAAAGAAAAACCTTTTAGTAATTCTGAAAATTCAGTTTTGCCCTATTTTATTATGTTAAAGAATTGCGTATTTCTTTATTATGACTAGAAGGCCGGGGGTTAGATAAACCTCACTGCTGTTGTCTCAGAGGCACCATTGATGCAGAACATACTTTCTCACAGGAAGAGGCTGTGAGGGAGTGTTAGAGGTGAAGCAAGTGGACCAGGGTGTCCCGGAGAGAAAAGTCCCTGCAGAATCCAGACAAGGGAGAGACTTCTGAAGTTCTTATGGTTGAAGATTTTATTATTATGATTTTTAAAGTTTGGATTCAAACTAGAGATGCATGCAAAATAATCGAAATTGCTGGAAAAGGTCAGCAGGTTTGGCAGCATCTGTGGAAAAACATCAGAGTAAATGCTTCATGTCGAATGACCCATCCTCAGAAATGGTGGTAGTTAGGGAAATGGTTTATATTGCAGAAGATTGGGTGGAGGAAGGGGTAAGGAGTAAACGATAGGTGGGGATAGAGCCCAAAGAGGCAAAAGAATGGATAACAATCTGGCTAGGAGGGTGAATAGCTATTAATGGTGACCATTAGTGGCGAACAAGGGGTTTTGTGTATTAACAGACTATATGTGTGGGGATTGAAGTAAGGACATGGGAGAGCTCAAGCTCTAAATATATTGAACTTAATATCGAGTCCAGAAGGCTGTAGAGTCCCAAGCAGAAAATGAGGTGCCATTATTCTAGCTTATTCGAAGCTTTGCAAGACCGCTGCAGCAAGCCTGAGACAGATGTTGGCCAGGGAACAGGGTGATGTGTGGAAGTAACAGGCAACTGGAAGTTCATGGTCTTTTCTGTGGACAGAATGTAGGTGTTCTGCAAAACAGTTACCCAGTCTGTGCTTTGTTTTCCCCAATGTAGAGGACACCACATTGTGAGTAGCGCAGCTTCACCTGGAAGGTATGTTTGGGTCCTTGAATACTGAGGAGGGAGGAAGTAAACAGACATGTGTTACACCTTCAGCAGCTGCAGGGAAAGGTGGTGTGAGGCTATGGGGGAGTTTTCGGGGTGAAACAAGAGTTGGCCAGGGTGTCCAGGAGAGAACGGTCCCTGCGGAAAGCGGATGTCTGGAATTCTTTCAGTTTTTATAGAAATATATGCATGTTGGTATATTTTAGTGAAGGGTTTAAAATTAAAAGTTTAATTGTGATCATCTTTCTGGAACTATGATTTTATTATGTGGCAGAATGTAGGTGATTCCATCCTTTTGGGATGTTAATTGATATTTGTTTATATTTTAGGGGTTTATAACAGAAAATATTACAACCGTACAAGCATTAGTGAAACTACACCTGGAGTTTTGTGTTGAATTTTGATCATCTCATTTGAGGAGGGATATAGTTGTCTTAGAAGTGAGTCAAAGGAAGTTCAATAGATTTATTCAGAGGTGAGGGATTTGTCTTAAAAAGAGCAATTGAGCAGCTTAGGCCTATTCTATGTAGAGTTTAGAAAAATGAGGAGATCTAATTTAGCAATATAAAATGCTGTAGGGTTTTGACACAGTAGATATAGGAAAGATAGCTCCTCATTTGGGTAATCTAGAAAATAAATCATAGTTGTAGAATGAGTGTCTGCAGATTTAAAATGAATGAGAAATGACTTTTCTCAAGTGATCATGAAGCTGTGGAATTCACTATCCTGGGCCCTGTGTTGGAACATTGAGTAAATTTGAGGCAAGAGACATTTTTAAGTAGTTAATTGGCTGAAGGGCTATGGAGAGTAGATGGAAAAGTGGAGTTCTGAGATGAAATCAACCATGATTGTATCAAATGGTTAAATGAGCTGAACTGACAATTGCTCATGGTCCTTGGGTTCTTATTAGCCTTAGTACAGACCAAGATGTGCAAGTTTTTTTAAAATTTAGTTGAATTAAAGTGGAACAGTTTTTGGATCCAGTTCAAACACTAGTCTAATTAGCAACAGACACTAGTACTTCTTAGTGAGCTTTTTCAGAGCTGTTTGGGAAGTCAGTTACATCACTGAAAGTATAATTTGTGAAATTTCCAGGCCAGATGCCTCTGGTAAGTACTCTGCAGATTATTAAAAGACTAAGAAACTCTCAACTCCCAGTTGTCGGTCTGGAAAAAGGAACAGGACCTGAAAAGCAGCTACATCGAACCTACAGGTTGGGTAGAGAAGGAAAATTTCTCTGGATTTTGATTGAACTTTAAAGTGATGGTGTAGGGGAACAGATGGGATTTTGTTTTGCTGTATTTTGAAATCTTTCAGAATGTTGACAGCTTGGTTTAGTTTTCATTTCATTTACATAAACTTCTGTTTTACTGTTCAAACCAAATCTGCAACCTTATGTGCATTTGTTTTGGTGAAAGATCACCAAGTTAAATTAAGGAAAAGAAGTGATCTATCAAGCTGGATTTAATTCTGGGACTGATATTAGCTGGGCTCACAACAGTACCTCTCAATTACTGTGAGTCACATTCCTATTTTATTAGATTGAACTCCCAGTCAGTCCAATCCATAGAATTCTGATACCTTAAGACCAGAAGACAATGGAGCAGAAGTAGGCCATTCAGCATATTGAGTCTGCTCCACTATTCAATAAGATCATAATTAATCTGATAGTCCTCAACTCTATTCTTGCCATGTCCACATAATGTTCGATTCCCTTACTGGTTAAAAATCTGTCTCTCGGCCTTGAATATACTTAATGACCCAGCCTCAGGTGGTCTCCCATCTATGTGCTAACCAAGTTCTCAGTCTGCTTAGCTTTCAACATTGTAAGAGGTCTGGCATTATCAGGCTAGTGGAATAATTTAAGCTAAAATACAGTGGACATGAACAAATAACACAAAATAATTCCGAAATCAATTTTCACTCTACTTAAAATGCCCTATGTATCAAGCAGAACCATCTTCATAGTAATAACAGCCTTGCAAGGTTGGATTAAATTGAATGATGCATGTCTATCATGAAGCAGAATAAAAGAAATTTCATCATACTTATACCTCATTTCATGGAGTCTGATTAATATTGCTCAAATTTTCCCTCATATACGGTAGCTTCGTTGAAGTGATGAACTGCCTTAAAGAATTTACTGAAATTATGTTCCTTCAAAAACCAATATGAGAAATGTCATTTGTAGAAATTTACGGTAGCTTGCGCCATTGATTTTTATGGGAACCTAAAATGTAAAGCTCCTGGGCATAGGTGCTCCCTTGCTTTCACAGATGAATCATTATAAACACCTAATACCACAGTAATTCCCACCCAGCCACTCAAGTTTGAGGTGTAGTTGCAAACGACATGCTTTCACAACTGCAACAGTATTATCATGAATAAACATATGGAATTATTCTGCAAATGGCAAAGTGATTGTCTATGGAGAGCAAAGTGGTGCAGTTTAGAATGATGTGCATTAACTGACAACATCCAAATTATTTGTTCACCCCATACAGAACAGATCTTAAAACATTGATCAGCTTGGATGTTTATGGGTGTTGTATTTACTTTCGCAAGTCACTGAAATATTTCCCCCTTTTCTTTGGAGAGCAATTGACCACACCCACTCTAATTACACAATTGAATGATTATTCTCAGAATAAAGAATTAAAGTTGTCAAAGGTACAGTCCAGGTGTCAAGGTACTATATGCACTAATGCACAGAAGTCTTTATTTTGTGCTAGAGTTTACCATTCACTTACCTTGTAGATCTGAGTTTATATAAGTTGCCTTTGGACAATTAAAAACTGCCAGTAAGCATATGTAAATCATTAAAAGGCAGAATTCATGCAACCAGCTTGTTCAAATGCTCCCTCTGTCATGAGATATGAAGAGCAATCTGTTCTGAATCACTTAATGTATTGTATGTGACAGATCCTGTGACCTTTAAAATAAATTTCCAGTTATACATTGGCATATTTTAATTCAAAGCTATATATTTAAATGGTCCCTCATTTTTTTTAATAACCAAGATGGCACAGTGGCTCAGTGATTAGCACTGCTGCCTCAGAGCACCAGGGGCCTGGATTTGAATCCCCCTTGGGTGACTGCCTGTGTGGAGTTTGCACATTCTCTCTGTGTCTGCGTGGGTTTCCTCCGGGTGCTCTGGTTTCCTCCCACGGTCCAAAAATGTGCATCTAGGTGGATTGGTCATGCTGAATTGCCTGTAGAGCTCAGGGGTGTGTGGGTTTGGGGAATGGGTCTGGGTGGGATGCTCTGAGGATCAGTATGGGCTTGTTGGGCCAAAGGGCTTGTTTCCACGCGGTAGGAATTCTGTGGATTTGCTGTCTAGTTTTATGTGGATTGGATTAGCAGTTGCTGTTCACGCAAGTTAGCACCTAAATTAAGGTGGCCCAAATATTTCCCTTGCCTCATAACAGGGTGGAGAGCTTGAACTCATCGACATAGGCTGGATTTGAACCCAACCATGGAGATAAAAAGGTGATACCTAATGCACTGCACCAGCTGGTCTCTAATTGGAATTTACTATCCATTTGTGGAAGGTTTTTCATGTCAGGAAAACTGTTAGAAAATTATAGGCCAAAAAATGTTCACTAATGAATTGAAATTGATTCTATTTTTTAATTTAAGAAATTTAACTGTATTTAAAAATAGACTTTAAATTTAAATTCTCTTTGAACCAGTAGTGAATTGTTTAATTGTGCTCCTGAGATGCTGCTTGGCCTGCTGTGTTCATCCAGCTTCACACTTTATTATCCTATATTATAGTGATTTGTTTAAACTGCTTTGTGAAAGCTGTAAGGTCAGGGCTTTTTATCCCAGCATTACTTGCAGATAGGCCCTTGAACAGAAGTGGAAAATTGAACACTGGGGTATGTTTTGGAGAACATATGTTTTCGGAGAAAAAGCTAAAGTAGATTTTAAAGACTCTTCAACTACACTCTCACTTATCTTTAAATTATCATTGCTGACTTGTCAGTATATATTCTGTTGTTCAACTTGTATTATCTGTATTGTTAGTGTTTATTTTAGAATGTAAAATGTGACAACTTTGATTTGTTGAAGTGGTGAAACAGCATTTGGTGCAATGAAGTATTAGCTTGATATGGGAATAATACTGGTAATCAGAAAGGGTGAGGAAGAAAGAGAAAGTTAATATAATAGTATTTGGTCTTGTGCCTGAGTTTTCTACTCTTTATTCTACTAATTCAAAGTAAGTAAACCTACCTTTATCTCCTCTTCAACAACAGTATTCAAATCATGAGCATTTGCTTGAGTTGAGGATGTAAATTAAGGCTATTATTGAGAAGCCCCATGACTTGGAATACTGTAGTTGTCCATTGCATTAGTTAAACTATATACGTGCAATTGTATGAACACTTGGATCCCCAGATGCTGCAAGTTAAAACAAAGCAAGAATTACACTGTCAATGGTAGGAGCATGGAAGATACTGAAGATCAGTGACCATAGTGTGAATATCCACAGGTCCTTAGATGTGGCAGGAAAGTCAATAAGATGGTTAAGAAGGCATATGAGATATTGCATTCTATGCTCCAATTAATAAAAGTAACTATATGAACAGTTCCCAGTTAGAGTACTATGTGAGGTTCTGGCTGCCACATTATAGAGAACTGTGATTGCATTAGAGAGGGTGCAGATGACATATACCAGGATGCTGTCTGAGCTATGAGAAAGATGAGGGAATGGATCGGGTTGATAGGAAGCCATGTTTTTCATTAGTAGAAGGATCAACAAACAAGGCATTATTTTAAGCTTGGAGTCAGAAAGGACTGCAGATGCTGGAAGCTAGGGTCAAAAAATGTGGAGCTGGAAAAGCACAGCAGGTCAGACAGCATCCGGGGAGCAGGGAAGTTGAGGTTTTGGGTTGGAAACCTTCTTTAGGACTGGGGAGGAGAAACACAAGCCCAAAAATAAATAGAGGGATCACGGTGGGGCTGGGGGTGGAGGGTAGGTGAGATGGAGAACGGTGGATGCAGTTAGGAGGTTATTGTGGATGGTTAGTGGGAAAGGTGGAGACAGGCACTAACTGGGGAGGCATGGCTGTAGTATTGAGATTACCTCAGGATATGCTTAAAGAGTTTCAGGGCAGAGGAGATAATGGGGGTTTGCAGTCAGAAAGATTCACTGAGCCGTCTTTGGAGGGAGGAGGAAAACTTCTTCAAGGTGGGCATCCTTAGAACAGACTTTGAAGTGTGGTTTTCAGTGACTTAGAGACAGAAATGACTGCCAATGCTGGAAACTGTCAAAAAATGGAGCTGGTAAAGCACAACAGGTCATGCAAACATCCGAGGAAAAGAGAAGTTAATGTTTCTGGTCAGAATCCTTCATCAGGACTGGGGAGGGGGAAGGAGGGGAGTGGGGCTGAGCAGAGGGTAAATTCAACCTAAGAGGTACAAGGCTGAAGGGAGAGTTGGAGAGATTTTTTTCACTGAGGGTGGTGAAAATCTGGAATTTGCTTCCTGAAAAAATGTGTAATTGTGCCCATGTAATGTTTAAGCAGTATTTAGATATTCACTTGTGTTGCCATGGTCTCCAGGGCTATGGGCCAAGAGCATAAAATGGAATTAGTGCAGTCAGAGCTTTGTTAATGAGTGTGGGTGTGATTGGCTGAATGGCCTCTTTTTGTGCTGTATATGTCTCTGAGCCTATTAGCAGACATAGATGCATTCAGAGAAGAAATCAGTTTGAACAATAACAATGTGCTGTAATGCATTCAGACCTAACAAGTGGATAGAAATGATCAATACCTTTCCTCTGCCTCTTCAAACAAATAATGACTATATGAAGCACTGTTTTAAATGTAATTGTGGAATTAATAGGAAATAATTGCTTCCTGTCCCAAATGGTTTCTGTTGTAATATGACAAAACATAACTTAGCTCAATTAAAATCTACCTCCTATACATTCGTCTAGGTTTGAGGTTATGTGTGAGAGTATCCATTCTGGTCATCTTGCACTTTTAATGAACCCTCCTTAATAACCTGTTTCCTCTGATGCTGTTAGCTATCAAACACTGGAATGTTAGTTTTGAGAATGAAAGTCCATTCTCCAGAGACTAGAGGAATGAAAGGTGTGAGTGGAATTTGATCAGCCAAGCCTTTCTATTGAAATAATAGAAAGGAATGCAGGCAGCCCATAAAGTGCTTGTGAGAAATGCTTGAGCAGGAATGTGTACCTTTTAACATGTCAGTAATTGTAACAGTGATAAAACAGTCAGCCAACAGGAAGCAGCACTGATTCACTGAACTAACTGAATACAATGGACACATTGCCTGCTCTAATGATAGGTACAAATCAAATTTGAATTACAAAATGTACTGAGATATTATTGATTTCCCTATTTGTTTCCAATAAAGGGCGCTTGATCCAGTTCTGAAAAGGACCACTAGAAGAGCTGTTTGTTTACAAGTTGGTCTTGAACCAAAAGTTAGTTGAAATAATTGAAGTTTAAACCATTATTTAGTAATCGAATAGTCTGGCCTATGTCAAAGAATCTAATTAAATTGAATATGAATTTCAAAACACAACACACATTTTACATAATTTAGGTTCTGATTCCACCCATATTATGGTGGAGGTTACAAGGAATGGGATTTAATTTGTTGTCAGTTAATTAATCTTAAAGTCATCAGGGATAGTTCCAATCTTGATGCAGGTTTTATCAATTTAGTATTAACCACTGTCTGTCTTTCACTAAATCTTCAATTTGTATCATTTCCCAGGACTGTTGCCCCTTAACCTGAGAAGGCTATGACCATAGAAGAATAACTACATTTTTCTTCTTCGATCTTTCAGTTTCTGGACATGGTGAGGCAGAAATAGTATGTACCTCAATAGTGTGACTAAAGAAAAAGAGTCTGTCCTCAGCAAGAGATTGCAAATGCCCTTTAATTGCAATTTAAACTATTAAAGGTATGGAATATTGCTGCATTTTCCACTGTGGTTGGTGTCCTGCATCTGCACTCTGACCACTGCCAGTGCTGCAGAGAGGTATTTGAATTAAATTGGTTTAGATGTGATCAGCCTTCCTAAAGGTGCCTGGTGACTGTCCAATACCTTGTTGCAACAGTGCTGCTAAAGAGCAATGTTGAAGCTTTAATTTGGGTTCTGAACACATTATTAGTAATCCAACTGTACAGGGCAGTTCTTAATGACATGTTCCGTTGTGGATGTGACACATTGAGAATTGTCTCATTATGTTTCACTACTTGAATTTTTTTTGGGAATTATAACTTCAGCTTTATGAATTTCAAATGCATTGTGGACCCATTTAGTTTGTAAATGCAAAGGATTACATTGATGAGATTCTTACTTGATAAAGACGACCAATTGCTTCTGTCTCTGACCTTACATCATTTGCATTAATCCTACCATATGTCCTACTAGCAAGGCTTTTCAAATCTGCTTATGTTTTGAAGTGGTTTGGAGCTCTTGTCTGATATCTGTCAAACAAATTTGTGATTAGCACTTCTAATAGTATGAGAGACCTTAAATTTCCTTTTGTTTCTGCTCACAAGTCCACTGAGATGGTGGTACAATTGTGGCCGGTAGTTATTTGTTTGTGTCATTTTAGTTAACAGGATCGGATCAGTTGAGCACTCATTAAAACTCAACTGCAATCTCAGTTCCTGGTTGAAATAAAGTCTAGTCAACTTTAAAGTTTACTAGAATTTCACGTCATTATATTATTTTCAGAGGCAGATGGAAAATTAAGTCTTGCAACATGAAGTACATGTAAGTATATGAATTAGGTACAGGAGTAGGCCATTCATCTCTTTGAGCCCACTCCATTCACTACAATTGGAAATGGGACAGAAAGAATTTACTAGAATTTCACCAGGACTGGTGGGCTTGAGTTGTAAGGAAAGGCTGGATAAGCTGGGACTTCTTTCACTGGTGTGTCGGAGGTTGAGGGGTGACCTTACGGAGGATTTTAAGATTATGAAGGGCATAGAAGAGGTGAATAGCAAAGGTTGGGGAGTCCAAAGCTAGAGGGCATAATTTTAGCACAAGAGGAGGGTGATTTTAAAAGGACCTGATTAGATTAGATTCCCTACGATGTGGAAACAGGCCCTTTGGCCCAACAAGTCCACACCACCCCTTGCAGCATCCCACCCAGACCCATCCCCCTATAACCCACACACACCCCTGAACACTACAGGCAATTTAGCCTGGCCAATCCAACCTAGCCTGCACATCTTTTGGACTGTGGAAGGAAACCGGAGCACTGGGAGGAAACCCACGCAGACACGGGGAGTATGTGCAGACTCCACACAGACAGTTACCCGAGGCTGGAATTGGGTCCTGGCGCTGTGAGGCTGCAGTGCCAATTATCTAGTAAGTATGGTACACAGCTGTGTGGCTGAAAGGAGAACTTTAGAGGGTGGAGAAGCAGACTGACCAGAGCATCTTAGTTGAGGGTGACATTCAAATTCAGAGTGAGGAGTAAAAAGGGATATATTAGTAGCAGGGGATAGTATTGTGAGGGGTGTAGACACTTCTATATAGCCAACATCATAAGCCCAATGGCTACGTCATGTATACAGCACCAAGATTTAGGACATCTGCTCCAGGTCTGGGGAACTTGGAGGGGTGCAGTGTGAGGTCTATCAACATAAGTCCATGTAAGTGCCAAATGTTGTGTAAGGGCTTTCAGGCCGTGTATTTCTCTAAATACTACGTATTGTAGTATTTAGACTTAATAGTTGACAAAAACAGCATTATAATGAAGCCAAGCCTGATGATAGTTCTTGACCTTGCCTTCTCCTTAATCACTCCATATTGAATCAAGCTCTTGGACGTGAGGATTAAAGTGCACGAGCTAAAGGTAGTACCAGTGACAGCTGCACAATCTAGAGAAATGGCAGAAGTGAAAATCAAGAAACAAATGTGTAGGACTCAAGTCATTGGGGTTTTTTAAAAACTTTAAGTCCAGCTAACGTCAGAAGTGCCGTAGATCTGAAAATCAGTTGTGGAAGAAAAATTCTGAACGGCAAAGTCTTGGAATGAAACTGCCGAAACCAACTCCAAATCTGAATAAAAAACCTTTTACAGTCGCTAGTAGAGGCAACAGGCTTTTTCTTTTTAAAAGTTAGCGGTGAAAGTCCAACAGTAGCCAAGGGAATAAATCCAGAATGAGCACTCCTGGAAAGAAACCAATTACCAAACATCCAACGTGGGATCAATTCCTCAGAGAAATCAAAGGCTCAAAGAAGGAAACGTTTTGGATGGAAACTAAAAATTATGCTGGGATGCAGAGTTAGGTCTGGGGGACTGGGGGCATTCTGGCGAAGTTTGCCAATGATACGAAGATAGGTGGACAGGCAGGTAGTACTGAGGAGGTGGGGAAGCTGTAGAAAGATTTAGATAGTTTAGGAGAGTGGTCCAGGAGATGGCTGATGAAATTCAATATGAGTAAATGTGCGATTTTGCACTTTGGAAAAAAGAATATAGGCATGGACTATTTTCTAAATGGTGAGAAAATTCACCAGTCAGAAGTGCAAAGGGATCTGGGAGTGTTGGTCCAGGATTCTCTAAAGGTTAACTTGCAGGTAGAGTCCGTAATTAAGAAAGCGAATGTAATGTTGTCATATATCTCAAGAGGGTTGGAATATAAAAGCAGCGATGTGCTTCTGAGGCTTTATAAGGCCCTAGTTAGGCCCTATTTAGAATACTGTGTCCAATTTTGGGCCCCACACCTCAGGAAGGACATACTAGCCCTGGAGCGTGTCCAGCAGAGATTCACACGAATGATCCCTGGATTGGTAGGTTTAACGTATGATGAATGGCCAAGGATCCTGGGATTATACTCATTAGAGTTTAGAAGGTTGAGGGGAGATGTAATAGAAACTTACAAGATAATGTATGGTTTAGAAGGAGTGGACGCTAGGAAGTTGTTTCCATTAGGCGGGGAGACTAGGACCCGTGGGCACAGCCTTAAAATTAGAGGGAGTAAATTTAAAACTGAAATGAGACAACATTTCTTCAGCCAGAGAGTGATGGGCTTGTGGAATTCATTGCCGCAGAGTGCAGTTGAGGCTGGGACGTTGGATGCCTTCAAGGCAGAGATCGGCAAATTCTTGATCTCAAAAGGAATCAAGGGCTACGGGGAGAGTGCAGGGAAGTGGTGTTGAAATGCCCATCAGCCATGATTTAAATGGCAGAGTGGACTTGATGGGCCGAATGGCCTTACTTCCACTCCTATGTCTTCTGGTCTTATGGACTTCTGGTAGTAGTGTGATAGTTTCTAAGCTATTTGTTTGACAACCAGGCTAGCAACAGGCAGCTTAGGAATTCTTCAGAAACAGACTTAAAAAGAATTGAGTGAAAACAATCAAGAGTCTTTTATTGAATTTTGAAATGTCAGTGCTTTAACAATGAAAATAGTTATATCTTTCTTTTGGTGATTTGTGAGAGTTCATTTCAGGAAATGAAGTTTTATCTATTTTAACTGTTAAAAATCAACATTGTAGATTTTTTAAAAAATCTTAAAACATGCTGTCGAGTTTACTACGAAAATATCTCTGTTGCAGAAAAAAGCCGGAGATGAATTATGTCAGGTCATCTTTGATAGATTCAAATAGTAATTGAATCTTATGGATTGAAGCCAATTTGATAGTTTCTGCTGTCAGGTCTTCTAGAAATCGTACAGTCATCTGCAAACTGAATACCTTCATGCATCTAAATGAAAACCAAACTTTGCATTGAAAACAATATTTCGAACAGCAGAAACTTTTAACAACTTTGAAGTTTTAATACTACAACGGTAATCTTTCCAACCAAAGTTCAGCAACAGTTTTAATAAACTAAGAATGTAACAAGGCAACAAAATGTTCCAGTGCAAGGTCATCAAAATCCTAACACTGATCATCCAAATAAAGAAAATAACAACTTTGTGGTGGTGATTTAAATCAGCCACTCTTGAGTCTTGGGCATAATTATTGTTGATATTATTTAAAATGTTTTTTTGTTGGAAAGACGCATTTGGTAATAAAAGCCCACCAAGATCTCTTCCCCAGAACAGTCAGCTTGGCAATTTATATTTTTGAGTTTTCTCATTTCATTGAAATGTTTTTACTGTTTTTGTCATTGACTACCTAAGCACTTGCATTATATAATCTTATCATTAAATAGTTTCTGCAGACGTCCCTTTTATGTTCTCCTTTTTTCCTGCTGACCATCTTGAGTCTATTGGTTCAAGCTGTTAAGGTTGTTCAGTTTTTACAACTTACATTCTTGGCCACATTTGTATGGCCCAAAATATTTTCTGTGTCTCTCTTCACATTGAAGGAAAATGCCCTGAGCTACATTTATGCGTTCTTAGGTGAAAAATGTACAATTCGAAATGAACCTTTATCACTGGTCTCACTTCAGTCCCTCTTATTGGCTCTTGCTAGAGTGCACTGAGTCAGAAGGTTACCCATTTGTATATTTTGTACCTGAAAGATATTCCGAGATCCTCTGGGCTTTGTGGATGTCACATCCCTGACTTGTAACCTTGTACCTCTTATGCCTCCACCTGCAACTAATCATCGCATGGAGCCTGGGTTTTCTCATGTTGACTATTAAGCACCTTTTATGTACAACAATCCTACTTGTCTTTTTTTTTGGGCCGCAGTGTTGGCCAACCTCTCAGCCATCCATCCCTACTTCCACCTGTGGGGGTTTGAAAAGCAAATATAAAATGATTATCAATTGCACATTTATTGATTACATGTGAAATGATCCATATCAAAAGATGGATTCATGCATTAAGTTGGAAGTTCCAGAGATCTTGTCACCAAATGGTGATCTTAATGTCCTTGGTGCTTTATTAATGGATTCTGATTCCTCTGCCCAGATTGTAGCAATCATGGAGATTTGCCAATGTTCTTGTGGCATCTCAGCAGATTCTCTGGCAAAAGTAGTATTTCCTGGTTAAATATGGTTACGTAGGTCTCCTGTATCTCTGTTGAGTCTCAGTTATGTATAGTGATCAGTTGCTTCTGCACAATCTGTACCCAGGTTGGATAGCTATGTCTCAGATTTAATCTGTGTAACTGGAAGATCCTTGATAGTCATACAGTACTTCATAAACATGTTAACCATAGCTTCATAAACATAATAGTTTATTGTTGGTAGATCCTTGATAGTCATACAGTACTTCATAAACATGTTAACCATAGCTTCATAAACGTAATAGTTTATTGTTGGTATCAGTTTTTCCATGATGTACTTGGCATCAGTCTCTGTTGTGTTAAACCCACTAGTTGTCTTAGGATCATGATGTACCATATCAGGGATTGTAACCTCCATTCTAATTCCCATGAAACCATCTCCTTCTGTATTATTGTATACAATATAATCAAACCTTAAATTAATGTAATATCTTAATGTTGGTCAACAGTATAGGATTGTGTTCCTGGTGTGATTACAGGTATAGTGGCATCAATCCCATGACGACCCAGAGGCTGCAGTGGGAAACTACATGTTATGACCACACATTACATTAAAGCAACTAGGTCAACCTAGCCTGTTATTAATATCAGTGCCCAGTTCTTGATTACATTGTCCTTTAAATCCTGATTCCCAGATGCGTGAAAGTAAATTAGTCCATCCGGTGAAATCTTAACCATTTCTACTTGTATCACTTAGAACCTTTAGGCTTGGTCTCCTTTCTCTCCTTTGGGTAGTTGCATGAATCGTGCAGAATGCAGGCAGATACTGTAGCCGATGTACATGGTGAGCGCTTCTCATGCTGTTGTTACCTTGACTGCTGGCTCTAGTTAATCTGTTAGTTTCTCTGAAACAAAGCAATTAGACCTGTTTCCAGCCCTCCTGTTGGCAGAAATAGATTGAGAGCTGTTTAAGTAAAGCTGTCCACAAGTGCAGCATTTCTAGAAAAATGAGGTATCAATCTCACCAATTTATGATTTTTCCTTTAACGATATATCTGAGCCAACAGGCAATGCTGTTCTTTCCATGGTCAGACACTTTCCAAGCAGTAATTAATAACTTCATAAAGGGTACTCTCCTATCTGTGAGATTAGGGATGAGAACTTCCTAGGTGGTGATACCTGAGCAATTCAACTTCTGATCCTTCTAATCTTTCACATGAGATCATTATTACTTATTGCTGGAAGTGTTTCCTGAAATACGCTTTGTCTCACTCTAGTGAAGTATCTTCAACTCCACTTTTCATCCCATATAATTGTACAACTAACTATCTACCATTCTATCCAATGGGCCCTTAAAATATTTTACATTTCATTAGCTTATTGGTATAATATCTTTAAAAACTCACATTAAACATTTTTGATTTTGCTTGTGTACTTAGCGTGTTCTTTGCCAATCTCAAATTGTCCTAACTTTTAAATAAGTGTTATTAAACTGACAGGTTCCCTCCAGTATGTAATTTAATGTTTCTTCAAAGGAAATGTTTCTTCTTATTCACTGAGGCCATCAAGCCTGTGTCTTTTATTATTTTCAACCCAAAAATGCTTTACTTGGCTCATAGATCCCAATTCCTTAACTGTTGTATCATACACTTGACATTGCCAGGAATCTTGTTACACCTGCAAGCAAAAGGCCTTGAAAGAGTCATTCTGCCTCCAGCTGAATGGGTTAATCCAGTGGCATGAAATCTTAACTTGCTGCAGGAAGAGATTACAAGGTGTAGAGCTGGAGGAACACAGCAGGCCGAGGAGCAGGAATGCTGACGTTTCGGGCCTAGACCCTTCTTCAGAAATGAAGTTCTAGTGTTCATCCAGCTCTACACCTTGTTACCTCAGATTCTCCAGCATCTGCAGTTCCTACTATCTCTATTGCAGGAAGAGTCCCTTTTGTTATGCTGTGCCCCTTTTGAGGAAGCGTTCAATTTACAATTCAAGTACTTACTATTTTACAATTTAAAAAAATTCCTGAAGACTAGGGAGCAAGACACTCTCTAAGTTCCAATTAATAATATAATTTTCCCTTTGAGAGCTATATTAGAAACAATGTTTTTTAAATTTTACAAGGTTTCTACCCTGGATCAATCAAAATCTGCATTAATCATAATCTCTTCAAATGTCTTAATATATACAATCAAAACATTAAGAAAAATCATTCTAAACATATGGCCGGTCTGAATCCAGTTTAAAATCTCTTCACAATTTTCAAAAGCCTGGAATAGTTCTGGGAAGTAACCATGATTTATGAACTACTCCAAAACCTTAGAAACCATGATTCCAGGATACACGCCTTGAAAAACCTGCCTTATTTATTAACCTTTGCATGTCACATTACCTTTTTGTCTTTTTTCAAATTCTGAAATGCAACTAAGTTAACACCCGCGAAGAGCCTTAATTGGTTTAGTCAAAACATGAAGCTTTTAAGCTTCCACGCACTTAAACACAATCTCTGTAACAGTAATTTGATTCAATAACATGCTTGCCTCAAAAAGAAATTTTAGAAACCACAAAACCGCAACAGTCCCTTTAGAGCCACAAGGGAGGGGGGATAAAAAAAGTGTGCAAGTTTTCATTGATGTGTTGGTTTTTCTTCTTTTGAGTGTTGGATCTTATTACACCCACCATTCCAGAGAATACTCCTAACAATTCCATTCGCTGAGAAATGGACTTTCACATGAATTATTCTTGGGTCAATATTACTTCAAATTTATACACAGATGTTTCACACTTTAACTATCCAATTGTTTTAAAACATACAAGGTTAATAAATCTCTATCGGTAGACATACAGAGAACCAGGACAAGACTAGTATGTACAAACAGACAGGATGTATATGCTTTGCTTTTCAAAGGCAACGTAGATTACTCTGCTGCTTTGTTTAAAAGTTATTCACAGAAAGCAGACATTAACTCCAAATTCTGTTACGTCTCAACTTTACTTGCGGCTTGCTGGGAACAAAAGGAATAAATATTCTTTGTGGCCAAATACAAGCACTGAGGAACTCAGCTCTGTATCTTAGCAGTTAACCATAATATTCCTTGCTGAAAGAGTTGGTTACTTGTTATACTCAAGGTATTCCTTCTTGGATACGTGAGTTGTGATCCCTGTGTTTTCTTCTGCTATGTTTGAAACGATCTATCCTGCGATGGATGATACATTTATAGTGTGATTGTTCTCTCTCTAGGAAACGGTCTTTGCCACTTTACCTCACTGCATAAGAAATAGTCCTTCTTATTTTATACTGCAGGTTCAGACTCCTAGAAATGGTCCCTCCTGCTTTACCCTACTGGGTCTAGAAAATTCTTTGTTTTACTTCATTGAGCAAGGAAACACTCAGTATCTTTTTATTTTCCCCACCGGATTCTTTTTGGGAACTTGTCCCTCCCATTTTATCCTGCAGCGAATTTGCTTCAGTTTAACTCAAATAGTTGAACTTTTTAAATTACCCTCTGAACAAAGAGGCAGTTATGATGCCATGCCATCTTCAACTGTTGCACCCAAAGACATGTTCTTTGGTTCAGATATTTTTATCAGCTGTTCATCTCAAAAGCTGACCACCTTATCCACTGGGCAGTAAAACAAATGGTCATTGGCCCTTCCTTTAGTGTCAGTGGTTGATCCAGCGTTCGCTAACGAATATTATGAAAACCCTCCTTGGCGCCAAATTGCAGTACTTTTCAACAGCTACTTTGAGTTGTGGGCACAAATATGATATGCACTTCTAAATAAAGACTATTGAGGATGCACTTGGTAAAGGTCCATCTAGGTCTATCAGAAGGGTCCTGACTCGAAACATCAAGCTTTCTTGCTCCTCTGATGCTGCTTGGCCTGCTGTGTTCATCCAGCTTCACACCATGTTATCTCTGTAAAACAGGTTAGCACACTTCTCTACTGTATGGGCAGCGAATCAGATCATTGTGTCAATGACAGATCAATGAGAAACAAATTATATTTGTCAACAACTGAACACTTTATGGTCAATATTTTACTTCATGTACAAATATGACCGGTGATGTTAAGTTTCAATAGTAGATCCAACTCCTAGGGAAGTCTGTAGGTAGTACATAGTTTCATTAATGACTTATATCTGAACTGTGCAACTATAGAAACAAAAAATAAGAGCTCATTTGTGGCATTCTTTGCTTTATCAGTTAAGTAACTTGAATCAAAAGAGCGTCTAACTCTCAAATGGGCAGTCTGAATAGCAGTGGATGCAATCAAGAAAACTGTTCATGACATATTTTGTAGTAAAGTTCCAATTAATGAATATTCTTGGAATGTTGACTTCTTGATGCATAATAGAGCATTCAGTCAGAGGAAGCAGACTTCCCATTTGAAAAATATAACAAATGCCTTAATTTAATGTAAAATCCCTAAGCATTCTAATGCAACAGTATCTTGTCACAGGTGTTCCAAAGCCCCACATCAAAGACAAACTGTCGAGCCTTACACTGATAACATTGAAGGAAAAAAAGGTCACTTGAAGGTGATAATGGGAACTGCAGATGCTGGAGAATCCAAGATAATAAAGTGTGGAGCTGGATGAACACAGCAGGCCAAGCAGCATCTCAGGAGCACAAAAGCTGACGTTTTGGGCCTAGACCCTTCATCAGAGAGGGGAATGGGGAGAGGCAACTGGAATAAATAGGGAGAGAGGGGGAGGCGGACCGAAGATGGAGAGAAAACAAGATAAGTAGAGAGGAGAGTATAGGTGGGGAGGTAGGGAGGGGATAGGTCAGTCCAGGGAAGATGGACAGGTCAAGGAGGCGGGATGAGGTGGTAGGTAGGAAATGGAGGTGTGGCTTGGGGTGGGAGGAAGGGATGGGTGAGAGGAAGAACGGGTTAGGGAAGCAGAGACAGGCTGGGCTGGTTTTGGGATGCAGTGGGAGGGAGGGGATGAGCTGGGCTGGTTTTGGGAAGCAGTGGGGGAAGGGGAGATTTTGAAGCTTGTGAAGTCCACATTGATACTATTGGGCTGCAGGGTTCCCAAGCGGAATATGAGTTGCTGTTTCTGCACCCTTCGGGTGGCATCATTGTGGCACTGCAGGAGGCCCATGATGGACATGTCGTGTGAGGAATGGGAGGGGGAGTTGAAATGGTTCGCGACTGGGAGGTGCAGTTGATTGTTGCGAACTCAGCGGAGGTGTTCTGCAAAGTGGTCCCCAAGCCTCCGCTTGGTTTCCCCAATGTAGAGGAAGCCACACTGGGTGCAATGGATACAATATACCATGTGCAGGTGAACATCTGCTTGATATGGAAGGTCGTCTTGGGGCCTGGAATGGGGGTGAGGGAGGAGGTGTGGGGGCAAGTGTAGCACTTACTGCGGTTGCAGGGGAAGGTGCCGGGTGTGGTGGGGTTGGAGGGGAATGTGGAACGGACAAGGGAGTTGCGGAGAGAGTGGTGTCTCCAGAAGGCAGACATGGGTGGGGAAGGAAAAATAGCTTCGGTGGTGGGGTTGGATTGTAGATGGCGGAAGTGTTGGAGGATGATGCGTTGTATCCGGAGGTTGGTGGGGTGGTATGTGAGAACGAGGGGGATCCTCTGGCGGGGGGGAGAGGGGTTGTGGCGGGGGTGGGGTGTGACGGATGTGTTGCGGGAAATGCGGGAGACACAGTCAAGGGCGTTCTCGACCACTGCGGGGGGAAAGTTGCGGTCCTTGAAGAACGTGGACATCTGGGATGTGTGGGAGTGGAATATCTCATCCTGGGAGATGATGCTGCGGAGGCGGAGGAATTGGGAATAGGGGATGGAATTTTTGCAGGAGGGTGGGTGGGAGGAGGTGTATTCTAGGTAGCTGTGGGAATCAGTGGGCTTGATATGGACATCAGTTTCTAGCTGGTTCCCTGAGATGAGGCTGAGAGGTGCAGGAAGGTGAGGGATGTGTTGGAGATGGCCCAGGTGAACTTGAGGTTGGGGTGGAAGGTGTTGGTAAAGTGGATGAACTGTTTGAGCTCCTCTGGAGAGCAAGAGGCAGCGCCGATACAGTCATCAATGTAACGGATAAAGACATGGGGTTTGGGGCCTGTGCAGGTGCAGACGAGGGAATGTTCCATGCAGCCTACAAAGAGGCAGGCATAGCTTGGGCCCATGCAAGTACCCATGGCCACCCCCTTTGTCTAAGGAAGTGGGAGGAATCGAAAGAGAAGTTGTTGAGGGTGAGGGCGAGTTTGGCTGGCCCACAGCTGCTGACGCTGACGGAACCCTGCCCACAACCAAACTTTCCCCCCGCAGTGGTCGAGAATGCCCTTGACCGCGTCTCCCGCATTTCCCGCCACACATCCCTCACACCCCGCCCCCGCCACAACCCCCCCGCCAGAGGATCTTCCTCGTTCTCACAAACCACCCCACCAACCTCCGGATACAACGTATCATCCTCCGACACTTCTGCCATCTACAATCCGACCCCACCACTCAAGCTATTTTTCGATCCCCACCCTTGTCTGCCTTCCGGAAAGACCACTCTCTCCGTGACTCCCATGTCCGCTCCACACTCCCCTCCAATCCCACCACACCCGGCACCTTCCCCTGCAACAGCAGGAAGTGCTACACTTGTCCCCACACCTCCTCTCTCACCCCCATTCCAGGCCCCAAGATGACCTTCCATATCAAGCAGATGTTCACCTGCACATCTGCCAATGTGGTATATTGTATCCATTGCACCCAGTGTGGCTTCCTCTACGTTGGGGAAACCAAGCGGAGGCTTGGGGACCGCTTTGCAGAACACCTCCGCTCAGTTTGCAACAATCAACTGCACCTCCCAGTCGCGAACCATTTCAACTCCCCCTCCCATTCCTCACACGACATGTCCATCATGGGCCTCCTGCTGTGCCACAATGATGCCACCCGAAGGTTGCAGGAACAGCAACTCATATTCCGCTTGGGAACCTTGCAGCCCAATGGTATCAATGTGGACTTCACAAGCTTCAAAATCTCCCCTCCCTCCACTGCATCCCAAAACTAGCCCAGCCTGTCTCCGCTTCCCCAGCCCGTTCTTCCTCTCACCCATCCCTTCCTCCCACCTCAAGCCGCACCTCCATTTCCTACCTACCACCTCATCCCACCTCCTTGAGCTGTCCATCTTCCCTGGACTGACCTATCCCCTCCCTACCTCCTCATCTATACTCTCCTCTCTATCTATCTTGTTTTCTCTCCATCTTCGGTCCGCCTCCCCCTCTCTCCCTATTTATTCCAGTTGCCTCTCCCCATTCCCCTCTTTGATGAAGGATCTAGGCCCGAAATGTCAGCTTTCGCGCTCCTGAGATGCTGCTTGGCCTACAGTGTTCATCCAGCTCCACACTTTATTCACTTGAGGGTGTGCTGCTGTCTGATGAACATAGTGAACACAAAACCAAATTGTTTCCAAGCCAGCCCGCCTGTACATGATTTGAAACAAATCGACACTGAAATAGAAAAGTTTCTTAATAGGAGAGCTTACTATGAATAAGTAACATCACTTTCCTTGAATTCACCCAATCCAATTGCTAATGGCAGAAGAATCAACCTAATTTGCCCGTCAGTTTCTGCAATTACATCAACGCAAGACCCTTCAGCAATCACCTCCTGATGTAATGGAAGTCAACAAAGAAAGAAAAGGAAGCTCACCAACTTTATCTCCGTGTTTCTAAACCTTGTCATAGACTTCCCTGACACACACAACAAGACAAATGAGTTGAATCAAGGACCTGGGAAGGAATAGGAGAGATATTAAGAAAAATATATATATAGTAATTACAATAATGTAATCTAGGTAACACATTTGAAATTTTTATAAATGCATTTATTATGGAGGGACTGGGTGGGGAAGGAATGGGGACAGGCGTTAGTGTATGAGCTTTGGGACCCTGATGCAATCTTATGATGATGGCATGGAGCTGCTCCTCACTGAGCATAAATAACACAATGTGGACAGAGTTAAAGAAGAAGACAGAGATATAACACAGAAGCCAAGTTGGAGTAGACCAACTAGCATTAGGTGGTTGAGTTTATGGAATAGTCTTTAAATAATTTAGCATTACATTTAGAGCCTGATATGTTTCCTAATTCTGTACATTGCAATATTTGGTCTTAGTATAAAATAAGCAGTATTATAGGATGTTTAAACCTGAAGGCAGTTTTTGACCTTGGCTTCTCCTTGACCATTTTGTCTTGAATCCAAACTCTTAAATGTGGCAGTAAGAGTCAGTGATATAGGTGGGGCATGGAAAGAAGTTCTGCTGAGACAATTTGGGGCTCAAGGCAGCAAACTGAAGACCAGAACCTTGAGGGTGAAAATGTCCTGGATTAGTAAATTGCCAATTGACAGAGGACACATAGTTTAGTGGAGTTAGTATGTGGCTCAAAGACTGACATGGGGTAAATGGGTTTGAGTTCATGGGGTACCACCATCTGTACTGGAGAAAATGGAGACTGTACTTTTAAGATGACCTGCATCTGAGGGTGACCAATCAGTCTTGGGGTGTTGTAGCAAAACCACGGGTAGAGTCAAGGCAGAGAAGCACAAAATGTTCATATGGAAAATGAAATTTAGTAAATGGAAGGAAGAAACAGGGTGAATAAACCTAAAATCTAAAAATCACAACTGGACATTATAAAAATAACGAAGAGGCTAAACTAAAAGTTCCGTATCGGAATGTGCAGAGCATTCATAACAAAGTAAATGAATTGATGTTGCACATTGATGTAAATAAATACGACTTGATGGCCACCTGATGTGTCTATGAGACAATGATTGGATCCTGAATACTGAGGGGGGCTAAGTAGAAATGGAGGGGTTGCGCTGTTGTCAAGGATGTTATCAACGAAATATTTAAAATGACTTTGCTTTCAGAAATTAGGATGTAGAATAAGTTTAGGTGGAGATGAGAAATATTATCCTTAGGAGAAAGAAGTTACTCATAGGTGTGGTTTACCAATCCCCTAATCAGTAGCACAACACAGAATGAAAAATACGAGAAGAAATTTTGTGTTTGTGACAAACAGAAAGCAATAATCATGGGTGATTTTAAACTGGAAGCATCAAACTGGATGTAGTAGCCTGGATGAAGTTCATCAAATAATTTTGAGATCTTCTTGGAGTTTCTTGTATGAATAAAAAGTGAAGAATACTAGGGGATAAATTTAAACAGCAGAACTGCAAAAAAGGTAATCATTAGATTACAGTTTGAAAGCAATTTTTGGATTAAAAATTGAGTCACAAGCAAATCCATATGATTTTAAAAAAAGGTTTGCTTACTTGAGCAAAATTAATTTTAGATAACTGATTATAAAGTTCTATTTCTTGGGGTACTGACAACAGTATGGAGGAAGGACAGAGTTGTTCTATTAGAATATACTTGAACCACTCTGAGACCAGTGTCCTGACAAATTGAAGAACTAAAATTATAGGGTTAGGCATTAATGAAATAGTTGAGGTGAGGAACTGCAGAGAAAGAAGGTTCAGTGAGTGTGAACTTAGAAAATTGAGGTAGTCCAAGGCAATAATATGAGTTTAAGTACATCTGTGATAGGAAATGACAGACCAAAAAAATAAGAGTCTACTATCAAATAAGGTCAGGCTTTGAAAAAATGGACAAAATTGAAGACATATTATCTGCAAGGATGCAGTCATCATAACAAAATAGCTGAATCAATTGCACAAATAGAACAAAAATAATGTGATTGTAACAGAAATGTGATTGTAAGGTGACCAAGTCTGGAAGAATGGAATATTTCAGGAAATTTGACATTTCTGAAGGCTAAAAAGAAAAGAGGAAGTGGAATCATGCTGTTCATGGAGATGGCACAGTACAAAACAACATAGGTTTGGAAGATCAAGCTGTGGAATTAGGTTGGGTGGAACTAATAAACAGCAAGGTAAATAAGTCACTAATAACAGTAATCTGGATGTTACCGTAACTAACTACAACGTAGGATAGCATAGGTATAAATCTTAAATAATTGAGGCTTGTAAAAAGTGTACTGCCAATTAATTTGTTCAATGGCATTTGATGCTACTTGTTGCATTGCAGCACATTTAATATACTTGCTGTTGAAATTATTATTTAAAGAGACATCTACACAACTTTTGATTTCAGGATGTAAGTATTTTCTGCAGCAGGAAATGCACTGCTGAAAATAATATGTTCTAAAATAAAGCAATGCTAAAATAAAGAATAACTCATCCATGCATTATATGGAGTTTTCTGTCTCTGATCTTAATCCTGCCCACACCACTGGTGTACTTTTTGTTTTTATAAAAGGCACCTAGTATTAATGAAATGTATAAATTATTATGCTTGTTTGCAACTAAGATATGTTCTTTTAAAAGGAAAGTTTGTTAGGTGAATATGTACTTGCCAAGCATCCCTAAACATTGTAATTGGCCTTTCTGACTTGGTAAATATTCGACATTTTACTCCCAACAGGTTGGTTTTGTTTCTGACATTATAGTCTTGTCATTACCTGTTGACAGAGATACTTTTTAAAAATATTTTGAATAAACTTCAGGCTTAAAACAAATCTGGAAATAAATTGCACAAAAAATTGAAAAATTATTTGTGCTGAAATTCCTAATGAGTAACCTTTTCTTACAGAAGAAAATGCAGAGCATGTCCCTTAGGCTTTAATCTCTATATTGTTGATGGTTACGCATTTGAAATGTGTAAACTTAAGCATAACCTCGTTTGCAATGTTAGACATATATTAGGTTTCATGAGAAATATGCAAATCTTTTCCAGTATGAGGTGGAGGAAGGCGAAGAAGGAAAGAAGCGGAGGTAGGAAAGAGTACAGTAACAGCTTTATTTTTCGGCATGCTATGGCTGGCGCTCACTCTAGTAGTTGCTTTCCTCTTCAGAAAAATGTGGGATTATTTATTTTGCCCTGAAAAGAAGACACCAAATGAAGTTTTTGTACATGTTTTCCTTCCAAACATCAGGTTATTAACACAACAAAATCAGTTTTCAGTACCAAGTGTATCTTTCTGATTAATCCTGATTATCTTTCTTAAGAAATAGTCTCAGGCTAAGGGGTTGACCATTTCACACAGATGAAAAATTTCTTCATGCAGAATGTTGTGAATATTTGAAATTGGCTACCCTGGAGAGCTGTGGTTATTTTGCCGATCATATTGAAAACAGGTTTTTGAGCATGAAACCAACTAAGATAAACAGGGCTAATATGGGAAAGTGAAATTGGTGCCAATGTTTGTATTAAATGGCAGAGCAGGCTTAAGACCATATGGCCCTTCCTGCTCACACATATCTTGTTTTTTAAGACAAGTAGCACTATCCTGGACGACTTGACTGAATTAGTGTCTTTCCTCCAGGCTGTGCTCTCTTTTCTTTGATTTGGAGCAAATCATATTGACAGAACTGCTCTAGGTGAAGTAATAGCTGGGCATGTGGCTGTGCGGCAGGAAATGGACTGGCAGTGCTAAGTTTGCATATAATCTGGGCATGCTTCTGTTTTGTAAAGAATGGAGCAGCAGAGCTGAGTATGTTCCTGGACTTGGAAGTGCAATGATGATGCTCACGTGCAGCTGCACTGTAGGGGCGAAAAGAATAGCATGTGTGCTTATGGGAGTGGACAGTTAGCACGGCAACGTGGTCATACTATAACTCTCTGTACTTCATTTGTTCAAAGGTGTTGAGTTGGCTTTTCGTAAAATGAGAACACAGAATTCCACTGAGTTGGTTAATGGATTTGCCATATTTTCCTGCTGTTTCTTTCCTTGTAACCTTGCAAATTCTTTTCTTTTAAAATATATGTCCCATGCTGTTGGAAGCTACTATTGTTGAATATATTGCCTCTACTGTTCTAATCAGTATTTTTGGTAGCAACATGTTTTAACGATGCTAAGTTTATCCCATTAACTGAATTCTATTCGATCAAATTAAAGAGATTAGAATAACCAATAGTCAGCTTGTCCATTTGGGTTGGTGGAGTGGAGGGAAGAGGTGGAATTGGGTTATTTGAAATCTGGTGAAATGGTGGTATAATAGTCTGTTTTTGTGTGCGGTGGGGGAAGGAGAATTGGCTTTTGAAAGACTGGTGATTGCAGTACTCTACTCAAACAAGCACTTAATGTGTTTTAGGGAAATTCCATAGTGTGGCTCATTCTATTGAAGAGGGATATGCCTTTAAGACTTTTGTTCCCTCAACATGATTGTTCAGTTAGCCTAGAATGGCAAGCCCCTTTCCTTGTGTGATGGTTTAAAAGATTTTACTATCTTTCTTTAGAAATTAAATTCCAGCCATATCTTTTCACCCCACAGCAGCATCTTCGGTTTGTACCAAAGTGCCCTACGTTTGAATTTTCATCATTTTCAGACACCTGTGTTAGAACTGAAACTGGATCCATCACATCATGTGAGAGCTACAGATGAACTTTGCAGGGAATGCATTGTGCTGCCTGCCTCATCAAATTGGAGTGATATACACATTCCTGTATTCTGTTTTCCAGAAGCTTTCTGTGTGTTATTTTTGCACTTGTTGAAAAGGAAATTCCACATCTTGAAGGCATGATATCTGGTGTTTGGAAAATCTTGCTGAAAATTATGCATTTTCCTCATGCATTCTGCCAGCAATGCACTAATTTTGGAAAAAAAATCCAGGTTGGTAATGTTCTACTAGAGGGCTGCGGCATTAACAAATAACCTGTCATTTGGGTGGAATATCCTGAAGTAGCTGCTTTTGTTGATCTAAATTGCAGCGTCACAGAGCTGGGAAATAGTCATCATTTATGGTAGGTTTTAGGTGTTAAACTGCCAACTTGAAGTACTGATTTGGCCCACCTCAATTTGACTAAGGGGCATCAAATTTCGCTTCAATGATCTGAAACTCTCTTTTTAACAGGATGATGATGATGATGTTGAGGAGGAGGGAGATGAAGATGACGATGACGATTGATCTGAAAGTGAGTTTCTTTTAGATAATTTGAATTTGTAATCTTAAACAGCCAACATCTGGAAGTGCTGAGAATGTGAAACTGAAACAGAAAATGCTGGAAACACTCAAGAAATCACGTGAAGTGTGTTAAGTTGCTATTGCTTGTTTCTAGCATTTAAATGTTTTGGTTTTTTTAATCTACTTTTCCCTTTGTTCTGCTCTTTAAAATTCTGGCATGTTGAGTCAGTAAATTTGTTTCACAAGCAGTTGAATTCAATGCTGCTTTAAAAAAAATGCAATCCCCAAGTTAAATGCCCTTGCATTTGACACTAGTCCGTCTACTTCGTAAGTCATATTTCTAATTCTGTTTTCAGAGTTACCCTTTAACATTAATATGGTTTGTTTCCTTTATCTCACAATAAGTTGTTGCTTTAGGCACTGGATCCAATCTGAAGCTTTCTCATTTTCATTCCTGTCCTTTTTCACAATTTTGTCCTGGATCCTGGTTCATTAGTGAAATTTAATGAATTCATTTAAGATTTGGTAAGGAGACACTGCCAGATGGTGAGATGTTATTGGGATAACATCCCATTGATTTCTATACTTCTATAAATTAATGTCCATTATTTGCCTACATATAGGCAATGCAGGCACTGCCCTAAAGCTTTCTGCCCAGCTAGGAATTCAGTGTAGGACTTTGTAATTCCTTATCTTCCTACACATCGGTATGCAGACACTACCTTAAGCTTCCTGACTGAATAAAATTAGAGTTAAACTGTCTCAAATAAGGTTAAGTGAGGAACATTTGTAAAGGTGTGAGAGTTCTGAAGTATGTGACTTCTGAAGTATGTAACTTCTGTCACTGACAAAGGGGCCAGGGCACTGACTTTGTTCCAGCCAGACACATTGGCAACTTGAAATTACAATCTGTCTCGTTAACGACTTGAAATCGCCTCCTGGCATTAGCAGCCACTTCACGAACGATCGATACTATATCCTGGTCTTTTATGTTCTTGATGTAATAATTCTTTTGTATCCTGTCTTTGTCTGTTGTAGTAATTATTTCATGTATCATGTCATTGTGAGATGTGAAATTGTTTTATGTATTATGTACTTAGTAAAGTATAAAAAGCGGGGACGGTCCGCCGTTCGGGGAGAATTACTTACACGACTCTGCACTCTGTGCCGGGTTAAGTACAACGATTCTCCACAGCTTGTACTTGCTTTGTAATAAAAGGATTTGTGTTTTTCTCAACTGGCCAGTGTCTTGTTATTGCATCAAGTCCGTGAGGGTCTCCGAAAATGAACCTGACAATGGAAACTACCTGACAAGCAACAAACTGGTTAATTGTAACTTTATTTGTTTAAGTGCCCCCAGCTAGTATCAAAATGCATTTGAAACTGCATCATTTTCTGCACCAACCCACCCATCCCCCATGTAACAAATGAATTGTTATCAAAGTCTAGCTGTAGAATTACAGCGCCATTGACCTTGTTTACCTGGGGTGCTTTTAGGTGTAATGCAGGTCCAAGCCTATTAAGCTAATATTGGTTATCACTCCAAGGCATCAGCCACCATCTAGGGCTGAGCAACAACCTTTTGACATTTTTCTGTTTCTTCTTGAAATTTGGGTGAGATGAGAGGTAACTTTATTTGCCCAATCTTAATTGTTTTGAGGTCAATAAGAATCAACCAAAGTAGTGGGATGGTGACATGCAACTCCAGGTAGGATCCCTCAGGAATCAGTGGGATTTGTAGATGCTTCAGAAAAAAAGCAGTTTTTCAAAGTTATTTTGTAGTACCATCTCAAGAGATTTATTGCAACCAGTTTCCCGACTTGCATTGGTCCACTCCGTAACCAATAGGTTGCCATATCTTAATATAGAAATACTATTTAGCTTATGTAAGTTAATTTGTGCAGAGCATTAGCAGGTATGCTAAAATCTATTGCACATTTAATATATTTAGTAGCATCATGATTCTTGCATAGAGTATTAAGGTTAAAACTGACTTTTTTCTTGGCCTGTCCTTATTTGCTTCTGCAGTGTGTGTACTTGCAAATACAAGGTTAAAGCTAAGTAAGCAACATTATTTAGGAGACAGACCTTTACTCCTTTAGTACATAACAGTTTTATGCCTTTTGGATGTGTTACTGTGTGCTCATTTGACGCATTTATCAACTTCAACATATTACTTGGAAATAATGATCTTGAAGAGCTTTATGCTGCAAAGCAGTTTTGCACGTAAATAGTTCCCCATCCTATCTCTATGTTTGCATGTGCACTCTCCAAACATAGCCAGTCTTCCTCGTGTCAATCCCAATGGCAAGATTATTTTCACGTTCTATGTGTTTGATCCTTTCGTTAAGATTATGCTTTATTGAACAACACGGTACTTTCCAATGTTAACTTTGACCATTGCATTCAAACATTAACTGTAAAATTTGAAGTGTTTAATTTTAGATAACTGATTATAAAGTTCTATATATTTATCGAATCCTATAGTATACAATCAAGCAGTCTCCAAACCTAAAGCACCCCATTCTTTGGCATTTGCTGATATACATCACAGTTGGGCATTTTCAGTTCAATGTGACAGGTGTTTTGATATGGCAGTTTAAAAAAATTCTCGAGTTCTACAATTCTATGTGTTGCTTTCAAATGCTGTTGAAACTTACCAAACTGTTGTAGCTAGTTCATGCTGATTGCAGGAATAGAAATCGATTATTACTAGGCCAAGACTATATACTTATGTTCAAATGTTTTTCAAATTGATAAGTATGCCTTATTTTCCCCTCATATGTTGGCAGATGCACATTTCAAAATAATTTTTCAGCTGTCGTTCATTTTACAGTAAGTGTCTCATCACCACCCCCCTCCCAATAAGCCAATAAACAAGTGGCATGTGCCGCCATAGGTTCTTTAAAAGTAATTTCCATAATTCAGTTTGGTAATCAGAGAAGTACTTGCAATTTCCCTGTTGTAATGGCCAAAACTTTTAAAATGGTAAGTTAGTACAGCATTATGTAAAAGGAGAAATAGGTGTACTTGAAGTTGAGTAGAAGGTGTTGATATTGGATTTTAAGCTTTTTAGGAGTTTAAACAGGGAAACCTTACCTTGCAGAAGTTAGAATCTGAAATACCTCATTATCCTGAGATGTCAAAATTAGTAACCAGCTTTCAGATTTGTTTAGAACTTAACTTATGCTCTTCTTTGTCCTACATCTATCTAATTGCTTCTTTAATCTGATTCCACTAATATAACTCGCTGTTAGTTTGTCAAATGGTTAATGTTCCTTGCTGTGGATGCTAACATTTTTTTAGCATTGTTACATCAATGTTACATTAAGAATGCTCTTGACAAGTTGACTAGATTAAAAATTCCCTGTTACTTGCAAATTCTAATGAGAAAGTATTCACCTCACATTTGCACCATGAGCAATCCATGACTAAATTTTAATGCTTTCTGAAATGTTTCAGGATTTTACCAATTCTATTGCATTGCATTGCTCCAATCTTTATTCGGGCACTTCTCCCTTTTGTGGTCTTTACATGAAGCTCACTTGATTTTCTCGAAAGCAAATTTAAATGATGGCAATGTAATGTAATTCTATTTAAATATTATATCAGATTTCAGTGGGAGTAGGTTCAATCTACTCTGTTCACTCATCTTTCAGCTGGCAATTGTTTTCGTCTTTGCCCAAAGGATGTACAGGACAAGGGTCTGTTTATGTTACTTCTCCCCTTTTGGAAACAGGTAATCTTAGACGCAAGGAATATTTTCATTAATAGGATCCAATCTCTTCAGTGGCTAGATTGTGTTAAAGTTTTTTAAATCTAATTTAGTGTAATTCTGATTAATAGCTCTACAAATTTCTCATATCAAAATATCAGACATTGCAGATATCTTCATTCAAAACTAGTTACGACTGTATGTAGAGTGAAGAATCCCTGGTTGAGGTTCCCACTGTACTCTCCCCCATGTGATGGCCTAGTTGTATTATCGTTGGACTGTTAATCCAGAAACCCAGATAATGTTCTGCAGATCTGGGTTCAAATCACACCATGGCAGATGGTGGAATTTGACTTCAATAAATTATCTGGAATTCAGAATCTAATGATGACCATGAATCCATTATCGATTGTTGGAAAAACCCACTTAGCTCACTAATGCCCTTTAGGGAAGGAAACTGCCATCATTACCTAGTCTGGCCTACATGTGACTCCAGACCTACAGCAGTGTGGTTGACTCTGAATCACCCTCTGGGCAATAAATGCGGTCTGGCCAGTGATACTCACACCCTGTGAATGAAAGGAAAAGAAAGCTCATCTGTAATTTATCTGTAAAGATTTCGAGTTCCTCCTAGATTGCTGTTAATAACCAGGTTTTGTTTTTCTTTGAAGTTTCCCATATATATTACGATAGTACTTTTTCTTATAGAGTTAGACTCAGTTCTATTCATTTAACAGAGTCGAATGATAGCTCTATGGCTTAAGACACAAGCCGTATATTTAAACCACATAAACCAGAGTTTTAATCTATGAAGCCGCTGATGTTAATTTGATGCAAATAAATGGCAGTGCCTGTACAGTCTCAAAACTCTCACTTCCTAAACATTGGTCTTAAATTGACTGTAGTTGTAGAGCTGAAACATTCTGCAAGCGGTATTATACAAAAAATTCTCTTTTTTTCGCTTAAGACATCTGGAGGAAAACAGTTACTCTTCTCTGAAATATTGTGCTGGGACCATTCCAGTATAGTTCCTCGTTGAACACATTATTCAAACTGAAATAGGGCCTACAGTGTACTGTCATATAAAAGTAACAATTTGAAATATCCTCGTGTATTATTTACATTGAGTTATCCAATGTTTAAACTAAAGTGGCATTGCAACATTTGGGTGCCCTGGAGCAGTCGCTGTGTCACTTAGAAAATGTGAGACAGCATTGCAAACTTTTTGTTATTCTACATAATTGCGTCTGACAATATGCAAATATAGCTCCTAAACATCATGGTTCTTCAAAAATCACCTTGTTTTTTTTATTAGCTGTTATGTCACTTAACGTTGTCCTTCTTCTTGGTATGTGCCTGTTTAAAAAATTGCAAGTACTTTCTTATAGATTTAGGTTAAGGATAGTTGCCATTATGATTCTCAAATTAATATGGGCATATTACAATACTCTGTTACTCATTACAATTAACAATATTTATAGGAAAAAATAATTTGCATAGCTGTTAAATTAACTGTTGACATCCAATCTGACCATGCCACAATTGTCTCTGTTGTGGGCTTAATACCTTCTGCATTGCCAAGCTATTTATCATCAGTACCTAATAGACTTGGATACCATTTAGAACTTACCTAGCCCAGATTATTTAATTTTGGTGACATTAATATTGCCTATTTGGTTCTGAATTTTCCCCTACTTAGGCATAGTTCATATCTCAGTAAAACAGATTTTGTTTCTTGGTAAGGGAATTTTCTGCATTATTTCCATGATCACACATTGATTAACCTTGCTTTTTATCTTAGATTACAATTGAACTCACTTTTTAAAGCTGAAACAATTCGATTTTCAATTTTATTTCTAAATTCCATGTTTAGTTTAGTCTGATTTAGCTCAGTTACAGTTTTGTACAATTATAGATTTTGTATTTTAAGTCTGTTAATTTCATTTCTGTAAGAATGCTTTGGAAAAGCTTTTATACTAAAAGTTTTAAAAATCAGTAAAATGTAGCATTTTCAAAAGTTAAAACAAAACAATATTATGGCAATCGCATTACTTGATGGATTAAAGTTTGTGAAATGCATTCAAACTAACATTAATTTGCCAGATAAAAATAGAAGTTTTAAAAAATTAAATTGGTTGGCTATGGGAGGTGAAAACAATCACAGGAGATACCTCTTAAAAAAAGAAATCTCTCTTAGTGGTTCTGGTGTTAGTCTTTGCTAAACTTCTTTATCTTATTTTAATACCATTGGATATGCCCAGTGTACAAATACACTGAAAACTCTGCTAGGTGGTTTCTGATGCTGGTGTATTCAGAACCACAGGTCATGTTGGGGTCAGTAGGCTTTATTGTATCCAGCACCTATGCCAAAGGTTTTTAATCTCTCATGATTTGAACCAAATTGGTTGGATGCTGCTGCCTTTACAAATGTCAAATAAAAAACGAGCACACCCATGACATTTGATTCAGGACATTTTTACTATTTAGACCTTTTCTCTTGTAGTCATATCTAGGCCACTATCATATTTGAGAATGAAGAAAATTATGTAGATTTATCTTACTAAAGTTAAAAGTGCATTCACATTACAGAGTTTGCTGCTCATGAGATGTGTTTGGCACAGTCTAGCATAATTGTTTTATTCCCTATCATAATCATTTGGTCTGCTAGGTTTTTGATGTTTAGATTGGTTGCTTCTTGAATGTCCAGTTTTTGGGCTGCTCTGTTTGCTCTTAGTCTGTCCATGTAGGACAGGATGAGGTGTACCTGTTGACAACAAAGCACCCCTATCAAGTCTGTTAGATTGGTGACTTTTTGACTTCAAGTCATATTCATTGTTCAAAAATAATGATTCAACAATTCAAGATGCAGTCAGTAGTAATTTTAAGCATCCCCCTGACCTTTAACCAGAGACTTCATTGGATTCAAAGTAGATGCTGAGAAGTTCAAAGATCATTGTTATTTGAATATGTCATTCTGACCTCACTTTTGACTGGCTTGTGTTTCTGACAGGACAGGTTATACTGCGGGATGGTGGGAGAATGAGAAAATTAGTAAGTACAACTTTTCTATGGGATAATGGATTCAATTGGCCACCACTCCCCAACTCCTGATGGAGAGGACTTGTACCTTTTCTTCACCCAACATCTGATGTCTCAGTCATTACTCTCTGGTCCTGTTCTGTTTTTTTAAGTGGCTTGCCTGGCTGCTTTTCGGGCATCATTGGGGTCTAATTAGGTGCAAGTTAGCTTTAGTAAACAGTGTCATAAAGAACGTTGAAGCAGTTAGCATTTCAAGAATCTGTTCAGTTCTTCTGAATATAAATGACCAGTTCTATTAAATTAATTCATGTTCTCAATCTATAATTATGGAATTTGCCACCTGACTTTAGGTTGCAAGGTCAATACCACTGTAGTACTGTATCCCAGTTGCAATGAGTCTTAATCCCTTGAAGGTCTTCCTGCACAGTATTCAGAATTGTCAATGCTCAATCACATTAATTCTGTCAGGCCATTGCCATTTTGCCCAATCCTTTTGCATCCATTTCCATTATATTAAGAATTCTTTGATAAATGAGGAATGGGAGTTGAGGAAATAATTGTGTCCAGGATTAATGTATCATTGTATTACAACATTTTATGTTGAATTTACTGAAACTTTGCATGTTTGTATGACAAAGATATCAGAAAATTTCCAATCTTTGCAAGATTCAAATAGCCCAGACAGAAGAACTCCAATATCACAGCACTCATAGGCTGTCACATTGTAAAGGTTATCACTCTCCTTGCTCTTGAGTGAATGCTGCAAGAGTGAGATCTTCGTTGCAAAGTTCCAAAAAAGTGTTAAACTGAGTTTATAAAATTCAACTGGTAATTTTTGAACAACTCTAGATCAAGTATTTAGATCATCAGCTGAGTGGGATGGTCAGGAATCACACAATACCAGGTTATATCCAACAGATTTATTTGAAAATAAATAATAATAAATAAACCTATTGAACTGTAATGTGGTGTCGTGTGATTTCTGACCTCATCCACCCTAGTCCAACACCTTCACGTCCCGAGTGGGAAGTGCAACTGTATGGAAGTAGAGTAGCGACTTTTAAATAGATTCTTATACTCATTTCTCCTTTTACCTAATCCTGTAGGTTCCAAGGACAATGAATGCCATAAAATTTGCTCTGATCAACCATCACTAGTCTCTGGTCATGAAAAGAACCTTATTTCTTTGCCTTTACATCCCAAGTGGCAATAATTTCGGCCACGAGCATGGTTATTGAAGCTTGTTGATTAACTATTCATATCTTCTCTTATTCAAAAGGTTGTCACAGGTGAATTATGGTTTAAAATGTCTGGAGATTTAATTGTATCCAAATCATTTCTCTGCACTCTGTATTACCACTTTCGTGAACCATAGTGCATAAAAGAGTGTCTTTTCATTTCTACCATAACAAAAAACAGGTTGCATTAATTTCTAAATGGGCCATTTAATATACTGTTGACCTACATTTCTAAAGTTTTTGACTTGCAACTTAGGATGACATCTCCCAGGAAGTGAACTACAAGTGTTGTTAGCTTCAGCCAGGATGAGTGTATGATTAATCCCCAAGTCAGTCAACAATCCATAAACTAGTAATGTTTTCTGAGTTATAATTCTCTGATGAGCTACCTTTAACCATTGGTGACCAACCACCTCATCAAATCTTATCTGATTTTCCTGTCCACTGTAGTGTAACAGGGCCACCCTGAAGTGGAAAGATTCTGCACCATTAGCGTCCTCTTGAATACCTTTCTTTATCCCATCCACTCCTGCCTCTCCATAGCAGGTTTGAATATTTGTGTATTTTTTGTCATTAAGCCAGAATTTGCCTTGCCCACTTAGAAAATACTTCTTTTAGATTCCATCTGCCCCAGCTCATTAAATAGCATGCATGTATGTTGCTTCAAAACCATATGCTGTCTGAAATGGTCTAGCAAGATATTTAGTTGTATCAAAGCTGCCATAAAACCTAAATGGGAAAATGAAGCTAATGACCACGTGTCATTGACCAAAGCATCAGAAACAACTTTGGCAAATACAGCATAGCTAGTTGTGCAATGTCCTTACCAGCATCTGGGGGTTTATGCCAAAATTAGAAGAGCTGTCCCACAGTCACACAACAACCTGACACACTCATGAATCATACATCTTAGACAACGTTCTAGACGTCAACATCACCATCCCTGTATATGTCCTGTTGTGGCACGGTGGTATACTGTCAGGAAGGTGTTGCTGTGTAAGTTCTGATTATTGACTCCGGGGCCCAGGAGGTTTCATAGCATTAACTTGTTGATTTCCAGCTAGTCCACCTCAATACCTTCCTGGGGCTCATATAAAATCTGTACTTCTCTATAAGGAACAAGGACACAATGTACCCTGGATGAAGTACCTGAACATGCATTGCAAGGAGTGGTTTAGAGGCACCACTACTCCCTGCACTAATCAAACCCTAAAGGGCACCAGGTGGGTGTGGAAGCCAACAAGGCAGAAAAATCTAGCAACACCAGGTATACCTAAAAGTGGTGAAGCTAAAACTCAAGACTACTTGCATGTCAAACACTGAAGGTTGCATGCAGTAGATAAGGCTAAGTAAACCCAGAACCAATGGATCAGATCTGTGCTATATAGGTCTGCCCTATCCAGTCATGAATGGTATTGAACAATTAAGCATCTAACCAGAAGTGGAGCTCCACAAATATGTCCAGCACATGGATGCAGAAGACAAGGCTGAAATATTTACATCCAGCCAGCCATAAGTGCCATGTTGATCATACATCTCTTCTCATACGTCTCCTCCTGAGGTTCTCACATTGGACATGCCAGTGTTCAACCTGTTAGATTACTGGATATTGCAATGGCTAGACCCTGACAACATTTTCAACAGTGTGAAGACTTGTGCTCCAGAGCTTGTTGTGCCCCAGCCTAACTGCTCCAGCATAGTTAAAACACTGGTAACTACCCAACAATGTGAAAAATTGCCTTGCACACAAAGAGTAGGGCAAATCCAAACTAAGCAATTACTGCCCTATTGGTCTATTTTTGATCATCTAAGGACTACCATCAGCCAGCACTCGCAAAAGAATGACCTGCTCATTGACGTGCAATCTGTGTTCCAAAGAGGTTCGCTTGTGGATTATGTAATGACCTAATTACACCTCTGATCTAAAAATAGACCAAAGAGCTAAACATTAGGAGGTGAGAGTAACAGCCCTTCACCTCAGGGCACCATCTGACTGACGATCAAGGATTCCCAGTGATACTGGAGTCGGTATGTGTCAAGGGAAAGCTCTCCTATTGTAGTCATTTCTAGCACATCGTAAGATGGCTGTGGTTGCTGGAAATAAATCACCTCAGCCCCTGGGCATCACTCGTAGTGTGGTTCTTCATGGTGGTGAGCTAGGTCCGACAATCTTCAGCTCCTTCATAAGGTCAAGATATGGGGATATTCGCTAATGATTGTGTGATGATCAGCATCATTAAAAACTACTCTGATTCTGAAGCTTTATGTCCATATCCAGCGAGGCTTGGGCTTAAATGGAAAATACCATCCATGTTAGTCTAGTGCCACTCAATGACATTGTCCAACAAGATCAGTCAAGCCAGGTCTCCCTGACGGTCAATTGCACAACTATCACCACAACCCAAACTGTCAACATCCTAAGGGTTACCTTTGACCAGAAACTGAACTGGCTGAGCCATGTAAATACTGTGGCTACAGGAACAGGTCAGAGACTATTGCAGAGGGAAACTTGCCTTCTGATTCCCAAATGCCTGCCCACTATTTACTAGGCACAACAGGAGTGTGATGAAATAAATACTGCCCACTTACCTGGATTGGGGGGGTGGAGGCTTTTGAATAAGACTCAGTGTTTGATGCCATCCAGGACAAATCAGCCCATTTGATTGGCACATTGTGCATCCTGTTCAGCACTTATACCCTTTATCACTGCACAGTAGCAGCCATGTGTACCATCTCTACAAGATGCACTGCAGCAACTCACCAAGGGTCCTTCAACAGCACCTTCCAAACCCACAATCTTTACTGTCCAGAAGAACAAGGGAAACAGAAGCTTGGGAGACTTCCTTCCCAAAACATATTATACCCTGACTTGGAGCTATAAATCGCCATTCGCTGTTACTGGGTCAAAATTCTGGAATTTCCTTCCCTACAGTACTGTACACCCTGGCACTGCAGCAGTTCAAGGAGGCAGCCCAACACCTCCAGAGCATGTAGGGATCGGCACTAAATGTTTATCAGCAATATCCACGTTCCCTTGAATAAACAAGGAAAACTAAAGAGCAAATAACCTAATTTCACTTGTGGCCATGTTTATTGATGATATTCCTCTCCTTGGGTACAGCCTTTCTTGTGTTGTGTGATCGTATTAGAGTCATAGATTCATACAACACAGAAACAGACCCTTCAGTCCAACTCATTTATACTGACCAAAGTTCCCAAACTAAAACTGGTCCTAGCTCTTGTGTTTGGCCTATCCCTGTAAAGCTTTCTTATTCATGTACTGATCCAAATGTCTTTTAGATGTTCTAATTGCATCTGCCACTTCCTCTGGCAGTTCATTCCAGATATAAAGATATGTGAAAAGGTTGCCCCTCAAGCCCCTTTTAAAATCTTTCTCCTCTCACCTTAAAAATCATGTCTGTAGTTTTGAACTCCCCAACCCTAGGGAAAAAGATTTTTATATTTCACCTTATCAATGATCATTGTGATTTTATAAACATCTATAGAGTCACTCCTCAACCTCCTACACTCCAGTGAAAAAAGTCCCAGCTTATCCAGCCTCCTTTTAACTCAAACCCTCCAGTCCCAGTAACATTCTGGTAAATATTTTCTGAACCTTCTCCAATTTAATAATAAGATCTGAAGCTACAACCAGATCAGCTATAATCTTATTGAATGTCGAAGTGGGCTAAAGGGGATGAATGGCCTACTCCTGTGTCTAATCCATATACTGACATACTTCACACGGTTTCCTGTATCTGCCTGTCTTCCACAACTTCTGTGTTCAAATGCCTCCCATGTACTTTTTAATCCCTGGAACACCAAAATCACAAATGACATGTCTGTGGTTATCTCTATGGTAATTTATATTTTATTGACCCCTTTGCATCCTTTATAATGCAAACACAGCATGCTTCAATATCTCTCTTTCACCTTGAGGTGTCCACTCTTGGTCTGTTCCACTATTAATCCAGTCATAACAGAAGCACATCTCCACTGTTGTCATCCCTTCCCATTCTACATTTATGGAGTTCCCAATGGATCAATCCTTAGCCCCATTTCGTCATCTACATACAACATGGGTTCAGTTAAAAGTTCATGTTGAAAACACTCAATTCTACTACTCCATTATTTCTCTTAATAATTCCATTGTGGGACAATTTATAGAGTCTTAGAGTCCTACTGCACAGAGACAGGCCCTTCGATCCAAACTGATCCATGCCAACCAAAATGTCCATCCATGCTAACTCCATGTCCTGCACTTGGCCCAAATCCTTCTAAATCTTTCTTATCCATGTATTTGTCCAAATAGCTTTTAATTGTTGTTAAAGTACTCACCACTTCCGGTGAAAGCTCATTCCATGTGCACACCACCCTCTGTGTAAAAAAACCTGCCCCTCGGGTTCCCATTATTCTTTTCCCTCTTACCTTAATCTGATGACAACTAGTCCTCTATTCCCCAACCCTGGGAAAAAGGCTGAGTGCATTCACCCGATCCATGCCTCTCAATGAAAAAGGTCCTAGCTTGTCCAACTTCTCTCTATAACTTAGTCCGTTGAGTCATGGCAACATCCTTATAAATCTCCTCTGCTCTCCTTTCAATTTAATAAAGTGACCAAAACTGAACACAATACTTCAAGTGCGGCCTCACCAATGTCCTGTACAACAGCAACATAACTTCCAAACCTCGATACCCCCTGCCCTGACTGATGAAGACCAGTGTGCCAAAAGCCTTTTTCACTGCCCTGTCTACCCGTGATTCTACTTTCAGACACCGTGCACCTGAACTCCAAAGTCCCGCTGTTCCACTACACTCCTTAAGGCCCTATCATTCACAATGGGACTCCTACCTTAATATGACTTTCCAAAATGCAACCCCTCACACTTATCAATATTAAACTCCATTTGTCATTTCTGGGTCCACTTCCTCAGCTGATCAAGATCCTGTTACAATTTCTGATCACTTTCCCACTGTCCACTTTATCACCTATTTTGGTGTTATCTGCAAACTTACTAATAATGCCTTATACATTCTCATCTAAATCATTGATATAGATAACAAACAGCAACAGGCCTAGCACCAACCCCAAGGCACACCACTAGTCACAAGCCTCCAGTCCAACAAGCATTCTTCCACTATTACTCTCTGCTTCCTACCATCAAACCAATTGTGTATCCTATCCGCCAGCTCTCCCTAGATTCCACACATTCTAACCCCCCAGAGCAGCCTATCATGTGGAACCTTTTCAAAGGCCTTACTGAAATCTGTATAAATTACGTTGATTGCCCTGCCTTCATCAACTTTTCTAGTCCCTTCAAAGGGAGGCCTGATCTCCCACACATGAAGCCGTGCTGATTACTCCTATTCAAACCCTGTCTTTCTAAATGTATATATATCTTATCCCTCAGAATCTTCTCATGTAACTTGTCTACTACAGATGTTAAGCTTACTGGTCTATAAACTAACATCAGATTATGTGACATGAGATATTGAATGAGCAGCATTTTTCTCCACCTAATTATTAGGAAGACCCAAACTTCTGTCTTTGCTACTGATTCCATTCACATCTCTGGCTAAATGCAACTATTGTTATTCACTGCACTTTATCCAACTAAGAATCGTTACAAGGAAAACTAATTCTAAGTCACTAACATCCTATTCTATGCTTGTCACTGCTACAGCCTCCTTACTACTGTGCCCTCCTGCCATTTCATTTTTACGATCAAACTCAGATGCTCCAGTACAATCATGACCAGTCTGTCTTCCATCTGCCGTAAGTTTAACTCTAATCCAAAACTCAGTTGTCTTATCCTGTACAAATCCAACTAGTCTATCACTTGCATCTTTATTAACCCACAACTTGTAAGAACTCTAATCCTCAGATTCAATTCCTTCATTGGCTCGTCTATGATATCTTTCCTACTCCAATCCTCCCAGCTTCTGAGTCTGTCTGCTCCTTTGACTCTACCATGTTCACTGTTAGTGGGTATTGTCTTCAAGGACTTGGAACCATAGAATTCCACAAGGCATCTTCTGCATTCCCATTATGTCATTTTTTTAGAAACTGTAAGTGCTATCTAAAAACCTACAACCTTGGTCAACCTATCTGTTGCCCTTTGCCCAAATTTATTTGGCTTGATATCCAGCATCTACCTACTCTAAGGCTCCCTTTTTTTAAAAAAAGCCACAAAGGCACAATTTAAATAAAAACATACAGTGCCTCATACATTTATGGAAACATTACAATTGCATTTCTACAACAGAGAATAATTTTGATGACCGAGATTGGGATTCCCTTCCTCCCTAATTTGATACAATTTCTGCAGTGTTGGAGATATGAAAGATTACCTACCTCCTCAGTAGAAATTCAAGGGGCTCTTGTTGTTTAATGGTAGTGTCCCTATCTCTCGGTTAGAATTGCTTAGATTCAGGTTCCACCTCCCCTACAGGTATCATGACATCTCCAAGACAGGTGACAAAGTAATTTAATGGCAGTGCTCACCAATTTTCCTTGCAATCACCGCCACAGACTGGGATCCATGATGTGGAGATGCTGGCATTGGACTGAGGTGGACAAAGTCAGAAGTCACACAACACCAGATTATAGTCTAATACCGTTATTTGAAATCACACAAGCTTTCTGAGTGCTGCTCCTTCGTCAGGTACAGTGAGAGAGCAGAGCACACAGACCCAGAGTTTATAGACGAGAGATCAAAAGATCATACAACTGGTAGGGGTAGCGTGTCAGATGACATCTCCGCAGATGACCAAGAATGTAATACAGTGAGTAAAGTGTCAACGGCTGAATAACCAGTGAAGGGATGATTTATAATCTGATTAAGTGAGGCAGAGAGATAATTACAAAAAAATTAAAAATGAGGTGATGGGGACAAACTAAATGACTGGATTCGGATGCTGAATTCAAAATTGTACAAACTATTTAAGGTAAGAGAGCTCGTAACAACTTACCAAGGTGATACTGTCAAAATAGAACATCAAGGACGATTTTACAGATACAGAACAGTGTGGTGGGATCCCCGTAGTGCGACGTGAACCCAAGTTCACAGTTGAAGCCGTCTTCATGGGTGTGGAACTTACCAACAGTCTCTGCTTGGCAGTTTTGCATTGTTACGTATCTTAAAGTCCACTTTGGAGTACGCTTACCCGAACACTCTACCTTAATTGATTTTTACAGTTTTGAATTTGGCATGCGATTCCAGTCATTTAGTTTGTCTCCATCACCACCTTATTTTTAATATTTTTGCAATTATTTCTCTGCCTCATTTAATCGGGTTATGGGTCATCCCTTCTCTGGGAATTCAGCAGTTGACACTTGACTCACCATCTTGGTCACCTGCAGAGACTTATCCTCAAACTCCTCTCGCACCAGTTGTGTGATCTTTTGATCTCTCTGCCTGTAAACTCTAGGTCTGTGAAGTCTACCTTTCCTGAGTGTTTCTTTTGATGGGATTCTTACTAACCAGACACTGTGGATAAGGTGTGTGCTGGTGCTGCAAATAATATACATACAGATAAGAACTTTTCACTGGTCATATTTTCTCTGTCTTCCAGAAAGAATCCAACCAGCAAGCAGCAATTATAGTGCGGTACCAAGAAAACACCACTGCCTAGAGACTTACTGCAGTACAAACCTATTAAGATAGACACAATATTTTAAAATGCATAGGTTTCTCTTTGACTTCAAATTTTCATTTTCCCACTTTTAGCTTATTTTTACAGTGGAAAAATTACAAAAATACAGAAGGGCTTCAGACTGTATGGTAAAGCAACCAAGCACTCTGCAGCCTAAACATTGGTATTTTGAAATGTAGTGAGTGTTACATGCTTGTCACTTGCAAATAGTGACAGCATTACTCAGTGAATCAGAGCAATTTCATGGACTTCTGAGATGCATCTTTCCTGTGCTGCCCAACGTTTGTGAGAAACTACTTAGTTTATCGATAAATATAATGCTTAAGTGGCAAAGGAAATGTTTAAATGCATTTCAGAAGCTTAATTTTTGACCCATGTGACCGCGTTGTGGTCACCATTGCTGTTTTAATCCAAAAATAGAAATGGTTAACAAAATATAGATGTACTGAGAGGCTGCCAATGAAATGTTGCAGCCACAGATGTATTTATTACAATATGCACAACTTATTAACCAGCATGTTGAAAAAACAAAACTATTACTTGGGCACATTAGCTCCAGTTGCAGCCACTTCATCTCCAGGAAAGATGTACATTAAGATGCTGTGAGAGTCATCGCTGGTTTCAGTGAAAGTAAAATCTTTAACACCAATTTTCTTTTTGCTTATTAAAAGAGAGTGTCCAGCACACCGCACTGCGTCCAGGCATAGAGTGCTCCAGCTTTGCCTTATTCTTCACAGTTGTAATGTACCATAATATGCTGTTTTCAGTTTATACAGAATAAACAAGAGTATTCTAATAAAGTTGTGCAATATTAGTTTGTGTTTGTGGCTTGACCAATAATCATATCTGTCGCCATGCTGAATTTGCAAAGCTAACTGTTCAGGTAACATTTGCACTACTTATTACACATTTGTAGATTAACTCAAAGTAGTTCATTTTAAAAGCCTCATTACCCTGAGACACTGTGGGCTTGGTCGGACTGTGAGGGAACCAAAATGAGGTAACCACCTAAGTCACCACTTTCCTTTAAATCAATTTATTACAGAAATTTCTGTTAGAATTTGTTGACTGGCCACCAAATGGTATTTTGTACGGTAATGTTTTATCTCTGAAGCAAGATCATCTTACATTTTGTGATATCATAAGACTACCTGCTAAGTATGCACAATCAGAACTGGGTCTTCATGTGTTTTGTGGTAATCAATTGCATTTGAATTGTCTACTAATGATCTTTAGCCTCATGCCCAGCATATACCTTTTTTCTTGACCGCCATCGTGCCAATCTTTAATTGAATACTCCAGGCATTGTAGGCTGAGACTGGTGAATCAATTTAACAGCAATAACTGTTGCAGTCTTTTATTTGCCCATTCCCAGCTCCTGGATATAGCCTTTGCTTTCATCAGACTGCCTGTGCTGCACTGATGACTGATTAAGCTCTGCTTTGTGGTTTCAACCGGCTTCAGTTTCCCCAGATGGATAAAGTTTTGGTTTCCCTTACTTTTAAAGCGGGATGTCCCAAATCGGGTTAAAAGCCTACTAAAGTGGAAGTAGGCTCTCAGCCCAACAGCTCCACACTGATGCCCCAAACAGCATCACACCCACATGCATCCAATCCCTGTAACCCAGCATTTCCCATGGCTAATCCACCTAGCCTGCACATCCCTGGAAACTATGGCCAAACAACCTAACCTGCACATCTTTGAAGGAAACCCACACAGATACTAGGAGAATGTTTATGTAGAATTTGCACAGTCACCCAAGTGCAGAATCAAACAGAGGTCCCTTGCTCTGTGAGGTAGCAGCGCTAACTGCTGAGCCACCATGCCTCAGTGATTCCAATGATATTATATTCCCATGTGCTGATCAATGCCCTAAGTTCATCCACTTTAGTTGTCAGGCTTCTTGCCTTAAAGTACAATTCGAATCTCCTTTCAATAAAGCATTGACAAGATGGCAGTCAAGAAATAAAGTACGTGCTGGGCATGAAGCTAAAGATCATTAGTAGACAATTTAATAACATCCTGTTAACTTTCCCGATTTACTTGCTGTCCCTACATACCAGCCTTCGGTGATTCATGCACGAGGACATCCAGATGTCTCTGCATCTCAATATTTTGCAAGTTCTCACCATGGTTTTTATTTATTCTTTCTGCCAAAAAAAAGTCACAATTTCCTACATGATACACTATTTGTCATATCTTTACCCACTCAACCTATATTTATCCCTTTATAGGTTCCTTGTGCCTTCTTTATAGCTCACTTTCCTGTCAAGCCTTGAATCATCAGCAAATTTGGTTACCATTTCTTTGGTCCCATCAGCCGGATCATTTATTTAAGCTGTAGAGTTGCCCAACATTGACTCCTGTGGTACATCACTCATGACATCCTGTTGTCCTTGAATCATCAGCAAATTTGGTTACCATTTCTTTGGTCCCATCAGCCAGATCATTTATTTAAGCTGTAGAGTTGCCCAACATTGACTCCTGTGGTACATCACTCATGACATCCTGTTGTCCTGAAAAAGACCCCTTTATTCCTACTCTCCACTTCTAGTAAGTTAGCCCATCTTGCAGCTGTGCCAATATATTACATCCAACATAAGGTTTTTATTTCCCACAATAACCTTTAAGGTATCACATTATTAAATATCTTATGTAAATCCAAGTGTAGTATATCCCCTTTCTCCACAGTACAACTGGAAAGAACTCCAATAAATAAAAGATGATTTCCCTTTGACAAAACCATATTGAATCTGTCTGATTACCTTGAAATTATCCAGCTGCACTTGTCAACATTTTTAATAGCAGCTTCTAAAACTTTCCCAATCACTTACAAGACCATAAAATAGAGGAGCAGAATTAGGCCATTCAGCTCCACAGGGTCTGCTCCATCGTTCAATCTTGGCTGATAATGTTTCTTAGCCCCTTTCCCCCTAATGTCTCCCTGTAACTCTTGAATCCCTTAATGATCAAGAACCTACCTTTGACTCAAAAACATTCAATGACATGGTCTCCACAGCCTTTAGTGACAATGAGTTCCACAAATTCACCATCCTCTGGTTGAAGAAATTCTTCCTCATCTCAGTTCTGAAGAATCATCCCTTCAATCTGAGGCTGTATCCTCAAGTTTCTGCTACTAGTGGAAATATCTCTTCTGGTCCACTCTATCCAGGCCTCTCAGTATTCTGTAAGTTTCAATGAGATACCCCTCACTGAGCATAGGCCAGGTGTCCTCAACCACTCATCGTGTGACAAGCCCTACATTCCAGTGATCATTCCTGTAAATTTAACTTACATTCTTATTTTAAAACAGCAGCTAAGTGTGAAGTGAGGCTGCTAAGAGGTTAAGTTGCCTAGGGATAGGATGTCCAGGCATAACATAACTGAGTAAGTAATTAAGTGTGTCGGCTAGGTTGTGGTGGGTGGGAGATACTGGGTTTGGCAATGGAATGGAAGTCATTGGGAGCTGCATCTTGTGCCAAGAAGGTGGCTCAGGTCCACAGTGTGAAAGGAGGTCAGGTCACCAGTTGAAGGGGTAGGGAGTAAATTGGATTCTGACTACAAAAAGGGGTTAACAAGTTCGGTGTTGGGTGTTGTCGGGATCTGGGGTATAGGTGGGTACTAATTTAGGATCTTAGAGGTCTTCAGGAGGGGTGTTTATTGAGTTGTGTGGTGTTTTGGGGGGTAGGGGGGAGTCAGTTGAATAGTTGCTCAGGAGTTAGACTAGGTATTTAATAGTCTGACTTCTAAGTTATTATTTATTCCACCAGAATACTCCAATTCTCTTGATTTAAATGCATAGTTTCAGAGGGTTCAATGTGTAGGGGAACTGTCCAACAGAATCTTAAACTTCTTGACAATTCCTTTGAGTCTGTCGTGATGGGGATTCCATGAGGTCCCCATGTGCAACTCCCATTTACACTTCACAAACAACTATTTGACAATTGGAAAATCGGAAGCAATTGTTCCGATGAAGCACAGCTGTGAACATGGCTTGCTTTAGTAACCAAGGAAAACCCTTAGGGAAAACTCCAAGGCCACAGTTAATAGTATTACTACTTATTGCATAATTGATGAGTTACTTCACCAAATTAAAGTGTAGTCACATTTGGTTCCAAATCAATGTAACTTCAAATGTCAAAATAAGTACAGATGTAGTGCAGCTTCACTTAAAAGCAAGGGAGAGATAAAATGCTAAATTATAGATTTGGAAAATTTCAAGATTGCAGATAGGTCGATATTAGATTAGATTAGATTAGATTCCCTGCAGTGTGGAAACAGGCCCTTCGGCCCAACAAGTCCACACCGCCCCTTGAAGCATCCCACCCAGATCCATCCCCCTATAACCCACACACCCCTGAACAGTATGGGTAATTTGGCTTGGCCAATCCACCTAGCCTGCCTATCTCTGGACTGTGGGAGGAAACCAGAGCACCTGGAGGAAACCCACGCAGACATGGGGAGAATGTGCAAACTCCGCACAGACAGTTGCCCAAGGCTGGAATCGAACGTGGGTCCCTGGCATTGTGAGGCTGCAGTGCTAACCACTGAGCCACCATGCCGCCATTGGTCACTGTTGACTTGAACAAGCCTTAACAAAGGCTACGTTGACTCCACAAATGGCTCATATATTGACCCTTCAAGGCTCTACCTATCATGAAATTCAAAAACTAAGAATTCAAGAATAATTTGTATCTGTTTCCCACCCACCCCAGACACACACAACAAACACACACACACACACACACACACACACACACACGCACACACACACGCACACACACACGCACACACACACGCACACACACACGCACACACACACAGAGTCATGTATCAATAAACTCAGAATGTTGTTCATGGGAATGAGAGTTTGACTCAGCTGATAGATTAGGGTGTGCCAGTTTCAATATTACAAATAATGATAAGACTGATTAGGGATTGGTCTTTGAAAGCAAGTGTTTTGACTTGAACATCTTGAAGTAAACAAAGAAACAAAGAAACCTACAGCACAGGAACAGGCCCTTCGGCCCTCCAAGCCTGCGCCGATCAAGATCCTCCGTCTAACAAGTAGTTGTTATCCTGACTCCATAGTACATCAATGAAAGTTATTTAAAGACTTATTTGTTTAATTACACAGCAACAGAAACAGTCCAATGAAAGCTGATATCCAGAAATTATGAATGAGAGTTCCTGCTGCGGTCATGTATTCATGAATATGTAAAACATCCTGAAGGAGCCCATGCATTATCTAATGCTACATGAATGTGTAAAATTTTTGCATAATAATGAACTGCAATGATCCTTTTGTGTTTCTTGAACTTTCTGAAATAAGAATATTAAATGGACTGAAAAGATTCTCTGAACGACACACAAAACTCTTGTTTGCAAATATATGTAGTTGGTTCAATTTACTACACCAGTGGAACTGAGTCATGTAGGAGGAATGCTGGATATGATCCCTAGACTGGACAGTGTTATTGTATCTCAGTTGGGAAGGGGTGGTCCAATTGGGTGATACCATAACTGGTTCAAATCTGTTATTGATTACTATTAAAATTATTCCAATCTGGTTCATTCAAGTTCGAATTTCAGGCAAGCACAGAGTCCGAAGAATCAAGGCTTGTACAATGATATTGAATATCACCAACAAAACATTTTTGCCCTCGGGAGATGGGAAAATCTGCTGGGGCAATGAAGGGGGAAAATAAATTAAATAATACATTTTTATTTAATTTTAAAATCGCAGAATACGGGTGTCAATAACTAAGCCAGCATTTACTTCATCCTTTGCACTACTGTACTGGGGTCCATCGTTGAGGATGGGAATATTTGTGGACACTCTTCCTGTTTTTAGTTATTTACTTGTCCAGAACCATGATATGGTCCTGCTGGATATGGCAGGATTCCAGAGCTTAGATCGGATTTGTTGGTTGTGGGATCACTTGGCCCCGGCTATTGCATGCTCTTTCCAGTGTTTAGTGTAGAACTGGTCTGATGTTGTAGCTTCAACAGATTGTCACTACATTTTTAAGTATGCCTGGTGCTGGTCCTGGCATGCTCTCCTCCATTCAACCAAGGTTGATAAGATCTTAAGATGCTGGAGACAAAGAATGCATTTGGCTCTTTGAGAAGACTCCATCATTCAATGAGATCATGGGTGATCTGATCAACTCCACTTTCCTGCCTTTTTCACCATTACCTTCGACTCCCTTACTAGGATTTGAAAAATTATCCATTTCCACCTTGAATATTCCTGACGGCTCAGTTTCCACTTTCCCAAAAAGGAAAATAATCTTCCTACATCTACGCTAAGAATCTTATGAGCCCCAGCAATAAGTACAAGCCCAACCCACTCAATATCCTAAGAAAATCCCTTCTTAGCAAGTTTTCTCCTGACTTCCTCCAAACCCAGTGTATCTTTTGACAAATGTTCCACACAAGAGATTAGTAAAGCAAATTAAGGCTCATGGTATAGGAGATAATATATTGGTATGGATAGAGAACTGGGTCCTTTTCACAGTGGCAGGCAGAGACGAATAGGGTGCCAGAGGGTCCAGTGCTGGGACCCCAGCTGTTAACAATGTACATTAGCGATTTGGACAAAGAAATTGAACGCAATATCTTCAAACTTGCAGATGACAATAAGCTGGGAGGCAGTGTGTGTTGCAAGAAGGATGCTACAAGGCTGCAGAGTGACTTGGACAGCCTGGCTGAGTAGGTAATACAATACAATATAGATATAAAATACACAATACAGTGAGACAAATATGAGATAAATATGGATAAAACAAGAGGCGGATTATTATCTGAACGGTGACAGGAAAGGAAAAGATGAGATGCAACGAGACCTGGCTGTCATGGTGGAACAGTCACTGAAGGTTGGCATGCAGCTGCAGCAGGTAGTGAGGAAAGCTAATGGCATGCTGGCCTCTATAGTGAGAGGATTTGTATAGTGGAGTAAGGAAGTCTTACTGCTTTTAAACAGGGCATTGGTGAGGCTACACCTCGAGTATTCTGTGCAGTCTTGGTCTCCTTGTATGAGGAAGAACATTCTTGCTATTGAGGGAGTTCAGCAAAGGTCACCAGACTGATTCCTGGGATGGCAGGACTGACATATGAAGAAAGACTGGATCAATTGGGCTTGTATTCACTGGAATTTGGAAGAATGAGGGGGCATCTCATAGAAACATATAAAATCCTGTTGGGACTGGACAGACTAGATGTGGGAAGGGTGTTCCTGATGCTGGGGAAGTCCAGAACAAGGGGTCACAGTGTAAGAATAGGGGTTAAGCCATTCAGGATTAAGAGGAGGAAGAATGTCTTCATTCAGAGGTGTGAATGTGTGGAATTGTCTCCCACAGGAAACAGTTGGGGCCCTTTCATCAGATATGTTTAAAAGGGAGCTGGACATGGCCTTTATGGCTAAAGGGATCAAGGAGTGCAGGGAGAAAGCTGGAATGAAATACTGAGATTGCATGTTCAGCCATAATCATATTGAATGATGGTGCAGGCCCGAAGGGCCGAACGGCCTACTCCTACATATTTCCTTTCTTAGTTGAGGGGACCAGAGCTCCTCTATATTCTAGGTATCGTCTTATTACTGCCTTTGTGCGGGTTTAGCAAGACTTCCTAATTTTAATATTCAATTCACGATAAATTAGAGGCCAGTATTCCATTTATCCTTGTCTATTTCCTGCCATAGTTGATGCTAGCATTTTGTGGTTCATGCACAAGGGCCCCTAAATCCCTCTGTGTTGCAGCTATCTGCAGTCTTGCTCCAATTAAACTATTAAGTTCCTCTGTTCTTCCTGCTAAAGTGCATAGCCTCACAGTTTCCACATTTTATTCCAAGTGCCATTTTTTTTGCCATCAACTAATCTGTGTTAATCCTCCTGTAGACTCTGTGTCATCCTCACTAGCCTTCCCACCTATTTTTGTGTCATCCTCAAACTTGATGATACTATATTCACTTCCCTCATCCAAACCAATATATGTTGTCAATGATCGTAGCCCCACCTCTGATAACCTGAGGCACTTCATTAATTACAGGCTGCCATCCTGAAAATTGCCCCTTTATCCCAGCTCTGACTTCTATTAGTTAGCCATTCTATCCATGTTAATGCACAACTTCAACACACCAGAGGCTTTTATTAAGTAACATTATTCATAGTACCTTTATTGAGCATCTTTATTTAAAATTTACTCATGGGATGTGGTCCGCATGTACTGTCTATCTCCAGTTTCCCTCGAAAAGGCACTGAAGGAATGGCAATATATTTCCAAGTCAGGATAGTGAGTGGCTTGGAAGGGAATTCGCAGGTGATGATGTTCCTATGTATCTGTTGCCCTTGCACTTTCAGATTGAACTGACTGTGGATTTGGAAGGTGCTATCTAAGGATCTGTGGTGAATTTCTGCAGTGCATCTTGTAGACAATACACATTGTTGAATGTGGAGGGAGTGGATGTTTTTGGATGACACCAATCTAGCAAACTGTTTTGTTCAGGATAGTAAGACCAAAAGAAATAGGAACGGGAGCAGGCCATTTGGCCCCTCAAAGCTACTCTGCCATCCAATAGGATCATGGCTGATCTGACATTCCTCACGTCCACTTTCCTGCTCTATCCCACATAGCTCTCGATTCCCAACTGATAAAGAATTGATCTATCTCAACCATAAATTGACACAAGGTCTTTGCCCCACAACTCTCTCTGACAAGGAGTTCCAAAGACACTCAATCCTCTCAGAAGAAATTCCTCCTCATCTCAGTTTTAAGTTGGTGGCCCTTATTCCGAGACTATGACCTCTGGTCAGAAACTCCCACGAGGGGCAACATGCTATCAGCTTTTACCTTGTCAAATCCCTTAAGAATCCTATGTGTTTCATGAGATCAGCCCTCATTATAATAACCTGCAGTGAGTAGAAACAATCCCTCCATTCCAGAGATCATCCAAGTGAACTGTCCATGAACTGCCTCCAATGAAACAACACCTCTCCTTAATTCAGGCAACTGAAACTGCCCATGGTATCCAGATGTGGTCACACCAGCACCTTGTAAAATCGCAGCAAGATTTCCGTGCTCTTGTACTCCAACTCCCTTCAAATAAGGTCCAACATTCCATTGGTCATCCTGATTGACCTGTTGTGCCTGTATGCTAGCTTTCTATGTTTCATGCACTAGTACCCCCAAGGCCCTTTGTGCTGTAGCATTCCTCTACTTAAATAATACTGTTCTTTTGTTCTCATTTCCAAAATGACCAACTTCACATTGGTCACATTATACTCCATTTGCAAAACTTTTGGCTACTTGCTCCACCTATCTCTCTGTAAACTCTCACAAACTTCCTTTCCACATATTCTAATGCCATCTGTAAACCTGGCTACAGTACATTCATTTCCTTCCTCCAAGTCATTAAATGTTGTAAACAGCTACAGACCCAGCATTGACTTTTGTACATGCCCACTGGTCACAGGCTGCCAACCTGGAAAATAACCCCTTATCCCCACTCACTGTTTCCTGCCCATTAGCCAATTATCTACCCTTGCCAATATACTACCTCCAGCACCATAGGATTTCCCCTTTTGTAAGGTACCTTGTCAAACACCTCTGGAAGTCCAATACAACACATCTACTGGTTCCTCGTTATCCACTCTAGTCTGGACTTCCTTGAAAACCTTTAATAAATTAGTCAGTCTTGATTTCCCTTTCATGAAACCATGCTGACTGTGCTTGATTAGATCATGATTTTCAGGCTTGAAAGCTTTAAGCCATACTGGTATCAAGCTTCTAAAGTATTGTAGGAGCTGCACCCATCCAGGCAAGTAGGGAATGTTCCTTCGTACTCCTGACTTCTGCCTTGTGGATGGTGAGCAGGCTTTGGGGAGTCAAGAGGTGAATTCTTAGCCATAGGATTCCTAGCTTCTTATTGGTCTTGTAGCCAGTACTTGTAATGGATATCAGAGATAATGGGAACTGCAGATGCTGGAGATTCCAAGATAATAAAATGTGAGGCTGGATGAACACAGCAGGCCAAGCAGCATCTCAGGAGCACAAAAGCTAATGCTTGGCCTGCTGTGTTCATCCAGCCTCACATTTTATTAACTTGTAATGGATATACCAGTTCCATATTTTGTTAATGGTAGCCCCTAGGATGTTGGTAGTGGGAGAATTCAGTGATGGTAGTGCCATTGAATATCAAGAGGTGTTGATTATTTTGTCTCTTATCCAGACGATCATTGCCTGACATTTGTGTGACACAAATGTAACTTGGCACTTTTTATCCCTAGCTGGGATATTGTCCAGATCTTGTTGCATTTGGACATTGACCACTTCAGTGTCTGAATCATTGTGAATTGCATTGAACATTGTGCAATAATCATAGAACATCTCAACTTCTAATGTTATGATAGATGGAAGGTCATTGAAGCTCACGAGGAACTCCTGCAGAAATGCCCTGTAGCCGAGATGATTGACTTGCAAAAACCACAACCATCATCCTTTGTCCCTTTTGAAAATTTAAATATATTACATTTACAGTTTCCCTTTTATCTATCCTGCTTGTTAGCTTCCCAAAAGAATTCTAATAAATTTGTCATGCATGACTTCCTCTTCATCAAGCAGAGTTAACACTGCTTCATTATATTATGCATTCCTAAATGCTGTTCTTTTATATTCTTATAATAGGCTGACTGATTTCGAGCTAATTGGTGGGCAGTCACTGTTTTGTTGTTTCTCTCCTTTTTCATGTAAAGGTTTTATATTTGCATTTTCCCAGACCTCTGGGACTTCTCCAGAATTAAAGGATTTTTGGAAGAATGTGACCAGTACATCCATTGTCTTTGTAATCACTTTCTTCAGTATTCCAGACTGCAACCCATCAGATTCAGGGAACTTAGTGGCCTTTAGCCCCAGTAGTTTCCCTGGTACTATTTCTCTAGTGATACTTATTATGTTTATTCCCTGAAGGTCAAGTGTGCATGAGAAAAAAACCCACATCCTCTTAATCTGTATTTTCCCTTCAAAGTTACTGACTAATCTGCAAAAAAATTCCAGATATTTGTAAAAAAATGGAAATTGACATGGATTTTTTGCAGATGTTTGGCTGTATGATTATCCACCAATCCAAAGTATAACCGCAGGAAATTTGTAAATTTGTGCTGTTTGCAAATTTATGTGTAGCTTAGCCATAACTGTGCTGCTCCTGTTGAGGAGGCAGAGCTATAGCTAGAGCAGGAACAGGGGGCACAGAAAAGCTGACAGAGGTTTAATTCACAACCAGACATTCAGTCTGACCACATGCCATTAGCCAGACACCTCACAACCTGCAGTCAGCCAGTAACTTTACACAGCAAGATTACCACAGTCTGTTTGGATCCAAAAAAACATGTAATCCAACTCCTGGACAAACTAACCCTGCATTACGGCAGGATACTATTGCTCACTGACTGCTCAGTCAACCTAATGATGACAGACTGGAGAGGCAGCCTTATCATTGATACTTATCTTACTATGAGCTCCAGAATGTTTTCTTTATATTTGTTCATGGGACATGGGTAGCACTGGCTAGACCAGCATTAATTGCCCATCCTGAATTGCCTAAAGGCAGTTAAGAGTCAACACATTAGTCCAGACCCATGGCAATGTTCCCTCAAATATTGTGACCGGGCAGATTTAAACCAGAACATCCTTCAGTGACAGTCATATGGTAATCTTTCACTGTGCGTTTATTACACTTAATATTTCTTAAGGTGTTCTTTTATATTATTTTACCGTTACACCTATTCGTCGGTGACTGCACGTTTTGTATATTTAATATGCAAGTCTTTTGACAGCTTTTTCTGTCAATTTAGCTCAATAGAAAAATTGAGAAATGTCAAGGAATTTCACTGTAAACACACATTGCCAACGTTAAACACACATTGCCAATGTTTTAAACCAACGGCCACATTCTGAAAATGAAAACAGTATACTGTGGATGCTAGAAATACCCGAAATGAAAACAGAAAGTGCTGGAATTGCCCAACAGGTCTTGTGGCATCTGTAGAGACAGTAAAGGAGCCAATTTTTCAAACTGAATGTGAAAGTTTTCAGAACTGGAAGAGCGGAAGACTGCAATTGTCAACGGAAAATGTTGATTTGATTGCTTTCCCCATAAATGCTGACTAGTTTGAACAGCAAATTTTCACTCTATGAGATGGTAAAACACAGAAGCAGCATCTAGGAAAGGAGAGATCACTCACCAAAAATTTATGATTACAAAATAAATGGTCACTGGGTTTCAACTGTGTTATTCCAGTCAGTGCTCCAGTCTGATCACAAGTTTGGTCTAACTCTCTCCACTTCCTTCACTCAGAGAGGTTACAGGGGTCTTCTGCAACATTATATTCCACTGTCTGCATTATGTCCTTGCTTCCTGAACTTCCTGCTTGCTACCTGATCGTCATGGTCATTGCAGATCTTTCCTTGTTCCTAGACCATCCAAATTGAGGCCTCTACCCCCTTCCCAAGTCGACTTCTGGCTGCTTGCTGTAGTGGACTTGTGTTACTGTTCCAATTCCAAATTTGATCAGAAGTTGCAGCTCTGATGTCTTGGAAGCGTGAGTGCCAATAGTTCTAGAAGTGCCAGGCTTCAGAGGGGGATGGAGTGTGCGTGGGTTTTTTTTCTAAAAGTTGCTGAGCACTCACACATACCTCACAGGGAATGTTGATCTAGGGTCACACACAGACCAGATCAAGTAAAGATGGCAGATTTCCTTCCCTAAAGGGCTTGAATGAACCAGATAGTTTTTCTTAATGAAAATTGACAGTGGTTACATGGTCATCATTAGGTTACTTTTTAATTCAATTCAAATCTGTCATGGTGAGATTCAAACTCATGTCCCTATAATAATAGTGTGGAGCTGGAGGAACACATCAGATGATGCTGATCAGAGATAATGGGAAGTGCATCAGATGATGCTGCCTGGCCTGCTGTGTTCCTCCAGCTCCACACTGTGTTATCTCTGACTCCAGCACTGGCAGTTCTTACTAACCCCCTAGAATATCAGCTTAGGTGTGAATTCCTTATCTAGTCATATTACCACTAAATCCTCCTGTACTGTAAGCAATGGCCCTAATACAAGGATATGAACATTATGAAGCTTACGGCCACTCTATATTAGGTGGGTCTCACTGGTTAAGCTCCAGCAGTGATTGGGAAGACTAGGTGGGAGGGGGCCCTCTCACCTATCCTCTCCACCCACCTCTAGGCTACACCCTCATTTCGTACCTACTAACCTCATCCCGCACCCCCCCCCTTGACCTCCCTACCTCTCCACTTACACTCACCTTTACTGGCTCCATCCCCGCCTCTTTGACTTGTCTGTCTCCTCTCCAGCTATCTTCTCCTCTATCCATCTTTGATCCACCTCCCCCTATCTCCCTATTTATTTTGGAACCCTCTTTCCCTCCCCCATTTCTGATGAAGGATCTAGGCCCAAAATGTCAGCTTTCCTGCTCCTAAGATGCTGCTTGGCTTGCTGTGTTCATCCAGCTCTACGCCTTGTTATCTCAGATTCTCCAGCATCTGCAGTTCCTGTTATCTCTGGGGTTATTTAATTGTTGGCTCAACTGCCAAGCTATCTCCAAACTCTGAAATCAATGAAGAATGTGGCACTGCAGAGAGAGACTGGATACTCTGTATAAAAAAAAACAAGTTCTACATACATTAGAAACATAGAATAGAATAAAATCCCTATAATGTGGAAGCAGGCCATTTAGTCCACACTGACACTCCGAAAAGCATCCCACCCAGACCCATGCCCCTACCACACATTTACCTTAATCCACTTCACCTGCATATCACTGGACACTATGGACAATTTAGCATGGTCAATCCACCCAACTGGCACATCTTTGGACTGTGGAAGGAAACTGGAGCACTCAGTGCAAACTCCACACATATAGTCACCTGAGGTTGGAATCAAACACGGGTCCCTGGGGTTGTGAGGCAGCAGTGCTAAATGCTGGGTCACCCTTTAGATTTCCCAGTAGCTAGAGGCTCATGATGATGTCACAAGTGTATCAGCCAGACACATACCTTTTCTCCTTCACAGATGCTGCCAGGCCTGCTGAGCTTTTCCAGCAACTTTGTTTTTGTTTCTGATTTACGGCATCTGCAGTTCTTTTGGTTTTTATTTTGTGTCAGCCATACAGCTGACTAAAACAAAACTCTACACACCCTAAGAGAAGGCTAGTTACCTGCAGGAAAATGAAGGGTCTGGTTCCCCAGGCTCCAGGACTACTTACAAGTGATAGGCAATGACAGATTTGTGAGATGGTTACAAATTTGGAAGCCGGAGAGATACAAATTGATGTAGAAAAATGGTGGACCATTACAGGCTAGCTGTGGCAGGTATAAGGCTGAACCTTTACAATTCAGTTTTCGTGTTTCAGTTATTCTGCCCACACATCATTTGTATTAATACATTAATTGTCATGGTTAGAACTCCAAAAGCACAAAGTATCTGAGCAGTCTTGGTAGAGTAAAGGCTGTGACTCATTATTTCAGACTCTCCTCCCAAATTCATATGCTGAAATACCCAATCACTCATTATACAATTGGATACCTTTGTTGCTGTGCATTGGTGGTGTCTGTGGATGGGATTGTGTGTTACTCAATGTGCTGTAAACAGCTCGTCGTGCAGAAAATTCTAGGCACACCCATACTACAACTACTAATGCCGTAATGAAGAACAAGCTGGCTCCTTTTGACTTGCTGGTACTTGCCTATCATTTCGTTCTTTTATGTTTATTTTTACATTAGTGTCTTCATCGGTTTAAAACATCAGCTCGTTGTTGAGATACTATTCCATTGAAACTAGACAACATTAAATCAAATGCCCTTTTTACATGAGTCTACCTTGGCAACAGCAGGCATAACATTTGGACAGTGCATACCAGATTGCTATTCAATCAAAGAGAGCAGCAGCATCAACTTGTGAACACTTGCACCTAATATCCCTTTAGATCCTCCCACACCTACACACTACCAGTGTGTGACATTACCTCCCTACCTTTACATTTCACCAGCTGTCTTGGCAGGATTTGAACCCATATTCCTGTAACTAGTGTGGGCCTCTAGACTGCTATCCAGTAACATTAGGTTAATTAACACCAGCCAATTATAGATTGACAGGGTAAAGGCATTATGAAATTTGAACTCTTTCTCCCCATGGCATTAGCCTCCAGATCATGAGTCCAAATATCACCTTTGTGCCCTCATTCCCTCCTCACTTCGCAGCCCATTATCTCTTCATCATCTACCCACTTTCAAAAGGTGAACATCAGGAACAGGCTTTGAGCACAGGACCAGAAAACCCCAGGCTTCACCAAGGCAAGAATGACACCCCTTGTCACTGGCACCTTACACCACTCACCATCCGAGCAAACTGCCAGGGTCTTTTCTTCTCTAACCAGGGATTGAAGTCAGGCTGCAGCAGTGAAAGCACTAAACCTTAACTAGTAGATGCATATTGTTGTATGTTAGCAACTGGATAGGTGATAGAAGAGATGCACAAAAAACAGATAAACATAGCAAACAATCAAGAAAAAGTGCTGACTGTTTTGCCTATATTTAAATATTTATAATTCCACTTGTAATGTCATGATTGGACTTAGACCAAATATATATGATTAAATAACCTTCCAATTCTTTATTCTCTACATTATGATAGTGACTACGTCTCAAAGAAGTCAATTTGTCATGAAGTGCCATGGCAGGGGGGGTAGGGGTCGGGGGTAGCGACATGAAAAAGAACTATTTAAAATGTACCTTTCCTTTCTTGTCTTCACTGGTTAATTAGGAAAAAATTTATGCGGGCAAGCGATCAGAGAATTGAGAGTTAATCATGCCTGTGGCATCTCGTCCAGCAACATGTTTGTTCTAGAGGAGAAATGAGAGAAAATGTGGGGAATTTCCAGATAACAGAAGTTGAGTTCTTGCATGTTTCTTCCTATGTACAACCGAGAATTGACAAAACGGGTTACAGAGGTGGCAGGAAGATACAAGTCTATAGGACTCTCCTGTACAACAATTCCTTAAATGAGGAAGTTTATTCTTGAACTTACCTTAAATCATTAACTAACACAGAGCTAATAAGCCATTGGCAACTTCAGTCAATGTTACCAGATTCCCCTCCTTCTTTTATTGCAACCAGGAATGCTGACAAGCTCTGATTCACCTCAGCACAGCCTATATGTCTGGGATAAGAACTGGTAAAATTATACCATGTGAGAACTCAGGCCACATCATCCATCATTTCCCCCATGTAAATTTAGTCCCACTGCTCTCTCTAACTTCAGCTTTGCACTGTACAAATGTCTTTTTAAAACTACCTAGTTCTATTTCAAAACAATTTGTAAACCCTGTTCGACAACAGTTTGTGGCTGAAATTTTCATGCTCCAAATCTGCTCTGTATAATAAGTGAATTTCAACTTCCTTTTGTTATCCAAATGTTTTGCTAAGGTTTCAAATACAACATGGATTCAGGTCTGCTGAACTGGACAGAACTATGCATTACTTTATTTAAACATGGTGAGGCATTCAAGTCATAGCAATGTTTCAACAGGGCAGAACAAAGAGAAAGCTTTGAAGAAGTGACATACTACTAATTATGCCACGCCATATTTTCATGGTCCTTTTGTCCAGTTACACGCAGTGAGAGCAATCAGGAAGTAATTATCAAAGTTCTACTTCGATTAATATTAGTAGCAATCACAATTGCATTCATTTATGCCAGTTTTCATTTCACTCTCAGAGTTTCCAGGATAGATGACCTGGCAGTTCTGTGATTGCTTGCTCTAAGGCTGAGTTTAACCAACTGGTTGAATTCTAAAAAATGCCTCTTTGAATCAAAATGGATATTTGAGTATCTATTTGCAGCTCCTGGGGCTTTAGTTTTAGCATAGTCATGCCTTACATCTACTGCCTATACAATTAGATTGTTTACAAAGTGAGTTACCCCCTTCTCTATTTTTCCCATGCTTATGCACATTAAGCCATAAATACAACATGCCTATCTGTCCAAAAACTCTGATTTGTTCCTTAATCATTGATTGTTTTAAACCAGTTGAGTAAATCAATTTCATTTAAAACATATTCCTCTAACTGCAATGTCAGCTTAATTTATCAACCTCACTGCTGCATTGTTGGAGGTTTTGTCTTTCAGATGAACACAGGGTCTGGCTCCATTTCAGATGAGGTTAAAAAAATCCCATGACACTATTTTGAAGACGAACAGGAGAGCTCTCCCATGTGTTCTAAATCTATCTATCAACCAACAATGAAAAGAAGATCTGGTCATCACGTTATTTTGTTTGTGGGAGTTTGCTGTGCACTAATTGGCTACTGTGGTTCAGACATTGCAACATTGACTACACCTCAAAGAAAAATACTTAATTAGCTGTAATCCTACTGGGATTTTGAGACATCCTGAGGTTGTGAAAATGCAAGTTCTTCTCTTTCACTGTTCACAAATACTTGCGATTTTCAATCTAATTCAAATTCAGTGATTGTTGAAAATTGTAGGTTAGTGTGCCTCATTGGCAAAATTAAAAGCAATAACTTATATAATTCCTAAATTATTAAAAGTTTGTGATGCAGTAACTTAGAGAAACCGGATTTTGTGGATTGCAAAGCTGAAAAATCTGTACTAAAAAAAAGAGTTTGAAGTCAGTGTAAGAAATAGGAATTGGAATAAGCCATTAAGTCCTTTGAATCTATTTCCCATTCAAGGCAACAATGTCTCCTTTATTCATTAATGTGGACATTACTGGCTAGGCAAACATTTATTGCCAGTTGGTAACACAGAGGATAGGCAAAGTCAACCACATTGCTGAGGGGCTGGAATCACATGTAGGTCCGACCAGGTAAGACTAACAGATTTCCTTCCCTAGTGTACCAGAGGGTACTTATGACAATGAATAGTGGTTACATGATCACTGTAAGCTTCATGTTAAATGCAAATGTAAACATCTGGCATGGATATCTCCCATATCCCCATAACATTAGCCTGAGGTTCTGAATTACTAATTTTGTGACATTACCACTGCACCATCATGTCTGATCTATATCCTTACTTCAGCCACCCAGCTTGGCTACATACCATGGCATCCTTCTTTCTGCAAGACCAAATTCAATGTTTCACCCTTTGTGTGAAATATATAGATTAACGTTTATTTATTTATTGAAGACCTTCCACTGGCCAGTTGGTGAATCTGCCAACGCTTCACTTTAGTTTAGCACAAAGCATCTGATTCACCTCTATACTCACTTTTCAAAACAGCAAAGCTTTTAGAATAAATCGCAGTGAGATCATGGTTGTAGGCCAGTCTTAATTGGCCAGTAAATCTCACCATTGAAAGAAAGTCTGGGCCATTATTTTTCTCAGGCAAAACATAATTTCACACACCTAAAATATTTTCTATAATTTTATTCATAAGAAGAATTGCTTCAATTCCTTTGCATAATCAATCTGGGAAGGTGATGGCATAGTGGTATTGTCACTGGTCTAGTAATCCTGGAAAAGTTAATGTTCTTGGCATATAAGTTTGAATTCCATGAGAGTAAATGATAACATTAATAAATTTCAAATTAATTTTAGTCTGGGATGATCATGACAATTGTTGTAAAAACCCATTGGAATATTGTTGACCATTAAATGCCCTCTGAAATGACCTAGCAAGCCATAAATTGCATCAAACCACTTCAACTGATAAAAAGGAATGAAACCAGACAGAACAATTGGCATCTACCAAGATCCTAGAAAAGTCAATAGCACACACAGCCCTGATAAACCCGCAAAATCCTCCCAATTAACATGTGGAGGCTTGTGCCAAAATTGCATGAGCTGCCAGACAAACTAGTCAAGCCCGACATAGTCATACAGACTTGGAACTATATCGCCAGTTTTTCACTGTCATTAGGTCAAGTCCTGGAACTCCTAACTAACAGCATTGTGCGTATAGCTACCCTCTACAGACTGCAGTAGTTAACTATCACTTTTGCACGGGCAATTTGGAATGGTCAATAAACGCTAGTCTAGCCAGCAAAGTCCACATCCCATGAATGAATTTTTAAAAATCAGGAGTTACAGTATCTCTGCCAGCGTCCTGTTTAAGTTTTTCTATTTATTTAATAAGTAAGATTATAAAACTGACCCAAAGTTGCATTCTTTCATTCTTTTAATGATTATCTAGGTTCAAATCCTGCCACAGGAGATGACGGAATTTGAATTCAATAAGGAAAATCTGGAATTAAGAGTCTAATGATGGCTATGAATCCAATGTTAATTGTTGGAAAAACCCATCTGGTCTATTAGCGTCATTTAGGGAAAGAAGCTGCCATCCTTCCCTCATCTGGGCTACATGTGACACTACACCCACAATGTGGTTGACCCTTAACTGAGCCATTTGACATGGGCAAATAAACGTTCGCCGAGCCAGCAATGTCATCATTCCATGAATGAATTTTCTAAAAAAATTATCGTAGTATTTCACACTGCAATTTTCCAATTACTTTTATATTACTATTGTAATAAATGTCCAAAACTGTAGCAATGTTCAAACTAATTAAAATCAAGACTGTCATTTGCTTTTATATTCCACACCTACTGATGGAAAATTAAGCAAGTTGTTCACTTGAGCCTTATCTTTTCCTATAATTTGTTTTGGCCAGTGCAGCAGCTTGACTGCTCCCTTTATACTCTTACCTTTTAAGGCATGTATTCTTTCACAGTTTAGCTTCTAAGCTGCAGTCAGTAGATCAGCTGATAGCTCTCCTTGTGAGTCAGAAAGTTCAGAGTTCTGGCCATACCCTGAATCCGAATATGTAATCCAAATTGACATTACAGAGCAATATCCAAGGGTGTGGTTCATTGCTGGACTTCAAATGAAACATTAAACCAACATCCTGTTGATTTAAAAGATTCCATCACATTATAGGAAAGAGAGCAGAGTGCTTTTCTGCTATGATGAATATCAAAACCATGACAAAAGTAACAAAAATGGATTATCAAGTCATTTACTCATTTGTGGTTCTTGTTTTCTCATTCTTTCTTCAGAAGGTGTGGGCATTGCTGACTGGCCAGCATTTATTATCCATCCCCGTTACTCTTGAGTAGATGGTAGCGAACTGTCTTCTTGAACCGTTTTAGCTGTTAAGGAGGGAATTCCAGGTTTTTGATCTGGTGACACAGACAAAATGGTGATATATTCCCAACTGAGTGGCTTGGTGGGGAACCATCGAGTGGTGGCATTCCCAAGTATTTGTTGCCCATGTCTATTTGATTGGTGGGGATCATGGGTTTGGCAGGTGCTGTCCCAGGAACTTTGGTGCTAATAACTGCAGACAGTAATATTATTGAGCAACTGTGTATCAATGGTAATAAAGTGTGGAGCTGGATGAACACAGCAGGCCAAGCAACATCTCAGGAGCACAAAAGCTGACGTTTCGGGCCTAGACCCTTCATCAGAGAGGGGGATGGGGAGAGGCAACTGGAATAAATAGGGAGAGAGGGGGAGGTGGGCCGAGGATGGAGACAAAAGAAGATAGGTAGAGAGGAGACTATAGATGAGGAGGTAGGGAGGGGATAGGTCAGTCCAGGGACAGGTCAAGGAGGCGGGGTGAGGTGGCAGGTAGGAAATGGAGGTGTGGCTTGAGGTGGGAGGAAGGGAGGGGTGAGAGGAAGAGCAGGTTAGGGAAGCGGAGACAGGCTGGGCTGGTTTTGGGATGCAGTGGGGGAAGGGGAGATTTTGAAGCTTGTGAAGTCGACATTGATAACATTGGGCTGCAGGGTTCCCAAGCGGAATATGAGTTGCTGTTCTTGCAACCTTCGGGTGGCATCATTGTGGCACAGCAGGAGGCCCATGATGTACATGTCATCTGAGTATTGGGAGGGGGAGTTGAAATGGTTCGCGACTGGGAAGTGCAGTTGTTTGTTGCAAACCAAGTGGAGGTGTTCTGCAAAGCGGTTCCCAAGCCTCCGCTTGGCTTCCCCAATATAGAGGAAGCCACACCCGGTACAATGGATACAATATCCCACATTAGCAGATGTGCAGGTGAACATCTGCTTGATATGGAAGGTCATCCTGGGGCCTGGGATGGGGGTGAGGGAGGAGGTGTGGGGGCAAGTGTAGCACTTCCTGTGGTTGCAGGGGAAGGTGCCGGGTATGGTGGGGTTGGAGGGGAGTGTGGAGCGGACAAGGGAGTTGCGGAGAGAGTGGTCTCTCTGGAAGGCAGACAAGGGTGGGGATGGAAAAATGGCTTGTGTGGTGGGGTCAGATTGTAGATGGCAGAAGCGTCGGAGGATGATGCGTTGTATCCGGAGGTTGGTGGGGTGGTATGTGAGAACGAGGGGGATCCTCTGGGGGCAGTTGTGCTCCTGAGATCCTGCTTGGCCTGCTGTGTTCATCCAGCTCCACACTTTGTTATCATGGATTCTCCAGCATCTGCAGTTCCCATTATCACTGTGTATCAATGGTGCAGGGAGTGGATGTTTGATGTAATGGTGCCAATTAGGCAGGTTGTTTTGTCTTCAAAGGTGTCAAGTTTCCGGAGTATTGCTGGAGCTGTGCTCATCAGGCAAGTGGGGAACATTCTCTCACACCCATGACTTGTGCCTTATGGATGGGGGACAGGGTTTGGAGGGTCAAGAAGAGAATTACTCACTGCAGGGTTCTAAGCCTTTGACCAGTTCTTGCTCCAAACTCATTTATATGGCATGTCCAGTTGAGTTTCTGGTCAATGGTGATGTTTAGGATATTAATAGTGGGGGTTTCAGTGATGGTATCACCACTAAATGTCAAGGGCAGTGGTTAGATTGTCTCTTATTGATGATGGTAATAGTCTGGCATTTGTGTGTCATGCATGTTACTTGCCACTTATCAGTGCAAGCCTGGATATTTTACAGTCTTTGTTGTATTTAAACATGGACTGCTTCAGTATCTGAGGAGTTGTGAATGATGCTGAGCATTGTGCAATCATCAGCAAACATCCCCACTTCTGACCCTATAATGGATGGAAAGTCAGTGATGAAGCTGCTGAAGATGGTTGGTCTTAGGACACTACCCGGAGGAACTTCTGCAGAATTGTCCTGGAGCTGGGACGAGTGACCTCCAACAACCATGACCATCTTCCTATCTGCCAGGTATGACTCCAACCAGAAGGTTTACCCTGTTTTCACAGATTTCAGTTTTGCTATTTGTGGAACCTCCTGCTCTGTGGGTTAAGTGTCCACCACCATTCATGGCTGATGAGGCAGGGCAGGAGATCTGTTAGATGTGGAATCTGTAGCTCTATCACTTGTTGTCTATGTTGAACCTTTGAACCAGGGTTGGTGCCCTGGTTTCATTATCATGGTAGAGTAAAAGGTAGTCTGTTTTCATTCCTTTTACTGAGGCTTTTTAAGCAGCTTTGATACAACTAAGTAGCTTGCTAGGCTACTTCAGAGGGCAGTCAAGCAACAACCACATTGTTGTGGGTCTTGTGTAGGCCAGACCAGGTAAGGACAGCAGATTTTCTTCCCTAAAAGACATTTGCAATAACACAGGAAGCCCCACTGGAAAAGAACAACATTGACTGTTGAATGTCAAAATAAAGCTGGTATTTGTGGTGTACATCGGCTAGTTTCAGTCTGGAACAGATAGTTCTGCCAACCCATCCCTGGATCTGCTTTATAAAATGCTCAGGTGTTGAGTTCCAAGTGGTCAGGCCATTACCTGTTACTGAGAGAACTCATACTAGACAAACTCCCCAGGGAGGTTAATTAGTGATTCCCCATGGGTCTCACAGTGATTATCACAACTTTAGACTTTTAGACTTCTCAGCTACTTCCAGATTGTTTTTTAAAAAAATTCAGATTCAACCATCTGCTGTAATGGGATTCAAACTTGTTAAAGCAATCCTGGATTTCAGGATTATTATTCCAACCACTATAATGGCACGATGGCTCAGTGGTTAGCACTGCTGCCTCACAGCATGAACAACCCGGGTTTAATTCTACCCTCGGGCAACCGCCTGTGTGGAGTTTGCACGTTCTCCCTGGATCTGCGTGGGTTTCCTCTGGGTTCTCCGGTTTCCTCCCAGTCCAAAGATGTGCAGGTCAGGTGGATTGGCTATGCTATATTGTCCATATTGTTCAGGGATGTGTAATTAGGTCGGTTATAGGGGGATGGGTCCGGGTGGAATGCTCTGACGTTCGGGTATGGACTTGGGGGGGGGGGGGGGCGCGAAGGGCCTGTTTACACACTGTATGGATTCTAATAACATCATACCATCACCTCCTCAGAGTATCTTGTGGGCCTTTGCTGTGTGTGTAGGCCCTTGAATGCCATTTAAAATTGTTTAATTTTCCTATGTTTAAAATAAAACTGCAAGGTAATTTGAGATGTTATGAGAATGCGGTGAAATGGTGTATGAAATGCAAGTTTTCCCTTTTTGTTAATTGCTGTCTTATGCATGATCTCTTGCGCTTTCCGAATTCTCAATTCCTCACAAATTTTCAATACCTTCTTTTTTGGTATTAGTACATTTCAATGTTGCTCCCCAAGTAAAGATGTATATGATAAATAACCAAAGCCCTAACAATTATTACAGTGAAATAGCACTCGTTGCTTCATTCTAGCCTGAGCAATTCCCTTTCCTCAATGTTTTTGACCATATCCGTCTTTGTCCCACATGCAATTATCTTTGTCATGAGTCTCCAATGTGGTCACTTATCAAATGCTTTTCTTACATTCACTCTAAAGCACATACATCAAATTTTATTTCCATCTTACCCCTGCTAGTTCATCAGAAAAATCTAAGTCGGTCAATCATGATCTTCCTTTCTGAAATCCAGGATGAATGGTTTTCATTAGTTCATGTTTCTCCAAATGCCTAAAAATGTCTTTAATTCTTTTTGTCAAAAAACTCAAGTGAGACTAACTGACCTTTAAATTTTCTAGTTCATTCTTCTATCTTTCTCAGTGATACAAATTTTTCCAGATTTGGCACAACATCCCATTTGGAAAATTATAGTCAGAGCCTTTGCTATCTTTCCCTGAGCACCTGTCACGGTCTTCAGCTGCTAACAATTAGGCCTGGGTGACTTTCTAATTTAGATAAGCACATTAAACAATTTCCCTACTACAAACACCACATCACTGGAACTGCTGTTTATAGGACCAAGAGAAGGCCATTCAACCAGGACTGCTTCATCAGTTTGCACAACTGGAGTCTAAAATTCTGTCAACTTGTATTTTTAAAATATTCAATGACTGAACTCCCACAATCCTTTGGGATAGAGGATTCCCAAGACTGCCAACCATGAGTTTTTTTTAAAAAACGGAACTCTCCTCTCTTGGCCCTGAGTGGCTTCCTTCTCACACTGAAATTGTATTCCCTGGTTCTAAACTCTCCAACCAGAGGGAGCTTCTTACCTGCATCAGTCTATTCTTCTTAAGTATTTTGTTGGTTGTAAGTTAGATCACCTCTCATTCTTCAGGGCTCTAGCTAATACAGAACCAATTTCTCCCCCTATAGCAATGATATCCTTCAGAAGGTAAGGGGTCTGCATTTCTCCAGGTGCAAGCTCCTATACAATTAATTCAGACTTAATTGCTCCTGTACTCAAAGATAATGGGAACTGCAGATGCTGGAGATTCCAAGATAATAAAATGTGAGGCTGGATGAACACAGCAGGCCAAGCAGCATCTCAGGAGCACAAAAGCTGACGTTTCGGGCCTAGACCCTTCATCAGAGAGGGGGATGGGGGGAGGGAACTGGAATAAATAGGGAGAGAGGGGGAGGCGGACCGAAGATGGAGAGTAAAGAAGATAGGTGGAGAAGGTGTGGGTGGGGAGGTAGGGAGGGGATAGGTCAGTCCAGGGAAGACGGACAGGTCAAGGAGGTGGGATGAGGTTAGTAGGTAGCTGGGGGTGCGGCTTGGGGTGGGAGGAAGGGATGGGTGAGAGGAAGAACCGGCTAGGGAGGCAGAGACAGGTTGGACTGGTTTTGGGATGCAGTGGGTGGGGGGGAAGAGCTGGGCTGGTTGTGTGGTGCAGTGGGGGGAGGGGATGAACTGGGCTGGTTTAGGGATGCAGTGGGGGAAGGGGAGATTTTGAAACTGGTGAAGTCCACATTGATACCATATGGCTGCAGGGTTCCCAGGCGGAATATGAGTTGCTGTTCCTGCAACCTTCGGGTGGCATCATTGTGGCAGTGCAGGAGGCCCATGATGGACATGTCATCAAGAGAATGGGAGGGGGAGTGGAAATGGTTTGCGACTGGGAGGTGCAGTTGTTTGTTGCGAACTGAGCGGAGGTGTTCTGCAAAGCGGTCCCCAAGCCTCCGCTTGGTTTCCCCAATGTAGAGAAAGCCGCACCGGGTACAGTGGATGCAGTATACCAAATTGGCAGATGTGCAGGTGAACCTCTGCTTAATGTGGAATGTCATCTTGGGGCCTGGGATGGGGGTGAGGGAGGAGGTGTGGGGACAAGTGTAGCATTTCCTGCGGTTGCAGGGGAAGGTGCCGGGTGTGGTGGGGTTGGAGGGCAGTGTGGAGCGAACAAGGGAGTCACGGAGAGAGTGGTCTCTCCGGAAAGCAGACAGGGGTGGGGATGGAAAAATGTCTTGGGTGGTGGGGTCGGATTGTAAATGGCGGAAGTGTCGGAGGATAATGCGTTGTATCCGGAGGTTGGTAGGGTGGTGTGTGAGAACGAGGGGGATCCTCTTGGGGCGGTTGTGGCGGGGGCGGGGTGTGAGGGATGTGTCGCGGGAAATGCGGGAGACGCGGTCAAGGGCGTTCTCAATCACCGTGGGGGGGAAGTTGCGGTCCTTAAAGAACTTGGACATCTGGGATGTGCGGGAGTGGAATGTCTTATCGTGGGAGCAGATGCGGCGGAGGCGGAGGAATTGGGAATAGGGGATGGAATTTTTGCAGGAGGGTGGGTGGGAGGAGGTGTATTCTAGGTAGCTGTGGGAGTCGGTGGGCTTGAAATGGACATCAGTTACAAGCTGGTTGCCTGAGATGGAGACTGAGAGGTCCAGGAAGGTGAGGGATGTGCTGGAGATGGCCCAGGTGAACTGAAGGTTGGGGTGGAAGGTGTTGGTGAAGTGGATGAACTGTTCGAGCTCCTCTGGGGAGCACCTCCCAGTCGCAAACCATTTCCACTCCCCCTCCCATTCTCTTGATGACATGTCCATCATGGGCCTCCTGCACTGCCACAATGATGCCACCCGAAGGTTGCAGGAACAGCAACTCATATTCCGCCTGGGAACCCTGCAGCCATATGGTATCAATGTGGACTTCACCAGTTTCAAAATCTCCCCTTCCCCCACTGCATCCCTAAACCAGCCCAGTTCATCCCCTCCCCCCACTGCACCACACAACCAGCCCAGCTCTTCCCCCCCACCCACTGCATCCCAAAACCAGTCCAACCTGTCTCTGCCTCCCTAACCGGTTCTTCCTCTCACCCATCCCTTCCTCCCACCCCAAGCCGCACCCCCAGCTACCTACTAACCTCATCCCACCTCCTTGACCTGTCCGTCTTCCCTGGACTGACCTATCCCCTCCCTACCTCCCCACCCACACCTTCTCCACCTATCTTCTTTACTCTCCATCTTCGGTCCGCCTCCCCCTCTCTCCCTATTTATTCCAGTTCCCTCCCCCCATCCCCCTCTCTGATGAAGGGTCTAGGCCCGAAACGTCAGCTTTTGTGCTCCTGAGATGCTGCTTGGCCTGCTGTGTTCATCCAGCCTCACATTTTATGCTCCTGTACTCAAACCTTTTTTTGCATTTAAGGCTAACACACTATTAGCCTTCTTAATTGACTGCTGCAACAATGTTAACCTTCTGCGGTTTATTGACAAGGTCATCCAGACCCTTTTCTGCGCCTTCATTTTCCAACCTCTTACCAAATACTCTGTATATTTGTGTTCTCTCACATTTTTTCCACATTATATTCCACTTGCTAAGTTACCAGCCATTCACTACAGCTTCCCATAACCACCTGAAGCTGTTTTCTATTTTCTTCACAATACATTCCCCATAAACTTGAAAGTATTGCATTTGGTCCCCACATCCAAATAATTAATTTGCATCGTGAACAGCTGGGGCCAAGTATTAATCCTTGTGCTACCCTACTAGTCACAACCTGCCAATGTGATAATGGCTCTGCAAATGTTCCCTTGCAACATGAAGGGATAATTAGCCATTTTATCATTTATTTCACACTAGGGCTAAAGTATTCAACATGCTTCTCTTGAAGATCATTCTTAATACAGTTAAGAAACTAATCCTCCAAAGTATTACTGCTAATTAGTTTTACAGCATCTACGTGGAGATTAAACTCACCCATGATTATTGTATTATCCCTATTCTTCTGATTAATACCATTTCCCACACTACTATAGCTGATGAAGACCTTTAAACAACTCCTACTAATGTCCCTCTCTGTTTCTTAGCCTCACAAACAGATTCTACATTTTGTTCTTCCAATCTGAGATCCTCCCTTACTAATGTACTGATCCTGCCCTTTACTATAAGTGCAAATCACCTCTTTTTCTTCATTGCATGTCCATCATAAATGTCAAATATCCTTGAATATTCAGTTCCTAGTTTTGGTCACATGGAAAAAATGTTTCAGTAATATCAATTAGATTATATCCATTACTTCTATTTGTGCCTTCAAACAATTTGCCTTGTTGTGCGTGCTGTGTGCATTCAGGTGCAGAGCCCTTAACATTGTCTTTTTGACATATTTAGCATTCTGTTGATTTGATGCTCACCTTCATATTGTCTGCCTCTCAGTTCACTTGACACTTTTCTACTTCCTGTTATGAGTTCTAGTTCATTCCAATCTGAGCTACCTCATCCCAGGTTCCCAATGCCATGACATGCTCATTTTAACCCTCACCTGACAGCACTAGCAAATCTTCCATATAGATATCAATCCCAGATCTGTAACCCTTCCAATATGTTAAGCATCCACCCACCCCAGATCCAGTCCTAATGCCTCAGAAATCTGATGCCCTCCTTTCTACGCCAATTCTCTAGCGATGATCAATTGATCCTCCTATTCCGAGGTTCACAAGTATGAGGCACTGGGAGCCTAAGATTACTGCCCTTGAGGTTGTAAGTTTTGATTTCCTTGCTAACTTCCTAAAATCGGCTTTCAGGACCTCAACCCCCTTCCTAACTATATACTTGGTACCAATGTAGATCAAGGCATCTGACTGTTTACCTCCCCAAATAGATGTTGTGCAGTCATTCTGTGATCAGACAACCTGTGTGATCCCCTATCTATGGAATCCCTATTACTATCACACCTCCACTCTTCTCATCCCCTCCTCACAGAGGCCTGGTTCTGTCTGCACTTCCTGGGGAACTACTGCCATTTGCCAGTGCCTGGAATGGAAAACCAATTAGCAAGCAAGGAGGACCTGACATTTTGTCACATCGATGTGGAGCATGAAAATTGCATTGGGATCACAGTGAGGCTGCTGCCTGTTTTGAGCGTTATGGTGAAAACCCACCCAATCAAAAATCAGATCTGGATAGAAACAAATCTGGTTAATTTTCATTGATAAATGTTCATGACTGCATGAATATGTTTTAAGAAACTTACAACAGGCTGATTGTTTCCAGGTGAGTATTCATCCTGATGTCAGATTCATTTCTGGGTCTGGAACCTAGAAAGGACCAAAGCAGGGCATTGGGTGCAATGTGGACTTGAAGTCCTAGGGATTTGTTTCCACACTAGGGGGTCTGTTCTCTATGGCTTGCAGGTGTGGTTGGGCCAACAACAGAAGCAACAGTGGTGCCACAGAGGTGAAGGGCAGTTGTCTGTGAAACAGGTGGTATCATGAGTAGAGGCATCAGTGTCCATAAAATAGCTATTTTGCCATGCCTTCAGATCAGGGAGACCTGAGCATTGTGATTCCCTGATTCAAAGTTAATGAAAGACCTCAAAAACATTGCATCTCTGTGCTTCCACAGCGAAGCTGTGTCTGTTATATTTCTAGGCTCCTTGTGCGTTCACGAATATTTCAATTAATCACTGATTTCAGGCACATAGACAGGAATATGTCACAAAGCCAAGCTGATGCAAAACACTGATGTTTCCAAAATTATTGCCATCTCCAAAACCATTTCAATGCGTCTGGGAGAAATCTGCCCTTGGTTCCAGTCAGAGAAGCTAAGCAGAGAGGTGGTGCTATAGCTGTGATCTTTACTGCCTCCCCATGAAGGTGGGAGAGGTGGTGATTGTCTGGTTGAATCTGCAAATGTTCAGTCACAGCTTACATCATGTCTCCCACTCCTTGTGCTATTTCTTGATAACCCTATAGCCTCCACATGCACATTACACACACAGTTGGAATTAAGGAGAACATTCACAGGCTGTGCATGCGTCATAATAACCACATCATCTCGGATTCAATATTTCACCCATTGCCCTGGCAACAGCTTGACTATTTTATACACATTGAGGAGATGTTTGAGCATGTCTTGTCCCACCCTCACTTTCTTCTCTTTTCTGAAGATGCCAACTTTCGCTGGGTTGTAGACCTACAGGCATCAGTTGCCTCTTTCTCTGAGGGGCCATTCTGCAGACCTGTCTGGACATGCAAAAGAAGACATCATACAAAATGGCACAGTCTCTGATATAACTGAATATTTACAAACACTCAAACGCTGTCAATCCCAAAAGGAGCCTCTTGTCAGCACACAATTTCAATGGCTATTGCAACATAATTTTTTGCAATCTCTTGCAAAAGAGGCTGCGCCTCTTCCAGAACCTGAAAGGGAAGATAAAAACCCAGGTCATTTTGGGGAAATTAAATCTGGGAAATTCCTCTCCGACTGATTAGGCAATTGAAACAAACTGTGGAAGTTGCTCTCATCCTGATAATTCTGTTTAACACCATCATTTACACAAGGTGGTCTCTTTAAAGTTAAAATTAATTTTAAGTGATTTTAAAGAACAATGATAATTTTCTGCACATATATGTACACAAAGGCTTTCACACGGACAGGTATTCTGGCATGTGAATGAATATCCTTATGCACAAGCCACATGATATACATAAGAACCAGTCATATCCTGTGGGGTTATATTTGTGGTACAGTTGGATTGTAGTTGGCTCATAGCATAGTTATGTTACTGTTTAACAACATAACTTGTGACTGTCCGTAATCCTGTTACTTAGCTAGCCTTTCTCAGACCCCGTTATATTTTTCAACCTGGGGAACATGCTCGGACATAAATATAATTACAATAATATATCCAAGAGCCTCATCCTTTGGACCTGAGTTTTTTTTAATACAGTCCTAAACACAGAATATGTTATGAGGGTGAAGACTCAAAATGCAGCTAAGTTGATTGGGGATTCAGAGGTTATTTTCGATCTCCAGATGTTTTGTGGTACATAAAGGAATATGAGGAAAATTAAAAACTATGGCATCTATTTAGCTGCTCTCGTAAATCAATAAAAGCACTCACAATATTGACCCAATTTCTACTTCAAATATCTCTAGTTTATCTGCCTCCCTGGGCGGTGATCAAATAACTTCTGAGGCACTATAAACTGTGATTCTTTTTTTCTCCTAAGCTCAAGCCTAAGGCCCTGTTTTGGAGCCTATGGCAGTCTAAACATTAAGATTCAGTTTATGAATTCCATTACACTTGAATACTTGTTTAATACCCTCCTGGAAGTCGTCATCCCATCTTTTTCACCTTCTCCTCATAATTCAGATGTCTTAAGATAGGTAACAGTTTGTTTATTTTTCTGCATTGCTTACAATGCCTAAATATTATTGCAATAGTACAGCAAGCAGAACTGCGCGAGATACTACAGGTGTTGATGCTGTACAAAATCGTTTGCACTTCCTGGATTTTATGATTTATTCCTGTTGCTGTGCACTGAAATTTTGTTAGCTTTGCAGCACATTGTGCTATTGTGAACTATTTTAGAATTCAATCAGATCATTCACTTCCCTCTATTTTTGTAGCCAAGAGCTACAGCAGTTTATATTACCACTGTTCATTGTCTTTCCTAGTTTTATTTGAATTGCTCCATGAGGTATTTTCATCCATAAATCTAGATCTTGCTCTTTCTTTAGTTTATCTCTTTCTAAGTCACAGTTTAGTGGCATTAGTAAACTCAAATTTCTTTCTGTTCCCAGCTTTGAATCAGTCATTGATACTGCCTGATGTTGACTTTTTGAGATAACATTGTTGTCTACAGTTAGTTTGTTCCAGGTACAGTATCTTTGGGTTTTTTATTGCACTACTATGCATGCGTGTAACCTGGAAGGAACATTGATGGAATACTAACTTTGTGTCTGAAATCAGAAGAACTTTTAAGTTGTTAAGCACAGTTTAAGTATGTAATAAATAGCCAGAAATAGCACTCTATGTTATAAATGATATCTTTGTAGTTGACATATATGGTAATAGCAAGTGATTAACTTTATTGGTCAGGTAGGGTCAGTTCTCATTGGCATCAAAATGATGGGGTTTTGCACCAATGCACTGAAGTGTATGGGGTTGGTTAAACTCGGTTGGCTGAATGAAGCAGTGTGATGCCAAGAGTGTGGGTTCAATCCCCACAGTGGCTGAGGTTACCATGAAGATTCACCTTCTTAATCTGTCCCCCAACCCTCACATTAAATCACCACCAGTCATCACTCTCTAATGAGAGAGCAGCCCTATGGTCTGGTAAACAACACATGCATTTACTGAAGTATCAGCCAAAAATAAGCTTATTTAATTAACTAAAAAGAACTTCAGTGTCTCCCTGAATTTTACAAAATCTGTATGGTGTGACTATGCTTCTTACAATTAAAATCTAATTCAAAAATTTAATTTAAAAATCTAAAGTTTTTTTATAGTGAGCTGGTTTAGATACTTTGTCCTATTTAATATTAAAATCAAACATGTATTGGATTTATATCTATGATATAGTGCAATGAAACTAAATCACAAACGAATGTTAATCATGAGATTGTTCTATATCAACCTGTTAAGAAAAAAGTCTAATTTTCAGTTTGTCATTCAATTTGCTGTTAGGTATGTCCTGTCTGTTGAGAATTTTCTTCCCATTGTTAAAAAATCATACTTCCTACAGTACAATTACTTACACTTGATAACCAAGAATTACCTCAGATATAATCTAGACTTTGGTATGTAGGCCATAATTTCAAAATATCTGGATGACATAATACTTGGAAGCAGTATGATTGCACTGAAAATAGTTACAGATTTCAAATAAAAAGGTAACAGGTAGATAGATATGATATATTAAATTTTAAAGCAGGCAAATGTGAAGTGATATATATTTGGCTGGAAGAAAGAGGTCAGGAACTGTAAAACAAATGGTATAACTCTATAGGGGGTACAGCAGCAGGGGGATCCTGTGGGTGTTTGGACACAAATCACTGAAGATGGCAAGACAAGTTGAGAGAATTGTTACAAAATAGAGGAAATGGTATTAAAATCCTGGAACTCCTTTCCCACCATCACTGCTGGTGACCTTGTATACTAGATGAATGCGGACGTTCAAGGCGGCTGCTCATTACCACTTTCTAAAGGACAACTGGAGACATGCTGGCCTTACCTGTGTCAGCCATGTCCCTTAAGGCAAAAAAACAAGAAAGCTGTGATAAACCCAGAAAAAACACTACAACTGGAATATCGTGTGTAATTCTGGGCACCACTGTGAGAAGGAATGTGAAGGCTTCAGAAGGGTTACAGAATTAAGAAATGACAGGAGTGATTTGAGGGATGAGGAATATCAAATAGATTGGAGACGATGGAACTGGTGTCCTTAGAAAGATAAACTCGGGAGGAGATATGATTCAAGCTTCAAAATCAGAGCGGGTCTGGGGTATGGGCGGAGTTATCACAGAAAAACTATATTTCCTTTTCCGAAAGGATCATGAACCGGAGGACAACAATTTAAGATGATAGTAAGCAAAAGAACATTTGACATGAGAAAATATCTTTACACCTCAGAGAGGCGTTAGTATCTGGAATGTGATCGAAGCGCCGTGGCGACAAATTCAATTGTGGCTTGCGAAAGAGAATTAAATGATCACCCGAACAGACCAGAGAAATGCCGATTTAAAAAACAGTGGAGCGATTGGACCAGTTGCTAATAGGACAGCCAGCACCAACACGACGGGCCGAACCGCCTTCGTCTGTGTTGTAACCACGCTGTGATTCACCAACATCATCTGGGGATAGAAAAAAAATCTCTTCAAGTGGAGGTTTTCCCAAATAGGGGCAGTGCGGGTGTCCGCCTCTTTTTTCGATGCTTGAACAAACTCGATTTGGACGGCAGAGAGAGAAAACGCCTGCTTCTCAGAGTCTCTTTGATGAAGGGTCTAGGCTCGAAACGTCAGCTTTTGTGCTCCTGAGATGCTGCTTGGCCTGCTGTGTTCATCCAGCTTCACACTTTGTGATCTTGGATTCTCCAGCATCTGCAGTTCCCATTATCTCTGCTTCTCAGAGTCTGGCGCTCGATTCCTTTTGCAAAAAGAGCTTTAATGTTGGAGTGGGAGGGGAATATGGTTCATCATCCTCAAGTGGGTGAGGCAGGAAGTGGGCGGGATCCGGACTGCGACTCTTTATCAGAAAGGAAGGAAAGAAAATTCTCATTCTGCAGTTTGGGCGCAGCCGGATAGAGCAGCAGTAGGAGTGAAGAGTTTTGACTGTATTCAGCCTGATCATCTGCCCTGGTGCCGGTTCCTTTCTCTGCACAACTGAGACTGTAGAAAGAGAAGCTGTCAGTATGAAGATCACAGATGGCGCCCAGGTGATCCAAGAGGGAGTGCTGGAGAAGAGAAGTGACAACCTGCTCCAGCTCTGGAAAAAGAAATACTGTGTCCTGACCCGGGACAGCGTTGGTCTCTACCCGGATTGCCAGAGGCGTTCCCGGAGGAAGGAGCTGACCCTGCAGCAGATCCGGACGGTAGACTGCGTGGAGAGGACCGGCAAGTACGTTTACTTCACTGTGGTGACCACCGACAACAAGGAGATAGACTTCAGGTGCCTGGGGGAGAGCTGCTGGCACTCGGCCATCACCATGGCTCTCATTGAATTCAAGAACAGGAAAGCCATCCAGAGCTTCAAATCCCGGCAGGAGAGCGAGAGCCCGTCCCCGGACCAACAGGAGAAAGTGTTGGGAAGGTCACCTTAAACCTGCTCCCCGTCTCCTCCACCACCTCTTCCCCGATGCTGCACAGGTAAGGACTGGACCCACTCCTTCTCCCCAAAGTATTTTATATTCAGTCCTCCTTCGGCGTTCCCTGTCTCTGTCAGAACTGGGTCAGTCTCTCTCTCTGTTTCTGAGCTAGTTGGGGAAATCCCACATTATTAGTGCGGGTTACAGCCTGACTCGGGCTCCCAGTGAGATCAGGGTAAACCCCTGTTTTTTACTTTTTTTTTGGAACAACCTGCTTCCCCCAGTCTTTTTTTAGGAAAAAAATTCACTTCTATAGGCTGTAGTAAAACTCCGCTCCGCCACGTGGAGTCTCGAATTCCAATGTCGGCAGAGCCAACCTTCGACCTCAGAATCTGTGGGCGTTTGAGACTTTCCCACTTCCCGATGTGGGAATGAGTCACTCATTCCGGGATAGGGTCAGTTCCAGTAGTCCCTTCATTCCTCCTTTCGAGGTGCCTTTTTATCTTTAGCATGTGATGGCGGCCTGACGACGCATTCAGTGGGAACCCGTGTTACACTTGTCAGGTTCAAAATTTTAATCAGCTTAGCATTCAGCAGGAAGATCCCAAGCCGAGCTATGAGTTAGCTGAACTCAAACCAAGTAACTTAAAAATGGAAGCTAATGTTCTCAGTGCTTCTAAACCAAACGATCAGAAGTTTCTTTCCTACTTGCTATCTAGTGTTGTGTGCATCTTCAGCCAATGGTAAGATTGAACTGGTGTGAATTTACCCATTGCCGCTTAGTTGCTTTTGTGCAGAGTGGTTACTTGGTGATTTCAAGGTTAAGAGTTGGAAGGAAGAAAAATTTAAGGCATGAAATAAATCAGTTAATTTGCTTATCAATCTTAGGTTGACATTAAACTATAATTTACTGTTAAACTCATCACAATTTGACCGATTAACACTCTTTCCTTTCATCCTATTGATGTACAGGTGTGAACTCACTTCCATAGACTTGAAAGCTAAAATACTGGGCTTGTTTTGCCTAATGTTAAATGTTTGAAAATTACATGGTTGCAGAATGGTAGAAAATGCTGCAGTCACTAACTGCAATGTGGTCTTTTTCCAGACAGCCAAATTTGATCAAGGAAATGCCTCAATCCGAGTTGTGGATGAAGGAAACTGTGTAAGGGATTGTGAGAGATTCAAACGCGATTTCGTCCTCGGAGATGCTTCTACAAATCGATCCGAGCCGCTGCATTCAGAGCCAGTGGAAAGCCAGGCTGAAAGGAGGCTGTAGGGGGCCAAATAGAAATCTTTCTCTATTTATTTGTCTATTGCAGTACCCAAGAACTTTTATCTCTTTGCATCAACTTTTCACATAAATTATTTTGTAATCTAATTGTGCATATTTATTAAAGTTTTTTAAAAAACAAATCAGCCCTTTTTGTTCTCTTCCTTTGTTCGGTTATTGTATTTACATAAGGCATGGAAAGCAAATGGTACAGCCTACAGCTGAGGCTCAGAGCCATGACTGTTTACCATGGCATCTCTAGACTACAAATAGTCTGTCACTGTTTTCATTATAGAAAGTTGATTGCTGATCAATCAGATCAGTGACATTGTTGGTTGACTACATTTTTAAACAAGTCAATTAGCTCTTTTGAATCCTCCAGACCAATAAAAGTCAAACCAGACAGACACCAAATGAAATCTAAAGCACAAATGGGTCTGCGTTGCCTGGCCTTTGAGGATTGGGTTGTTGGAAAGCTGAACTGATTCCAGGTACAACCCACAGATTCAGAGATAATGGGAACTGCAGATGCTGGAGATTCCAAGACAACAAAATGTGAGGCTGGATGAACACAGCAGGCCAAGCAGCATCTCAGGAGCACAAAAGCTGACGTTTCGGGCCTAGACCCTTCATCAGAGATAGTCACTTCCTTTTGGGAAGGAGAAAAGCAACAAGGTTAATGACACTTACACCTGCCCCCCCCCCCCCCCCTGCCTTTTACTCATTCATCAAGACACTAATTCCCACAACTGCTGCAACCCTCCCACTCCCAATTTCACAAGTATTTAGCCAAGGTAATTTGGTTATGTAGGCATGCCTGCAGAATGTCAACCTTGGTGAACGTTATAGCTGAACCAAGTGACCTCTTGATTACCTAACCACATCTTTATGGTTGCCAGCATAGATCACTGAATAGTGATTTATGAATATGAAATCTACTTAGCCCAAGGACACCAAAGTTTTGCCAAACTATAGAAATAATGTCACTTTACCAATCTGGTGTAATGATCAGAAGTAATTTTTGATCCTATCATTTCTGTGAACCCCATTCTAATTGTTCTGTAGAGTTAGTTTGATTCAGATTTCAAAAGGTGAACAGACAAGTACTGACAGGACTCTTAGTTCTCGTATCACAGGAATCTTAGAACAAACTGAATAGATGGGTGTGGTGCCATTCCCAGCAGAATATAACTAATAATACAATTTTTCTAATCTGATTATAAATTTAAGGAATGGTGGACATATTTCATTGTGAGATAAGCAGGGTTATCTAAGCTGTATTCACATGATCACATATAATCATCAAACACTTAACCAACAATTTTCCTGCTCTGGACTAACATGGAAACTATTATTGGCAAATTAGTAGCTCTTCTAACACTAGGCGAGAGTTAATACCCAGGGAATATTTTCCATGGCACATGGAGACAGAATCTGCAGACTGCGTTAATTCCTTTATCCTTGCCTTACACAGGGCAACAATCATATACAGTGGTTGCCATTCTGAACAGTCCTTGGATATTTGCTCTTCGTGGTCTTAAGTTCATGCTTGAAGGATGATCTTTTTGGCAATAAAAGGACAATGACAATAGCCTTTTTGGTACAAAGTTTTGTTAGGTTTATAATTACTGGGAATGAACTGCATGTATATAAGGAACAGAATTAGGTAATTCAACCTCTTGAGCCTGCTCTGCCATTCAATACGATCATAGCTGATTTAATCTCAGCTCAACTTCATTCTCTCGCCCACTCTCCATAATCCTTCAACCCATCACTAATTAAAAATCTATCTCCTCCTTAGGTTTACTCAATGTTCTAGCATCACTGTACTCTAGGGTAGTGAATCCACAGGTTCATGACCCATGAGAGAAGTATTTTCTCCTCATTTCTGTTTTAAATCTGTTACCCTTTTTCCTAAAAATATGATCTCTTGTTCCAGATAGCACCACAAGAGGAAACATCCTCTCTATGACTACTTTGTCAATCCCCTTTAGCATCTCATATACTTCAGTTAAATCTCTCATTTTGCGAAACTCTAGAGTCTCAACCTAAAATGCTCTTTCTCTTTTCATAAAACAAATTCCTCACCTCCGCAATCAATCTAGTGACTTCCCTCTGAACTGTCTCCAATATAGCTGCAACTACATCACTCCCAAAGTAAGGGGACAAGACTACATGCAACTTTCCAGCTGCAGTCCCATTTATGCCATATACAGTTGCAGCAGCACTTCCATATTTTTATACTCCATACCTTTAGCAAAAAATACCAAATTCCATTTACTTTTCTTATTACCTGCTACACCTACATGATTGTTTTCTGTGATTCATGCACAAGGACATCCAGGCCCCTCTGTACCAATGCAGTCTGAAATTGCTCCCATTTAAATGATAAATTGCCTTTCTATTCTTAACACCAAAATGGATAAGCACACTCATAACTATATTAAACTCCATCTGCCAAATTTTGGTTTTCTTTCTTTATTCAGTAATGGGATGAGGCTGTCGCTAGCTAGGCAGCATTTATTCCCCATCCGTAATTGCCCAGAGGGCAATTCAGTGTCAACGAACCTATTCAGATGCAAGTGCTTAGACCCTACAGTCAGGTTTATAGCAGTTTGAGACGTGGAGTCTTGCACTGAGGTCTCCATACCATAAATTTATTTGTCAAAATTTTATTTCTGCCATTTTGCAATAGATATACTTAATGCTCGTCTACATCACAACAGCATGATCAAATGGCATATACAGAACATGAATAAATAACCAGGAGTGGAGACAAGCTGGTCTTATTAATGAATAAACATATGAAGGCATGGCTAATTTCCACTGTGCTTCATACAGTTTTCAAAAGCAGTAAGTAATCACAGAATACACACATTTTCATTTATACAATCATAGAACATAGAACATTACAGCACAGTACAGGCCCCTCGGCCCTCGATGTTGTGCCGACCTGTCATACCGATCTCAAGCCCATCTAACCTACACTATTCCATGTACGTCCATATGCTTGTCCAATGACGACTTAAATGCACCTAAAATTGGCGAATCTATTACCGTTGCAGGCAAAGCGTTCCATTCCCTTACTCTCTGAGTAAAGAAACTACCTCTGACATCTGTCCTATATCTTTCACCCCTCAATTTAAACCTATGCCCCCTCGTGCTCGCCGTCACCATCCTAGGAAAAAGGCTCTCCCTATCCACCCTATCTAACCGTCTGATTATTTTATATGTTTCAATTAAGTCACCTCTCAACCTTCTTCTCTCTAATGAAAACAGCCTCAAGTCCCTCAGCCTTTCCTCATAAGACCTTCCCTCCATACCAGGCAACATCCCAGTAAATCTCCTCTGCACCCTTTCCAAAGCTTCCACATCCTTTTTATAATGCGGTGACCAGAACTGTACACAATACTCCAAGTGCGGCCGCACCAGAGTTTTGCACAGCTTCACCGTAACCTCTTGGTTCCGGAACTCGATTCCTCTATTAATAAAAGCTAAAACACTGTATGCCTTCTTAACAGCCCTGTCAACCTGGGTGGCAACTTTCAAGGATCTGTGTACATGGACACCGAGATCTCTCTGCTCATCTACACTGCTAAGAATCTTACCATTAGCCCTGTACTTTGCCTTCCGATTACTCCTACCAAAGTGCATCACATCACACTTGTCTGCATTAAACTCCATTTGCCACCTCTCAGCCCAGCTCTGCAGCTTATCTATGTCTCTCTGCAACCTACAGCATCCTTCGTCACTATCCACAACTCCACCGACCTTAGTGTCGTCTGCAAATTTACTAACCCATCCTTCTATGCCCCCATCCAGGTCATTTATAAAAATGACAAACAGCAGTGGACCCAACACTCACCCTTGCAGTACACCACTAGTAACTGGTCTTCAGGATGAACATTTCCCATCAACTACCACCCTCTGTCTTCTTTCAGCAAGCCCATTTCCGATCCAAACTGCTATATCTCCCACAATTCCATTCCTCCGCATTTTGTACAATAGCCTATTGTGGCGAACCTTATCGAACACCTTGCTGAAATCCATATACACCACATCAACCGGTTTACTCTCATCTACCTGTTTGATCACCTTCTCAAAGAACTCAATAAGGTTTGTGAGGCACGACCTTCCCTTCACAAAACCGTGCTGACTATCCCTAATCAATTTATTCTTTTCTAGATGATTATAAATCCTACCCCTTATAACCTTTTCCAACACTTTATCAACAACTGAGGTAAGGCTCACTGGTCTATAATTACCAGGGTTGTCTCTACTCCCCTTCTTGAACAGGGGAACCACATTTGCTATCCTCCAGTCATCTGGCACTATTCCTGTAGACAATGACGAGTTAAAGATCAATGCCAAAGTCTCGGCAATCTCCTCCCTGGCTTCCCAGAGGATCCTAGGATAAATCCCATCCGGCCCAGGGGACTTATCTATCTTCACCCTCTGAAGGATTTCTGATACCTCTTCCTTGTGAACCTCAATCCCACCTAGTCTAGTAGCCTGTATCTCAGTATTCTCCTCGACAACATTGTCATTTTCTAGAGCGAATACTGTTGAAAAATATTCATTTAGCGCTTCCCCTATCTCATCTGACTCCACACACAACTTACCACTACTATCCTTGATTGGGCCTAATCTTACTTTCGTCATTCTTTTATTCCTTAAATACCTATAGAAAGCCTTAGGGTTTACCCTGATCCTATCCGCCAACAACTTCTCATGTCTCCCCCTGGCTCTTCTGAGCTCTCTCTTTAGGTCTTTCCTGGCTACCTCGTAGCCCTCAAGTGCCCTAATCGAGCCTTCACATCTCATCCTAACATAAGCCTTCTTCTTCCTCTTGACCAGAGATTCCACCTTCTTCGTAAACCACAGCTCCCGCACTCTACAGCTTCCTCCCTGCCTGACAGGTGTATACTTATCTAGGACACACAGGAGCTTTTCCTTGAATAAGCTCCACATTTCTAATGTGCCCATCCCCTGCAGTTTCCTTCCCCATCCAATGCTCCCTAAATCTTGCCTAATCTCATCGTAATTGCCTTTCCCCCAGCTATAACTCTTGCCCAGTGGTATACACCTATCCCCTTCCATCACTAAAGTAAACATAACAGAATTGTGATCGCTATCACCAAAGTGCTCACCTACTTCCCAATGTAACACCTGGCCGGGCTCATTACCCAGTACCAAATCTAATGTGGCTTTGCCCCTTGTTGGCCTATCTACATACTGTGTCAGGAAGCCCTCCTGCACACTCTGGACAAAAACTGACCCATCTATAGTACTCGAGCTATAGTGTTCCCAGTCAATATTTGGAAAGTTGAAGACCCCCATGATATCATGTAGCAATTTCAAAGCTCCTGAGGTTTACACCCTCAATGTAGTGTGCAACCATATGTAACCATAATGAATAAACAGGTGTCACCTGGATCATGACTTACATCCAGTGCAAATTCCATTCTTTGTCTCTCGCATCTCCTCTGAAAACACCAAAGCTTTTGAAATATTGTTCCTTTTAGCCCATAGCATGATTTCCACTACAGAGATTAAAAGGATCCTTCTCAACCATATCTTTCTTACATCCTGCATTCACTTCCCTCTCAAGTGTCTAGGGCCTCCTTTCTCCTCACATTCCTCCAAGCAGCCAACACATTCTTTGGATCATCTGTCAGCTAAAACATCATGCCACCATCCAACACATTTTCTCTTACCACTCCCCCATCTCTGCTTTCTATTCTCCCTATGACATCCTAGAATCACATAACATTGCAGTACAAGAGGCCATTGCTGGTCTTCTGAATGATCAATCCTAGTTCACTTCCACCAGTCATATCTCCAGCTACTCAACTCCTCCCTTATTCAATTCCCTTCTCCCGAACTGTTCTATTGGAGCCAAACACATCTTTCACATAACAACAATTTTTGTGTATTTCATTTAATTTTGAACAGATACGTAAATGGCAAGTTATGCCATTTAGAAATTCAGGTTTTGCATGCATCTTCTCAGCTTTTTGGGTCAACATCTTCTTCTGCCACTGGAAGAGGTTGGGGTTTTTCTTTCAACTGCTCCATGGTAATATTGCATTGGACAAAGATGTTCAATGGCAACAAACCACAGTGGTATTGGAGACTTTTGCTGGTACCCCTAAATGTAGAGATGGCTCTAGAATATCCTTGGTGATGGCCTACCCACTTTTCCAACAGTTTTCAGCTCTATCCTGGCAGTCTGAGGGGGCATAAACAAAGGTTGAAGAGGAGTTCTGAGGGCCACTTGACCTGAAATGTTAACTCTGATTTCTCTCCACAGCTGATGTCAGACCTGCTGAACTTTTCCAGAAATTTCTATTTTTGTTTCTATTTTTGGAGGGGACAATATTGTTCCCTGAAGAACGGCCCATTTATTGATCTTAGATTTTACCAACCGTTTTTGAAATGCAATTGACAAAATAAAAGTCCCATGACATGCACTTATACAATAATTAAAGGAACCAGTACACTTTTTGTTCATGAAGCATGTACAATTGAGAGGGGTGTGTTCATCTGGCCAGATATGCCAATTAATCATGCTGTACCCTGTGAGGAAACTTGCTGCCTGATAAATGTGCAGAGCGTTCTGTCACTACTGACTGTTTTTCATGGGGAAAACAATGTAGAAGCTTCTCTTGGTAAACAAGGACCTGTATATTTGTTTTGATGGATGCAAAATTTACCTCAGAACTCCAGCTGTTGTTGGGAATATCAAGAAGATAGAGGGTGTTGAGTGGCCACCTTGTTAGCCCAAATCAGTGTTTTTTTTCCTGAATCTGGTGTGAAGATCTGGCTTTTGCTTTATTAGAGATCATAGCTTCCAAAATTGATCTCCTCCGACCTGACCTGCTTGGGTATTCAGGCAGAGATGTGCATGAGGTACAAGGGGGAAGAGTTATGAATCCACCTCAGTTCATAGATGTTTGTCTCCTGTCCCCTTGACCCAAACCAAGAGATATAGGGCATTCCATAGTACGCCATGCTAAGTGTTACAGTATTGTTGCATTAAGAAAAACAAATGTTCTGGCTTCAAATGAAAAATCAACATAATTGCCTCAGCAAAATAGAAAGTTCTCTAGTGAGTTTTGAGAAGATTTGTAGCTCAGGTTGAGGTTCTGGATGTGACTTTGCTCGCTGTGCTGGAAGCTGGAAGCTGGAAGCTCTTCCAGCTTAGCGAGCAAACTCACATCCAGGAAGTTCTCTTTATGACAGATATCTCTAGCATGGCTGAATTGTTAAACTAGCTCTGGCCGGAGGTCCAAACGGAGAAAGCCAACAGCATTTTCACCTATTGAGATCAGGTTAAACTGTGTAGTAATGAGTGATTTAAAAAATTTGGTGTATCTAAGTTGCTATGCATGTCACATCTTCTCAGTCACTGCACTGGCCCAATACATTATAACCCGCACACCTCAAACATTCAACAGGTCTTGTGGAAGCATGCCCAACAGTGTTTACTGAACTTACACAATTCTTGCCTTCATTGCATCACGTACCCTCCATGTGATGACTGCTATTATGTCAAAAGGTGGCAAAATTATCTAAATAAGAGAACAGGCAGCCAAAGCATGAAGAACAGTTTAAGGGTGACAGAACTTTATTGGAGAAGTGAATTTTGAGGCAGTTTTCAAAGGTCAAGAGATAAGATGACTCAGAAGGATGTTTCAGAGAGTTGGGCTGAGGCAGTTCAAGCAAGACTACCACCTGTGATTGGATGTATTCCTGGAGATTTAATCACAAAATCTAAAACCACTGGTCATCTCAGCTTCACTCACCAACTGGAAAGTGAACAGAATCTTGGATACCTGATAAGATGATTACTGATTAATCAAAAAGCTGTATAGATCCATATTCAGTATATTGTATGATAAATGAGGCGATAGGATGTAGAACTATCTGAGCACCTAATGATTTTTCAGCAGGGTCCTGGTGATTAATCCATAATTCCTGGAGACTCCAGGGTAATCCTGAACAACTAGCAATCCTAAACTGAAGACTCTGTATTTGAAATACTGGAACTTAAGTCTGACTACACCAGGCATAAGTAGTCATTTGGCATTTGGCATTTTTCATTGCAGGAGTCATTACTAGTACTGATATTGTGCACCAGCAGCTGTTACGTAAATGTAGCAGCTAGTACCTTTAACACATCATGACATAGTTTCTTAGAGCATCAACTAGTAGTGATGTGATACTATTATGTCTTACAACTTTAGATTAAAAGCCTGGTCAAACACATACAAAAAGCATTATAGCATTGTAATTAAATTGTCAGTTGCAGTGTGGTCCCCCTTCATCTGTAGGAACAGAAAGCCTGAACAATTACTGTTTATGAAGCATGAATTTAACTTGGGGATCTGCTCCCATTTTAACTTTCAATGTAACTTTTAGAAATTGATCTTGTAACACAGGCAGTGCTGGCTCAGTCTTTGTCTTGTGGTCAGGTACCAGGCACTAAAATTAGTATCAGACTGGGTAGAGAACTCACTGTTTTTTATTACAAAATTTCAGCTCTCAGCAATTCTGATAAAGACTTGAAATGTAAGCATAACCTTTTCCATTTTGCACTGATGCCATCTTAGCTGTTCAGTCTTTCCAATATTTGTTTTTAATTCAACCCTTGTGGTCATTTTTGAACAGGTCCCATCAGAGAAATATACTGAATTCATGCCATGGTGAAAATCTATTATCTCAGGGCTGTTAACTCAGTAGCTAAACCGTAACGTCACTGTCCCCATTCGTACTCTATGACCGAAATGCTGCACAACAGCAGTTTTTCTGATGAAGGGTCTAGGCCCGAAACGTCAGTTTTTGTGCTCCTAAGATGCTGCTTGGCCTGCTGTGTTCATCCAGTTCCACATTTTGTTATCTCGGATTCTCCAGCATCTGCAGTTCCCATTATCTCTGATGCACTTAAATTGCGTCTGCCTCTGAATGATCAGCATTTATTCCAATTATAATAATCATGTTGGCTCTGTCCTGTTCTGTGCTATATTCAGTATTTTTATCATTCTGGATTTCAAGCAACCACCAGCTGCATACTGACATTCTTGGATTCCACAGATATCTATAATTAGCAAAAACAAACTTTATGGTCAGGAATTTCCCAACTCAACAGAGTTCCCACTGCTGAGGCCAAAATTACAGAATTTTAGAGGGTGGTGGGACCCAGGGTCACATTATATTTATGACTCTATCAGAGAGTCAGAAGCTCAGCATTGAGCTGAAGAGTGTGGACTCTCTGGGGTGGCAACTTGAGGAAAGAGAACACAGAAATGATTATGCATTCATGCAGCAGATAAGTGGGGTCTACGGATCAGTAAGACAGGCCTCAAGCAATATTTTTTGTGTTAGGAAGTGGGGTCAGTAAGAGAAGGTGGTGTTGATGTTGTGGGGGTAGCCACTGCAATCTGGGAGCCCCTCATTGGGAAAAGAGGGTCTGAAAAAGAGGGCCCACTAACCACGGGCCATTAGGAGGCTGCCAGTTGGTGTGGAGATATTCCTACACAGTGGGCAAGGTGACAGCAAAGAAGTGAAGAGGCTCTTAATTGGCCACTAGAGTGGCTCATTTTGGCTTTAGATGGATGGGTCAACCTTGGGCAAATGGTCTGATAGCAGGAAGGCCTGAAAAATGACTTGCCATGGCATTTTGTTAGTCTTTCTCACTTACAATGTGTAATTTTCCAATTTGAGATCTTCTCAAAATGTACTACAGGAACATATTACAGGAATAAACGATATAGATATCTTGTTCTGGCATTCAATAAGATTATGGCGAATCTGTAATCTAATTCACTGTTTTTATGTCACATTTCCTTAATATCTTTGTTTAACAAAACTCTGTCCATCTCAGATTTAAAGTAAAACTAATGTAGCATAAATTCTTTATTTGTGGCAAACGTGTGTGAGAAAGTGTTTCTGAAATTCATTCCTAAAAGATCTGGATATGCCTTTCAGATCTAGATTTCACAATCACCAAAATTTGTTTTTTATCTACCCATTTGTTCCACTTGATATCAAGAAAATATTCAGGTTGGATCAAGTCACTGGCAGTACAGTATTTTAAGCTACCACGTTGCCATCTCATTGCATACTTGCTGTGGTGCAGAACTACTGATGTGCTAGATGACAAAATTATTCACAAATTAAGTTGTTACTGCATGCCTTCTAATCTAATGATAGACTTCATCTGAACCCTGACCATTTCTGGAAGTCAATTTAGTTGCTAAAGTGTTTCCCCTGTTGATTGCCACTCTGACATTTTTAATTGGCTCTGTGTATCAAGATGCAGAAGAAGACAAACAAATTAACCAGGAACTGCATATATCCGAAGGAGGAAAATCCATATGATTCAAACAGGAAGCCTCCAATAGCGGGAGATACTGAGCGAATGAGAGAGTGAACACACATATTCAACCCCAACATTGCACCTAAAGAAAGAAATTCACAATTAAATAACGAACGAGAGAGCAAAACAAATGCAAATTTAAAGGCATGGTACAAAGAGCCCAAACTTTCCTTTCAACACAGTAACCCAATCTAGGTCATATAACCCAACTCCCACCACTTAAATAATTCAATCTGCCTCACTCAGCTGAACTACTCCAGCAGCACAGTATCCCAGCCTGGTATAGCTGAGCTCCTTTCTATTGCTCAGGGCCAAGAAAATGTCAGGTATTTTCATTTTGTTTCCACTGAATGGCACCATGGATATGATGGAGAACGTGGTCTCTCCCTCTAAAGTTGCAACAGACCTGGATAGAAGGAGCAGGGAAATCATCGGGTAAGAAGCATAAAAATAATAGCTGCACCTAGAAGCACAAGGGTTTAAATTTCTTGTTTTTCTAAGCACAGGGAAAGTGCCTCAAGTCACAGCATTAGGTGGAAAAAACGTGGCTCTCCAGCAGAAAAAGAAGAAGGGAGGGATTGTACGAGATGAAGCAAAGCATAACCGTGAAGAATGGTGTGAAGTTGTTTATTAAGCCAAATTATGCAGAGGGTTTAGGGTATATCTATTAATAGGGAAGCAGAGGAATAAGGTCAGAGAGAGCTTTGTGTTGGAGCAGTACAGGATGCATATGAAGAAGAAAAGCCATCTTGCTTTTCTTGTAGCGTCTTCTATTATCTCATGACATCCTAACACATTTTACAGTCAACGGAAGCTCTTTTGGAGTACAGTCACCAATGAGAAGTCAAAAACACAATATACAGAAAGGTTCCAAAAACAGCAACGAGGTAATCATCATTATTTGCTTTAGTCATGTTGCTTAGGGACAAATAGCTCAGCCATTGGAGAAAATTCCTTTTTTCCTCTTTGAAAGTGTGAATATAAAGTAGGCATTGTTAAAACAGTGGAAGAGAGTAAAACTGATTTTGGTTTAACATTTAATTAGAAATAGCACAGTGCACCCTCAGTGCTGCACTGGTATAGCAGTCTACAGTTTGGAATGGGGCTTGAACTCAAAAACATCTTATCAAGAGGTGAGAATAAAACTATTAGGATAGACTGGGATAAAGGGTTTGAAAAGCTAATGTGAGAATTTTGCTAGGGCATGGGACATGTATGGACCTTTGATATGAAAGGGTAATGGAGAAGTCTGCATGTGTAAAGGTGAGGATGCGGGTTGCAGTTATGGACTCACTGAGGACTGAGGCAAGGATGATAGCCATGAACAATTTAGAGAAATTTAAACTTGACATGGTGAAGATACTATGTTCCAGCTGCAAGAAAAGGGCAACCATTCAGTACCTTAGCCATGACGAAACATTATGCATGAACTTAGCCAGATAACCTTTGCATCATAGTGTAACATAAGGAGGGGAAAGTAGGGGAGGAAACATAATAGACGTGGCAAGTTCTGACCTCGCTGAATTATTCACATGTACACATAATCCGGCAGGATACAATGGATAAGGATGTGAGGCAATATGATAAAATCACAGAGCTCAGGTGGTGATTTGGCCCATTGTGTCTGTGTCAGCTCTTTCAAAGAATTATCCAATCAGTCCCACTATCTTACTGCCCTACAAACTTGATTTTTTTTCTGCATAAGAATATATTTATTAATCTTTTGAAAGTGGAAGTTTTGTGATTTTTCTCTTTCAACTTGGAACTTTCTGGACCTTATGGCTCAGTAAATCACTATTTTCATAATGAATCATAAGGGAGTGGGAGGGTTTGATGGGGCTGTTTAATAGAAGCACTGTGTTGTACTGTCCACTTACCAGTGTCTGTGGGAGGAACTATTTTGGTTAAGATACTATTCGTGGTGAGGTAGAAAGCAGAAATTCCCAGAGACATCGGGATGCAAGTGAGGCAAAATTGGAAGATGTTTGTCATCAGTGCCTGAAGGAAAAACAGATGGAAACCATTAAACTTGGGACAAAAGAAGAAATTAAAACCAAATGACACAATCATAATGGCACAGACCACGAACTGTGAACATGTTCCTCTCTGATTTTTTTGTTAAATAGCAATATCACAGCTTAAGATCAGGCAGAAGAGTCAGGAATTGGCAGTAAATGCCTTCTTGTCAGCAGTGCCCACATTCCATGAATAAAAAAATGCCACTTCAGTGAAATATGTCAGAAACTACATGATAAACTAACTGAGCAACAGTGAATGTCTCCAGAATAGAGAGAAAGGAGTTCAGGCAAAGAATAGTGAAGAAAATCTTCGAAAACTGCCCTGAAGTATTTTTATGAGTGATTTGATCTTCCAAGGCTTCAGTCTCCTATAATCCTTGCTCTTATTCTTCAAAAAAAGCCCTCAGACCCAAGAACAACATTCAAAAGGACTTTAGAAACACCCAACAACACTCTCATTTTTGTTGCTGTCACCCCTCTGTTTGCTTGAGGCAATGAAATTCTACCTACCTATACAAAACCTATAGAATACCCCAGTCTGAGCATGCTTTAAGTTGCACAGGAAGAATCTCTGACTCTTACCCTGTGACCTTTATCATTACATCATTTTGAGGATGTGAACTAGCCTCAAGCTATGAGCTACATCCTGCTATTAAAGTCATATCCACAAGCACAGCTGCCACAGTGAGACAGTCCATAGGGTTCCTGCGGTGATGGACGAAAGCTTTTAACATTTCTCTTTGAACTGCCAATTTTCTCTCTTCTTTCACTCTCCCCACCGCAGCCCCCCCCACCCCTCCCACCCCCTTCCCCTAGTGTCAACACTCCAGGAGTGACCCAGAGTTTTCAGGAGTTGAAGATTAATCTCCGGAATGACACTTTGCAAGCAACTAGGGAGGAATGAAATCGCAAGGGCGTTATGATTTTCTTTTCATTTTCTACAACATTTTTTACATCCTGTGTGCACACACTTCTTAATCTTTACACCACCCAGTACATTACTCACTGGCTCATAAAAGACGTGCTTTCGTTATTCTCTTGCTCTACAAGGTAAGGTGAAGGACAAGCCCAGAGTATTGCACAAGATCAAAAAAAACTTACCATAGCCAAACCCACCAGACAAATCAGCAGAATGGACCAGAGAAGCAGGGTTTTTTCTACAATTCGCTGAGTCAGCCATCCAACCACTAGACCCTGCATAACCTAGGAAACAGCAAGAATAATTAGAAAGCTACTGACATCAATTTAATCTTAAGAACATGCAATAGACCATGAGAAAACAAGTAGGAGACTGGTGGAGGACTGTTCAAAGATCAGGTAGTTTGAATTCAGCAAAGAACATAAGAACATGGGGCAGGAGTAGGCAATTCAGCCCTCCAGCCTGCTCTGCCATTCAATACGATCACGGCTGACTTAACCTCAGCCTCAACTCCACTTTCTTGCCCACTCTCCATAATCCTTCAACACATCACTAATTAAAAATCTGTCTCTATTGTCCTTAGATTTACTCAATGACCCTGCATCCACTGCTCTCTGGGGTAATGAATCCACAGGTTGTGATCCTATAAGAGAAGTAATTCCTCCTCGTCACTATTTTAAATCTGCAGCTCCCATCCTAAAACTATGACCTTTTGCTCTAGGTTGCTCCACAGGGAAATCATTCTGGTGTATGTTTGGGAGGGGGAGGGGGAACCAAGAGAAAATTTCCCACTCTCAAGTTATAAAATCATATGCGTCTATATAATAATTGCTATCATTCCGAGCACTTCTTCCCCTTCCCATGGTATGTTCCAATGCAATCACCAAGAGTGTGGCTCTTTCCCTTTTAACCCCTTTCATCTCAATGTCTAAGGGTATTATTGAGGGAATGACACTGCACAGTACTGGCACTGGAGAGCATGGGGAAGATGTGTTCAACTGTGGTATCCTCAATGGATGGCAGAAATGGCAGAGAATGATCCTTTAAATGCAGAGACAGGTGGGGTGGAAAGTTAGGGTGAGGGAAACTTTATTCTGAGAAGTAAGGCAAGGGGTGAGGATAGAAGTGCATGCAGTGGGTTGGACACAGTTGAAGGTTCCATCAACCATTGTAGGGGGTGAGGGGAGTAGAGTTGAAATTCACACTCTGGGATAAAAGAAAAGCAAAAACATCCCTACATAACCATCTGATGATAGTAGGAACAACCGGTGCTGGAGTCGGAGATAACAAGGTTTCTGAGTTGGATGAACACAGCAGGCCAGGCAGCAGCAGAGGAGCAGGAAAGCTGACATTTTGGGTCTGGACCATTCTTCAGAGCCTTTTCCTGAGGAAGGGTCCAAACCCGAAACGTCAGCTTTCCTGCTTCTCTGATGCTACCTGGGTACTGTATTCATCCAGCTCTACACCTTGTATAACCACCTATATAAGTCCCTATATAACAACCTCTGGGGGCAGCACGGTAGCACACTGATTAGCACTGCTGCCTCACAGTGCTAGGGACCCAGGTTTGATTCCAGCCTTTGGTGAGTGTAGAGTTTGCACAATCTCCCTGTGTCTGCAAGGGTTTCTTCTGGGTGCTCTGGTTACCTCCCATGGTCCAAAAATGTGCAGGTTGGGTGGATTGGCCAGTTAAATTGTCTCCTACTGTCCAGGATTGTGCAGGCGAGGTGGAATTGCCATGATAAATGCAGGATTTATGGAGATAGAATAGGGGTTGAGAGCCTGGTGGGATACTCTTCATAAGGTTGGGAAAGAGTTGATGGGCCAAATGGCCTCTTCCTAAACTGTAGGGAGTAAGTTTTGATCATTTTTTGCAATTCTGGATAGGCTACGCTGTATTAGTTGATTTCAGGACAGGCAATGATACAATCAGCCAAAATACTCCAAGATTAATGGTTGGAATTTAGGAAGCGTTTCATTGTCTAGCTGTTAGTCGTTGACAATCCTCTGGAAGCACACGCAGTGTTGATATTGATCAGGCTGAGTTGTAATACTGCCCCATTATCACATACGTTGCTGATATTTCACTACCAGCACTGACACATTAAAATGGTAATTTTTCAGAGCTACAAGATCATTGCCAGTTCTCACAAAACACTACACCATAATAAGCAGGTGTCTTCAGTAAGTTGAGGAAGAAAAATAAGGATTTTAAAAAAATGTTTACGCCTACAGTGGGGCTGTAGGGGTTGGGGGTGGGCGTTCTTGCAGTCATTTAAACATTAAAGAAGAACACGTACGTCAGGAATTGAAAATGCAAACAAAGTTCTCTGCAACTGCAGCTAACCTGCTCTCATTTGCTAATCTGCACAAAAGGAGGAGGAAGTGGTTTGAAAGAATTGTTATAAAGGCACCTCCCTGCTTATGAATGAAACACATAGGAGAATCTTGCCAGGTAATGGTGCAATCAATCTTTAGTCAGATGAAAGGTGTACACCTTAAAATGTCATAAACTGCCTCTTCTCTCAACAGAATATAACTACTATCACAACGGTGTGACACAACTTTGCAGGGATGTTTTTCAATGGGCGTGCAACTGGGTCACACTCACAGGGCAGAACTTACAATTGCTGAAGGAGTCAGAAGGGGACGTGGGCGCAATTTGATAATCAGGTTCTTGCAGAAACTGGATCCTATGATTTCTGGAATACAAAGCAATTCTCCACGATGTGGGATAGAGGTGATGACACAAAATTCACTCGGCTTCAAATATTTGCCCATTAAGGTTCTTATATCCGCTGTTCCCGTTGTGGCCTCCTCTACTTCGGGGAAACCAAGCGGAGGCTTGGGGACTGCTTTGCAGAACACCTACGCTCAGTTCGCAATAAACAACTGCACTTCCCAGTCGCGAACCATTTCAACTCCCCCTCCCATTCTGCAGATGACATGTCCATCCTGGGCCTCCTGCAGTGCCACAACAATGCTACCCGAAGGTTGCAGGAACAGCAACTCATATTCCACTTGGGAACCCTGCAGCCTAATAGTATTAATGTTGACTTCACAAGTTTCAAAATCTCCCCTCCCACCACCGCATCCCAAAACCAGCCCAGCTCGTCCCCGCCTCCCTAACCTGTCCTTCCACCTATCCCCTCCTCCCACCTCAAGTCCCACCCCCATCTCCTACCTACTAACCTCATTCCGCCCCCTTGACGTGTCCGTCCTCCCTGGACTGACCTATCTCCTTCCTACCTCACCACCTACACTCACCTTTATTGGCTCCATCCCCGCCTCTTTGACCGGTTTGTTTCCTCTCCACCCATCTTCTCCTCTATCCATCTTCTATCCGCCTCCCCCTCTCTCCCTATTTATTTCAGAACCTCCTTCCCCTCCCCCATTTCTGAAGAAGGGTCTCGGACCGAAACATCAGCTTTCCTGCTCCTATGATGCTGCTTCGCCGGCTGTGTTCATCTACCTCTACATCTTGTTATCTCAGATTCTCCGTGATTTGTAGTTCCTACTATCTCTGAAAGCTTCTTAAGGAATTTGTTAACAGGCTAAGGGAGGCTGAGAATGCAGTTTTCAAAGCTGAAGTCACTAAACTAAACATTTCGGTCTACAGCTCTCAAGGTTAAAACTGTCTCTCTCCTGCAAGGCAACAGCAGGCTCAACATGGCTACCATATGTCTTTGTCACTCCTGCTCTGGAGACATGTCACCACAAGACATCACAGCACATTATGACCTTAATAATTAAGGCATTGAACACAGGAACAGGAATTGTTCATATGAGCCCTAGACTTTGTTTTGCCATTCCATTAGACCTAATCCACTCTACGACCTAACTCCATAGTCCTACTTCTGTCCCATATCTCTTAACATGTTTGGATATCTTCCAATCTCAGATTTAAAATTAACAATTGCTATAGAACTGCTTGACAATTTTCGAATTTTATTCCCACTTTTCATGAAGGCCTGTCTCCCAACTTCAGTCCTGAAAGATCTAGCTATCTCTTTCCTCTTACATTGCACCAAAGACAAGGGACCACCACCAAATAAGTAGCCCTCCAAATCACAATCTATCCTGACTTGGAACTACATTAAGGTTCCTTCATTGTCACTGGGTTAAAGTCTGGAACTTGCTCTCCATCAGCAGCTACATGACAAGGATTGCATTAGTTTAAGGTAGTGGTTTATCACCACACTCTCAAGGGCCATTAGGCTGACATTGTAGTTAGACTCTAGTGTAATATGAAATAATGGGTATTTTCAAATTAGAGCCAACAGTAAACTATGACTCAATGACTGCACACTATTTGTTTTAAAAAACATTTTCTATTCGTAGTTAAGTGACAGTACTATAGATCCATTACAGAGTAGGGAATCAGTTATCAACAGTGCAGCAGTGCCTCTAGTACAATGAAATATGATTATAAAACTTGGTAATGCAAAAGCCCCAATACCTTCAAGGCAAAGAATAAAACTGGCAAACAAAATGGTATATGTTTTAAAAGGTTCATTCAGACATTTTTGACATACTAAGTTTAACAGAAGCTAAAACAATCAGAAAGGATGGATTCACCCAAAGGTCACTTATGGTTTGTGTGATGTGCATTGCACTTAGTCAATTGCAATAATAGTCAGTTAGTCAAAAGTTTCAAATTTCCACATGTTTAGGCCACTTCCTAGGTTGAAAATACTGTGGTCTTAATCTCTTTCTGTCATGAAACTGCAACTGAATTTTGAGAATGTGAAACATCAAGAATGGGGCTCACAGGATAGTTCTTTTCCTTCACCCTATTCCCAACACTATCAGTAATGAAACAACTTTCTCAATAGCTGAGATAACAAAGTGTGAAGCTGGATGAACACAGCAGGCCAAGCAGCATCTCAGGAGCACAAAAGCTGACGTTTCGGGCCTAGACCCTACATCAGAGAGCTTCTCTGATGAAGGGTCTAAGCCTGAAACGTCAGCTTTTGTGCTCCCGAGATGCCGCTTGGCCTGCTGTGTTCATCCAGCTTCACACTTTGTTGTCTTGGATTTTCCAGCATCTGCAGTTCCCATTATCACTTTCTCAATAGCTGGGCTAGTTGGTTCACTTACAGGTACCTGGATGTGTTGCATAATATATTTAGAACTAGATTTATTGTCATATTTATATAAAATACAGTTAAAAAGTGTTTTTTTCAGTGTGTTATACACAAAGTGTCACCACTCTGTCACTATCTTGAAACACTGGATATAATGCAAAATTTTACTGCAGTAGATATCACCTTTCTCTTCTTCTTGCTCCTCCTTTGCTGCTCCTCTGGTTGCTACATGACATCAGCAGGTGTCTCTGAAATGGGCTCTTGGGTCTCGGTTATATGCCCTTGGTCCGACACAGTTAAATAAGTATCTTTTAAGTTCTGATGCCTACAACAGTGTTTCAACATCCTCTCAAGTAGCTGATTATGACTGAGAGCTACATTGTTAAAAATTATTAGGATCAGTCCAGTATAATGCCTTTTCAGTGTGCGACATCAGGCTCTACACTACTTTGCATATGAATGTGTTGCCAACAGGCAGCTTCTTTTCCCTTTAAGCTTTTTTGGAGATGTAGGTTTTCTCACGGTAGTATTTACAACAAGTTGATTGTCACTCAACTTACATTCCACCTGCAGCTTTACAGGTGCCAAGTCATTAGCTATTGTGAGAATGCAAGTAGCTCAGTTGGAGAGGAAATGCCGGTATTTCAGGTTAAAATCAACATTAATCAGCTAACTGTATGAGAGTTACTGTGCTGCATTCAAACGACTCAGGTGGTATGGATTCCAAGATAACAAAGTGTGGAGATGGATGAACACAGCAAGCCAAGCAGCATCTCAGGAGCACAAAAGCTGACGTTTCGGGCCTAGACCCTTCACGGATTCCAATCTCTTTGATGTTATAAAATCACCTCATCAGAAGTTCAAAAGAACTGACATTTGATAACCAGCACTGTGTAAGCTATTGTGAACAGAAGAAACGGCTCCAATAAGAGTGGTAAGACTATCAACAATCTTTCACGGCTTTAGCAGGTACAAGCATTACGCAAATGATTTACACTAGCTAAGTGTCCAATCTGCACTGAGTTAGCTAACCTTAGATGACTGCCTTCGAATCAGTGAACAAAGCAATTCTTCCAGAGATCCAATTCTGATCATTACACAGAAACTCAGTGGAAAAATGCTAATATAAAGGAGACCAAATGACAGAGTGCACTATATACTGAGTATCTTGTCAATGCTTATCTAGGCTTGTAGAGGAAAACTAGCTACTTCACCAGCAACTAAGCAAATTTTGATCAGTCAGCACCTTCAAGATTTGCAGGGAGAAACCATCAATAATCTGAATTTGCACAAGGTCCAATTTGTGAGAAATGAACCGCAAGGTCTTAGAAGATCCAAAACAGCCGAACAGAAGGCAGAAAGATTTAGTTGGAGTTGTCAAGTCTGTTTCAAGAAGTCAGTTTCCGAAAGAGCTTTGAAAATTCAGGAGAAATTAGCAAGGTGTAGGCCTTCAGAAGCGGGAACACAGTTGCCGAGGAACAAAAGCAGAAATTGCTGGAAAATCTCAGCAGGTCTAGCAGCATCTGTGGAGAGAAATCTGAGTTAATATTTTGGGTCCATTGGTCCTTCAGGACAATTGCTGAGGTCTCTGCTACTGAACGAACAACAGCTTTAGACAATGAGATGAAGAACTGGAGGAGATAGAAGTGACAGAAAATACACGTACACAAATCAAGGGCATCAGGCATCCACCATTTCAAGTCATCCCAGATTCTCATCCAGTTCATTCCAGTCATAACCTCAGACTCAAAATTTTCTAAGAGATCAGCAAACACTTTACTATTTAATGATAATCAGACGCTAGCAATCTGTGGTATTTTTGCTGTACACTTGGTCAATGAATGATTCAAAAATATAACATTGACTGCATGGGGATTCCAACTTCCACTTGATTCTGTCCTTACAAGTACTTAATGGGTGAAGCATGGCTGCCGCCATCTGAGCATTAGTCGAACTACGTGGAACCATATGAAATGTAGAGAAATAGACCGAACCTCCCTCACCTTCATTACTATCCAACAGAGTTTGCTGCATGTGAAACTACTACAACAATGTGCTACTATGGAAACAATTTAGCCCAAATCCTGAGCACATGGAATAGCAAAGTGTCCAGCATGCACCAGCTCCAGAAAGCTGGAAGCAAAAAAAAATCACAGATAAGAAATAGAAGGAAATGGTAAATCCAACTGAGAACAATCCAAGCCTTCCCCTTAAAATGATATCGTCAATATCACTCCCATTTGGAAAAACACATTCGAAAGATACCAAAAGTAGTGATTACTTTGCAGGCTATGGGTATGTAGGATGAATCTTAAAGATAGGGACTAGTATAATTGACTGTTACAGAAACGTTTTTGGCTGTTAGTCTATCAGGCAGGTGTCTGCATTTAACGTTCTCAAAGTGCTGTGGAGAAAGGAGGTAGGAGCAGACTGGTAAAGTACTTAGACAAAATGCCTCATCACTAAAACTTTCAAAATGGCACAAAGGTGTAGCTTAGCTCAGAGTGAGAAGGATCTCCCCATCAGGTTCTACACACACACACAGACACACCATCTCTGGCAATAAATACATGCTGCCCTCAAGAAAGGTAGCTGTCCTAAGAAAGAACCTGTCACTGATCTTGTTCTGGAATGTGCATTTTCATACAACATCCTGCAAGAGTTCTTGGCAAAGTTCATTCTGAGTAGATCTGTAACACAATACTTTGTACTCTACTGTTCCTAGGGACATGTGCTGAAATAAATATTAATGTTTGCTGGAAGGCGGTCAATTTGATGAAAATGCTCTTTAACTTGCCTGAAACTTGTAGGCCTTCCAGTGCACAAAGCTGGCCATGACCAAGTGGTCTGGACTGGCATATTCCAAGGCTCACAGGCACAAACAGAGGAATACACTGAAGTCTGTAGCAACAGCCACAAAGGTGCACTGGAAGTTAAGGCCTTTCTATCACTGTACATAGAGGGGCCAAGGAATAGCCCGTGTATAGCCTCTCAAGCTACAAATGTTTAATGGAATGTAAATTTATATACTCAGCAACTAACCAAGGCTATACTGGCATTGACCTGACAGACTAGAACAGAAAGATGGACTGTCATAAATAACATGATCACATGCACATCACAAAAGATATTAATTTGACACTTTGGATTGACTTACAACCCAGAATCGGCTTTTCTATATTACAGCTACATTACAAAATGGTTTGATTACATATAGATACAAGAAAGTATACAAATATTAGAAATTTTAACTGTTGGAAATGCACACCAGGAGGTTTGTCAACATTTGAGAGAAACATACAGATTGATTTCTTATTGTAGGAGCAAACTACTGCAGATGCTGGAATCTGTACTCAAACAACAAATGCTGGAGATCACAGTGGGTCAGACAGAAGCCATGGAGACAGCAAACAGAAGTTTTGCATCTTGATGCCTCTTCATCAGAGCTGAAGTGAAATGTGAAGGGTGCAGCATTTAAGCTAGAGTTGGGTTAGGGGAAAATGGTGGGGGTGGGTGTAGAGTACTGGGGCGAAAAGGTATTGATAGTTCAGAATGTGAGAATAGCAGAACGATGGTGTGTCTAATTGTCAGACTAGAAACAACAGACAGTCCCACTGAGACGGGAGGAGGGCAGAGAGGACATGATGACAGAGAATGTACAAGTAAAGCTAAAAGAAAGGGAGAAAATGGGAGGTGGTCCACAATTTGCAGGTTTTAAACTCAAGTTCAGAAGGCTGGAAAGTACTTAGCCTGAAGATGAGACAACACAGTGTGGAGCTGGAGGAACACAACAGGCCAGGCAACATCAGAGGGGTAGGAAAGTTGATGTCTCGGGTCGGGACCCTTCTTCAGAAATCCAGCATCTGCAGTTCTTGCTATCTCTAATCTGAAGATGAGATGTTGTTTCTCCAGTTTGTGCTGTGATTCACTGGAGCATTGCAGCGTGCTGAGGACAGAAACATGGGCATGCGAGCAGAATGCTGTCTTAAAATAACTGGCTACGGGAAGGCTGGGGTCATGCTTGCATACAGACTGGAGGTGTTCTACAAAGCAGTCATTCAGTCTGTGTTTGGTTTCTCCAATGTAAAGTAGGCCACATGGGGTGCAGCAAATACAATAATCAAGATTGGAGAAGGTACAGGTGAAATGCTGCTTCACCTGGAAAGACTGTTTCAACGCTTAGATGGTGAGCAGGGAGGAGGTGAAGAGACAGTTGTTCTACCTTCTGCAGTTACAAGAGAAGGTGCTGTGGGAAAGGATGATGGTGTTAGTAGTCAATGAATGGAGTAGCTGTCCCAGAGGGAACGATCCCTACAAAATGCAGACAGGGAAGTAAGGGGAAAATGTGCTTGGTGGTGACATTCTGCTAGAGTTGTTTGGAATGGTGGAGAATTGTTTAGAATGTAGGGGATGCTGGGATGTAAAGTGAGGAAAAGGTGGACCCGAACACGCTGTTGTGGGTGATGGGAAAAGGCAAGGTCGGAAACATGAGTGACAGGTCAGATGCAGGACTCCATCCCATCCTCCCAGTTCTTTCGCTATGTAGCATCTGTTCAGATGATGCCACCTTCCAAAACAGCATTGCTGACATGGCTTGCTTCTTCCATGAACATGGTTTCCCTGTCACTGTGGTTGATAGGGCCCTCAACCACTTCTGACCCAACACCTTAGTCCATTCTTCACCACTAACACATGCCCCCTTTCCCACAGCACCTTCCCATGTAACTGCAGAAGGTGCAACACCTACCTGCCCATTCACCTCCTCCCTTCTCACCATCCTAGGGCCTAAACAGTCTTTCCAGGTGAAGCACTTCTGCACTTCACTTCAGCTCCGATGAAGAGTCATCTAGACTCAAAACGTTAGCTTGCTCTCTCTGCATGGTTGCTGTCTGACCCGTTGTGATCTCCAGCATTTTATGTTTTTAATTTCTTATTGCAGATCTCGAAGGGTCCAGAGGGCAGTTAACAGTCAACCACATTGTGATTCCAGATTCACAAGTAGGCTAAATTAGGTAAGAATGGCACATTTCCTTCCCAAAGAGCATTTGTGAACCAGTTACATGCCCGCCATTATGCTAGCTTTTTAATTCCAGATATTTTATTGAATTAAAATTTCACCATTCGTCATGGTGCGATTCAAACCATGAACCAGAACATTGTGGGTTACTAGTCCGATGACATTACGACTGCACCACTGCCCTCCTGATGAGTAGAAATGCATGAGAATATTTCAGAGAAAGTATCTAAATGCAAATTGTTAGCCGATCCCTCTTTATGCTGATCAACTTTCTGTTTATTTCCAACAGTTTCTCTAGACAAAATATGAGATATACCATTTGAGTGTATACTGTCAGGCAAAGATGCATTGTACTACTTGGGCCTATATACAGATGCAACTTCATGAAATCACAGAACCGCACAATCAAATCAGAAATCTTCAATGTATCACACAGAAAATATGCAGTCATAGAAAGGTCAAACATTAGTAAAGGATGAGTCAGATTTGTATGCAATTTAAGCAATGACAGCTATCATTTTATCTATTATCTGTGAGACAAATCAGAAAGGGTGAAAAATGTTGCATGGGAATGGAAGTATAGCTGATGAATTTTTCTAATAGTTTTTCTCATAGTTTCCTGAAGGTATTGAGGCCTACTGAGGTAATAGTGCTCCAGCAACTCATTCATTCCTCAAGTGAGAGCTTTGACAGCATGTGATAAAACTCTTATCAACTTTAGGGCTGACATAGTTAATCACAATATGTCCCCCTCCAATGTCCTGACAGATACATTTTCTAGCAAGGCCCACAAGCCAGCAACTGGGGGAGGAAAAGTAACACATATATCTTTTTCTCACCAACCTAAAGCTAAAGCCAGTTGTGACACCCCTATTTTTCTTGACCAATCAGTTAACCCAGGACAGAAGAAGACAGAACATAGGCCCTCTGGACTTGGTAACACATTACAGCACATGATACTGCATTTACTCAGGAGAACCAATGGAAAAGCACCTGTGTCATCCTGATACACTTAAAATATTCCCCCAGTCATCTTGTCATGGGTTTTGAAAAAAAAATCAAAAATGCTGAACTTTTGTTTACAGCACAGATTTTTCTTAAGACAAGCACCACTTTTCATTACGATCAGGATCCATCTCCTTGGCTACATACTCATTCATGCTAAACATCGGCAACTCTTAATTTAGTCTACACTTCATTTTCCTACAACAATCAGTGTTGCTCAATAAATTATGGCTGCAATGCTTTTCAGTGAGACAGTCACATTTTAGGCAATACAGGGAGAGAAATTGGAACATAAAGGTTAATGTAATACCCTGGACACATCACTCAATGGTATTTCACTGACGCCTATTTTGCAGGAACCCAGATTGCTGTTTTTGTGCCCTGCAGTGACCCTTAATTGTGGGAGGAGCATTTAGTAATGTACTTTAAGACACTCATCAAAAACACCTTACCCCTGGAGCAACTTGAAAATTATGTAACACACCTAAATGTGACAGCAATAAGCCAGAACCAAGCAGCACAATAAATCCTTAATGCCAATTAATCCTTCATTGATAGATAAGTGGCTGGTTAATAGTTGCCTCTAACAGCACTGACATTTTATGTAGAAAGGAAGTTGGCCTTGATTCATTGGGAGTATCCATAATCTTGCAAAACTGCTCCAGTGAAGCAACAGCAAGAACCTTAAGTGCTAGCATTGCATTTTTGACCATAATCACTGAGGCATGTTCATTATTTCTTACAGCATCCTGAGATTTGACAGGTAATGCAGACAACAGAGCAACACAACTGATTCAGCTGAAGCTGATGATTAGCATTCAGTTGTGTTGTACAAAAGATTTGCATATTCTGGAGGTGGCAGGGATCACCTCTTTGTACTGATCAATATAATTGAGATCCAGATGGAGTCCTCCTGGGCTTGCATTTGTCCCTTTCCAGAAATGTTTTCCCTTAATTAAGCTCAATTTTTAACCACGTTCTTCACCTGTCTCAAGAGATTACTTACTTTGCAGAAATTGAGTGAGCTAAGGAAAGTAGATGTCAAAATGATTCTACAATTGTATCGGACAAACTGGATTTATTAAGTAAATTTTTTTCTTCTCATACACACGTTGGTTTGAATTCTTGGCCGCATTCTTAGGTTTATTCACAAAGTCCTGATGCTGTCTCGGAGCTGATCTTCATTTAAATACAAGGCCTATACTTTTCATTGACGTAAACAAATCATTATCTTGTGTCTAAAAGAGAACAGTTCTCTTTTATATTTAATATGAAAAATACAATGCAAATTTCATTATTAAAAATAGTTGTGGCTCGATGGAGCAGGAGCACATTGCCTGCATTCATGTAGAAAAAATAAAACATTTTAAGATATATATAGTTGCTAGACTCTGTTGTTAGAACTATTCCTGGACTCGGTAACCAAATCTATCAAACAATGTGATGCCAAAGCAATCAATCCTTTGTGGAATGATAATACTGTACATTACCCTATCTTCAACCCAACCCAGTTTTCCCAAATTCCAATTTTCCTAAATTCCAGGTTTTCCATCCATGGTGGTGCTGAATAAGATGACTATTACATCAGGATGCAGTTACTAGAGCTATCAGATTCCCCAACATGTCCATCAACTACTTCTCCAATGCTACAATTCCATTGCAATTCTGTGAAGCGCTTACAAAACTTTCAGGCATTTTCCTATTCCGTTCTCCTCCTCTATAAATATAGAACTAAAGATCCTATTCAACTTTTCAGCTATGGCCACATCTTCACTTAGCATTTGAAGAGACGGCAGTGCTAAGTCTTGCATTTTTACTTACTTCATCATATTATGGTCCTTGCCATCTCTCTGCTGAATGTACTTTAAAAACATGAAGCATATTGTCAGCCAAGCATGAAAAAATTAGCTACAAGCAAGTTATAACTGACTACAATATAGTATGACTGAAATCAGCATGGAGATCACAAATACAGGGTCTGCATTGAGGACAAATAGTTACTACACAATCATCATGGAAACTAAATCATCTGCAGTGTTTCAGGCAGGTTTGTGCAACAGAAGGGCTTACAGAATGGAGACTAACAGCAGAGACTGGGGATAGCAGGACATGCAGGAGACAAAAACAGCAACATGCCACAGTACAAGAGTCAGAGGTTGGCATAGACCTAGTAAGAGTTTAATGTGGGAAATTCACATATCAGAGCAGCTTATTCCCTGTTCCTAACGAGTACTCAGACTCAAGTGCAAATTACATACCAAGGTGATTATATAAAGTAAAAACAGGAAATACTGGAGAAACTGTAGTAGGTCTGGCAGCAACTGTGAAGGAAGGAAGAGTACACTGCTGCCAGGTGAAGCAGCAATTTATTTGTCCTCACTGATTTCAATGTTTAGTACTTTCCACTGGCGAGACAAAACACAGACTGGGTGGCCACATTGGCTGTAGGAATGACCCTGACCTTCCAGTAGCTCGACATTTCAATAAATGATCTTGGTCCACAGCAACAATGCCATCTAGGCCTGCAGTGTTTCAGTAATGTTAACACAAGCTAGAGGAACAGTACCTCATTCTGAACTGAACGTTAGGTTCAACAATCTCAGGGCATGAATGCTGTTCTAATATTAAGACCACAAGAACATAAGGCATATCAGTGGAAGTAAGGCCATTCGGCCCATCAAGTCCACTCCACCATTTATCATGTGATGGGCATTTCAACTCCACGTACCCACACTCTCCCTGTAGCCGTTAATTCCTTGCGAGACCAAGAATTTATCAATCTCTGCCTTGAAGACATTTAACATCCCGGCCTCCACTGCGCTCTGTGGCAATGAATTCCACAGGCCCACCACTCTCTGGCTGAAGAAATGTCTCATTTCCGTTCTAAATGGACCCCCTCTAATTCTAAGGCTGTGCCCATGGGTTCTAGTCTCCCCGCCTAACAAAAACAACTTCCCAGCCTTGCATTATCTTGTAAGTTTCTATTAGATCTTCCCTCAACCTTCTAAACTCTAATGAGTACAATCCCAGGATCCTCAGCCATTCATCGTATGTTAGGCCTACCATTCCAGGGATCATCCATGTGATTCTCCGCTGGACATGCTCCAGGACCAGTATGTCCTTCCTGAGATGTGGGGCCCAGAATTGGACACAATATTCTAAATGGGGCCTAACTAGAGCTTTATAAAGTCTCAGAAGCACATCACTGCTTTTATATTCCAATCCTCTTGAGATAAATGACAACATTACATTCGGTTTCTTAATCATGGACTCAACCTGCAAGTTAACCTTTAGATAATCCGAGACTAGCACTCCCAGATCCCTTTGTACTTTGGCTTTATGAATTTTCTCACGGTTTAGAAAATAGTCCATGCCTGTATTTTTTTTCCAAAGTGCAAGACCTCGCATTTGCTCATGTTGAATTTCGTCAGCCATTTCCTGGACCACTCTCCAAAACTGTCTAAATCTTTCTGCAGCCTCCCCACCTCCTCAGTACTATCCGCCAGTCCACCCAACTTCATATCATCGGCAAACTTCACCAGAATGCCCCCCAGTCGCATCATCCAGGTCATTAATATATAAAGTGAACAACTGCAGCCCCAACATTGAACCCTGCAGGACACCACTCGTCACCAGTTGCCTTTCTGAAAAAGAGCCTCTTATCCCAACTCTCTGCCTTCTCTCAGACAGCCAATCCTCAATCCATGCCAGTAGCTCACCTCGAATCCCATGGGCCCTCATATTACTCAGCAGCTTCCCGTGAGGCACCTTATCAGAGGCCTTTTGAAAATCTAGATAGATAACATCCACTGGGTTTCCCTGGTCTAACCTACTTGTCACCTCGTCAAAGAATTTTAACAGGTTTGTCAGGCACGACCTTCCCTTACTAAATCCGTGCTGACTTATTCTAATCCAACCCTGCACTTCCAAGAATTTGGAAATCTCATCCTTAACAATGGATTCTAGAATTTTACCAACAATCGAGGTTAGGCTAATTGGCCTATAATTTTCCATCTTTTGTCTTGATCCTTTCTTGAACAAGGGGCTTACAACAGCAATTTTCCAATCATCTGGCACTTTCCCTTACTCCACTGACTTTTGGAAGATCACAACCAATGCGTCCGCTATTTCCTCAGTCATCTCCCTCAGAACTCTAGGGCGTAGCCCATCAGGGCCAGGCGATTTATCAATTTTTAGACCTTTTAGCTTTTCTAGCACTTTCTCTTTTGCCTACCATACTCAACTCTGCCCCCGATGCTCCTTAATTGTTGGGATATTACTCATGTCTTCCACTGTGAAGACTGACACAAAGTACTTATTAAGTTCTTCAGCTATTTCCTTATCTCCCATCACCAGCCTTCCAGTATCAATTTGGAGCAGCCCAATGTCTACTTTTTAGCGGCCCAAACCAATGCACTACAAGACCCCTAAAAAAGCCAACCTAAGAAGCTCATGGTGTAGTGGATAACATACTGGCACTGATATCACTTTGGCTAGCTATTACAAATGGCAAACCAATTGGCAAGATGCAAAGAAAAGCATGCATAGGGATCAGTGCTGAGGCCTCAACCTCAAGGCAGTCGTGTAATGGTAATGCCACTAGACTAGTAATCCAGACATCCAAGCTAACATTCTGAGGACATGGATTCAAATCGCACGGCTTAAATGGTGAAATTTGAATTCAACTAAAATTTGGAATGAAAAGACTATAATTTTAAAAATATATATCTTGGTCAATAATGTCCTTAAGGAAGGAAACCTTCCATTCTTCACCAGCCTGGCCTGCATTCCACTCCAAACCCACAGCAATGTGGTTGACTCTTAACTGCCCTCTACGCAATAAACATTTGCACAGTCAGCTATGTCTACTTCCCATGAAAGAATTAGAAAACCTATTTACAATTGGTATAAATAATGGGGATAAAAGGAGAAAAGTTATGATGGCCAAATTTGCAGATGACAGATAATTGGCAAAAATAAATTGTGAAGACGAAATAAGGACAGTGCAGAGGGATATAACTAGGCTGAGTGGGAAAAGATGGGCAAACTCAGCACCATATGGGAAAATACGAAATTCGTCATTCCATTTTCGAAGAGCAATAAAGAAGCTTATTACCTGAATAGTGAGAGATTATAGAGCTCTGATACAGAGAATATGGTTGTCTTCAGGCAAGAATCACAAAAAGGCTAGAATGGAGGAACTGCAATTAAGCTAACAGAATGTTATTGTTTATTGCGAGATGAGCAGAATACAAAAAGTAGGAGTTCATGTCTCAATTATATAAGGCAGTGGAGAGACCACAAAAGGAGCACTGATGTGGGTGGGCTGTCATATGAGGAAAGTTGGACAAACCAGACCTTCATGCACTGAAATTTAGAAGATTTGAGAGTCAAAATGGTTAAAACATACAAGATCCTGTATTAAAAATGTCTTTGAAACTCTGCTACCCAAACGATTCTGGAAGCAGGCTCTTTGAATATCTTTAAGGCAAAGATAGATAGATTCTTGATGAGCAAAGGGGTGAACATGAATATGGGTCATGGTAGTGAGGTCTGGGGTTGAGGGCAAGATGTGGAGTAATCAAATTAGCCATGATCTTATTGTCTGACAGATCAGGCTTAATAGGATAAGTAGTCTACTCTTACTCCTAACTCGTATATCAGAAAATTCAACATTCATATAGGTAAGATATGGAATCATCAGCTTTACACAACTTAGATTCTAGTCGCTGAAAAAGAGTAAAACTTTTAAAAACTCAGGCATACACACCAAATACACATCCAAAACATTTCAGGGTTGCTTTTGTACATTATAAGCAGCGCGTAAAGGCAGGCTACTGTTACACACTTTAAACATATAAGTCAACCACAAAAAAATGATATTGTCAATACCTGAAATAAAAAAAACCCTTCTCCGTCACCATCTCATGCTTTATTGCAATTTAGAATTGTGGGATTGGATGATGGACGCTTGATTATATTCCTCCCCATCACTACACTTGTTTGTGTTTGCTGGTTTTGGTCTCAGCAGAGCTGAGCTACTTTCTCCTATTCAAGCTCACTATTCACATCTATTTAGTGTTTCAGTCTCTTCCTTACCATCATTATCACTCTCCTTGTCTTTTGTTTTAGGCACTGTCACCATTTATTGCACTTGTTCCCCTTCATAGGTTGTCTACGCCATATAAAAAAAATATTTTCCAGGCCCCTTCTGTTTCAATGAAATGTCTTTGCATTCAAACTGGTAACGCTGTTTCTCTCTCCACAGATCCTGCCAGACTGCTGAGTTTCTCCAGCATCAATGTCTGATTTCCAGCATCTGCATTATTTTGCTTTTATTTGAAGAACCAACGATGTGAGTGCCTGAAGTATTATAGGGAGAGATATAATGCAGATCACAACACCGAAGAATGGAGAAGCAGTTTCAAAGCCAATTCTTTTCCTTCGACTGAAAACCTATTAGTGGGACACAATTCTGAGTTTGGATAGCAGTGGATCAAGTGAGCTGGAATACAAGGAGCTGGCTTCATTTTATTGTTGCACAGGGCTCTAATTCAAGCCCATCAAGTGTACCAAATTCAGTCTGGGCACTACACCTGAGGAATGATCCACTTGTCATGGAACAGGTGCTCAGCAGCTCACCAAAATGACACCAAGACTAAAAGTATTAGATTACAGGCCAGATTGCACAGCTAATAAGTAACAGATTTCACAGTACAGATGACAGAAGTGGTATTTTTGGTCACCTGTTCTAACACTTCCGTAATTTGGCAAGAGCCGTATTTTGTTTGCTACCAGTCCTGTGAAGCTGATTGGAATGTTTAATCAAATTAAAGGTAGCCAACAAATGCAAGTTGCCGTTATCAGGTGAGGGTAGATCTCATTTTTGAGGCATGTTGCCAGTTTTGGGGCATGGATGTCCCCAAACACCATTTGACAACTAAATTCCTGAAATTCATTAGTATAACTCAAAGGCATTGATCTGTTTTTAGAATGGTGATTTCTCAGGAATGAGATTTCTATGGTACAAGCTGTTTGCAGTGCCTCAGCTATATACAAGTCTGAGAAAAAAGCTGAAAAGAAAGTGATGGAAAAAAAGACTTGCACTTACATGGTGCCTTTCACAACATGAAGTTGCCTCAAAGTGATTTACAGCCTAATACTAGTACAGAAGTACAGAAATACTAATGAAACGTAGTTACTGGTGCAAGATAAAATATTCTGCAGTAAATTTTCACAAGCAAGAGACCACACAGGTAGATGAAAAAAGAAAAGACAAAGAATGAACTCTATCTGAAAACCGCACCCATGTCCACACACACAGCCTAAATTAAGAATACTGGTACATCAAATTATAAGTAGCATCTTGTATTAAATAGGCAGGCCTGCACAGACATATATAAACAAAATTCAAATTACAAACAACATCAGATATAAAATCATAGAACAACAGAATCAAATATGTCTTTGCCAAAGGGGAAATTAGTACAGCATCAATTCCACTGTGGGTGGTATCATACAGTGGAATGAATGGTTTGGCCTACTGGAAACTCTATTATGCCCTTGCTGCTACAACACTACCACTCTAATTCTTTGACCTGAATTCAACCCCATTGATAGAAGAAAAACTCCTTTCTCTCTTCTGGTTTAAAATGTTTGTGAAATGTCTTTGGGCAATCTGACAACCATTCCTAGTGCATGTGGATCAGGATCATAAAACTGCCCACAATTTCGTCCTAAACTGTCGACCTCATTCAGTGAGACAAGATTTATTGTAGTGAGAACTAGAAACATCATAAGGGATACTGTACTGAAATCACCCTTACCCACGATATAAATGCATTCTGATGCACTTGTGCAGATGTACAATAAGAAACTTAATTAACTTTTCTCCATGCATATTGGGAGCAACTGCAGCAATGCCAGTGCTACCTTACAGATCTTGACTTCAGCAAAGGCAGAAATTAATCCTGGAGTTTTGCAGGCTGTGCCCTCATACTAAACACTTTTCAGGAGTCCTGGGCAGTTCACAAAGCCGCATTATGGATTTCAGTAAGGCATTTGATAAGGTTCCCCATGGTAGGCTCATTCAGAAGGTCAGGAGGAATGGGATACAGGGGAACTTAGCTGCTTGGATACAGAATTGGCTGGCCAACAGAAGACAGCGAGTGGTAGTAGAAGGAAAATATTCTGCCTGGAAGTCAGTGGTGAGTGGGGTTCCACAGGGCTCTGTCCTTGGGCCTCTACTGTTTGTAATTTTTATTAATGACTTGGATGAGGGGATTGAAGGATGGGTCAGCAAGTTTGCAGACGACACAAAGGTCGGAGGTGTCGTTGACAGTGTAGAGGGCTGTTGTAGGCTGCAGCGGGACATTGACAGGATGCAGAGATGGGCTGAGAGGTGGCAGATGGAGTTCAACCTGGATAAATGCGAGGTGATGCATTTTGGAAGGTCGAATTTGAAAGCTGAGTACAGGATTAACGATAGGATTCTTGGCAGCGTGGAGGAACAGAGGGATCTTGGTGTGCAGATACATAGATCCCTTAAAATGGCCACCCAAGTGGACAGGGTTGTTAAGAAAGCATATGGTGTTTTGGCTTTCATTAACAGGGGGATGGAGTTTAAGAGTCGTGAGATCTTGTTGCAGCTCTATAAAACTTTGGTTAGACCGCACTTGGAATACTGCGTCCAGTTCTGGGCGCCCTATTATAGGAAAGATGTGGATGCTTTAGAGAGGGTTCAGAGGAGGTTTACCAGGATGCTGCCTGGACTGGAGGGCTTATCTTATGAAGAGAGGTTGACTGAGCTCGGTCTCTTTTCATTGGAGAAAAGGAGGAGGAGAGGGGACCTAATTGAGGTATACAAGATAATGAGAGGCATAGATAGAGTTGATAGCCAGAGACTATTTCCCAGGGCAGAAATGGCTAGCACGAGGGATCATAGTTTTAAGCTGGTTGGTGGAAAGTATAGAGGGGATGTCAGAGGCAGGTTCTTTACGCAGAGAGTTGTGAGAGCATGGAATGCGTTGCCAGCAGCAGTTGTGGAAGCAAGGTCATTGGGGTCATTTAAGAGACTGCTGGACATGTATATGGTCACAGAAATTTGAGGGTGCATACATGAGGATCAATGGTCGGCACAACATTGTGGGCTGAAGGGCCTGTTCTGTGCTGTACTGTTCTATGTTCTATGTTCTATGTTCTATTTTCTGGGTGTCCTATGTTAGGACTTCCACTGAGCTGAGCTAATCCTTTTCAGTTTGTTTCTATTTCACCTGCAGGTCAGACTCTGCTATTCCTCTAAGGAGAACTGTGGATATCCCTCGAAGTGTTAAAAAGACATAGACCTGCTATTCAAGGTTCCATTTACTCATTCTATAGGCATAGAAAGTGTTCAGGGAAATTGATCCTAATGATTTGTTATAACACGGTGTGAAGCTGGATGAACTCAGCATGCCAAGCAGCATCAGAGGAGCAGGAAAGCTTCACATTTCGGGTCAGGATCCTTCTTCGTTTTTCTGAAGAAGGATCCCGACCCAAAACATCAAGCTTTCCTGCTCCTCTGATGCTGCTTGGCCTGCTGTGCTCATCCAGCTTCACACTGTGTTATCTCAGATTATCCAGCATCAGCAGTTCCTACTATCTCTCTAATGATTTGTTACTTGTGTTTGTTGCAAGGAAAGCAAGAGAACTGTGGAGGAAGACATAATCCTGTGCTCATGCCAACAAAGAAAATCAACAGGTTAACAGTGATGCTTTGAACATAGGCTGTGATATTACATTTTACTAAGACTCTACTATATAATCTCTGAACAACGAGCAGAACTTTGTTTTACCATTACCAAGTATGAAGCATTTTGATGCTCTAAGTTTATGTTCTCTCTTAAAATAATCTAGATCCCATTGATAGATTATTTAAAAATAAGTCAACTTTTGATGTAATCATGTACTTCAACCATTTATTACTACAATATCTAAATTTATTTAACAATTTATTCTGTGTAAATTAATATACCTCTGTATGGCCATCTTAGATGTCTTTGGCCATAAGAGTTATTGCACTTGGTCATTTTTGGTATGAGGGTTGATATACAAACCTAGTTTGGTTTTCATTAAAACCTTTCAATGCTAGCTAACCAACAGGCATTGTAAATGGAACTCTAAATGGGAAGAGCATGTTACAATCCAATTCTCTGATATGCATACATTGATGAAAAGGGGTTTACGAGGAAACCATTGATCTCATATCTTTTAATTAATAATAGTTTTACATTGAAATTTTCAAATACAGTAAGTATTTCTGAACCATTGTACCATACAATGTGAAAGGAGCCACTTCTCCAGAATTTGCACTGCTCCCGAATACTGTTCAGCATTGTTGAAAAATATATCAGAACATCCCTTACCATTTGCAACACACCAATATAAGCCAAGAGGTAGCCATTGTGCTCTGCCCGTAATTTGAAATGGTCCATAGCAACAACTGAAAACATACTCTGGAAGACTCCTGCAACAGAATATAAAAACCAATCACGTAAGGTCTCAATGCTTTTCAAAGGGAAATAAAAACATACTATATTTTAGAGTATGGGTTTTGATCAGACAAGTTTTCTAAGGCCTTGACCATATGCAGACAACTACACAGTTGCATGTTGCTCAGATTGCCCAAATAATTTAGAACTAATCTACTAAGAGATGTACGTAAAGAGAAATTCACATTGCTGTATTAAAACTCGAGGATGAGAAACGTCCACTGGCAGAAATTTAAGATACAGGATCCACATTCTTCACAAGCAGATGAGTGGACAAAAGAATGACATTTGCAGTTTTCTCGGATTTCATTTTTTCTAATCTCTAGTGGCTAACAATAAATTTTGTAGATGTACATTCGAAGAGCACCAATTATTTAGCTAGAAAATGCTGTAAGATTAGAGAATGTTTTTGAGAACCCATTAGAATGACCTATCATTCAGCCTAGCAGAACCATACAAACTAAAAGTTCTCAGAATCAAATAGTTAGTTGTTAGAAGCATGATAAGTTAGCGCAAAGTATCAGCTATTTCACTTTGTGCTCCTTGGCCATTGTAAATATTAGCCAGTTTCTGCTCCTGATCACAATTCAGAGAGCTCTTTTACAAAGTGCACATACATTAGGGAAGACAGCAATAGGCTCAGCTGCAATATTCTCCTCAGTGGAAGAGTGAGTCAATACTCAGTGTTTAGACTCACACCAACAAATGACTTTTTGGGGGTTATAAGAGGGAAAGAGAAGTGGAGGAGTAAAAAGGGGGAGGTAAATCAACACAAGATAGTATAGTAGTTAAGTGAAAATTATAAGAATCTTTTGGGACGCAGTAGTCAGCAAACATTCTGTGCCCAATTTATGCCATGATATTGCAGTGATATAGCCACTTAACTATAATTGGTGCAAAACTAATTAAGATCCACGGAAGTGGCAAGACCCATTAATTTCAAGGCAGTTATTTCCAAGCACTTTAAAGGGATTATTCTGAGATTAGCCTAGCCAATACGTAAGATTGCACTCATGTTACAGAGAATTTGTAAAGGACATTTCCCACTTGCCTGAAGACAGAAAGAGAAACTCTAAACTGCTTTTTGACATTTTGTTTCATTGCCTAATAATATTTTCTGTGCTCTGTTGCCAATTGTTTAACCACAGGAGTGCTCCAATTATCTCATGCACATATAATTCTCTTTGTATGAGTCTCTACTGTGATTGTTAGAAGTGCTATTGCCCAGCAAGGGCCTGATCCTGCCCTCACATCATTTACATGTGTCCAAGAGTCAAGACAGTGACTAGACCTGGGAACTCTGCCTGATTTTAATTTCTCTTCCATTGTCTTTTTAATCACATGTCCAAGCTCATCCTATCAGAAACCTATCTCTTGCCTCATAGATCTTATTCTTTTCAACATTCAACTTCTACCCTGAGCTCTGTTAATACTCCCTCTGCATATGGTACTGTTTCTCCTTCAACTAATCGCTACTCTGTCCTCCAAAAACCCATGATCCTGTAAGTATAGAAGATTAATGGCATATGAATTAACAGGTATTTTGCGTCAGTCTTTACTATAGGAGATATAAGTAACAAGCAAGGAGTAGCTATAAATTAGGAAATTATAATCACCAGAGAAGTGATACTGAATAATTTGTTGAAGGTAGAGACTGACAAATCCCTTGGTCCTGATGGACTACATCCTGGGTTCTTAAAGAAGCAGCTTACGAGATAGTCAATGCATTGGTTTTAATTAACTAAAATTCCTTTGATACAGGAAAGCTCCCATTAAATTGGAAGATAGTAAATATATCTCCTTTATTAATAAAGGGAGGCAGACAAAAACAAGGGAACTACAGGCTAGTAGTTTCAATATGGAAAATGGTAATAGCCATTATGAAAGAAATTACATAAGAGCACTTAGAGAAGGTCAAGATAATCAGGCAGAGTCAACATGGTTTTGTGAAGGAGAAATCACATTTAATTACTCCACTGCAGTATTGTGAAGCACTATGAATAAAGGACAACTAATTAATGTATTGTGCCTAGATTTCCAAAAGACAGCTGATAAAGTGATACATCAAAAATGATTGCAAAACAAAACAAAACAAAACTCACGACATAGGGAATAGAATATCAGCAGGAATAGATGATTAACAGGAAGTAAAGAGGCGTCATTGGCAAGAAGTAACATGTGGTGTGCCACAAGGATCAGTACCAGTGCTTTCATTGTTGCTGACTTCACAAAGATAGATAGATAGGAAAGTTAACTTGTGATGAAGACATAAAGAGACGACAAAAATACATAGTTATATTAAGTAAGCAGTCAAAAATATGGCAGATAGAGCATAATGAATGAAATTGTCAATTTTGGTCAGAAGAATAAAGAAGCAGTGATTATTTGAACAGTGAGAGGTTGCAGAGAGCTGAAATGCAGAGGTTCTGGGTATGGGGCTGCGCCAACTGCAAAAGACTCATGCAGGTAGAGTAAGTGATTAGGAAAACTAATAGAGGTTTATAAATTATTGTGAGGGGAATTGAATACAAAAGTATGCAGGTTATGCTCTGGTCAGACAGGAAACTGTTGAGACTACATCCAAAGTACTATGTACAGTATTAGTCTCTTCATTGAAAGAAGGATGTAAATGCATTAGAAGCAGTTCATACCAGGTTTACCAAGCCAAGGGAATGGACAGATTGTCTTTTCAGGATCAGCGAGACAGACTAGGCTTCTGCTGGAGTTTAACAAAACAAACAGCAACATGATTGTAACATATAAAATGCTGAGGAGTCTTTACAGGGTAGATGTTGGAAAGATGTTTCTTCTTATGGACAAATATAGAATTAGACACCCATTGTGTGAAAACAAAGTATCGCTCATTTAATGGACATCGAGATCTCTCTGCACATCCACACTATTAAGTATTTTACCAATAGTTCAGTACTGTCTATTCCTGTTACTCCTTCCAAAGTGAATCACCTCTCACTTTTCCACATTAAACTCCATTTGCCACCTCTCAGCTCATCTCTGCAGCTTATCTATATCCCTCTGTGACCTGCAACATCCTTCTGCACTATCCACAACTCCACTGACTTTAATGTCATCTGCAAATTTACTAACCCATCCTTCTACGCCCTCATCCAGGTCACTAATAAAACTGACAAACGGCAGTGGCCCCAAAACAGATCCTTGTGGTACACCACTTGTACCTGAACTCCAGGGAGAACATTTCCCATCAACCACCACTCTCTGCCTTCTTACAGCTAGCCAATTTCTGACCCAAACCACTAAATCACCCGCAATCCCATTCCTCTGTATTTTCTGCAATTGCCCACTGTGGGAAACCGTATCAAACACTTTACTGAAATCCATATACACCACATCAACTGCTTTACCCCCATCCACCTGTTTGGTCACCTTCTCAAAGAGCTCACTAACGTTTGTGAGGCATGACCTACCCTTCACAAAACTGTTGACGATCCCTAATCAAATTATTCCTTTCTAGATGATGATGATAAATCCTATCTCTTAATCTTCTCCAACACTTTACCCACAACCGGAGGAAGGCTCACTGGTCTATAATTACCAGCGTTGTCTCTACTCCCTTTCTTAAACGAGGGGATAATATTTGCTACCCTCCAGTATTCTGGCACAATTCCTATAGACAACGACGACATAAAGATCAAAGCCAAAGGCTCCGCAGTCTCTTCCCGAGCATGCTAAAATGCCCATAGTGTTCAGGGGTGTGTGGGTTATAGGGGGATGGGTGTGGGTGGGATGCTTCAAGGGGCGGTGTGGACTTGTTGGGCCGAAGGGCCTGTTTCCACACTGCAGGGAATCTAAAAAAATCTAAAAACAGGGATGAGGTGAATTATTTTCCTCTCAGATGATCATGAGTCTTTGGAACTCACTGCCTGAACAAGATGCTGGAAAGGCAGTTATTGAATATTTTAAAAAGAAGCCGGGAGATTATTGGTAAGAAAAGTGGCAAAGTTATCAGAGGTAGGTGGAAATCTGGATATGCATTACAATCAGATCACTGTAATCTTATCAAATGCTAGAGCAAGTTGGAGGTGTCAAATTGACTACTCCTGCTCCTTATTTGAATGTTAATCTTTGCAAACAATCATTCCTCCTCCAACCTTCGTCAACTTGCTAAAACTCCATGAATGTGTTGTTGTCTCCAGAATCTTTGCCCATTTTGCTTGGGATGATATTTGTCCCAATCAGGTTTCCACCCCTGTTAACGTATTCCCAAACTCTCAAATGGCATCCTGTTTGACTAAAACAAAGGTTAACTAATCCTTCAAATCCTTCTCAACCGGTTTGCAACCTTTGTCATGTTTACTAAAAAAGCCACTCCAATACCTGTTCACTGTCACCAAGCTTAGTAATTTCTTTTATCCACTCATGGGATGTGGGTGTCACTGGCTGGGCCTGTAATTATTGCCCGTTGTCTCAGAAAAGGTCGCGGCAAGCTGCTTTCTTGAACCATTGCAGTCCATGTACTGCAGGAAGACCTACAAAGCCATTAGAATCCTAGGATTTTAACCAAGTAACACTGCAGGAACAGTGTTATATTTCCAAGACAGGATGGTTACAGGCTTGGACGGGAATTTATACAATCTATTTTCTCGATTCAGCTGCAGCCAGCGAACAACCTTTCTTCTCTTACTATTCTTCCACCTTTATCGCTGAGTTAATTATATAGTAGGTAATAGATTCATATGGAGAAACTATTGATTAGATTAATGGAATAGGAACATAGTTATAAATGGATCATTTTCTGATTGGCAAGGTGTAACTAGAAAAGAACCACTGGAATCAGTACTAGGGCCTCTATTATTTACAATCTGTATCAATAACTTACATGATATGTACTGTTCCTAAGTTTGCTGATGACATGGTAATTGATAGGAGAGTAGGTTGTGAAAAGGACATACAGAGTCTGCAAAAAGATAGATTAAATGAGTAAGTAACAAATTTGCAGATGGAGTATAACATGGAAATATGCGATCTCGTCTACTTTAGCAGGAAGAACAGAAAAACAGTACGCTATTTAAATGGAGAGACTGTAGAATTCTGTGATACAGGCCGAGTGCCCTGGTACACAAATCACAAAAACATCTGTATGCAGGTACAGCAAGTGATTAGGAAGGCAAATGGAATGTTGAAATTTATTACAAGGGGATTGTAGCAAAAATGTAAGGCAGGCTAATTCTACAAGGTCTTAGTGAGGCCACATCTGGAGTCTACCATTTTAGTCTTCTTATTTATATATTCACAGAATGCTCAGTCAGCTGATTCCTGTGAGAAACTGGTTATCTGATGAAGAATGGTTGACTTAGAGTTAAACATACGACACGGAAATAGACCCTTTGGTCCAACTTGTCTGCACCAACCAGTCGTCCCGATCTGACCTAGTTCCATCTGCCAGCATCTGGCCCATATCCTGTTGAGCCCTTCCTATTTATGTGACCATCTGGATGCCTTTTAATTGCTGCAATTGTATCTGCGGCCACCACTTCCTCTGGCAGCTTGTTCCATATACGCACTGTGAAAAAGTTAAGCCTCAGGTTTTTATTTGAAAATCTTTCCCCCCTCACCTTAAATCTATGTCCTCTAGTTTCTCTAGGACTATTCATCCTATCCATTCCCCTCATGATAGAACACAGAACATAGAACACTACAGCGCAGTAGAGGGCCTACGGCCCTCAATGTTGCGCTGACCTGTGAAACCAAACTGAAGCCCATCTAACCTACACGATTCCATTATTATCCATATGTTTACCCAATGACCATTTAAATGCTCCAAAACTTGGCGAGTGTATTACTGTTGCAGGCAGGGCATTCCGTGCTCTTACTACTCTCTGAATAAAGAACCTACCTCAGACATCTGTCCTGTATCTATCACCCCTCAATTTAAAGCTATGGTCCCTCGTGCTAGCCATCTACATCCGAGGAAAAAGGCTCCCACTGTCCACCCTATCTAATCCTCTGATCATCTTGTATGTCTCTATTAGGTTACCTCTTAACTTTCTTCGCTCCAACGAAAATTTCAAGTCCCTCAGCCTTTCCTCATAAGACCTTCCCTCGATGCCAGGCAACATCCTGGTAAATCTCCTCTGCACCCTTTCCAATGCTTCCACATCCTTCCTATAAAGCAGGAACCAGAACTGTACGCAATACTCCAAATGTGGCTGCACCAGAGTTTCGTACAGCTGCAACATGACCTCATGGCTCCAAAACTCAATCCCTCTACCAAGAAAACCTACCTCACTATGCATCTTCCTAACAACCCTATCAACCTGGGTGGCAACTTTCAGGGATCTACGTACATGGACACCGAGATCTCTGCTCATCCACACTACCAAGAACCTTACCATTAGCCCAGTACTCTGTATTCCTGTTACTCCTTCCAAAGTGAATCACCTCACACTTTTCCGCATTAAACTCATATGCCACCTCTCAGCCCATCTCTGCAGTTTATCTATGTCCCTCCGTAACCTGCAACAGCCTTCCGCACTATCACAACTCCACCAACTTTAGTGTCATCTGCATACTCACTAACCCATCCTTTTACGCCCTCATCTAGGTCATTTATAAAAATGACAAACAGCAGTGGCCCCAAAACAGATCCTTGCGGTACACCACTAGTAACTGAACTCCAGGATGAACATTTCCTATCAACCACCACCCTCTGTCTTCTTCCAACTAGCCAATTTTTGATTCAAACCGCTAAATCACCCTCAATCCCATGACTCCGTATTTTATGCAATAGCCTACCGTGGGGAACCTTATGAAACGCTTTACTAAAGTCCATATACACCACATCAACCGCTTTACCCTCATCCACTGGTTTGGTCACCTTCGCAAAGAACTCAATGAGGTTTGTAAGGCACGACCTACCCTTCACTAATCCGTGCTGACAATCCCTAACTCAAATTATTCCTTTCCAGATGATTATAAATCCTATCTCTTATAATCCTTTCCAACACTTTACCCACAACTGAAGCAAGACTCACTGGTCTGTAATTACCAGGAGTGTCCCTTCTCCTCTTCTTGAACAAGGGGACATTTGCTATCCTCCAGTCTGCTGGCACTATTCCTGAATGTAATGATGACATAAAGATCAAAGCCAAAGGCTTTGTTATAAATCTCTGTAAGGTCACCCCTCAGTCTCCGACGCTCTAGGGAAAAATGCCTCGGCTTATTCAGCCTCTCCCTTTAACTCAAACCTTGCAGCGCCGGCAACATCCTTGTAAATCTTTTCTGCACCCTCTCAGGATTAATGACATCCTTCCTATAGCAGGGAGACCAGAATTGCACACAGCATTCTAATAATATCAGACCAATGTCCTATACAGCTAGATGATGTCCCAACTCCTATATTCAATGTTTTGACCGATGAAGGCAAGTGTGCCGAACGCCCTCATCACCACCCTGTCTGCCTGCGGCTCCACATTCAAGAAACTCTGCACCTGCACCCCTAGGTCTCCTTGTTTGGCAACACTCCCCAGGACCTTACCATTAACTGTGTAAATCCTGCCCTGGTTTGCCTTACGAAAATGCAACATTTCCCACTTAACTAAATTAAACTCCGTGTGCAATTCCTTGGCCCACTGGCCCATCTGGTCAGGAGCTCATTGTACACTGAGATAATCTTCTCTGTCTACTACACTGCCTATTTTGGTGTAATGTGCAAATACACTAAACATACCTCCTACATTCACATCCAAATCATTTACATAAACGATGAAAAACAGTGGAGCCAGCATCGATCCTTGTGGCATCTCCTGTTGGTCGCAGGCCTCCAGCCCTAAAAGCAACATTCTACCAACTAACATTTACTTTCTAGCCAATTTTATATCCAATTGGCTGGCTCACCCTGGATCTCATGTGATCTAACGTTACTAACAAGACTTCCACAGGGAGCCTTGTCAAATACTTTGCTGAAGTCCATATAGACAATGTCTAATATTGTGCCTTCATCAATCTTCTTTGTCGCCTCTTCAAATACTCAATTAATTTAGTCAGACACAATTTCCCATACACTTAGGAATGTTGACTATACCTAATTACTTCTTGCCTTTCCGAATGCATGATAGTCCTGTCCCTCAGAATCTCCTCCAAAAACTTACCCACCACTGACATAAGGCTCACCAGTCTGTAGTTCCCTAGATTTTCCTTACAGCCCTTCTTAAGTAGAGGTACAACATTTGCCAAGTCTTTTGGCACCTCACCTGTGACTGTTAATGATATGAATATCTCCTCTAGGGTCTCAGCAATCTCTTTTCTAGCTTCCAACAAAGTTCTGAGAAACACCTGATCAGCTCCCAAGGATTTATCTAACTTTATGAGTTTAAGACCTCCTGCACCCCTTCCTCCGTAATATGGACTCTTTTCAAGACATCACTATTTATTTCCCCGAGTTTCCTAGCTTTCATATCCTTCTCCACAGTAAACACTGACATGAAATATTTGGTTAGTATCTCACTATCTCCTGTGGTTCCACACACAGGCGGCTGCATTGCTCTTTAATGGGTCCCAATCTCTCTCTTAGTACTCTTTTGCTATCCACATACTTATAGAATCCCTTTGGATTCTCCTTAACATGATTTACCAAGGCTATCTCATGTCCCCATTTTACCATCCTGATTTCCCTCTTCAGTACAACTCCTACTGTCCTTACACTTCTCTAGGGATTCACTCAATCCTATCTGTCTATTCCTGATACATGCCCTCTTCTTTTTCTTCACCAGGGTCTCAACTTTTCTAGTGATCCAGCATATCCTACCCCTACCAGCCTTGCCCTTCACACTAACAGGAATAAACTCCGAACTCTCGTTATCTCATTTTTTTTTTCTGATTTCCCCAGTCATGCTTTTACTTGTGAGTAGCCTCCCCAAATCAACGTTTGAAAGTTCCTGCCTAATACCGTCAAAATTGGCCTTACTCCAATTTAGAACAACTTTTTGATCAGTTTTATCCTTTTCCATCACTATTACAAAGCTAATAGAGTTATGATCACTGGCCCCAAAGTGCTAACCCACTGACACCTCAGTCACTTACCAAGCCTTATTTCCCAACAGAAGGCAAATATTGCTCTTTCTCTAGTAGGTACGTCCACAGATTGAATGCAAACATTTATTTGTACACACTTAACGAATTCTTCTCCATCCAAACACTTAACACTATGACAGTCCCAGTCTATGTTTGGACAGTTAAAATCCCCTCCATTGCAACCCTATTACTCCTACAGATATCTCAGATCTCCTTACATATTTGCTTCTCTATTTCCTGCTGACTATTGGAGGGTCTATAATACGATCGCAATAAGGTGATCATCCCTTTCTTATTTTTCAGTTCTAACCACGTAACTTCACTGGACAATCTCCCAGGAATTTCCTCACCAAGTGCAACCATAATGTTATCCCGAGCCAAAAACACCACCCCAACCCCTTCATTTCTAAGCTTCCTGTAGCATCTATACCCAAGAACATTATGTTGGCGGTTCATGTTGGGACTTCATTCTTTGTAGTTTAAAAGAATGAGGGATGACTCTATCGAAACATACAAGATCGTCAGGAGACAACTGGGTGAATGGTGAGAGGATGCTTCCCCTTGCTGGAGACATTAAAACTAAGGAACAGTTTAAAATATTAGTGGTCTTCTATTTAAGATAGAAATTAGGATACTTTTCTCCTCTCAAGGGGTTGAGATCTTTGTAAATTTCTTCCCTAAAGAGTATTGAAGGCAGATCAATGGATAATTTAGATTAGATTCATACAGTGTGGAAACAGGCCCTTTAGCCCAACAAGTCCACACCGCCCCTTGAAGCATCCCACCCACACCCATCCCCCTATAACCCACACACCCCTGAACACTACGGGCAATTTAGCATGGTCAATCCACCTAGTCTGCATATCTTTGGACTATGGGAGGAAACTGGAGCACCCGGAGGAAACCCACACAGACATGGAGAGAATGTGCAAACTCCACACAGACAGTCGCCTGAGGCTGGAATCGAACCCAGGTCCCTGGTGCTGTGAGGCCGCAGTGCTAACCACTGAGACACTGTGCCGCCCCCAAATATTTAACACTTAGTTAGATAAATTCTTGATTAACAAAGAAGTCAAAAGTTATACAGGGTAGACAGGAAAGTACTGTGAGGCCCCTCTCAGATCATGATAAAACGGTGGAGTTCCTCATTGGTATGCTTACATCAATGGTGTCTCCTGAGAATTCATTGTTGGTCCACTGCTTTCTCTTTTTTACATTCTCTCCACAGCAATAGCATCTATAAGATATCTGTTTTCGTATGTGTGGTAATAATACCCAGTTTTAGCTTAACTCAGCCTCTCACGACACCTCCTCACAGTCTTTAAGCTATCAAACCCTGATGAGAAAAAAATTCTCCCAACTAATTATTGAGAAGACAGAGCCATAATCTTTGGTACATCTCACCAACTCGATTCCCCATTCTGGAAACTGTTTGAAGCTAAACCAGGCTGTTTCCAACGTCTTCACCCCAAGAATCTTTTCACACACATATCCTCGCTGTCACAAAGCCAATGTTCATTTACATTTCACAGCCTTCCTCTCCCTCCCCCACCCACCTGTTCTCTACTTCCCACTTCCTAATGGTTGCCATTCTCTCTCCCTTCCACTGGCCACTATCCTCTCTGCCATCATTCTTCGGATCCCTCTGCTACTTCTTTGTCAACATCCTTCACCTGAACCAGCAAGGATTTGGAAAAGGGGCAGCAAGTGAGGAGTTGAGTGGGACTTAGACAGAGGGTCAGAGGGGAGCATAGGAGACGGTGAGAGGGTGGCAGCAAACACTCTCATGGAAAGTATCTTGAACTGGAGAACAGATTTTCAGAATAAGGTTTAACCAGTTTAAAACAGAGATGAGAATGAACCTTTAGTTAGAAAAATTCTCTTCCCCAGAGGGGAGTGCAGGCTGGTTCATTAACTACATTCAAAGCTGATGTAAACAGATCGTCAAACTACGAGGAAAGTGGGGGTGGTGATGAAGGATGAAGAGTTGAGACCACAATGAGTTCAATCAAGATTTCTATATACTGGATGTTCAAGAAGCCATATCACCTAAATTCTCTCCTGTTTCTTATATTACTTTAGAATAAAAGACTGAGGCATACCTTTGATAAGGAAAAGAAAATGAAACACAAGCAATAATGATAGTTAGCATTTACTATGTACAATAAATGAGGCGAGGTTACTCAGCATTATAGTACCTTTATAGTACTATTATAGTATATATAAACATGAACAAAGTTCCCAAAACACTATAATGCATGTTAGGAAAACAGCTGACTCACCAAGGTCTGTATCTTTCATATTCAAACAGAAACACAAAAATGACTTACCCATTGGCAATCCAGTGATGGCTTTAAGTACAAGGACACCTGCAGCTCCTGGAATACTTAATAGTCTTAAGATTTCTTTCACACTGAAGATCCTATTACTGCGAGCAATTTCTGCAACAGAAATATGTTTTTCACTGTCAGTGTTGTGCTTGCTCCTTGTTCTAGAAATACATACTTTAATTGTCATATTTTCACTGCCCACTCTGCTCAAATTAGTTTGATGCTTCTGACTCAATATAACTCAGGGATTGTATTTATGACTTTCCATTCAGTGTGGTTTAAACCTGTTGCCCATAACATCTGTAGGGAGTTGCTCATTTTATAAACAATTACTGCTTCAGGTACTAAGGAAAGCGAGGAAGATTATTTTAGTTGCTTATAAAAATAACTCCTGAGACACTTAAGAAAGATGCCAAACAACTGCCAGTTGATACTGAATAATGTGCAATTATTTCCATTAGAAACTGATTTGGGACTGCCCAAACTCAACTCATGAGATCCCAACAGTCATCACAAAGCAGAGACTTTCATTCCATGGGACTATGCCGGGGACAAAGCCACATTTCATAGGTGAAAGAACTGTTATAGGATCTTGGAATCCTTACAGCGTGGAACCAGGCCTTTTGGCCCATCAAGTCCATGCCAAGGTGCATCCCATCCGAACTCCACCTACAAGTTGATTCAGTGCCTTTTATTCATATTCCTTGGTATGTTTAACCAACAAAAATCTATTGAAGGTAGATGGACTGGAGACTGGAAGAACACAGCAAGCCAGGCAACATGTGGATGAAAGCAGAAGACAACATTTTGGGTTTTACTCTTCTTCAGGATCTGAGATACAGATCAATCAAGGGGCTGATTGCTTTTGTGTTTAATTTGTATGATACAATATTAGTGCACCAGCATCTTTACACAGTGAACCACTGGCAAAAAAAAGCCAGATTATATTTCTTGATAAGGCAAAGAATAATGGTATTGATAACATATTTCTCACACAGACATAGGAAGCAAAGTAGTTACATACTCTTGGCAGTCATTACATCAAATAAGCAGCAGGGACCCTACTAATAGTTTGTCTCACAAATGAAACATTTATAATAGTGATTACATAATATGCTTCAGAAAGAAGCCATTATTTAAGATCTCTGAGGTTAGTCGGAAATATCCATCTGACAGAACGCTAATTTAGCAGAAACTATATGGTTACCATCTTGGTAATTAGCAATACATTTGAAAACACTTTTAGTGGAATATTAACACGTCAAAAATAGATTAAGTTCGGTTTTTACTTATCAAGTATCATCCTAACAATGCGAGATCTGATCACAAATTAAAGAAACTTCTAACTTGTTTGTCTACGTTGGATTCCAGCATCTGCAGTTTTTTTGTCTCTAAAAGTCCAATGACTTCAGACTTAAAGGTGACAATTGAACCACAATCGACAGATACTTAGAAATTAGAGTGTTTCAGACTTATTCCATTTGTGAAAATGTCTCTAATTCTCTATCAAAGGCGCTGATTGAAAGTAAGAAATCGGGTGAGGAATTGAAACTAGCCTCAGTACTATGTCACAGAAGAAGAAAGAATTTGTTCAGTAATCATACACTTGATTATGCTATTTAAGTTCTGTTGGACAGCACCAGTGAACAGATGACCACCGGTACTGTTTGGCAGGTTTGAATATTCCAGATTGAATTCTAATGGATTTTCACAGGAGATTAAATCAAGAGAAATTGCTTCGTTTTACAAATGGACCATTATATAGAAGTTATAGGTTTAAAATAGCTGGCAAACAAATGAAAGGGGGAATGAGAAGAGATAATGGGAACTGCAGATGCTGGAGATTCCAAGATAATAAAATGTGAGGCTGGATGAACACAGCAGGCCAAGCAGCATCTCAGGAGCACAAAAGCTGACGTTTCGGGCCTAGACCCTTCATCAGAGAGGGGGGTGGGGGGAGGGAACTGGAATAAATAGGGAGAGAGGGGGAGGCGGACCGAAGATGGAGAGTAAAGAAGATAGGTGGAGAGAGTGTAGGTGGGGAGGTAGGGAGGGGATAGGTCAGTCCAGGGAAGACGGACAGGTCAAGGAGGTGGGATGAGGTTAGTAGGTAGCTGGGGGTGCGGCTTGGGGTGGGAGGAAGGGATGGGTGAGAGGAAGAACCGGTTAGGGAGGCAGAGACAGGTTGGACTGAATTTGGTTCACAAAGGATTTTTAAACTCTGGAATGCATGATATGAAAAGGTGGTTTAATCAGAACCTATAGAAACTTTCAAAACAGCATCAACGCAAAGGCAACTTATAAGGAAAAATAAGTTTGCTCATAAACATGAAATAGGTCCTTCCGGCACATGGTGTGCAGCCCTTTATCCTGCAAAAATCCATGAAATTTTCAAAGGAATCTGATGGCAAAATGTGGAATCACACTTTACCATAAATCTTCACAACTGGAAAGTTGAGGGGAAGAAACAGGAAGAGCAGATAAAGAGGGCAGAAATATAAACGTAGAAAGACTTACACGAGGATTAGCTATACATATTTTGACATATACTGTGACAGATGCAAAATCCAACTGACCTGGTTTGTTCTCCTTTGCCAAGATTACAGATTTGGTATCAGCTGGGATGTATTTCATTACTACCATGGTGTTAAGGACAGATCCAGCTGCTGCAGTATAGGCTGCGAATGGCTCCCTGAAGGAGGCAATATCATATTAGATAAACATTGTAAGTTTGCATCATACATCTATCTTCAATGAACGTGTTTACTTTCTTTACTTTAATTAGAATCAGGTCACAACATCAGATTTAGAGATATTAAGAAGTTTTTCCTTTGAACATTGTGTATAAAAGGAATCTCTGTTTCACTGCTTTACATTGGCATTGACTGCATTAACATAACTATCAGGAATCTCCACTAATCTGAGCAAATTGATTTTTTTATCCATTGTTTCAGACAGTCAGCAACTCACTTCTGTAGAAATGTGAATTTCTGGATCTGCAGACACACAATTTTTGTCCCCACTGTGTACGGTCTGAACCTAGGTATGTTCTTGTACAACATGCTTTATTCAAATGTTTTACGTAGCATTGTCAATCAATACACACATTATAATTTAATAGAATTAGGTTCAATTGAAAATCTCTGGTTCAAAAGAATGAATAGAATAATGGCTGGAATTAACTTTAGCCATCAGCTTCTTTCTCAAGTTCTGGTAAATAATTTGACCATCCCTGCCTTATTACATTACAATATCTTAATTGCAGAAATTCCCACTTTCTGCATATGGAAGTGGGTGATAATTGGATGTGAAACATGACACAGTTGTACAAATCTCTAATACTCAAATACTCAGTCTGTACATGCACCACTAATTAATTAAAAAGGTTGCATATTTGCTGACGGCCTTTAACATAATAAATTTTATAAAGAGCTTTAAAGATGCAATATTTATAAAAATTAGACATAGATCCAAATAAGGTAATATTAGGGCAGATAACCAAAAGTTTTCAAAGATACATGTTTCAAGCAGTGTCTTAAAGGAAAATTAGAAAAGCAGTGAAATTTTTTGGGGATGGAGGGATCAGTGTGTTTCCACTGATTGAATCTAGACAGTTGAAAGTGTGGCTACAAAATAAAACCAGGATCCTTAAGACTCAGAATTAGATGTGCACATATATCTTGGACAGTTGTAGGGCAGGAAGAGTGATACTGTAGAGGGATTTGGATTCTCAGTTTGAATTCTCACAGATGAGAATTTCAAAATTGAAGTGTTGCTGTAAGGAAGTACAGGAATGAAAGGGGAAAGGGATTTGGTGTAAATCGGGATACAGGCAGCAGACACTTGGATTAGCTCAAATTTACAGAGGATTAACTGTGCCAGGCTAGTCCAGAGCACAAAAGGATAGTCAAATCAAGAGGTAACAAAGGCATGAATCAGGGTTTCATTAGTAAATGACTGAGGCAGATATAAAGTTTTGTCTTAGTGATAGTAAAATAAAGCAAAGTATTGCAGATGTTGGAAATTTGAAATAAAAACAAAGAGCTCGAGGAACGCACAGGTCTGACACCATCCCCAAAGAGGGAAGCAGAGTTAACATCCAATGGTTCTTCTTTGGAACTGAAGAGAATTGTGTAAAAGCAATGAATTTTATTTTATACCATAGAAAATAATAGGGAGGAACAAGTGGAACAGAAAGGAAAGCCAGTGGAAGGTTAGAGGCTGAGGTAGATTACAGATGACAGATTTCACAAAACAAAAGGCAAAAGGAGCGACTAAGATGCTGGTCTTAGTGACAGCATAAATTCGTGATCAGAAACCCAACCTGGAGTCAAATGTGACATCAAAGTCTTGGTCAGACCCAGACAGTTGCCAGGGAGTTGGCATCCAAAGAGCAAAATTGGAGCAAAGACTGAAGACAATGGCGTTGGTTTGCCCCACATTTAATTCGAGGAAATTTCTGTTACAGCACTGCATGTTGGATAAGCTGTAGTTAGTGATGTAGAACTAGTTGCTATTAGTATAAATGTGTGAACTTTCATTGTGCTTTTGGTCAATGCTACAAAGAAGAAGCGTGTAGACGAGAAATTAGAGGAGTCAAGGATAGACCTTTGGAAGACACAACAGAAATATGCTGCCAGTGCACGAAAAGAAGCCATTGCATGCTAACAATCAAAAATGAGGAAGAGATTTTAAGGGACACTAGCACATAGCATAAACATTGCTCAAAGGAGACTTGAAGTTGAAGCCATTTGTTTTGCACTAATCCTAAATAGGACATAAGAAACATACAATATTTTAAGGATATAAAGAAGGAACTTGCATTTATGTAATATCTTTCACATTGTTGAATTTCCCTATATAATCTGAACGCAATGAATTTCTTTGTGAAGCTTTGCTGCAAAGACAGCAACTAATTAGTACATAGAAAGGTCGCACAAATGGCAATGAGATAGATGAAAATACATTTGCTATTCAAGCTAGTGACCTTTCCATTGTGCACCCTATATTCAATAAAGATATAAAATTTATTGCAGAGTACTGCTTGAAATGATATTGTCATCCAATTATCACAAAGATTCTGTACTTCAATAACATTCACCTGCTAATTCAATTGCCTCTTGTGAACTCTCTCGTGGATAGCTTTTCAAACCCAATGCTCAGCTTGTTCACTTGAACGGCACTCATGACTATCCACTAACATACAACAACCAGCTTCTGAAATCTACTGAATAAGTCAAAATTCAAAATAAACTAACCAATAAGTTTACCATCTCTACTTTGAGTCTATTTTTACACATAAGGCTCATCTCATCTCCAGTGTGTAATATGATGTCCCTGTTTGGCTTGCTTAACGTACATACCTAGTTGCTCACAATAATCATGCATCAGGCACATTGCACCCTATTCCCACCCTTAGTTTACTCATATCTTCAAATTATTCAGATGGAATAGCATAATCAACAACAAAATTAGTGACAAAATTGTGTTGCCAATTCACTCTGAGTTGGTCTATCTGCCAACATAGAATCTCTCTGAGATATTCATTTTGCTCAAACTTGTGATATTCCATGGTGGCTCGGTGGTTAGCACTGCTACCTCACAGCACCAGGGACCCGGGTTCAAATCCACCCTCAGGTGACTGCCTGTGTTGAGTTTGCACATACTCCCCCTGTCTGTGTGGGTTTTCTCTAGGTGCTCCGGTTTCCACCCACAGTCCAAAGATGTGTAGGTCAGGTGGATTGGCCATGCTAAATTGCCCATAGTGTTCAGGGATGTGTAGATTAGGTGTATTATAGTGGGATGGGTCTGGGTGGGATGCTCTGAGGGTTGGTGTTGACTTGTTGGGCTGAAGGGCCTGTTTCCACACTGTAGGGATCTATGATCTATTCCTCTGATTTTTCATGATGAACTAGCTGTCGTTAAGTGTGGATTGCAGAGTCTCCAAGAAATCACTATACCCGATTGTCAGGTTTCAATTAGCAAGGTTGTAGTATGGTACGTCTCAAAAGGAATTCAAACTAAGCAAGGAGGGTACACTCTAAATCTTCACCCATGAGGCCTTTTTGACAATTATAAATTTGAATGTAGACAGATTTGAAACTTTGGTGAGGATTTTTTTACTTACCCACTAACCATTTTGCAGAAATCCTTGACTATGTTGTCAAGAGCACGCTCAGAGCAGTTGCGATTTATGATAAAAGCTGAAATTTTTTTGTAATAGTCAACATTGCTTAGATTATGAAAAGTTGATTCAATGGTGCTTATTTTATTCAACAGCAGATTATATGGTTTAGGGATCATCACCAAGAAATATTAAGTTTAGAGTAGGATTTGAAACGTTCTAACAGATAGAATAGTGGAAGCAGAATCATTTGAGGTCTTTATAAGAGAATTGGATAATAATCTAAATAGAAAAGAAAAGGCAAGGTACAGTGGAGTGGAACTAAGTGCGCTGTTCTTGCAGATAGTCAGCATGGACACAATGGTCCAAATAACTTCCTTATGTGATAATTGTTCTACAATTATAGGAAAATATGGTGATGGGTTGGGATGTGAAGGATGGGGCCACACACAGGCAAGTAACAGAATGTTGTTTCTTATTCACTGAAACAATTATTTTGGATGATCTAACAGATTGAAATAACAAAGAAAACCCATTTGGAATTGGAATCACACAGCATAATTAGTCAAACACAAGACAAATAAGAATATGTGAACATAAGAACTAGGCACAAGTGTGGACAATTCAATGCCTTGAGCCAGTTTTGCCTTTTGATATGATCATAATTCATCTCATCTTGACCTCAACTCCACATTCCTGCCTGCTCTCAATAACCCTTCCATCTATTAATTAAAAATGAGTTAATTTGAGGAGGAACATAGAACATAGAACATTACAGCGCAGTACAGGCCCTTCAGCCCTTGATGTTGCACTGACCTGTGAAACCAATCTGAAACTCATCTAACCTACACTATTCTATTATCATCCATATGTTTATCAAATGGCCATTTAAATGCCCTTAAAGTTGGAGAGTCTACTACTGTTGCAGGCAGGGCATTCCACACCCTTACTACTCTCTGACTAAAGAACCTACATCTGACATCTGCAATCTTACATCCAGAACCTCAACCCGAGCTACGAACCTTCTCAAAACTCGCTAGCATCTGTTCTATATCTATTACCCCTCAATTTAAAGCTACGTCCGCTTATGCTAGCGATCACCATCTGAGGAAAAAGGCTCTCAATGTCCACCCTATCTAATCCTCTAGACAACATCCCAGCACCTACTGCACTCTGGGGTAGTGAATTCCATGGATTCATGGCCCTTTAAAAGGAAGTAATTTCTTTTCATCACTGTTTTAAATTTGCTATTCTTCATCCAAAAACTATGACTTGTATGCAGCCAACCATATAAATTGGTCAACTATATCTGAAGTCTGCCATAGAATAAACGAACTTCATTCATTTATCCCCAGGGTTGATACTATTTTTAATTAACCTAGATTTGATATAACTACTTAAAATAATATATCACTGAAATCTCTGCTTTTTCTAACAACCAACCTACCATTTCACATAGCCCCGATATCTCCACAACTACTACCTCCAACAGTGTAGAATCATGTCAGAACACACACAGTTTTATTTGAAAAGAAGTGCTCATTTGAGTATGATCCAAATTATGGTTCCCTTGGAACTTTAACCAAATTAAAAGGAGGAGAGTAAGGAAAAATAATTTTGTTTTCTGAAGAAATCATTCAGGAAGGAACAGCAAGGACAAATGGATTTTTTTTTAAAAACAGTCAAAACACCACAGAAAGAATAAACAGTCCTGTATGCCAGTTTCCTATCACTTAAAAATACTCCTGCTGTTTAGAGGGGTAAATGCCAGGAAGTGGTTGAGTGTTGACTACAACATTCTGAATCTAATTAAATGCAAAGCAAACACAGTGTTGGGTGTTCAGGATGTACCACTTCCTCCTTTTCACTCTCTATAAACCTGACAACAATCCAAATTACCACTGTGCAAGCCCAAATATACATACAATGAACTGTGAGCTGTTTAGCAGGCAAAAAAAACATCAAGCTTGTCTCTTCCATTCTAAACACCTCCATGTCGCCACAACACTTTAAATGTAGCAAATATAAACTGTCTGCTAAAAGTAACAGTATTTTGAACACTAATAAAAGAAATTATGTTGTCACTCATGCTTGTACCCACTACTTCCAATCCATGATGATCCATTCGCTTCATACCACACAGAGCCACAGCTCCAGGGGAGTTTACAGGATAGAAGGCCTTGTCTGTGTCACTGTTTATTAAAGCAATCCAAAACTAATCCCACTTCCTTACTCTGTACCCACAGCTCTGTATTTTTCTCCAATTCAAATATTTATCCACTTTTACTTTAAAAGATGGAATGGTCCCTGTCTCAATTACTCCTTGTCAAAGCATTCCAACTTCAACAACTCCCTGCATAAACATTTTTGCTCTCAGTACTATTTCTTTATAAATTCAGAATTCCCCTTCATTCACACTCTTTACAGAAAGATTTTTCCCTACTGACCGATATAATTTTTAAAAATCTCATTAAATTTCTTCTTACCTTTCTCTTAGTCCCAAAATCACAATTCTCTCATACCCATAGTTTCTCGTCACTTCTTCCTTAGCTATCTTTGTCTTCTCCATAGTTTTTAGTAACTTTTCTGTGGGATCGTAAATAGTACATAATGATCTAACTGCTGCATCTAACCATGAAGAAATATATTTCCTATTGTTCTTGTACTCTACATTGCTATTTACAAACCCTAATTTTTTTTGCCTAATGTCTACTTTCAAGAATTGAGATCTTTGTACCTTCTTGTGTTTTGTTTTGTTTACATACTTTTTTGTATCATTTCTTTTACCATATGTTCACAATTTTTACTGCCTCTTAAAATGAACACCTTATACCTCTGCATTAAATTGTGTCTGCCACCTGCCTATTCTGTTTACCTACCCATGTCCTTACAAAGGCTTTTACAATTGTTTTCTCTTTTAGGAAAACATCAGATTTCTGTGATACTGCAAAGGCACACTAATTTGGTCTTGAGACTTTGAAGAGATTGAGTGCTACAATCAACTTTCCTGAATCATGAAGGAAGAAGAGACCATCCTGTGAAAATCAAATTGAAAAGAAACTGAGGTCTGCAAACCAGAACATTCAAGGTTCAATTTCAATTTTTGGGCCCTTTTGGACTTGGCTTATCTTGGCAGCGAGAGGTTCAAATTTTCTAATTGGCCCTAGGCTGAGGGAGGTGGTCAGAGTGGAGGATTGGTCTGGGGCAGGAGAGTGGTGAAGCGATAAAAAACATCAATGTTTGTCACTCTTGATTTCTATCTAATGATCACCTGTACAAGTTGGGGTGGATGGAAAGAGAAGGGAAGGAGGAAGACAACACCATGTGAGCATAGGAACTGTCCTGACACCACAATTCTCCAAAAGGTCAATACTGACTAGCCAAGCTCACCATGGATATTTGGAGGTGACAGTTACTTTCAATCCATCACAAAGCTGCCAAGGCCTCCAAAGAATCAACAGCATCCTTCTCAGCTGGTTTATATCTCAATTTAAATAACTCATCAGTGCCACCAACAACAAAATTGTGGCTAATTCACATCAACTAATGTAAAACAGATCAAAAAAAATTGAACAGGTACTATTTCTGATTTAATGTTTATATCAAATGTAATCATTCATCTTAGCAATTCATCTCAGGGAGGCCAGTGGTTGCAGCACTACAGAGAGCCTTGGAATTATGAAGCATGGAAAGGATAACCAGGCAGGGTTCCTGCTTCAATTGTGACTCCACTATAAAATATGGGGGCAGACATCAAATGACGACAGGATCAAGTTCAGTTGTTCCATCTTCTACAGGCGACTCCATTACTGGCTAGGTTTATATAAACTATGGTCACTTGAGTTAGGTACATTAGAATTTATAGGATCTGTCAAGAGAAAGGGAAGAAAGAGAAGAAGCAGTGAAGAATGCTCTGATTTAATTTCCTCCTCATCAGGTGTTGAATGAGCTGGGCTGTTCTTAGCTTGACATAAGACTGTCCTTAGTGATTTAGAAAAATTTGCAGGCTGTGTGGCATTTGCCTGAACTTGCTAAGAGGGCTGTTCAGCGCTAAATGATCTGTATTTATCAGTCAGCATGTGTGAGCAGGAACCAAGCAGCAGTATACAGTCTGAAAGAAAGCCTTTATGTCACTGAGCTGTGAACTGTGATTGACACCAGACAACATCACCCCTGTAAAAGTGCCAGTTGTATACACTTCCTTCATTGACCTTGTGTAATACAATCCCAACTCAAAGGTGGTGTGGGGAATTTTTCTTAAACATTGCAACTCGTTAAGATCTGGAATGCACTGCCTGTGAATGTGGTAAAGACAATTCAATCAACCCTTTCAAAAAGAGGAATTGGATAAACACCCTGAAGAAAAAAACTTTCTCAGTACTATGGGAATTGTGGTAGAATGGGACTAGCTGAATTGCTCTTGCAGCAGGTGAGATTGAATGAGAGGTAAAAGATCTCCTCTTTACTATAATCATTGCACAACTCTATGCTTGTTACCTTCTACGTAATCCACCATTTAGCAGTCTATAACACAATGTGAGTTGTCGAAAGTGCAAGTACTTCAACAGTTGTCTACTGTCCTGGGTCTCCCTTGTCGGTGGCATTGTGGGTGCACAAAATGGGCTGCACCGATTCAAGAAAGAAACTCACCACTTTCTCAACAGTAATTGGGATGGACAATGAATGCCAGCACAGTCAGTGATGCCCACATACCATTCGTGAATAAAAAATATACAAATTTTTGCGTGGTATTATAATTTTTAACGTGCACAACAATGTTTATCACCATTACAAAGGTATACAACACACTATTGTTACAAAGTTGTGTCGAGTGTGTGTGGTTCCTTTGAGAGATAAAGTACTTTTCTAAGCTTATACAGAAAAAAAAGTGTCTGCATGGAGCTGAAGATGTACAGCCAGCTCAAATATTGAAACATGTATCAATTGGCTATGTGACTGAAAACCTTGGGCTTGTTTTGATGTTTTGGCAGTGGGCTGGAATCTGCCGATTAATTTAAACAAAGCACTTAGCGATTGAAAGCCAATTGAATTTAAATCCGATGGCTTTTACAACCTCAGACCAGTGCTATTGTAAGGAAACTGATATGGCATCCAAGGTATGTAAGGAGAGGGTTTTTGAAAATCAGGGTGGGAACAAACCGCCATCTGAGAAATAAGTACCTAGCTCTCACATGAAATCGCTAAGGTCTCTAAGAAAACACCACTTTATCCATAAAAGGTACCATGGCACTTCTAACTAAGTCTTCACAGAGAAAACATCCCTGACAGCAGGATCAGAAGAAAGGTGTTTATGTTTTGAACAGCAAAAGAAAGGCTTTTGGGACTGGAGACTCAGTGGAGAAGGCAGAGCAGACTTTGAGACACTAAGTTTTAATTTGTTTTCTTACTACTTGGGTTATATAAGTGGGACCTGTGTTTATGGGAATAGCATACCAGTAGAATTTTGTTCAGTTAGGAGTTGGCGGGGGGGGGGATTTGTTCAGTTTGTTAATAGTTCTGTTAATTTGTTCACAGCTAGGGTTAAATAAAAAAATGTTACTTGTTCCTTATAAAGTGAATATCAGGGATTTTCTTTCATTTAACATCCACTTCTCTGGAAGACTATATAGTCAGTTATTGCCCTGGAACTAACCGCAAGCATGTGATGCCTTGAGCTCACTTTCAACTCCTCAAGAAACAGAATGAACTTTTCAGGTTGGTGAGAGTTGACTCTTGGAACTGCAATCAATGACCTGAGCAATTAACATTGTCTCCCTCCACACATGCTGCTGACTGCTCAGTGTCTTCAGAATTTTGTCTTTATAACTCTTTATTACTCTGTGTATAACTTACTTATATTATGTGAAGTTGCAGTATGCCTTTACTTTAAGTCAATATCGTACTTCAAAGTTTAAATTTTGAATTATTGTTCAATGATCAAGAATGAAATTCTCAAATAGAACAGAACGATATGACAGGGAACAAGATGGCCAAGCTGATGTGATGCAGCAGTTTTAAGCGTCTGTGGAGGGTAGAGCTATGGGCTTTTGATCCACAGGTGGTACAAATGCAAGTGGTGTTGCAGTCTGACATGAATATTTCAAATTCTTGTTCTTTACACTCCAACCCTAAATATTCAATGCATTTCATACAACTGAGCTGCTTGCTACATATATCATGGCCTGGAACCCCCATGTCATCTTTGCTTTCCCAGAATTACCTGAGGTGTATTCTAGTATCAATGGAAATATTTTGACATAGTGTCACCATGAAAACATCAACAGGGAGACTGAAACCACAAAAAAAAGAGAAAGACTGGGGACATGATGAAACTTGCTCAAGTAAAGCTGATGAGTGCTTAAAGGCGGCCTTTTTTAAGCAAATTGCCTATTGCTACAGAATGACAGGAAAGTTAATTGGAAAAGACGACCAAATCAAACAATTCTACACTGTAATCACGTATTACAATATCTTTCTAATGCTCAGAGTCTGACCTACTTTAAAATGGAACCAGCATGCATTTTGATTTGCAATTTCTTTCCGTCCTGTAGCACTGACTCTTCCTAAAATATTTTTTCATTGACATAACCACACTCAGTATCAGTGGCCAGTCTTCGCATAGACCTCGGGTCAGTCAGTACTGGCAATGCCACATGTTAATGGGGACCATGTTTCTTACATTGTATGCATGCATATCACTGGACAGTTATCAAAAATAGAATCATAATCTTTAACTCAGACTGTAAAGACAACCACAGCATCCCAACCAACATGCCAATTGAGTTTTCCATCTCTGCATAAAATAGGGATTCAATTTCGGAAGGTCACTATGATTAAGGACCACAACATCTGCTAATTCAGCCCATAGGAGAGCTCAGATCTTTTAGATTTAACTGACAATTTGCCATTTTAGTTGCCACCTATAATTCACTTTAAACTATTGCTTAACACATCCACAGCTGAATAGGTTGTATTGGGCAAAACTGAATTTAGTTATATTTCAAAGATGAAATCACTAAGTTGTTGCAATTGAGTATTAATCTTTTAAGAGTAAGCAAGTGGAGTAACAAGAGTAAACAATCTAGAATGGGGAGAAAACTTCACTGTGAACTTTGGAATAAAAATAAAGTTGCTGGAAAAGCTCAGCAGGTCTGATAGCATCTGTGAAGGAGAAAATAGAGTTAACGTTTCAGGTCCGTTGACCCTTCCTCAGAACTGTTCTTTCTGAATCCGAATCAGAAGTTCAGTTCTGAGGAAGGGTCACTGGACCTGAAATGTTAACTGTTTTCTCCTTCACAGATGCTGTCAGACCTGCTGAGCTTTTCCAGCAACTTTGTTTTTGTTCCTAATTTACAGCATCCGCAGTTCTTTTGGTTTTCACTGTGAACTTTACAGTGCAACACTTTAAATGACTGAATGTTCTTACATGAGTGTAAGGATTAGGACATTTACTGCATGTTGAAGTTTTCTGAGCTCAAGGACCAATTAATAATACTTCATCTCACTTCATCTCAGACTGAAGAATTCCTGGAAAAGTTAACTCATGAGATATGGTTCCAGTCTACTTTGACCAGATTCTGCCTTATTTTAATAAAATCTATTTTATAAAATTCTTTTATTTTATTATTTCTTTTATTTTTGCAAAAGTAACCCAAAATTACAAAAAAATAACAAAAACTGCTGAGGAAACTCAGCAGGTCTAGCAGCATCTGTGAAAGAAAGCAGAGCTAACTTCTGGAGTCCAAAGTGTCACTTGAAAACGTAAGTGTGCTTTTTCTCCACAGATGCTGCCAGACATGTTGAGATTCCCCAGTAATTTTGTTTTTGTTTCAGATCGCAGCATGCGCATTTCTTTGGTTTATTATATAAATTTCAAAAGACTTTTTTTCTAAATAAAACAAACAAAGCTATGTATAAAAATGTGAATTACAATTAGAAAACTCTTAACACAAACAGCAAAACAAAGTTTTAACCTGTTTTTCAACATTATCCATTCCTTTATGCATATACTGGAATGAACTTTTCACAATTCTGACTGCCTTAACTTTCTCAGTTCTAACAACTTAAGACTTCGATCCAAACACAACTGTTTCTGGAAGTTTCAGAAGATGGAAATCCTTCTGAATTGTCCGGTTCCAAGGCTTGGAGGAATCATCTGAACTGAACTCTGGACTCTTCTGAACTAACCGTGAACTTTACGTACCGAAGTAAAAACTAAATAAATTGCTTTAATGTGCCTGTCATAAGCCTGACAGCATAAATATCTTATGCAGTAAAACACTCCAGGGCATCTCCAAGATATTTGATTGTGATCATATGCCTTCTTAGGAATGATGCATTCAGGTCAATGTTCCATATTGATTTCCTAAACTTTTTAGAAACAAACTTCAAAGAGCTAATCCAAATTCATCTGCCTTTATTTTTAAATACAAATCTAAAATTATAATATATTATATGTATTTCATCACACTCCTGTCAAAAGGCTTCATAAATTACCAAAAGGAGGATTTCGACTACAGTGCCCACCTCTAACAATGCTCATACCTACTTGTTAACGCAAATTGGATGTAACATGATTAATGAATGGTGGCAAAAACCAAAAGAACTGCATATGCTGAAAGTCCGGAGCAAAAACAGAAGTTGCTAGAAAAGCTCAGCAGGTCTGGCAGCATCGGTGAAGAAAAAAATCAGAGTTAACATTTTGGGGCTGGTGACCCTTCCTTTTGTTCCTGATGAATAGTCGTTGCTGTTTGGATAACACAAACTTTCTGCTGTACAGCACAGCGATTTCCCTATAATGCGATTTTCACGTGAGGTCACACAAGAAGGAAACTATTGCGTTATAGGAGAACTACCCGTATTTATATTAGATTAATAGAGCTAAACACGTTATTTCAAGAGTCACCCATACTGCTGTGATTCTGGGTTTTGGAGTCACATGTAGGACATACCAGGAAAGGATTTTCTTCCTTAGGGGACCCTAAAGACAATGGCCTTGTGGTACTACTTAATCCAGGGCCATTAATCCAGGTAATATTCTGGGAGCTTGCATTCAAATCCTGCAATGGCAGATGGTGGAATTTGAATTCAATAAAAATCTGGAATTTAATAGAAGTTTAATAGTGAAAATCAAATCATTGCCGATTTCAAGGAAAAACCCATCTGGTTCACTAATATCCTTTGGGGAAGGAAACTTCCATTCTCACCTGGCCTGGCCTACATGTGACTCCAGACCCACAGCAATGTGGTTGTCTCTCAACTGCCCTGTGGGTAATTAGGGACGGGCAATAAATACTGATCTAGCCAGCAACATCCTCATCTGTGAATGAATAAACAGTAATATTTGTTAAGCACAGAAAAAAAGGCCTCGTTTTCTGTCAACCTAGATCTGAAAGTTAGGTAAATCGGGGAATCTTTCCCGATTCCAGGAACAGTGAGGTTAAATGTCCAGCGTGCTACCTTGGGTGAGCTGCAACACTGCTCAAGAACGTAGACTTCTTCGGCTGAAGAACAGCCTGGATATTAGGGTCTCTTCCAAGAAAATTAAATTTGATGCCTTTTTTAAAAAAAATACACTCACACAGCTTTTACATTCTTTCTGCACGGCTTCCACGGTACTGACGGTGGATAAGTAAAAAATCGTCAAGGAAAGTTTTTCCTAGTGTTCTTAGCTGAATCCAAATTGCTGACAACCATATGGACACTTTATGGGGAGGTTACTGGACAGCGATCAGTATTAGGCACTCACCACTACACAAACGCTTGATCAGAAAGCCAGGCTAAAACCTGTTGGACTTTACTGCTCATTTCCCCACTGTTTTTAACAATTCTTATTATGGAAGTGTTCACTTGCTTGCGGGAATTGTTTTATGATGATGTTATTGCTTGACACAGAGACATCCTTGAGAACATTTGGCTGGCATTTGCTTAAACCATCTCCTAACACTTTGTCAATGTACATAACAGTTAAGGTAAAGCATATCAAAGTATTTCAATGCTAACCTGCTTGAAACAAACCAGAAGGCCTCAGGCTCAGTCCTCAATCAATGCAGATTCAGCATTTGTAAATAGGAAAAAATAGGTTTGGAAGATGTATAAGGGGCTGATGGGTGAGCATAAGATTTAACTTGAGTCTGATACTTTCTGCTGTCAAAACTCATCATTTAGACTTGCAAACTAATTGAATGAGGCATCAGTGAGCAAGTTGTGTGCTTGAGGTTGCCCCAAGGAAAAGTGAGCAGCTTCAGAGAAAATTTCCAGTTTGCAGATGGGTGAAAGCTCAGTGTATCAAACATTGACTCAGTCAAATGAAGAATACTCACTATTTTTAGCATAAACTGTCAGACCGAGCCTGTATGAAGCAGACAGATTTTTATAATGTTATCATTTAAAACAAGCATCAACAAATCCTGTGGGATTTACAGTATACAGACAATTCATTTAATGGTGTTAGCCATGACTTCGTGGGCAGCACTTTCATATCTGAGTCAGAAGGCTATAACTTGAGTTTCACTCTAGAAATTTGAGTACAAAAATAAAAACTAATGATCCAGTGCAGTACTGAGTGAATGCTACAAACTACCAGACATGCTGCTTTGCAGATGTTAGATTTAAACTCCTCCTGCCCTCTGAGGTGAACATAAGATTTCATGGCACTTTCTCAACATTTATTCCCGAATCAACATTAAAAACAGATTTTCATATGCTTTGTTACTGTTTATGGGTCTTGCTCTGGGCAAATTGTCTTTTTTCTTTCCACAACACTAGCACTAAGGTTTCAACTGGCATGCTTTGGCACATTCTGGGATCAGGAAAGGCATTATATAAAGTACAAGACTTATTTTAATCATCTCAAACTAAAATTTTTGCTGCCTTCTGCTTTACAGAATGTAGCACAATGTCAGAATAACACATATAAGAATGAAACCATGAACCTCAAATCTTTCTCCTCATATCATGTACCACAGACACATTTTAAAGCCTAGCTATAGCCAGAACAATGAAGGAAAATCAAGCTCAGTCTGTCTTGCCTCTCACAGAGCACAGTGAACTCAGTGCACAAAAGAGCCAATCCAAAGCCCATGATACATTGCAGGGTGGGTGAGGTTAAATAACAAAAAGGTTCATGATGAAATAAACAGAGTAATAATAGATATAGTAAAGAAATAAAGTTTGTGTCCAAAAGAGGCATGAATGGTTACTCAAAAACCATATGAATGTAACATGATGAGGTAAAGAAAGGTGCAATGGGTGCAGGATATTGTTATAAACATTACATGGCATTCACATTACTGACTTTTTGGGGAACTAAATAAAATTTCCCCACATCATTGTGTCATGACATACAGCACAACTCATTACTTGCACGTATATCACACAGACCCCCCTCCCCACTCTGGGTCAAAGAATCATGCCTTGATACTCAGTGCTTAGTGATCAAAGCATACCCGGTGCAAAGTGACAAAAATAGTCAGAAACAAAAACAGAAATTACTGGAAAAGTTCAGCAGGTCTGGCAACATCTGTGGAGAGAAATCAGAGTTAATGTTTCAGGTCAAGTGACCTTTCCAACCCGAAACACTAACTCCAATTACTCTCGACACATGCTGCCAGCCCTTTTGAACTACTCCGGAAATTTTTGTTTTTGTTTCTGATTCACAGCATCTGGAGCGTTTTTTTCAGTTTTTACTAAACAGTCAGAACTTTGACATGACAGGCAGGTCAGAATGAGGCTGAGAGCTGCCAATGTAGATCAGAACCATTGTAAGACAGATAGGTCAGAATCATGAGGGGTAGATTCAAACCACTGTGCAATGGAAATCCAAATCACTATATGGGAGGGAAAGGCTGAAGTATGACCACAGAAACAGGTGTAAGAAATTTGCAGTAATGGTGACTGGAAGCATGCAGAAGATTGTAAAAGGCTGCTTCTAAATCTGCAACACTGTGTGGAAACAATTTCCTCTTGTAAAAGGCTGCTTCTAAATCTGCAACACTGTGTGGAAACAATTTCCTCTTTCTCTTGCATGAGGAGAGAGAAATCTACCATGGATTTATTGTTGAGTAGATGATGTTTGTGTGCATGAATTTGTGACTTGCATTGAAGGAAATCAATCAAATTGGATTTGGAAAACCAGGCTTGACACTTTCACTAATCCTTGAGATCCTTGTTACCAGCAACAGTTGCACATGTGGATATTAGAAAATATAGTACATATAATGCTTATTTTGGTTGCTAGATATGAAACACAACATTTCCCTAAGCAACAATCCCTAGTCCCTACCTTATTTCATTGTTTCTTCTGGGAGAAATTGCCTTAAGTGTCAAATAAGTGATTTTATGACTTTACAGTTCCTATTTACATTATCCTAATGGGGAAAAATAACTTGAACTTTTCTGGCATCTAATCCCAGTTTGTATCAAGGACCCCCATACAAATCAAAGCCAACGCTGCAAAATTAATATGAAAAATACTCAGAGAACACGGCAAAGGCGGAGATTATGGTTTCAACTTGTTGAACTCAGTGTTGAGTCCAGAGAATGCAGAGTACTAAGTTAAAGACAAGGCTTGTGTCAGGCTTTAGTGAAACTGTAGCAAGACATGAATGGATGGGTCAACATGGGAAAATGGTGGGGGAAATTAAAACAACAAGCAACTGGAAGCTCAGGGTCATGCTTGCGGACTGAATGGACGGATTCCGTAAAGCGATCACCCAGTCAGGGCACAGCCTTCCAAATGTAGAAACCACATTGAAAATGTAAATAAACTAAATCGAAATAAGTTTAAAAAAAATGCAGGGGAGGCAACGGCCTGGTGGTATTATTGCTGGAGTGTTAATCCAGAGGCCTGGATAACATTCTGGAGACCCAGGTTTGAATCCCACCATGGCAGATGGTGGAATTTGAACTCAATAAAATACCTGGAATTAAGAATCTAACGATGACCATGAATGCATTGCCGATTGTTGGAAAAAATCCACCTAGTTCACTAATGTCCTTCCGGAAAGGAAACTATCCTCCTTACCTGGCCTACATGTGACTCTAGACCCACAGCAATGTGGTTGACTCTGAACTGCCCTCTAGGCAATTCGGGATGGACAATAAATGCTGCCTAGCCAGTGACGTCCTCATCACGTTAATGAATAAAGGAAAATCATTGTTGAACATGGAAATAGTGTTTGAGGCCTTGAACTGAGAATGCAGGAGGTATAAAGTCAGGTGCTGAATTTCTTACATTTGTTTCAAAAGTTACTGTATGGAAGGGAGAGGGTGTTACGTGTGACAGAGATGAACCTGATTGTCAAGGAGAGAATGTTCTGTACAGAGCATTCATGCTGACATCTTGCTGGACTGGGCAGAAATAGAGGAGGATGATCCATGGAGTACAGAGGCTAGTAGGATGAAAGTGAGCTCAAGGTGAACATAATAATAGGTTTGGGAGGGTGGGGCAGACATGAGGACAGAAGCGTGTGAGCTGGATCATTTTCATAGCATTCCTATAGTGTGGAAGAAGATCATTCGACCCTCCAAAGACCATCTTACTCAGGCCCACTCCCCTAACCTATCCCTGTAATCCTGCATTCCTATGGCTAATCTACATAGTCTGCACATTCCTGGACACTATGAGCAATTTAGCATGGCCAATCCACCAAACCTGCACATCCTTGGACTGTGGGAGGGAACTAGAACACCAGAAGGAAACCTACACAGACACAGGGAGAATGTGCAAATTCCACACAGAGAGTCATCAGAGGAGGGTATAGAAGTCAGGTCCCTGACTCTGTGAGGCAGCAATGCTAACCACTGAGACACCATGCCCTGTCCATCATCTTGGCTGGGAATTCTCAGTTAAGGAAAAAGGGAGACATTTTGGAACTGCTGATGAGAATGCTTGCATCAGCTGAATAGAAACAAAGATATGGAGGAACTAGGAGAATGGAATGGACTTCTTACAGAAAGCTGGGTGTGAAACAATGCAGTCAAGGCAGCGGTGGGAGAGCAAAGATTTGTACTTAACATTAGGCCACATCCTATTTTTAAGGGGAGAAAGGAATGTTGCAGAAGGGAAGAGAGGACTCAAAGATGAATCAGTTGAAGGTGTTAGAAGGGTGATAATTAGAAACAAAAATCAAATTTTTACTTCATGAGGAGAGCAAAGAGTGATACGATGTAGTCATCAATGTACTCGAAAAAGAAAAGAAGGGGACTGGAGTAGCACTGGAATAATTAATGTTCTACCTGTCTGACACAAAGAAAGGTATCTGAGACCCATACTGAAACCTTATATTTGAAGGAAGTCAGAAGTTGTACAGGCTGAGACGCAATGTGAGTGGTAGATGGAATGGGCTGTTTGGACTTCATTCAAGGAAGAAATAGAGAGCTTTGAGATCGTCCTTGTGGGAAATGGAGGTTGAGGGAATGGGCATCCATAGTGAGGTGGTAGTAGTTAGTGTTAGGCTCTGGAAATTGTTGAAATAACATAGGACATCAAAAGACTCACAGATGTATGTAAGAACAGACCTTTCAAGACAAGAAAAATATTTGTAGCTGCAATAGGAAGAAGTTCGTTCAGTTAGGCAGGAACAGAGTAAAATAATGAGGCAGCCAAGGCAGTCCTGTTTATGGATTTTGGAAAGGAGGTAGAAGCACACTCTGTGAGATTGGGGAACTATGATGCTGGGCAGTGAAGGGAAGATCTCCAGAGGATACGAGGTCAATGTAGGTCTCCAACAGAGTGTTTTTATGTTCAGTATGGTGATGCGGCCTTGAGAGAGAGATACTGGATATCACTGAAGTAGGGAAGTTATTAAATTGCAACAGAATTGAATCATTACACATGCAGCAATGGCAGCATTTTCACCTTAAGGTGGATTCAGTGTCATAAACAAACTGTTTTCTCTATTGGATACAAAACATGCCTTTGTCAGGCGCATACAGTTAAGAAAAGTAGGGAAAGTCAAAGCCATACAAGGAATGCACAATCTAAATTTTGAGTGAGAAATTAAATCTAACATGTTTAAAACAATTATGGGGGTGTTGACTGAGTCACATGTTTTAATTTGGCACATCAAACTCTTAGGTGAACACAAATTTGAATTGCTTTGGGTGCAAAAACTCTCAGATGAGTACAAGGTCTGATCCAGAAGCCAATTTAACTTAAAGGCGCTGTACATTTGTTAGCCTGGGTACAATTTTTATAAACTGAATGCTGAATTTGCAAATGAGCTTCATTGGTTACACAATATGAGAGCAGGCCATGCTTTTCTCCTGTTAAATTTTAATGGAAAGTACATTTGTATGAGCACAATGGATAAACTGAATCAATGCAGTTGTGGTTGGTAATGTATCAAGAATTCTTGATCAGTTTGTCAAATTGGTGAATGACCCTTGCACACTGCTGCAAAGTGCATAAACCCACAACAGGCAGACTGGTTTTAGGCATTAGCCTCTTCCTGCTATCATTTCACTACAAATAACTTGCTAAACCACATTATTTAGGTACATGCACAAGTTGGGACGAAAGAAATATACTCCACCAAGAAATCAACACCTTCAGTGGAAGAAGAAAGAAGATGCTCATATAAAATTGATAAATACTTCACACACTAGTTACAAATTAAAATCTGTGTTTCAATAAGTTAGTGCTATACCTTTGGATTTTGAAAATAAAATTGTAAACTTGCCTCATTCCAAATTGTTTTTCTTTATTTCCCCCACAGGTCTGATTTTGTTTAAGGAATGAGCTTGACATAAGCAGGTCATTCAGGTTGGAGGAGATCACAACTGAGCCCAGTTGGGTCTGTGTGCAACCACCACATATAGACTTGCCAAGAGTCGGACAACAAGGGGCATGAATGCTGAGAGAATTGAGAGTGAGTGTTTCGACTGCTGGGTTGAAGCCTGTTGCACATACCAACATAGCCTTTAGTACTTACCCATAATTAGATATCAGCAAACCACCAGCTGTAGAGCCAATGATCATCCCCACGCCATATGAGAGACCAAGCTTCCCCAGGGCACCTGCCCGTTCTGACTCTGAAGACAGATCAGTTGCAATCATCTGAGCAGCTGGGAGAGTTTAAAAGGAAATAAATACATTTTAAAATTGGTCACAGAAGTAACAAGTCAAGAAAAGGAAAGATGAGAAAAAGTACCATGCATGTACCTTGCATCCCATGCATGAAGACTGTGGGCACTCTGGAAAGGAAAAGCAGTGGCACACTCGTCGAAAGACCCAACAGCAGGTAGGCAAACCCTGAGCAGAGGTACGCCAGTGATAGGGCAGCACGCCCCCCAAATAAATCACCAAACCTGTCAACAGTAAAAAGAAGAATACTCTATCAGGATTCCTATAATTATATATAACTACAGTGTCAACTGTGGGAAAGCACAGAACAGTTAGATAAATTTCCAAGCATCTCTCAATAGAGAACAGCTAAGATAATCAAAAGGTAGAAATATTTCACTGCAAAAAAAACAGGTTTTATCCTGTGACAATTAAGAAAATACACACTTTTAAGTCAGTTTGCAAAACAGCTACATTTAAAATGTAAAGTGTCCTCTTACCAAAATTCCACTTGAAGACCACAGTTCAGTCAAGATAACAAAGTCAAAGTCGTATGATTGCTTTGAAGATCATTGCCAGGTCATGCCAATAGAAGTTTCAAAAACAAACGGACACTTTAGAAGCTAGTGTTAGAGATGGTAAATATCTTAAGAACCAGATAACTGGAAAATAAGTGATAGTCTTACCATTAAGTGGATCTGCTGCAGCAAAGTATTTACAATTATATTTTGATGTGCAGTCTCCAATCAGTTCCGTGTTCCTCTGTCTCTACCAAGAGGGACTAAGGACTTTAACAGAGGTCAATCTCTGTGTAACTGCCATCAAACTGCCATTTACCAGGATGCTGCCTGGACTGGAGGGCTTATCTTATGAAGAGAGGTTGACTGAGCTCGGTCTCTTTTCATTGGAGAAAAGGAGGAGGAGAGGGGACCTAATTGAGGTATACAAGATAATGAGAGGCATAGATAGAGTTGATAGCCAGAGACTATTTCCCAGGGCAGAAATGGCTAACACGAGGGGTCATAGTTTTAAGCTGGTTGGTGGAAAGTATAGAGGGGATGTCAGAGGCAGGTTCTTTACGCAGAGAGTTGTGAGAGCATGGAATGCGTTGCCAGCAGCAGTTGTGGAAGCAAGGTCATTGGGGTCATTTAAGAGACTGCTGGACATGTATATGGTCACAGAAATTTGAGGGTGCATACATGAGGATCAATGGTCGGCACAACATTGTGGGCTGAAGGGCCTGTTCTGTGCTGTACTGTTCTATGTTCTATGTTCTAAATCTCAGTCAGAGGTTACCATCAGGACTTCAGACTGCCTTTACTTACATTTGGAAACACAGACCTAGATATTCCAAAGCACACAGTTGCAACGGTGCAGAGGTGAGTTGCATTTGGGAGCATGCAGAATTCCCATTGCAACGGACTTTGAGGGAACTGCCCAGGAAATTGAAAATTCCAATTGGCAATTTCCCTTCATCTGCAACCCTCTGAGAAAGCTGGCCAAAATCAGAGAATTTAGAAGATTCTAATACCTAAGTTGAATAGTCACCCAGGAGAAGTTACAGAATTAAAAATCTACTCTAACTTCTGGGTCACTATCAGAGTGACAACTGACCGTCCCCAGTTACACCTGCGACTTCAATACCTCTCTAGACTGACACCCCTGCAACTCCGTCCTCCTCGCACCCTGAGATGACATCACCAACAGATGCAACTCAACATGCCCCTCGCCTTGATAGACGTACAACCACCTCCTCAATTGAACACCCCCATCACACCCGAGACCCAACAATCACCTGCCAAACCAGATCTGACCCAACACCAGCTCCCAACTCATTGGCTACATGAACCTTACATTCCTCTGCCCCTAAGTGATCTGACATCCCTCCCCACCACCACTCTTCCACTTCTAACCTAACCCAAGCACTCGTGTACTTACCTGGCACTCTCCACTTCTCACTCACCTGCTTCTCTACCCTCCGTATCCACCTGGTGCTCTATCCACCTGTCACTATTCCTAATTCATCTGCTCGACATCCAGGTACCTTACTTTATCCTAGAGTCAGAAGGAAAAATGTAATGTTCTAGTCTTAAGTTGTCTCCTAGTGCTTTAGTTGAGAAGAATATTAATTCATTGCAGCATTTGATCCCACTGAGCAGCACAAGTCTTCAAAGTGGAGCCAGCAATTATACCTCTGAAAAGAACAGTATTGTTCATTCAGTTAAATGAGCAAAGGAGACTGAAACAAATCATGGCAAGGTGCCCTTTAATGTTTGTCTCAAAAAAAACTGCTGACAGGCTTCATCTGCCACATTCAATTGCTATGCGATTGACTTTACCTATATGATTATATTCATGTTTATTTGTAAATGATGCAGCTTGTATTCTGATGTATCACATCAAGAGTCACTTTTTCAAAAGAAAACTTGCGTGTAATTTTTTATAGTAAAAATTGAAATGACACCAAGTGACTTGGCATTTTATTTTACTGCCTCATGCCTTTAATAACGTGATTCCACTCCGAAATCACAAAGAATCTTTTTCATGCTCCAATGTTTAAATGTCAAACTGAGAACCTCTGGAACCCTCGGGTGGGGAGAAAGCATATACTGCATAAAACAAATGTAAATATTGAATTATTTGGCTCATAGATGGCGTTACATTCTTCATCTGTGCAGCACTGTTTTTACCCACTTTCAGAACTGAAGCTCAATGCTGCCACACACTGGCAGAACTCTTCCTAATCATTGATAACAAAGTGTGGAGCTGGATGAACACAGCAGGCCAAGCAGCATCTCAGGAGCACAAAAGCTGACGTTTCGGGCCTAGATCCTTCGACAGAGAGGGGGATGGGGAGAGGGAATTGGAATAAATAGGGAGAGAGGGGGAGGCGGACCGAAGATGGAGAGAAAACAAGATAGGTAGAGAGGAGAGTATAGGTGGGGAGGTAGGGAGGGGATACGTCAGTCCAGGGAAGATGGACAGGTCAAGGCGGCAGGATGAAGTGGTAGGTAGGAAATGGAGGTGCGGTTTGAGGTGGGAGGAAGGGATGGGTGAGAGGAAGAACAGGTTAGGGAAGCAGAGACAGGCTGGGCTGGTTTTGGGATGCAGTGGGGGGAGGGGACGAGCTGGGCTGGTTTTGTGATGCAGTAGGGGAAGGGGAGATTTTGAAGCTTGTGAAGTCCACGTGATACCATTGGGCTGCAGGGTTCCCAAGCGGAATATGAGTTGCTGTTCCTGCAACCTTCGGGTGGCATCATTGTGGCACTGCAGGAGGCCCATGATGGACATGTCGTCTGAGGAATGGGAGGGGGAATTGAAATGGTTCGCGAATGGGAGGTGCAGTTGTTTGTTGCAAACCAAGCGGAGGTGTTCTGCAAAGCGGTCCACAAGCCTCCGTTTAGTTTCCCCAATGTAGGGGAGGCCACACCGGGTGCAATGGATACAATATACCACATTGGCAGATGTGCAGGTGAACATCTGTTTGATATGGAAGGTTATCCTTGGGCCTGGGATGGGGGTGAGGGAGGAGGTGTGGGGGCAAGTGTAGCACTTCCTGCGGTTGCAGGGGAAGGTGCCGGGTGTGGTGGGGTTGGAGGGCAGTGTGGAGCGAACAAGGGAGTCACGGAGAGAATGGTCTCTCCAGAAAGCCGACAAGGGTGGGGATGCAAAAATGGCTTGGGTGGTGGGGTCGGATTGTAGATGGCGGAAGTGTCGGAGGATGATACGTTGTATCCGGAGGTTGGTGGGGTGGTATGTGAGGACGAAGGGGATCCTCTGGGGGCGGTTGTGGCGGGGGCGGGGTGTGAGGGATGTATTGCGGGAAATGAGGGAGACACGGTCAAGGGCGTTCTCGACCACTGCGAGGGGCAAGTTGCGGTCCTGGAAGAACGTGGACATCTGGGATGTGCGGGAGTGGAATGCCTCATCCTGGGAGCAGATGCGGCGGAGGCGGAGGAATTGGGAATAGGGGATGGAATTTTTGCAGGAGGGTGGGTGGGAGGAGGTGTATTCTAGGTAGCTGTGGGAGTCAGTAGGCTTGTAATGGACATCAGTTTCTAGCTGGTTACCTGAGATGGAGACTGAGAGGTCCAGAAAGGTGAGGATGTGTTGGGGATGGCCCAGGTGAACTTGTGGTTGGGGTGGAAGGTGTTGGTGAAATGGATGAACTGTTCAACCTCCTCTGGGGAGCAAGAGGCGGCGCTGATACAGTCATCACTGTAACGGAGGAAGAGGTGGGGTTTGGGGCCTTTGTAGGTGCGGAAGAGGGACTGTTCCACGTAACCTACAAAGAGGCAGGCATAGATGGGGCCCATGCGGGTGCCAATGGCCTCCCCCTTTGTCTGTAAGAAGTGGGAGGAATCGAAAGAGAAGTCGTTGAGGGTGAGGACGAGTTCGGCTAGGCTGATGAGGGTGTCAGTGGAGGGGGATTGGTCGGGCCTGCCGGACAGGAAGAAGCGGAGGGCCTTGAGGCCATCTGCATGAGGAATACAGGTGCCTAGGGACTGGATGTCCATGGTGAAAATGAGGTGTTGGGGGCCGGGGAATTGGAAGTCCTGGAGGAGGTGGAGGGCATGGGTGGTGTAATGGACGTAGGTGGGGAGTTCCTGGACCAAAGGGGAGAAAATGGAGTCCAGATAGGTGGAGATGAGTTCGGTGGGGCAGGAACAGGCTGAGACAATGTGTCGACCAGGGCAGGCAGGTTTGTGGATTTTGGGAAGGAGATAGAAACGGGCCGTGTGGGGTTGGGGGACAATGAGGTTGGAGGCTGTGGGTGGGAGGTCCCCTGAGGTGATGAGGTCATGGATGGTGTTGGAGATGATGGTTTGGTGCTGGGGGGTGGGGTCATGATCAAGGGGGCGGTAGGAGGTGGTGTCAGAGAGTTGGCGTTTGGCCTCAGTGATGTAGAGGTCAGCGCGCCATACTACCATTGCACCACCCTTTTCTGTGGGTTTGATGGTGAGGTTGGGGTTGGAGCGGAGGGCTGCCTGTTCTGCGGGGGAAGAGGTTGATGTGCGTGACAGGGGTGGAAAGGTTGAGGCGGTTGATGTCTCGACGGCAGTTGGAGATGAAGAGGTCAAGGGAGGGTAGGAGGCCTGGGGGTGGTGTCCAGGAGGAGGACTTGTGTTGGAGGAGGGTGAAGGGGTCAGTGGAGGGAGGGTTAGTGTAAGGGTGGACGCGAAGCCGGCGGAAAAACTGCTCGATGTCCAAACGTGACTGGTATTCGTGGTGGAGGGGGACAAAGGTGAGCCCCTTGCTCAGGACTGACCGTTCGTCCTCGGTCAGTGGGAGGTCTGCGGGGATGGTGAAGATGCGGCAGGGCTCAGTGTGGCTGTCTACTCTGGGGTTGCTGGCTGTGGAGGTTGTGGGCGGGGTTCCGTCGGTTTTGGCTGTGGGTGGGGTTCCGTCAGCGGCGTCGGCTGTGGGCGGGAAACTGATGTCCATTTCAAGCCCACTGACTCCCACAGCTACCTAGAATACACCTCCTCCCACACACCGTCCTGCAAACATTCCATCCCCTATTCCCAATTCCTCCGCCTCCGCCGCATCTGCTCCCAGGATGAGGCATTCCACTCCCGCACATCCTAGATGTCCACGTTATTCCAGGACCGCAACTTGCCCCTCGCAGTGGTCGAGAACGCCCTTGACCGCGTCTCCCGCATTTCCCGCAATACATCCCTCACACCCTGCCCCTGCCACAACCGCCCCCAGAGGATCCCCCTCATCCTCACATACCACCCACCAACCTCCGGATACAACGTATCATCCTCTGACACTTCCGCCATCTACAATCCGACCCCACCACCCAAGCCATTTTTCCATCCCCACCCTTGTCTGCCTTCCGGAGAGACCACTCTCTTCGCAACTCCCTTGTCCGCTCCACACTCCGCTCCAACCCCACCACCCCCGGCACCTTCCCCTACAACCGCAGGAAGTGCTACACTTGCCCCCACACCTCCTCTCTCACCCCCATCCCAGGCCCCGGATGACCTTCCATATCAAGCAGATGTTCACCTGCACATCTGCCAATGTGGTATATTGTATCCATTGCACTCGGTGTGGCCTCCTCTACATTGGGGAAACTAAGTGGAGGCTTGTGGACCGCTTTGCAGAACACCTCTGCTCGGTTCGCTACAAACAACTGCACCTCCCAGTCGCGAACCATTTCAACTCCCACTCCCATTCCTCAGACGACATGTCCATCATGGGCCTCCTGCAGTGCCACAATGATGCCACCCGAAGGTTGCAGGAACAGCAACTCATATTCTGCTTGGGAACCCTGCGGCTCAATGGTATCAACGTGGATTTCACAAGCTTCAAAATCTCCCCTTCCCCTACTGCATCCCAAAACCAGCCCAGTTCTTCCCCACTCCCCACTGCATCACAAAACCAGCCCAGCTCGTCCCCTCCTCCCACTGCATCCCAAAACCAGCCCAGCCTGTCTCTGCTTCCCTAACCTGTTCTTCCTCTCACCCATCCCTTCCTCCCACCTCAAGCCGCACCTCCATTTCCTACCTACCACCTCATCCTGCCTCCTTGACCTGTCCATCTTCCCTGGACTGACCTATCCCCTCCCTACCTCCCCACCTATACTGTCCTCTCTACCTATCTTGTTTTCTCTCCATCTTCGGTCCGCCTCCCCGTCTCTCCCTATTTATTCCAGTTCCCTCTCCCCATCCTCCTCTCTGAAGGAGGATCTAGGCCTGAAACATCAGCTTTTGTGCTCCTGAGATGCTGCTTGGCCTGCTGTGTTCATCCAGCTCCACACTTTGTTATCTTGGATTCTCTAGCATCTGCAGTTCCCATTATCACTGTTACTCTTCCTAATCATTGCTCACTTCAGTTAAAATGACTCAGCTGCACACTTGTTGAAAACAGCACCCAACCTCTGCAGCAACAACCAATCTCCCCTCATAAGATAGTCTGGCCATCTCAAGCACCAGCCAAGTGAGCCTATGCTGCAATGTATCTACAGCAAGTGTATTTTTGCTTAAGTAGGACAGTAAAATTGGCACACAATATTCCAGGTGAATCTCACAAATGCCCTCATAACTTTCATAAGACATTTCTGCTTCTGAGCTTAAATCCTCTCGCAATGATGCCAACATACCATTATCTTTCTAACATACAATTTGCATTCTTGGACATAGCCAAGTTGGGTAGGTAGTATGGTGGAAGGGGAAAATTACATAAAAGTGGGCAGTTGTGGTTGAGATTCCAGAATCTGTAGTCTTTACATGATTGGAAAAATGATGGAGACAAGAATATTCTAATTTACAAATTCTCAAAACAAGGCACAAAGGCTTGATTTAGACACAAGGGTATGTAAGGAGGATATAACAAATGTGGAGCTTATTGTGAAGAGAGGAATGTTCAAAGAAGTATGTCCCATCATGATACAGTGACATTGTACAAACACTGCAAGTAAGAAAAAAATATAAGACAAGTTTTTTGAGTGTTTTAAGAAATGTGAACAATGCATTAAAGAATTCTCCTTGATATGTCCCACAATTACCCACAATTTCAAATCTAAGGCAATCTTGAACTTTACAATCAGTTAGAAATTATTGAAATAATAAGAAGTGTTTGACATAAATTAGAAAACCAAGCTTCCTGGAGAGAGTTTTATTATTAAGTTGTATCGTGGAATTAGGCATTCCATTTGAGATCAGAGGACCTACTGAGATACTGAAGGACGATATTTGATGATGAGCAATCATGAAGCTATCAAAGATATTGATAAACAGAGGATAACAAAGAGAGCAATAAGGAAGGAGAGGATGAAATACGAAGGCAAGCTAGCTAGTAATATTAGAAATGATAGTAAAAGCTTCTTTCAATACATAAGAAACAAAAGAGAGGCACAAGTAGATATTGGGCTGCTCCAAATTGATGCTGGACGGTTAGTGATGTGAGATAAGGAAATAGCTGAAGAATCTAATAAGTATTTTGTGTCAGTCTTCACAGTGGAAGACATGAGTAGTATGCCAACAATTAGGGAGAGTCAGGAGACAGAGTTGAGTATGGTAGGCATTACAAAAGAGAAGGTGCTAGAAAAGCTAAAAGGTCTAAAAATTGATAAATCTCCTGGCCCTGATGGGCTACGCCCTACAGTTCTGAGGGAGGTGGCTGAGGAAATAGCAGAGGCTTTGGTTGTGATCTTTCAAAAGTCACTGGAGTCAGGGAAAGTTCCAGATGATTAGAAAATCGCTGTTGTAACCCCCTTGTTTAAGAACGGATCAAGGCAAAAGTTGGAAAATTATAGGCTGATTAGCCTAACCTCAGTAGTTGGTAAAATTCTTGAATCCATTATCAAGGATGAGATTTCTAAATTCCTGGAAGTGCAGGGTCAGATTAGAACAAGTCAGCATGGATTTAGTAAGGGGAGGTCGTGCCTGACAAACCTGTTAGAATTCTTTGAAGAGGTAACAAGTATGTTAGACCAGGGAAACCCAGTAGATGTTATCTATCTAGAATTCCAAAAAGCCTTTGATATGGTGCCTCACGGGAGGCTGCTGAGCGAGGTGAGGGCCCATGGTGTTCGAGGTGAGCTACTGGCTTGGATTGAGGGTTGGCTGTCTGACAGAAGGCAGAGAGTTGGGATAGGAGGCTCTTTTTCGGAATGGCAACTGGTGACAAGTGGTGTCCCGCAGGGTTCAGTGTTGGGGCCACAGCTGTTCACCTTGTATATTAATGATCGGGATGAAGGGACCTTCGCATTCTGGCGAAGTTTGCCGATGATACGAAGATAGGTGGACAGGCAGGTAGTACTGAGGAGGCGGGGAAGCTGCAGAAAGATTTAGACAGTTTAGGAGAATGGTCCAGGAAATGGCTGATGAAATTCAATGTGAGTAAATGTGAGGTTTTGCACTTTGGAAAAAAGAATGCAGGCATGGACTATTTTCTAAATGGTGAGAAAGTTTGTAAAGCAGAAGTACAAAGTGATGTGGGAGTGTTGGTCCAGGATTCTCTAAAAGTTAACTTGCAGGTAGAGTCCGTGATTAAGAAAGTGAATGTAATGTTGTCGTTTATCTCAAGAGGGTTGGAATATAAAAGCAGTGATGTGCTTCTGAGGCTTTATAGAGCTCTAGTTAGGCCCCATTTAGAATACTGTGTCCAATTTTGGGCCCCACACCTCAGCAAGGACATACTAGCCCTGGAGCGTGTCCAGCGGAGATTTGCACGGATGATCCCTGGAATGGGAGGTTTAACATATGATGAATGGCTAAGGATCCTGGGATTGTACTCATTAGAGTTTAGAAGGTTGAGGGGAGATCTAATAGAAACTTACAAGATAATGTATGGTTTAGAAGGGGTGGACGCTAGGAAGTTGTTTCCATTAGGTGGGGAGACTAGGACCCGTTCGGCACAGCCTTAAAATTAGAGGGGGTAAATTTAAAACTGAAATGAGACGACATTTCTTCAGCCAGAGAGTGGTGGGCTTGTGGAATTCATCGCTGCAGAGTGCAGTGGAGGCCGGGACGTTGGATGCCTTCAAGGCAGAGATCGACAAATTCTTGATCTCAAAAGGAATCAAGGGCTACGGGGAGAGTGTAGGGAAGTGGAGTTGAAATGCCCATCAACCATGATTTAAACGGCAGAGTGGAGTTGATGGGCCGAATGGCCTTACTTCCACTCCTATGTCTTATCGTCTTATAACAGCTGTTGATTAGCGTTTTAAATTATATAAAATAAACTGTCATAGAATTTTAAGAAAATAATGCTGTTATTGCTTCAGTGACTTTCATTGACACTTAGCAATTCAGTGATTAGATTATGAAAGGAAGGGAGATTGCCTGTGTGGAAGGCAAGTATACAGAAGAAAATATTCTGAACCTAGATTAGAATCTTCAGTAAAACTGTGCATTTCCTTTCGTAAAACATTGTAGGAGCACTAGAGGATTGTAGCATTTCAATAAGACATCCCACCACCTACTTAGAAATAGTGTCATTAATTAATTAAGCTTTGTCAGAACTGTCTACTTTTCATGCACAAATTTGTATTGGATAGGTTGGATAATGAGTGGACAAGATGAGGAAGGTGGAGAGAGAACCGAGCATTATTCAAAATACCATCGTAAGATAAACAAGAATCAAACATAATACTAATGATAATAGATTACAATCACGGATTTGATCAGAACTTCAAAGATAATAGATGATTTGACAGTTAATAGTAGCTTAATTAAGTTTAGAATGCCAAAGCTGAGGCGATAGAGCAATACTTGGCAGAATGAAATAAGGAAATTTCCAAGGAAAAAAGTAGTCTGAAACTTTGAAAAGCTGAAGTGATGTAATAAATCTAGAAGCAAAATATCTTATGAACCACTGGAATACAGGTATTAATCTTTTGAGTTTAGATATACAATGGTGAGGAGTTCATGAGTTCCAGGGTTCAGGCACACAATGTAGTGGAGGTCCATGAGATTCACAGTATTGAGATGATTTGAAGAGCAGTTCTTAGATGGTCAAGATTCATTGTGTACAGGAGCTCCATGTCATAAAAGAAAGTTTCACACAAGTTTAAGCCTGGTGAATCCTGTTCCAAAACATTTACCTGCCAAACAAGGGTCCTCCCAGGAGCTGGATAACAGCAAACGTTGTCTGCAGGTAACCAAACAAGATTGTATCCATCCCCAGCCTCTTCGACAAATACTATGGACAAAACATGTGTGTTAGACTTTGGGGTAATATTATAAAGTGCTCTAAAGCCCAGAACCACAGATTGTAGTTCTGAAAAACAAGTTGATCCCCATATTTGTTAAATGGAAGTGTGGTGTAACCTTGATTCACATGTGCTAATGATCATCAAGTAATGGTTAATCAAGATGTTATCTATCAAAGTATCAATGCCAAATCAAACATGAATGTACTCTATGAACTGGTAGGCAAGATAAGGCTAATTCAAAGAAAAATATTAAGAAAATTTGTTATAATGTACAGTAGGAGTGGCAGCAGCTAGTCAAAAGCAGAAACCAGTTCCAATAAAGTACAACAGAAATTTCTGAAGAAGGGTCCTGACCCGAAACATCAACTTTCCTGCTCCTCTGATGCTGCCTGGCCTGGTGTGTTTGTCCAGCTCCACACTGTGTTATCTCTGACTCCAGCATCTGCAGTTCTTACCATCTCCAACAGAAAACAGACTGGCTACAAAACTGAAAACAGAGCATAGTGATTTGGACTTGGAATTAGGAGCACAACAGCAGATTTAGGGGCTTGATAAATGCTGAGGGAAAATGTGACTGAGGATGTCATTAAAACAGCCAAAAAATGTTGTGTAAATAAAATGCAAATTTCATTACAGATTACTAAAGAGTGACGCATTTTGTAAGAATATGGATTCCACTATATTCATGGAATATAAAGAGTCTAAATAGGAGTAGAAGCATAAAGGAAAAAGGGGCAAAGATCTTAAACAACCAAAGCTACACTAGTTAGTAAAGCTATATGAGCAAAGTCATGGGGTTGATTTCTAAAGAAATAGAATTCAAAAGCAGAGACAATTGATGACAAAAGCGAGAAAAAAATGTTGATCAGACAATATAGGTGTACAGTTCTATTGTCAAATAAAGTATGTACAAGCCTTATGAAAGTACAGAAGTTGATAATAGAAATGAAAGGATGCAACTGTGCCAGGAAAAGCTTATCATGCTGGAGCTCATTTTTCTAGAAAATATTCGGAAATGACCTGAGAGAGCCCTTTAAAAATATGAACAATTTTAAAAAAGTAAATGCAGACCAATATTTAAGTGGAATTCCAAATCAAAGGGTCAGAAACGTGAGATATCGGTATATATAACATGGAATTCAGGCGAAGCATGTTCTTTCAGGTGAAAGATGTTCAAGTGTTGCGAATATGGAATTTATGACTAACAAGAATCATTTGGACTAATTGAGTAAGATTAGTTTAGAAAGAATCTAGATGAAAACATGTGGGAGAAAGGGCTGGAGGTATATTGATAAATTGAAACAAAATAAGGTGGGAGCAAACTAGTGTACAGCATTATTACAGATATAGGCTTACCGGACAGATTGGACTATTTCTACGCTGCAAAATTCAATGGAATTTGTTCTGCTCTCAGAGCCTCTTCCTCCAGCAATGTATCATGGAGCCATCTAGGGAACAGGCTATCTTGGATCTGGTACTGGGTTAAGAGGCAGTTTTAATAAATTACCTCAAAGTAAAAGATCCCCTAGGATGCAGTAATTATAACACAATAGAATCTAATATTCAGTTCAAGAGTGAGAAACTTGGGTCATAAACAACTGCTTTTAACTTATACAAAGGGAATTACAATAAAATAGAGATAGAGTTAACCAAAGGGAACTGGACAGATAAAGTAGCAGGAATGGCAGTAAGAAAGCAATGGCAGACATATAAGGAGATAATTCATGACTGAAATAACTCCATTGAATCAAAATTATATCCTTAGTCTGTAGAGGTTCCCTGGTATAGGTTCTCAGTCTAGCCAAGGTCTCATACAAATTTAAGGTTTGGAGACCAGAGTGAATTGTGGTAAAGACTGGTTCTGCAATCACTGACGCAGTTGCACTGGTATCAATCTCCATTTAAATGGTGTGACCATTTAGCCAGATGTTTATTTTGAGTGGTTCCCATTTGGATGTTATGAAGCAATTTAACTGTTCCAAGCCAGATGTGTGAGGACTTTCCAGGATGTGCACTTCCCTGGGTACTGGCTGATGAGTTCTCTTGTTCAATTCAGGCCTAGTGGGAGTTCTTTTACTGTCTCAAGTCCCCATACCGGCAGCAACTACAATGGCTTGCCAGCTGGCTCTTCAAGAAATTTTCAACCATTTGGCTAAGGCTTGGCTGTTTTTTAGGATTTTGCAGTGGGCTGACCTAGAGTGCCTCTAATCTGAGTGAGGCTATGCAATTGCCTTCACTCAAGTGGTGTTCCCCAAGCTCACCTGGTCTGCAAGGATGCATTTCCATCGGAATACCCTGTAACTCATAAGCTCCACTTGCTGTATTTCTAATGACAAACTGTAGTGCCTGTTTGAAGTTCAGTTGGGCTTCAGTTAGTAGGAGCTTTTGCATGGTCACATCATTAAACACACATACAGTCTCTCAGCATCTGACTTTGGTTTAAATCAAAATCACATTCCTATGCCAGTCACCTTAACCTCATCAAAAATCCTGACAAAGATCCCCTGGGGTTCTTAAACTATTGGGTAAAACTGACAGTGTCCCAGATTTAGAAGAGGCTTGGAGCCATAATATTCATTAGCTAAATCCACCAACCAATCACAGGTTTTAGTATCTGGTGCCTCAAGGTAAGTCAGGCCCCTGCTGCTGTTCCACAGGCTGTCAGGAGAATTACTTGTTTCTTTTCATCTGTCCCAATGTCATTTGCCTAGAAAGAATAATGCATTATTTCCATATACTGGACCCAGTCTTCGGCAGCAGGATTGAACGAGTCAAATAGTGGCATGGTGCCAGCAATGCCTACTCCACTTCACAACAACTGTTGTGGATGAATCTTTACAGAGTCGTATTTTGCTCTTGTTGCCACTGAAGTAACTCCATGAAGGTTGATATGCTGTCACCAAGTCATCCATTGTTTACATGTGTATAGTACATGACACTGATCCAGCTAACTCAGAACTGGCTACAAGAGTGAACAGATCCCCTGACATTCCTGTTCTTATCTGTCAGCCAGAGTTCCCTGTTTGGAGCAGCCTAACAGCTCCAATCAGGGAACTCATATTCAATGAGGTCTACCTGGCTGACCTCATTCCAATCACTAAAATGACTCTCAGCAAAAATATATCCCACTGTGGAGGAAAGATGCTAACATAGGAATAGACTGATCAAATGCCAATCTATCTGTCCAGTTCTCTTTAGCTAATTATATTTTCATTTCATTGTAACGCCCTGTGTATAAGTTAAACACAGATGTTTACAACCCAAGGCTGAGCAAGAAAATTAAGGACAGTATTCAGTTGAAATTAAAAAAAAACATACAAGGGGGCAAGAGTCAGTGATAGCCCCAAAGATTGGGATCAATTCATAAGTCAGCAAAGAAGGACTAAAAAGATAATAAGGGCAGCGAAAATGAACTACTAGGACAAACTCATGAGGAATATAAAAACCGAAAAACTGACAAGAGGAGCTTCTCCAAATATGCTAAAAGGATAAGAGAAATCAGAGTGAACGTAGGCTGCTTAGAAAATTAATTTTGGAGATAACTATGGGAACAAGGAAATAGGAGTGGAGTAAAACATACATTTTTCATCAGCCTTTACAGTGGAAGATACTTGGAAGATCCCATTTATACTGAAGAATACAGGGGAGGAATTAAGTGCTATCACCATCACTAGAAAAGTAATATTAGATAAACTAATGGGGCTAACGGCAGACAATTCCTCTGGCCCTAGTAACTTCAGAAATAGTGTATGCATTGGTTGCAATTTTCCAAAAATCATTAGATTCTGGAGAAGTACCAAAGGTCAATTACCAATTTGACACCCCTGATCAAACAGAGAGGGAGGCAATTAACTATAGGTCAATTAGCCTAACATCTATTGTTGGAATTAATTATGGAAGTAATAATAGAATATTTAGAAAATCAGAATCTAATCAAGCTGAGTCAGTATAACTTCATTAAAGAGAAATCATGTTTGACTAATTTATTAGAGATTTTTCAGGAAGGCTCAACCAAAGGGAATAGAGGGGAACTGGTAGATGTGCTGTATTTGGACTTCCAGAATGCTTTCAACACGATGCCTTCTGAAAAGTTATGATATAGGACAAAAGTCCATAATGCTGGAAATTGCAGATTATAGACATAGAAATAGAATCACTACAGTGTGGAAACAGGCCCTTTGGCCCAACAAGTCCACACCAACCCTTGAAACATCCCACCCAGAACCACCTCCTTATAACCCACCTAAGCTACACATCACTGAACACTATGGGCAATTTAGCATGGCCAATCCATCTAACCTACACTTCTTTGGACTGCGGGAGGAAATCATGGTACCCAGAGGAATGTCATGCAGACACAGAGAGAATGTGCAAACTCCACACAGACAGTCGCCTGAGTGTGGAATTGAACCTGGGTCCTTGGTGTTGCAAGGCAGAAGTGCTAATCACTGAGCCACTGTGCCACCCCCATTATCATGTATAAAGAATTTGCTGATGAGTAGGAGACAGATAGAGGGGAATAAGTGGTTAGTTTTCAGGTTGCCAACCTATAAACAGTGAGGTCTCAGAAGGATCAGTGCTGGGACTGCAACTGCTTATAAGCCATATGACTTGGAGGAAGGAAATGAACATAACTGTAGCAAAATTTGCAGATGACACAATTTGGAAAGGCAAGTTGCGAGGGGTATACAAACAGGTTACAGACAGATAATGATAGGTTACGTACATGGGCAAAATGTTGGAAAACAGTCTGCTTGATTGGCACCAAATTTACAAATTCAGTTCCTCCACTACTAATGCTCAGTTTTCAATAGTATGTACAATCTACAAGGTGCACTGCAGAAATTCAGAAAGACTCTGTGGCCACCACCTTAGAAATGCTTGATCAAATCCTTCTAGAAGCTCAAGGGCAGCAGGCACAAAGGAACACCATCACTTGCAAGTTCCTCTTCAAGCCACTTTTCAGCCTGATTTAGAAACGTAACACTGTTCCTTCTGTGTCGCTGGGCCAAAATCATGGAATTCTCTCCCTAATGGCATTATGGGTTTACCTGCATCAAATAGATTGCAGAATTTCAAGAAGACAACTCACCATCCCTTCTCAAGGGCATCTACGGATGGGCAGTAAATGTGGTCTAGCAGCAAAGCCTAAATCTCATGAATTAATTTTGATTTTAAAAGTCACTGGCAAGTAAGTCTAAACTGCCTCTGCAGTTTTTCTTTAATACTGAAATAAATTGTGATTTTGGTGCTCTCTTTTGTGCCAGGCTCTTTTGTTTATCATCTCATGCTGGACAATTTCAGATCCTCATCTTCTCCAGTAATTTGTCTATCATTGGTTATTTCATCCTCTCAAAGTGGTCCTACTAAAGCATGTTGATAATATATCTGTTTCTGAGCATGAGTCAACCATTTGAATTTCCATGTGGACAACCAGTCTGTTATTATATAACTCATACACTCCATACATGTCTTTCTCCCTCCTACAGATAAAATTATCAATTTTTGAACTTATATTTATGCAGTGTCATTAACATAATGAAACATTCCAAGGCACATCACAGCATTCAAAACAAAATATGCCACCAATCCACATAAACACCAAAAGCTTTATGAAAAGGTAAGGTTGAATAAGTGTTTCAAAGGAAGAAAGAAAGGTGAATTGCTGGATGTTAGAAAACCAGAGCTTGGAACCTAGGTACTAAAGGCATGGCCAACAGTGGCGCATTGATCCAAAATATTTATTGATTTTCCGACAGCAGTGCTCTCGCACTGCACAATGTCCAAGGTGCTTACTACCTGAGTCAAATTGACAAATTGCTGAGTCAAGCTAGCTCAGCAGCATTTTAACTATTCTTCATCACAACATGATGACATCTTGCTTCATAGAAAAGCATTTAAATACAACTTTGCTTATCCACCTACAGTCACATGCAACTGCAAGTGGTGCAATATATACCCTTTCACCTTGTCCTTTGTGATTGTTCAAAGCCCCATTTTTTCCAGGTAAAACAACTTACACTTTCAGCTTGGTATAATTATCCAAGAAGCTTTTGTGACACAGTGTTAGTGTCCCTAACTCTGAGCCATGAGACCTCGGTTCAAGTCCCACCTGTTCTAGGGTGTGTAATAACACCTCTGAACAGATGGACTAGGAAAGAAGTATAATTATTCATTGCATAGAAGGCCTGAGCTTCCAGCTGCTTGCTATTTATTCCTCCATCCCATTCCGACATCTGTCAGTGGTTTTCTACATTGTTCCCATGAAGGTCAATGAGACTTGAATAACATCACCTCATCTTTCACTTAGGCACTTCATGGTTTAGTCTTATGGGGTTCACAACAATCTAATTAGATTATAACAATTGCACTAATTTCCCTCAGAGTTGGTGTTGATAATTATTCTGCACCGAACCTTTACATCTCCATTAGAACTACCTTTAACAACACTTTTTTGCACACCATCAACCATTTTGTTGTCTAGTTGTACCTGCCATCTACCCTATCACAGGACTTCACTTGTGTTATTTCTTGCCCTCGCCCACTTTTTATCCTGGTTCTGCATGTTCTTAAAAATTGATATATTTCTAATATATTCTAATTCTGATGCAAGGTCATCAACCTGAAATGTGAACTCCATTTCTCTCTCCACAGATGCTGCCCGATATTCTGAGTTTTGTCAATATTTTCTATTTTTATTTAAACAGAACTCTTTTCCAAAGGGAAAATGAAAAAAAACAATAGAGTCGTAGAGTCCTACAGCATGGAGACAGGTCCTTCAGCCCAAACTGATCCATGCCAATGAAGTATCCATCCACACCAACCCCTGCACTTGGCCCATTTCCTTCTAAACCTTTCCTATCCATGCATTTGTCCAAGTGCCTTTTAAACATTGTCAAGGTGCCTGCCTCAACCACATTCGCTGGCAGCTCATTCCATATGCATACTACCCGCTCTGTAAAAGAAAATGGCCCCTCAGGTTCCCATGTATTTGTTCCCCTTACCTTAACTGAATGTCCTCTAGTCCTCGATTCCCTAACCCTGGGAAAAAGACTGAGTGCATTCACCCTATCCACACCTCTCATGATCTTATACACTTCTATAAGATCCCCCCTCAGTTTCCTATGCTCTAAAGAAAAAAGTCGTGGCTTGTCTAACCTCTCCCTACAACTCAGTCCCTTGAGTCCTGGCAACATCTTTGTAAATTTCTTCTGCACTCTTTCCATTTTAATAACATCCTTCTATAGCAAGGTGACCAAAACTGAATATAATACTCCAAGTATGGCCTCATTAATGTCCTCTACAACTGCAAAATAACTTCCCAACTGCTATACTCAATGCCGTGACTGACGAAGGCCAGTGTGCCAAAAGTCTTCTTCACTGTCCTGTCTAACTGTGACTCCACTTTCGGAGAACCATAGCTTCTGTATCTCCTGTAAGTATTTGCCAGGAGACCCAAAGTGAACTATTTTCTTTACTGACGCTGTACAGTGTCTATTGTTAAACTCAGTATTAATGAGAAATTGGTAAATAATTCAAAGCTTCATTATATCCTTATTGATGAACTGGTTTAATTCAGACGACATGCAGCTGTCTATTAATCAAAAATGTTCCAAACAAAGGAAATATTTTGTACTTAAAAATAGATATAAAGTTACCCTGACAATGAATAGCTAATAAATGGGATTTGAATGTTTTCATCCATTCATGCTTATCCAGCCAATTAATAATGAACTAATTTACCAGCTCATATGGGAAGCCCCATTCATTAAAAAAATTTCTACAAATCCTTCTTTCAGGCAATCATTGCTTGTCCTTTCAAGTTGAAGTCTGAGGATTCTGTCATGAGGCTGTCAAAAATGGGGTCCAACAAACATCTGCTGGACACAAAACTTCTAATTATATAACAGGTATTTTAAATATAGATATGTACATAATGTCAGTATGGAAAAGAATGGAACTTGGTAAAAGAAAATGCATGTTAATTTTAAACAGCATCCCTTCATCTCCTTAGGATGGCCCCGAATCCTTCATAACCAAACAATTGCTTTGAAACGTTGTCACTGTTGTTGTGTGTGAAAGCATGACTTCCAGTTTTCACACAACAAGGCCCCATAAACAGCAAATAAATGAGATAATGAAATATTTATCTGATAAATTACAGAGTATTGCAGGACTATTTCCAACTCCAATTAAATAATTGACAGAAACAGACAGCTAAACCAAATTAGCCTTTTTACCTCAGTACTTGCAAACATACTAAAATTAAATCTTCAAAAACTCTGAAAATTCACCTCAGTGGTTACTAACCAGACCTTTTTGAATAGACTCTGGAAATAATCAATGAGCAACATCAGTTTGTCGCTTAAATAAAAAAGCTGAATAATATATTAACAACACAATAATTGTAGTACAGCAAAATTAAATAACAAATTAATGTAATTGGTCTATGCCATACACCCAAAAACCTTTGTTATCAGTCCCATTTACACAAAAGATGGGCATACAAACAAACACAGATAAGGAATAAATAAAAGAAAATAACAAAACTGGCCAGGTTACTAAAGTGTTTCTCACGATGCATTGTTCCATAGGCATAGATAATGGATTATTGGTTGATTTTCTGAATATGCCAATCAGGGTTACCATTACTGTTCATGTGGATAAAGGCTTATAACTTAGCTTTCTGTACTCTGAGCTTCCAAAAGCTACTCATTGGGATGTTAGGCAGGGAGCTTTCAAATCTTCATGCTGCAGCATCAACAGCCAGATTTTCTCTCAGAAAACAGTTCAAAACCTGATTAAAATTCTGACCACACCCTGAGAGACTGACTGTTTCTTCCACAAGGTCCCAGTTACTATTCAAAATCTGCTACCCTCTTGTGCAAAACATTTTTTTCAGACTTGCTGGAACCAACTCGCAGGTACTAACCTCATTAATAGCCAACTTCTGCTATCTGTTTATGCATATATTGCTCTTCCTCAGTGAAGTGTCTATAGAACTTTGTGGTCAAGAACCAACCTGAAATTAACTTCCAGGCCTAACCTCAGGAATAAACAAAAGCCTGTTTTGGTTTGTTTTCTTTTTAACATAAGTTGTTACCCACAGTCCAAAAGTGATCTTTACCTCACAGTTCCCAGTTCACAGCTCCAAACCAAAACTAATAAAAGAATAAAAGTGAATGAATGAAAAGTGAATAAATGAGAATGATTGAATAAATGAATAAAAAAGAATAAATGAGCATAAAAAATGGAAACTTATAAGAAGGGTCTGTGGTACAGTGATAGTTTCCTTACCTCAGTGTCTATAGGCCTGTGTTCAAGCCCAGGAACTTAGTTTAATGTTCCTGCACCTACAGAGTATAGAACTGTTGTGGGAAGATAGGCAAAGTGGAGTCAAGCACAAAAGTAATTAACTAGAAAAGTAAGTTGAAAAAGGATCTGGGGTGGGTGGAGTGGAATCAGAAATAGGCAGGCCAAATAGGGAGTGAATTATAGGAGGCCTTCACTGTCAATTGGATCAAGTGCAGAGTAGATACATTCTCAACAGCTGAAAGTGAGCACAGTCTGAGCCAGAGTTCCTTGGATGGCTGGCTACGAGGCTATGAATGAAGGGAATGTGGCTACTGCCAGAATAGCAGGCTACATTCACTGCATCACTTAAAAATTATGTCTCTTCCAGACTCGTAACTTTCCCTGTTTCTGGTGGGCTACAAAGTAATGAATTGCACCATCAGGAGTCCTGCTATTCTAATAAAGTCCTCTACTCTTTCATCTTACAACTAAGCAGTAAACGACAGAGGCTTCTGTGGGGAAATCTTGTCTTTCTTTACAAAGCTCCCCTTCTCTGCAAACTTCACTCCATTTTCAGGACATGATGCAGACTCCGAAACAAACATTGTCTATCATACGCCTTCAAGAGATGGGAGAAAGTCATGGAAGACCATGGACTGAGAGAATTAGTCGAAATCCATGAGGGCCGGCTTAGATTGATGCCCAGGAGAACCACCACCAGTGCCACTTTTGCTTTGTGACAAGTGATGGACAAATATCTGACGGCCAACAAAACATGAAGGTTGTATTCATCAATTTCGAGAAGGCTTAACACCAGCTATCTCATGACAAAGAAGTTGAATAGAGGAATTAAACATTTTTCCTTTTTACAAATCCATGTTGACTTTTCCCAATTTTACTGAGTATTTCTAAATATCCAGTTATAACCTCGTTTCTGATCAATCCTAAAATTTTCCCCATAATAAATATCAACCTGACTAGTCTACAATTTCCTGTTTTCTCTCTCTCTCTATTTGAAGACAGGGGTTACATTTATTACTTTCCAGTCTGGTGGAATGCTCCTGTACAAGAGAATTTTGGAAAATGAACACCAAAGCATCTGATACCTCACTAGCTCCCTCTTTTAAGGCCCTCAGGTGAAATCCATCCAGAAATGGAGACTTGTCAGCCTACAGCCACATCAGTTTGCATTCCCTGTGATTGTAATTTCACTAGGTTACTCTCTGCTTTCTGCCTCCTGATTTTCAGCTATTACTGATTTTTTTTTGCATTTGCTATAGAGAAGACAAAGCAAAATATTTGATAAATTCTTCTGCCATTTCCTTATTATCTACTTTTGACTCCCTATTCTCAGTCTCTAGAGGTCCAATATGTACACATCTTACTCTTTTCCTTTTCAAGTTCCTGCAGAAAGTGTTGCCACCTGTTATTACATTTCTAGAGTGATTCATCCCATACACTTAATCTGTCTATTCTACTTCTTTGAAGTACCATACGAAGTGTATAAAGGAACCTGTAGATACATTGTACTTGGTTTTCCAGAAAGCATTTGATAAGCTGGGCATTGAAGGTTATTGTGAAAAATAAAAAACTCTGGTGTAGTGGGCAACATGGATAGAAGATTGACCAACAGAAAACAGAGTATGAATGAATTGGTCTTTGCCTGATTTGGTAAGATGTGATGAGTGGAGTCTCATAGGGATGCATGCTAATGCAATTTACATCAATGCTGATGACAGCAAAGTCATGAGTAATACTTTTTCTTTTAACCTTAGTTATTCTCTACCACTCTATACATTCTCACCAATCATCTGACCTGCTACTCAGTTGCATGCCTTCCCTAGCTTTCTTAGGTAGCTATGGATGGTGGGTTTTCCCTTTAGGATTTTTCTTAATAGTAAGGACATACTTATTCTGAACTATTCCCTTAAATATCTGCACTGTGTCTCAACTAGTCTCTTCCCGAGAATACTATGTCAATTCACTTGCAATTCACTAGTATGCCACTTCATGAGGCTATAGTCTAGTGGCATTATCACTGAGCTATTAATCCAGAGGCCCAGGTAACGATCTGGGAACCTGAGTTTGAATCCTACCACAGCAGATGGTGGAATTTGAATTCAGTGAAAAAAATGGAATTAAAAGTCTAATGACCATGAATTAACTGTCAATTGTTGGAAAACCCCATCTGGTTTATTAATGTGTTTTAGGGAAGGAAAGTGCCATCCTTATCTTGTGATAATGGCCCATCCTTACCTTACTGGCCTATATCCGAGTCAGACCTATAGCAATGCCGGTGGCTCTTAAGTGCTCTCTAGGATGGGCAATTAATGCGGCCTAGCCAGCGACACCCCTCAGTGAACGAATAAAAATAAAACTACCAGGTGTAGAAACACCTGCTGAAACACCTGCTTCCTGGTTTGCTGCAGAATGTACAGTTCATAGAAATTGCCCCAATACATTATGAACACATTTCCTTGACTACCATTCCCAATCTAATTTGCTCACTGTATGGTTTTATTATTATTCATTCTGGGGATGTGGGTGTCACTGGCTGGATTAGCATTAATTGGCCATTTTGAATTGCCAAAACTGGCTTGCTGGAGGCATTTCAGAGGGCAATTAAGAGTCAGTCATAATGGATCTGGAGTCACATGTAAATCAGACCAGGTAAGGACATGGGATTTCTATTCCTGAAGGGCCAGATGGGTTTTTACAACCAACAATAATTGTCATGGTCACCATTACCGAGATTAGCTTTTCAATTAATTGAATTTAAATTTCATCGACTGCAATTGTGAAATTTAAACTTGTTTCTCCAGGGCATCACCTTTAAATTATTAGTCCAGTGACATTACTGTGCACTAACACTTAATCCGAGCTAGGAAGCAAAGTTACTAAGGGAAGCAAGGTTAGAAATCACGAGGACTTCTTCCAACCAATTTGTACTTGAGGGTATGCCAGGAGAGTGGAAGATTGCAAATTTTAACTCTTCTTTGCAAAGGACAGAGTTTAAGCCTGGTAACAACAAGCCGGTAGCTGACTGTCAGCTGTGGAAACACTTGCAGACAATAACCTATGAGAAAATTAGTTGGCATTTGGAGGAGCATGGGTTAATAAAGTCAGGGCGGATATGTTAAAATTTATTCACAGATGTTGAACTTGATTAAATTCCTTGAAGTAATACAGAAAGCTGGTAAGATTAGTGTGATTAATATATATATATGAACTTCCAAAAGGCACATAATGTACCACTATAACAATGCAGTCACTCCGAACGTATAATGGTCTTGAGAGTTGAGATCCCTTGTTTAAAATGTAGTCAGTTCACTCATTAAAGTAGTAGCTGAACTTTGCTTTTTTTTAAGCTGCCCTTTCATTGCAGTTGTTTGCTTTTACTACCAAAGCTTTAAAACTGCTCTCTCTGGAGGTTGTCTGTCAAGGAATCTTTAGTTATCTGCCAGGAATTATATAGTTGTTCTCATATTATGAGAACTATGGCCATCCAACTGGACATTCTTCTCTTACTGACAACTCTGGAGGAAAAAAGGAGGATCACTTGGGGTTCTTCGCCAAATTACCTTAGATATTAAAAGACCAAACTTTATCTCCCAATTCATATTTTTGGATCATTACTCCAGTCACATAAACATTCTGCTACCACACCCACATTTTGTTCAAATGTATATACTATTTTAAGCCCAGCAGAACTTGGGCTCACAGCATCATTTACATTTTCATAACGTTATTGGCTAAAATCATAGTTTTGAAAGGGTTAATGTTAAAGATTGTTTTAGGCCCCACTCAATCCAATATTATCAGCAATCTTGAGTAAATAATTCTCAAGGAGTCTTGTTCTGGATCCTGATAGGATCAGATATATCATCCCTAGCTCTGGTTAGTGTTAACAATAATGTCTAACCAGCTAATGCCACTTGCATCTAATGCTAAGAAGCAATAAACAAAATCTTAAGACAAATGCCTCTTGTTAAGGCTATTTGTTTATCCTCTACCATTACGAGCTGAACCGGCCTTCAGCCATAGGAGGGAAAAGAGGATTTTTTTAAACCAGACAATGGGAAGAATGTGGCACTTATGCCCAAAGGAAGTGGTTTAGATGAATAGCAGAGATGCAATTAAGAGGAAGGTAAACATGTATATAAGGGAGCATGGCAAAGACAGTTATTGCCACATCCACCCTTCCAAGTGACATTTTAATTTATTTTTCTTAAGTTTTTGTTTCAGTAAGTTTCTATTGCATTTCTTTTAGTTTCCATTGATTGGTTGATTTTGCCCCACATAGGGTCATCTAACTCATTTAAGTTGTTTCATTTAAGAGTAGAAAAGGGGGATTGCTGGTAGTACTCTATCGCAACCATAACTGCCAATGGTTGGTACTGCAACACGCGATAGCGTGATCAACAGTAGGGATCAATACATAAATGCCTCAAGATAACAATGGTGAAAAAAAGTCATTTGGCCCAAGAAAAGTTTCGGAAGTGAGTTTATTTCATGTAAAACTTTACTGCTTCAGACAGTCAACAACTGCTAGCCTAGAAACAGAGATGCAGTCTGAAGAGCTTGGAAAGAACTGCAGCATAAAAACATGACTGCCAGCTAAAACCTTCACATCAGAGAGCTGGTAAGAGGCACAGGAATGACAGTGGGAGACAAGAATAGTGCAAAAAGACTAACCACATTGCAGTTACATTACTTGATCTCATTCATGGTTTGGTTGTAAAACAACAGGTTTGGTACTCCAGAAATAAAAGTAAAGGGCCCTATGGAAAGGAAAAAATACCTTAAACTGATGGTGCAAAAGACCAAAGGACTGGTAGTTATAGAAAGTAAAGAGGACCATTTACCACTTGTGATAGGTGATATTGTCATATTGAGCACACTCCATGAGGCACATTTACAGTAACAACTTCAATGGCCATTAAATTAACCTATACTGAAAGTGCATCATTGGGAACATTGTGGACCAGATTGATAGCATCAAAAGGGCAAATGAAAAGAACTTACAACATAAGAGTCTGACACATGAAGTTAGTAACAATAATTTTAAGACTGATAGGGCTTCAGTTAACTTAGTTGGCTGGATGGCTGCTTTGCAATGCAGAGTGATGCCAACAGGGTAGGTTCAATTCCCAGATAACAAGGTGTAGAGCTGGATGAACACAGCAGGCCAAGCAGCATCAGAGAAGCAGGAAGGCCGACATTTCCAACCTAGACACTTCTTCAGAAATGAATTTCTAAAGAAGGGTCTAGGCCCAAAACGTCAGCTTTCCTTCTCCTCTGATGCTACTTGGCCTGCTGTGTTCATCCAGCTCTACACCTTGTCATCTCAGATTCGCCAACATCTGCATTTCCTACTATCTCAGGTTCAATTCCTACACTGGCTGAGATTACCACAAAGGACCTTCCTTTGTAACCTCTCCCCTTGTCGGAGCCCTGGTGTCCCTCAAGTTAAGCCAGCAACCGCTGTCTCTCTTTAATGTTCAGGTAGGACTATGGCGAATTTACCTTTTAATATGGCTAATTTAAAACTAATTTGATGGGAAACTCTATTATGACTGCAGCCAAAGAATTTCATTTAAAGAAATTGTGGAAAAGAATATGCATTGTGTTTTAGTTTGTCAAAGGTGGGAAAACACCCTTTTTGCTTGTGAAGAAGCTGGAAAACTCCAACTAGGCTACAAAAAGCAAAGAAGATTCTACTTTGCCCACAGAAAGGAGCAACTAGTAATGTGAATGTGAAAAAGATAATGAAACCCCCAAAATGTCGGAGATTGCTATTTAGCAGAATTTAAAATGAAAAGCATTGACACAATACAGTATTGCTATAATACAGAACATAAAGCTTTATTAGAAAAGAATACAGAATGTCTTAATAAGAGTTTAAAAACTTATTAAGCAAGCACAAGAATACAACTTTGTAATAATTGAATTTAAAAGCTTAAGGAAACTTTAAACTAAGAGAACATAAAACAGCATTAAGATGTTGTGAGGTTCTGAGCCAGCTAATTACAAACAGGATTTAGATATAGCAAATTTAAAGCAACTTTGCACAATAAAGTAATGAAAGGTTCAATTATCTTCTCTATGGAAATGATATTCTCTGGCATATACAAAGACGTAATTTTATATCCAGAAAAGCCACTTTTTGATGTTCCTGTAGTGTAGCGTACAGAAAACTCAAATTTCACTGCTGATGGAAGCATTCAAACAAAAACATATAATTAGCAATTTAATCACCAGTCATTTCAAAACAAGAGTGAAATGGTTATCTGAATTTCAATCCAGTCATCATCAAATCAATAATACACCATGGACTTATGACCCAAGTATTTCATAACAAATCATTGTACCTGAAATCAAGATTTGTCAGAGCAGTACATCAGAAGAAAGGGTTTGAAATTGACCAGATCCTTCATTAACTACAAGACAACAACACATTATCTTGCTTAATATATAATGCAATTATCATAGTCGTTGAGTTAATGGTATTTACGACTCCAAACTAAATGTTCTGGACAAAACTAACATCGTTTTCACTGTTCTGACAGAAGAAGGAGACTTTGGAAAGAAAAGTTACAAATCCAATGTTTTTCAAAACATTCAGGTATCTTAATGGTTATCTAGTATCTTAAGGAACTAAGTTTAGCCAGTCTTCAAACCCTGTATGCACCTGTAGCATTGACATACCTTGAGCATTTCTTGTAGGAACTGTGTGTTTGTTTCATGTAAACTCCCTCAGATCTATAATTCTTTAAATATAAAATATACTTTAAATATTTATTCCTTGATAGTTCAGAAAGGATATCTAACACTGAATAACATAGTTCAGAAACAGCTTGATTCAATTCTCAGCTTCTGCAATCATCTTCTCAATTGGAATAATGGCAGAAGCTGTATTGTTGGCCTGTGTCCTTGAATGAGAGAACTCACCCTTGATTTGATGAAGGGCTCTGGATATTAAATCCAGAACCTTAGCTGATTTCACTTGTGAGTAGCATTGCCAACTGCAATATCCAGGTTCAACTAACTGGCATTTCCAGAAATATTGCACAGCATTGTACTGGCAAGTGGCAGAAATGAAGGTGGGAGAGCACGGTAAAACATCTGGGAGGCATGACAGGGTGATTCCCAGCTTTGTCTCAAAATGGTCATCTGGCATCAGATAAAGTCACTCAGAAATGGAAGATGGTTTGCATGACTTAGGAAATTTGCTTAAGACTCAAGAGGAACTTATAGAAGCGGCCTAGGAGGGGAGTGGGAATATAATAATTGTAACAAGGTCAGCCAGCTGGACATCACAGAGTATGGTCCTCCAGAGTGTCCTTGCTGACAAATAAAAAGGGGACTATCAGAGTTACTGCCATTCTGAGAGCTGACTCTAAAGAAGTAGTACTAAAGTCAAGGACTGGTCACATGTAAATAAAGGATGACTAGGAGATGGGAAATTGGCCTCTGAAGTCATGTCAGTGGTAACAAGGGTAGAGCATGAACCTGAAGAAACACACTCAGAACAGTTGTCTTTGAGTTGGGGTAAGCGTAGCTTACATCATGCCTTAGTTTGGGAAGCTTGGCTTGTTCAATCTGTTGTCAAAACTGGCCTCAGCATGTGGAAAGAACGCATTATTTTTTCCTGGGCAATTGACAATTGTGTCAGATGAAAAGCAAGGAGTAATTCTGCTGACAGTTTGTGCAGTTGCAAACACTAAAATCTGTCAGAATGGACAGACATTTTTCAGGAATATTACGGCTGCATGCCTCTTCAATTTGAAAATACTGTTGTTTTCATTTGCTAATTAATGAATCAGGGGAATTCGTACTGGGATTTTTGAATAGGTTTAGATGACACTCAGAAGCCTGGGATTTAGATTAACCCTTAATAAGATGCTTAGAGCCCAATTAGAATGTGGGATTAATGATGTAACTATACAAAGACACCTATTATCTGAAGTTCAACTGAACTTCAAACAGGCACTACAACTGGCTTTAGCATAAAAAAATGAAGCATGTGGAGCGTATGTGTTATAGGGTACTCTGATGGAAGTGGAGGCCTCACCAGTTCAACTGGGCTTGGGGGACACTACTTGTGTGTAGGCAAGTGCATTGCCTCACTCAGGAGATATCCTGCTCAGAGGAACTCTAGCTCAGCCCACAGCAAAACCCCAAAACAAAGCCAAGCCTCGGTCATTTGTTTAAAATTTTCTTCAGGATCCTGCCAGCAAAGTATTGTAGTTGCTGCCAGTTTGTGGACTCAAGACAGCTAGAGGAGTTCAGAGACATAAATTGTGTAATATTACACAGGTCAGTATCCAGGAAATTCATCTATCTAAAGATGATTTGGAATTGCTTAGGAATATCCAAATCAGAACCAATTATCAAAATAAACATCTGGTTAAATGGTTATCTGGTTCTAATGGAGGTTGATACTGAACTGGATCTGGACTAGTATTGCTCTGGAATCCAGCCCTTAAATTTACACAAGACTTCGGCTAGACTGAGAATCTATACTGGGTAACCTCTACAGATTAAGGGTATAACTTCGGTTCCAGTCTCTTATGAAAAGCAATGATTCACTTACCACTAATTGTAGTAAAAGGCTCGGGTCCAAGTTGGATGGGATGAAATTGGTTGCAAGAGATTCACTTAGATTGGTTTTAGTTAGAAAATGGCTGCCTGAGTGAAGTCCTAATTAATTACCCAGAAGTTTTACAGGAAGGTCTTGGAACTATCAGAAGAACTAAGGCTACCTAGCATGCTGACCAGGAAGCAATTCCACGATTCTGCAAGGCTTGCCCATTACAGGCAGAAATCAGAAGGTTGGAAAGTGAGGGAATCATCAAACCAGTCCAGCTTGTGGAATAAGCAGCAGTCATACTGATTGTAAAGCCTGACAGGTTGGTTCATGTTTCTGGGGATTGTAAACAAATGGTAAACTGTTTCTAGTAGCTTGATAAATACTTAACTCACCAGGATTTATATGCATATATGGCAGCAGGAGGCTGCACTTCATGAAGCTAAACACACACCACACTTACATGAAATTGCATTTAGATGAAGATTCCCAAAACTATACCATAATTAATACCCATAAGGGCTTGGACCAATATATGAGACCACCATTTGGGATATTGTTAGCCTGTACAATTTAGAACACTTTCGAAGGTCTACCTCAAGTCACCACTCACCTAGCTGGTGTTCTAATAATAGGGAAAACTGGCAAGGAACGCTTAGATTTTGGATTCAGACCCAAGGCTTTTTTTTGAAAGGTGGGCACATGCGCAAGAATGGAAAAAGGTGTTCCATGACCCCAAGTGATCTACTTAGGGTTACAGAGTTGCCGAGACCTGGTTACACCCATCAGAAGAAAGTGAGGCCAGTCAAATGTGCCCTGGCTCCCATATCTATCCAGGAGGTTGGGTCATTTCTTGGGCTGATACTTTACTACGGAACGTTCACACATGACCTTGCCTCCATCCTGGCACCTTTGCAACTCTGTTTTTTTGATAAAGTCAGCTTTGGAAATGGTCGCATAAACAAGCTCTAGATTTCAGTGAAAAGTAAGGAAGCAGCATCTCTGAATACAATGGGGCCTTGATCAGATGGGCCAATGGGCCAAGGAGTGGCAGATGGGATTTAATTTGGATAAATGTGAGGTGTTGTGTTTTGGTAAGGCAAACCAAGGCAGGATTTAGATAGTTAATGGTAGGGCCCTGGGAAATATTGCCGAACAGGGGCCTAGGGGTGCAGGTGCATAGTTCCTTAAATGTGAACTTGTAGGTAGACATTGGTGAAGGAGGCATTTGATATGCTTGCCTTAATTGGTCAGCGCTTTGAGTAAAGGAGTCATGACGTCCTGTTGCAGCTTTCAAGGACATTGGTAAGGCCACTTTTAGAACATTACATTCCATTCTGGTCACCCTGCTACAGGAAGGATGTTGTTTAAACTCGAGCGTGCAGAAAAGATTTACAAGGATGTTTCCAGAGTTGGAGGGTTTGAGCTATAGGGAAAGGCTGAATAGGTTGGGGCTGTTTTCCCTGGAGTGTTGGAGGCTGACAGATGATCTCATACAAGATTATAAAATCATAACAGGCATTGGAGAAGGTGAATAGCCAAAAGATCTCTTTCCCAGGGTAGGGGAGATCAAAACTAACGGGCATATATTTAAGGTGAGAGAGGAAAGGTTTAAAGGGATCTAATGGGTAACTTTATCATGCAGATGGTGGTGCATATATGGAATGAAATGCCAGAGGAAGCGGTAGAGGCTGGTACAATTGCAACATCCAGGTATATACATGGATGGGGATGTTTTAGAGGGATACAGGCCAAATACTGGCAAATGGGACTAGATTAACTTAGGATACCTGGACAGCATGGATAAGTTGGATCAAAGGGTCTGTTTCCAAGCTGTACATTTCTATGACTCTGTAAAGGGAACTAGAATGAAGTCAGGATAGAATTAGCCTAAGTGAACAAGGCGGATAGATTAGCAGGAATGACAGTAAGCAAGCAGTGCCGGATATTTAAGAAATAATTCATGACTCTCAGCAAAATATATCTCTGAAAGAAACAACTTAAAAAGGAGACAAAAGTCAGTGATAGCCCCCAAGACTCTGATCAATCCAGAGCCCAGCAAACAGATCATAAAAAGAGAAAATAAGCAACAAGGGCAAACTTGTGAGGAATATCAAGTAACAACAGAACCTTTTTAAATATATAAAAAAGAAGAGAACTGTAAGTAAACATAGGCCCCTTAGAAGATGAATCTCGGAAGATCGTTATGGAAAAGGCAGAGGAGTTAATCGTATGTTTTGCATCAGTATGTACAGTGGAAGATACTTTGAAAATCCCGTTAGCACTAAAGAATACTGGGGAGGAATCAAGTACCAACACTAAAGTAGTGTTAGACTAACTAATGGGGCTAGAAGACAGGTAAGTCCTCTGGCTCTGATGGCTTGCTTCCTCGGATCCTAAAAGGGACAGCTACAGAGATAGTAGATGCATTTATAAATCCCAAAAATCCATGGATTCCAGACAAGTACCAGAGGATTGGAAAAATGCCAATGGGACACCTCTATTAAAAATTGTAGCAGGTTTGTGCTATCTGAAGGCATAAATACACAAGGGAAAGTTTTAGTGTAAATCAGGTGTGGGAGTTGGTGGTGGTGGGAAAACATGAGATGCATTGCCACATCATTTGCAGTTCATAACTAACTTCATTGTTCTACAATTTGATGTGATTTGAGTAATATCATGAGGAATCAAACAAACTATGACAGTAATGCCACTGGCTAGGGACTCAGTGATGGATGTTTCAATTATCCTCAGTCTCCCCCCATGAGGATCATCACATGAAACCATATCCATCTCTAGATAACAAAGTGTGGAGCTGGATGAACACAGCAGGCCAAGCAGCATTTCAGAGTACAAAAGCTGATGTTTCGGGCCTAGACCCTTCATCACCCTTCTCTGATGAAGGGTCTAGGCCCGAAACATCAGCTTTTGTGCTCCCGAGATGCTGCTTGGCCTGCTGTGTTCGTCCAGCTCCACACTTTGTTATCTTGGATTCTCCAGCATCTGCAGTTCCCATTATCACATATCCATCTCTACTGGTTTTTCTGCTATTGCTGTCTATCAGGGGTCAGCTTTCTCTGTAAGAGACAGCAAAGTGTCTGTGTTTAGGTAACATGCTTTTCATAGCTGACAGTATATTAGAAGCTGAGGTGTGGGTGCATTGTAGTGAGAGGAAACACATGAATGCCTGTCTGTTAACTTTGTAATTATTATGTTATGCATTGCATAGGCAGAGAGTTTGGCAGTACTATTAATTGAATATGGCATCTGAAGATGCACTGAGGCCAAAGGTCCAGTTTCAAGTCCGACCTGCCTTGAAGCCATATTATGTGTCTGAACAGTTGAGTAAAAATATTTTTGCCCCACTACCTTTTACCATGTACGCAAGTTATTTGATTTTCAGAACTGTATATAAGTGCTTGGTGTCAAACTCTTGGCATTAACTTTCATGTCTGTCCACTCTCACTGCTTCAGAGGTTACAAGAACAGAAAATACTGAAGAAACTCAGCAGGTCTTCAGTATCTGTAGAGAGAAAAAGTTAATGTTTTGAGTCCAGTGACCTTCTTCAGGACTGTTTTCACTGTCTCCTTAATATCTCACAGTTCAGTCTCTAGTAATAAGGTCTCCAGTGTCATATTTGAAATCACAGAATCTCTCTCTGTTCTGTTTATGCAGTTACTAAGGTGTCTTTCTTCATCTCTCATTCTTCTCTGCCAATTGAAGAGGTGTTTTTTTTCTTTATTCATTCACGAGATGAAGGTGTCATTGGCTAGGCAGCATTTATTGCCCAGACGGCAGTTAAGCATCAACCACTTTGCTGTGAGCCAGGAGTCACATGTAGGCCCGACCAGGTAAGGCAGTTTCCTTCCCTAAAGGACATTACCAGAAGGGCTTTTCCTGACAATTTACAATGGATCCATTGTCATCATTAGATTCTTAATTTCAGATATTTATTGACTTCAAATTCCACCATCTGCGGTGGCAGGATTTGGAATGTTTTCTGGGTCTCTGGATTAACAATCCAGCGATAACGCCACTAGGCCATCACCTCCCTGGCTTTATGATACACAGGCTACCTTTAAAGTAGAGATAACAAGGTGTAGAGCTGGATGAACGCAGCAGGCCAAGCAGCATTAGAGGAGCAGGAAGGCTGACATTTCAGGCCCAGACTCTTCTTCAGAAAAACTGCAGATACTGGAGTCAGAGATAACACTGTGGAGCTGGAGGAACTCAGCAGGCCAGGCTGCATCACAACAGCAGGACAGTTGACATTTCAGTTCAGGGCCCTTATTCTGATTTCTGAAGCCTTTCCATCTGTCATCACAAATAGTACTATTGACGTCAAAGGTGGAGGTAGTAGAGAAGTAGATAGAGCAGAAGTACTAAAAGGTCGACAGTACTCGAAGTAGAAAAGTCATCTTGGTGTGAACAACAGAAATAGCTGGAGAAACTCAGGAGGTCAGGCAGCATCTGTGGAGGAAAAAAGCAGTCAACTTTTCAGAACCAGTGACCCTTCTTTAGAACAAATTAGTCTGATCAATGGTCATTGGACTTGAAACATTAACTGCGCCTCTCTCTCAGCAGATGCTGCCAAACCTGCTAAGTTTCTCCAGTTAGTTTGGTTTATGTTTGTTTCAGAAAAGTCATTTTGTTTAGGGATCTGATTATCTGAATTACCTTAACCTCATACAAAGTGGTACAAGACAAATCAGATTAGAAGATGAATGCATGGCTCAGAGTGATGTCAGACAAGTGGGTTCTAGTCTATGGGAAGCTGGCATCAATATTGGGGAAAGTAGTATCAGCACTTCAGGGTAACCACCTGAACCATACTGGGTTGATGTTATTTGAGCCATGTAACTAGGGAAGTAGAGAGTAATTTGTGCTTAAAAAAATGATGAGGAAGGGATCAAATTTGGATATATCTAGATCAATGAACTCACGACACAAAAATGATATCAGTTTTAGAAAGGATAAATAGGCTTCTTCAAGAAATGGTAGAGACTACAAATCTAACAGTGAATTAACAGATAAGGCTGGAGATTAGAAACATGCATAAAACTAAACACACTATCTAATGCACACAATTTTCAATAAATAAACAGAAATTGAACTGCAAATGCACACAAAATAGATACAATCTGACAGCCAGAGAGATGGCTGCAAGATTGGTATCTCTGTTAGCTAATGACTCTGTTAGCTAATGATGGTAATAGACAGGGATAACCAATTTTAAGATGTGAAAATGGTTTGGCAAGAGATGAAGGATGGTAAAGGCAAGATGTCACTTGCGTGATTGTTGTACAGGCCTCCTAATATTAACTACATCAATTATGACAACTATGTCCAAAAAGCACAGCATCAATCACAGAAAATTTTAATCTAGATACAGACTAGAAAAGTCACAGAGGCAGACGAAGCCAAGAACAGGTCATAGAATATTTTAGGGGATAAATTCTTAGAACAGCACATTCTGGTACAAACCAGAGAGCAGCCGTTACTAGACCCGTTGCAGTACAGTGCCTGGAATGAGCAGGTTGTCTAATGAGAAAATATTGGCTGGCTAGGCTTTTATCCAGTGGAGTTTACAAGACAGAGGCAACTTGATCAAAACATACAAGATCTTGAAAGGACTTGACAGAGTAGTTGTAGAGATGTTTCTTCTGGTGGGAGAATCTAAAACTAGGAGTCACTGTTTAAACATAGGTGGTCAGTCAGTTAAAACAGATGAAGCATCTTTCCCCCCCAGAGTCACCAGTCTTTGGAGAGGCAATGGAAGCAGAGTCCATAAAGATTTTTAAGCCGGGGTAGGTAGAGTCTTGCTGGCAAGAGGGTGAAAGACTATCAGGGATAGGCTGGAAAGTGGATTTAAGATTGCAGTCAAATCAACTGTGATCTTATTACATGACAGAGCTGGCTCGAGAGGCTGAATGGGCTACTTTCGCTCCTGCAGGCAACTGAAAGAAACAAAATATAACTTGCAGAGATCCTCACCAGAAATTCCAATTTTCCTTGGGTATGGAGGACGTGCTAGAAGACTGGGGTGTTAAAAAGATTACGTCATTAATCAAAACATGGGAAGGGAACAGACCTGCAATGCGTGGAGCTGGATGAACACAGCAGGCCAAGCAGCATCTCAGCTTTTGTGCTGCTGGACCTGCTGTGTTCATCCAGCTCCACACTTTGTTATTTTGGATTCTCCAGCATCCGCAGTTCCCATTATCACTAGACCTGCAATGCGAGAGCCCATCGACCTAACGTTGGCAGTGTAAAAACTTACAATAAAATAAGTCTCAGAAATGACAGCGAAATTCTCAAAGAGAGCATGGCAATCGGCAAAAGAACCAAAAGGAGCACTGAAGGAAGCAACGAAATTGCCGGGCAAACTCAGTAGGTCTGGCAACATCTGTGGAGAAAAAAAGACCCGAGTTTGTTCAGCAAGTTTTTGTTTCAACATCCGCTAATTTTCTTTTTAATTTTCTCATAGAACTGAGATTTCTTTTCAACCAAGTTAACAATTGTTACTGAAAACAAAAAAAAAATTCTGGAGATTACAGCCGGTCAGGCAGAATTCGTGGCGAGATAGCAAACTAACGTTCTGATGCTGACTGACCGGCTGTGATCTCCAGCATTTTTAGCAATAATTTCCTCCCACGTTGTGTAACAATTGTTACGACCTGGAATGCCTTGTTTGGAATAATGTGCCGATGAATAATAATTTACAAGGTGCAGTTAGGGGGGGGAAGAGGAAAACTGTGTGGTAAGAAATAAAACAGGAGTGGGGAGGAGTGTGTTCAATTAGCTAGTTGCTTCAAAGAGCCGGTTCAAGAACGATAGGTCGAACAGCTTGGTTTACTACACTATTACATAAATTTCAATCACTTCTTGATGCATTACTCAATAAACTTCGCGGTACTTCCTGCTCGTGCAACGATCAGTGCCCAGGTTTAAAAACGTTATTAAATTCTTTGCAGCTTAGACAGTCCGTTCAATCATGAAACATTAAAGATAAGGAAGTTTAGAATGAGACCACACAAGGCAATTCTAACGTTTCGTGATTCAGCAGACTTCTTTAAATTGTCGTTCTTAATATGACAAGCTCCGAACATTACGCAATCGAGGGCACTCCACTACATTTTAACTTATCATTTATCAGTAAAAGGCAGATTACTACTCACAGGCACGACCCCAGTCTGGATCCAGAAGCAAGTGGAATATAGAGCCATATTGATGTGAGCTATCAGGATGACGAATCCCGATTTACTGCCTTGCTCTGGAATTGCCATGATCTCCAAGCGCAGGCAGGATTCCTATCTGTTTTGTGTGATTGCACACCTCAAACTCCTGCGCCTCTATGATCAGCCTGGCTGAATAAACATCTAATTCAAGGTGGGCGGGTGTCCGTACCGACACACAGCACCAGGTGACCGGTGGGAATCCCAACCAACAGGACAAAGCAGAGGGGCGGTACTAACCATCCCACAACGCGGGCACCCAGAAGGCTTACACAACAACTCAATATCCCTCTATCCGTCCCGCCATTGCCAACAGTAGCATGCAATATTTAGCGCGCACTTAGCGTTCCAAGTGGCCCAGCAACAAAAAATTCCGTCTTCTCCCTCACCCCGATTGGAATAAACCAATTCCTCCGCTCTTAATTCGTCAGAGCAACTGCTCATCACCGTCGCTTGGCAGACTGGCCGGTTGCTACCATGGTGAGTATTGGAGATGGTTTGCACGGTATGATGGGAATTGTAGTTCTCGAGGATGAAGCGAGAGTTGTAGGACTACAATTCCCATCACGCATCCAGGGTAGTGGCGCGCTTGTTGTCAGTGAATGGGCCTGTAGAAGGTGTTGCAGAGACCGGAGTCAGTATCTGGGAATTAGGCTATTATCGGGACTAGAGGGATATGGACTCAGAGTCACAACTGAATGAACAAAGAACCGCTGTGCTTTTGGAGCTAGACAATATCTTGTCCACCACTCGGAATTTGTGAGTATTACGGAATGATTGAAAGATGTAGCAGAACACACTGCGCAATCTTCATGCGGAGATATGAATATTTCATGAAACAAATAAGTCTGGAAATCTAGCGTAAAAAGCAACTGTTATAACTTATTACTGTAGTGCTAACTCATTTCCGTGTAGAAGACATCAGGCCATCATCGCCTTTGATCACTCTTGGTCGTTTTATCAAAGTGACATCGCTCACAACAGAGCCGAGAAGTGAGTATTAGCAGAACATGCAAATGAGAGCCGTTAGAAAGACGAACAGGGCTGCGATATTTTTTTGGTTACCCGAACCAGTTCTGCCATTCGGTAATATCTTGTTGATCTGGATGCTCAATTTCACATTCTTGCCTATGTCACATTATTCCCTTGTAGATTACTAATTTGTCTAATTTAGCCTTCAGTATACTAGTGCCCCGGCCTCCATTGCTCTATACCATAGAAAAATCCAAGCATGAGTAAACTTCACAATCCCCCCCCCCCCGCCCTTTCCAGATTCTTCCACTGAGCATTTACCCGGTCAAGCCTCCTTAGAATCTTAGATAACACGGTGTAGAGCTGGATGAACACAGCGAGCCAAGCAGCAAGGCTGACGTTTCCGGCCTAGATCCCTCAGAAAATTTTCTGAAACGTCAGTCTTCCCGTTCCTCTGATGCTGCTTGGCCTGCTGTGATCATCCAGCTCTACACCTTGTTATCTCAGATTCTCCAGCATCTGCAGTTCCTACTATCTCCTTAGAATCTTCACGTGTTTCAATAAAGTTGCCAATAACTAAAGGCCCAAGTACTACACCATTCTGTGATAGAACTCTTTCATTCTTGGGAATCAGCCCTGGTGCACAAATGCAGAACTCTAATAATGTGACCTGCCTGTGACCTTCTAAATGTTCCATTACTGTTTTAATGCCAAATTTGGTTGAATTTTATCAGGCTGTGATGAGATCTTTCTTGGAATCGGGTGAGATTTTGAGGGCCGTCTCAATGTTAAGGTCACTGCATCTTGTACAGTCTTGTCAAACAACATGGTGAAATTATTTAAATCATTTATCAATAGCAATGAGTTGCAATCTTACCAGACAAACTAGCTGTCATGAAAAGTCGACCAGAGTAGGTTTAGATGGCTTCAGTTCATTACTTGCTGCAAAAGACCTATGTTTTGCCCATAGAAAAACTGTACCTTAGGACACAATTCACCAATACCACCCTTATGTACCCTTCCATCGTGTACAGTAGATCTTGACTTTCAGGGTGCCATTGCCACCATCCTGGCATTCTCAAATGCAGGTTTATCTACCAGGACACACTGGCAGCACTGTACACCTATATTGGATGCAGGTACCTCTGAGAGACAGGAACCCATTCCGTGCTGTAGACTAAACTATCGTCCATGGCTGCTCCCTTGCTTCCTTCACGTGCAATCACCCTGGTCCCTACTGGCATTCCTTGTCTTACTGTACAGTGCCTTGAATTGACAGCTGACACAGTCTCACAACCAGTCAGGTGGCCATGCTGTGCAGCAGTCCTCAGTCAAGGGTGTCTGCTAAGTGTAAGGTAGTGAAGAACAAAGCACCACACTTACCCTGTCAGAGCAGAGGAGATTGTTCACCTTCCGGCAGCACTGTAGCCAGTCCTGCTTATTTTGGAGAAAGCATTGACTATCTGGTGATCTCTGACCATTCTGGCATGGTGTGGTGGTGTGGCCTCTTCGGCTGGTCACCTGGGAATAGGACTGCTGTTCTGTTGACCATTCAATCTACAAAGACCCCCAGGTTTCTCTCAGAAGGGTGGCCAGCCTCCCTCTCTCTGACATTTTTCCTGACTTCAATGACTGACAGGATAGCTTTGGAAAATGGAGCAACCACAAGGGATGCTAGTCTTAGGGAGGATCTCCATGGAACAGCCCGTGGTGAGATGGGATGGATTCTGACAGGATTTTTGCTGTGATGGTTGAAATGCCAATTAACATGTTAAGTTTAGTACAATTTAATGAGAAAACTCACTTGGTTTTGCTGCAAGAATAACCCGGCCAAACTTGATACAACTTGAACTTAGACATAAAAACCATGAGGTTCAACTTCAGAAGATGTAGGATCAGCAACAGGCTATTTAGAACATTTGGTCTTCTTCCTCGACATAAATCCCTGATGTGATAATCAACCCCACTTAGCTCTATTTTCTCACATTATCCTCACAATTCTTGACTTCCTTACTGAAGAGAAATCTGCCTATCTCAGCCATGAACATAGTTAACAACATAGCCTCCATTGTCCTCTGCAGTAAAGAATTCCATTGGTTCACTATCCTTTGAGAGAAATAGTTTCTCATCATCTGTCTTAAGTGGGGATCCCATTACTCTGAGATTATGCCCCCTAGTCCCACACTCTTCCCACAAGGAGAAACAGCCTCTCATGCACCATGTGACGTTCCCTAAGAATATTGTGTTTCAAAAAGGTGTCCTCTCATTCTTCTAAATTCAAATGGGTACAAGCCCAACCTACCCAATCTCTCATCATAAAATCCCATCCTGCCTGGGATCAATGTAGCAAACCTTCTCTGGACTGTCTCGATACCAATATATCTTTCCTTTGATAAAGGGACCAGAACTGTTCACTGTATTTCAGGGGTGTGGTTCATCTCTTGTACAGTTTTATATATTATGTATAACTTTATATTTTATTCCATTTGAAATAAAGGCCAATAATTCATTCACCTGCATATTATCCACTGAACTTGAACGCTCGTGATTCATGCACAAGGACCCCACAGTGCTGCAGCTTTCTGTAGCCTTTCATTTCCTTATTTAAATAATATTCACTTCTTCTGTTCTTCATGCTAAAGTGCATAACCTCACCAACATTATGTTCCATCTTCCAACTTTTTACCTACTCACTTAGCCTACTGCATCCCTCTGTAGACCCCTTGTCTCATCCTCACTAATTGCTCTCCCACCTACTTTTGAGTCATCCGGAAACTTGACCTTCAATTTCACATCCAAGTCAATATATATTGTAAATAACTGTGGCTTTATCCACAATTCCTGTGGCACTCTTACTTGCAGGTTGCCATCATTAAAATACCCATTTTATCCTAAATCTGTCTATTAGCAACCCTCTAAAATGCTTAATATTCTACCTGCAACACCATGATCTCTTATTAAGTGATCTAACGTGCGATATCTCATCAAATGCCTTTTGGAAATCTAAATATATTACACCTCCTGGTTCACCTTTATCTATCCTCTATTATGACTTCAAAAAATTCTAATAAATCTATCAGGCATGATTCCCTTTTGTGAAGTGTTTTTGGAGCACTAAGGTCAGTAGATTAAGGTGCAGAGATGGCCTTTAGTAGAGAAATGTGCTCTTCCTGTCAGATATGGGAGACTAGGGAGAATTTCAATGTTTTTCATGATTTGTGAATCCTATTGATCTCATGGATTGGTTGAAGCAGCAGTTAGAGGCCATGAGGAATTTACAGGAACCAGGGGTGTGATGGATGGCAGTTTCAGGAAGGCCAAAAAATTGCAAATACAGTTGGGTAGATGGGTTATCTCTAGGAAAGTCAGGGCAGGATTTATATGCTTAATGGTAGGGCCTTGGGGAGTGTTGCTGAGCAAAAAGACCTTGGGGTGCAGATTCATAGTTCCTTGAAGGTGGAGTTACAGCCAGACAGTCTGATGAAGAAGGCATTGGGTACGCTTGCCTTTATTGGTCAGTGCACTGAGTATAGGAGTTGGGATGTCATGTTATGGCTGTAGAGAATATGGTCAGGGCACTTTTGGAATACCGCATTCAATTCTGGTTTCCCTGCTACAGGAAAGATGTGGCTAAACTTGAAAGGGTGCAAAACAAATTACAAGGATATTGCCAGGGTTGGAGAGTGTGAGCTATAGGGAGAGGCTGAACAGACTGCGGCTGTTTTCCCTGGAGCTTTTAAGCTGAGGGGGGACTTTATGGAGGTTTATAAAATCATGAGGGGCATGGATAGGGTGAATAGCCAATGTCTTTTTCCCAGAGTAGGGAAGTCCAAAACTAGAGGTCATAGGTCTACAGTGTGTGGGGAAAGATTTAAATGTGACCGAAGGGGCACCTTTTTCACACCGAGAGTGCTGTGTGTATGGAATAAGCTGCCAGAGGAAGTGGTGAAGACTGATAAAGCTACAACAGTTAAAAGGCATCTGGATGAATACATGATTAGGAAAGTTTTAGAGGGACATGGGTCAAATACTGGCAAATAGGCTGGATTAATTTAGGATATCTGATCGGCATGGTCAAGTTGGACCAAACGGTTTGCGTCCGTGTTGCACAATTCTATGACTGTACACCATGCTGACTCGGTTTGATCATATATATTCCTAAATGCTCTGTTCTTACATGCTTTACAACAGACTATAACATTTTCCCAATTACAAAGGTTAATCTAACTAGCCTATAGTTAGCTGTGTTTTGTCTCCCTTTTTTGAAGAACGGTGCTACATTGGCCCAACAAGATTGGAAATACCTTTGTAGAATCAAAGCAACCTAGTGCAAGTATCTCCTTTAAAATCCAAGGGTACGACCCAACAGGTCCAGGAGACCTAACAGCCTTTACCTCTCATTAGTTTCCCTCTTGCACCTTTTTCTCTAATGATAATAGATGTGCTTATTTTCTCCCCCTTTAATTACTTGATTATTCATGCTTTTGACTAATTAACTTATACCTAAGCAAGTGAATCTGATACTGCACTCAATTAATATCTACTTGTGAATCTCCAGCAGTGGTAAATGGATAATAACCAAGGGTAGTTGGCTATTTTCTTCCAACCTAACAATTTCCTAGATGTTTTCTAATCAGGCTGTTCAAATATGTTATTGCACACTTGTGGAGAAAATGGGACTTGAACCCAGGTCCCTGGTTCATAGGTAGGGATAACACTACTGCAGCACAAGGTCACCACATTGCATCTCTCCAATGTCCTAGATAGAGATTAGCTAACTTGTTAAATATGGGGGAGTTAAGTCATAGGGTTTAGCTCTCAGACTATAATTCTTTACCAACACTGGCCCATGCAGCAACATTTGTAGGTGAACTGGAGGAGAGTACTTTCAAGGGATAGATATAAAATAAGTGATATTGGAAAGGGGTTATGGGCTATGGGTGACAGGAATGCAAGGAAGTAATTGGAGATGGTTTTACCATCAGCATAGAAAGGTCACTAGGAATGGCAGAGTTGAGAAAGTGGCATGAATGTGAGTAAGACTGTTTATATTGCAAGTCGCTTAGGGAGATCATTCAGTTCAGAGAAGTGACAAGGGAAGTTTTGAATGTTGAAATCACCAAGAACTTAAGAATTGCTCACTATAGCCGCTGAAGAAGGAAAGCAAGGATCAGAGGCAAAAAGGATTTAAGAGAGTTCAAATAAATCAATATGCTGGAAGGAAGAGAAAATACGAAAGGAGAAGGATCAGAGGCAAAAGCATAATTTGGAAATACATGCTATACCACCACTGTGACAATTTAGGAAGATTAAGTCATAGATTTCAGTAAGAAGCATGGTGTTATTGTGCACACAGCACAGTCTAAACCATGATGTTGATACAGTCATTGAGTGGTAGAGAATTGACCACCCAGAATGATGAAAGATGATTGACCTGTAACTTCCATTTTCTCTCTTTATCTATGCATAATGGATACTACTTGCTGAACTCTGCCAGACTTGTTTTCTTTATTTTAGATTTTCAGCATCTGTGGTACTCTGTTCTTTCAAATAAAGAAGCTGCCCAAATGGAAAGGGTGTCTATAAATTTAAACAATGTTAAAATATGAGCCAATTAACATTGATATTCTGCTATTGGTATTCTAGTAGGCACTAATCATTTATTGTGAACACTTGGCACAAACTAATAGTTTATATATGAGAAAGCAATGTGAAGGATCCTTCTTAGAGTTCACCATGCGAAAGGTCATGTGTATTGGTCACTATTGCCATAAAAAGATTGAGCCCTTCCAGTGAAAGTTGGAAAAAGCCAATAAAACAAGAAAAAAATGCACCGCTTTCAGTTCTGATAAGATTATTAGTCTGAAATAGTAACTCTGCTTCTGTCTCCACAGATGAAGTTATAACTGCTGAGTATTTTATTTCCAGTATTTTCTATTTTTATTTAAGAAGTTACCCTACTTTATTTCCATTCCAAACCACTTGACAACAAACTATTTTTCAATGATTTGAGCATCACGTACAGGAAAATAAACAATGATCTTGTTCATTGAGGAGGATGCAAATGCCTGTTTCTGAAGTAGCTTAGAATTGAGTCTTCAGAACCTTTATGTGTCAGAAATGGTGGTTCAGCAGGGTGTTAATCATTGATACATTAAAGAGTAATGTAAATATAAAGTTCAAAATACGAATTCCTCTTGATTCCAAAATTTGCGACATTTTATGCAGCAGATAAAAACAATAAAAGTGCTAGGTTTGGTCAGACATAATTGGAACTGCAGATGCTGGAGAATCCGAGATAACAAAGTGTGGAGCTGAATGAGCACAGCAGGCCAAGCAGCATCTTAGGAGCACAAAAGCTGACGTTTTGGGCCTAGATCCTTCGTTAAAAGGGGGAGGGGGAGAGGGTTCTGAAATAAATAGGGGGAGAGGGGGAGGGGGATTGAAGATGGATAGAGGAGAAGATAGGTGGAGAAGAGACAGACAAGTTAAAGAGACAGGGATGGAGCCAGTAGAGGGTGAGTGTAGGTGGGAAGGTAGGGAGGGGATAGGTCAGTCCGGGGAGGACAGACAGGTCAAGGGGGCGGGATGAGGTTAGTAGGTAGGAAATGGGGGTGCAGCTTGAGGTGGGAGGAGAGGATAGGTGAGAGGAAGAACAGGTTGGGGAGGTGGGGATGAGCTGGGCTGGTTTTGGGATGCATTGGGGGGAGGGGAGATTTTGAAGCTTGTGAAATCCACATTGATACCATTGGGCTGCAGGGTTCCCAAGTGGAATATGAGTTGCTGTTCCTGCAACCTTCGGCTGGCATTGTTGCGGCACTGCAGGAGGCCCAGGATGGACATGTCATCTGAGGAATGGGAGGGGGAGTTGAAATGGTTCGCGACTGGGAGGTGCAGTTGTTTATTGCAAACCGAGCGTAGGTGTTCTGCAAAGCGGTCCCCAAGCCTCCCCTTGGTTTCCTCGATGTAGAGGAGGCCTTGTCCGGAAAGCAGACAAGGGTGGGGACGGAAAAATGTCTTTGGTGGGGGGTCAGATTGCAGATGGTGGAAGTGTCAGAGGAATTGCGTTGTATCCGGAGGTTCCTGGGGTGGTATGTGAGGACAAGGGGGATTCTCTTTTGGCAGTTGTTGCAGGAACTGCGGGAGACACGGTCGAGGGCGTTCTCAACCACTGCTGGGGGGATGTTGCAGTCCTTGAAAAACAAGGACATCTGAGATGTGCGGGAGTGGAATGCCTCATCCTGGGAGCAGAGGAGGCGAAAGAGTTGGGAATAGGGGATGGAATTTTTGCAGGAAGGAGGGTGGGAGGAGGTGTACTCTAGGTAGCGGTGGGAGGAGGTGTACTCTAGGTAGCTGTGGGAGTCGGTGGGCTTGTCGGTTGCCTGAGATTACAGATGAAGGGGGTGGCCATGGATACCTGCATTGGCTCAAGCTATGCCTGCCTTTTTGTAGGTTACGTGGAACAATCCCTCTGCATACCTACACTGGCCTTAAACCCCACCTCTTCCTCCATTACATTGATGACTGTATCGGCACCACCTCGTGCTCCCACGAGGAGCTCGAACAGTTCATCCACTTCACCAACACTTTCCACTCCAACCTCAAGTTCACCTGGACCATCTCCAACACATCCCTCAACTTCCCTGACCCCTCTGTCTCCCTCTGAGGCAACTACCTAGAAACCGATATCCATTTCAAGCCCACCAAATCCCACGGCTATCTAGAATACACCTCCTCCCACCTTCCTTCCTGCAAAAATTCCATCCCCTATTCCCAATTCCTTCGCCTCCACCACATCTGCTCCCAGGATGAGGCATTCCACTCCCGCACATCTCAGATGTCCTCGTTTTTCAAGGACCGCAACTTCTCCCCCACAGTGGTCGAGAACACCCTTGACCGTATCTCCTGCATTTCCCGCAACTCATCCCTCACACCCCGTCCCCACTATAACCGGCAAAAGAGATTCCCCTCATCCTCACATACCACCCCACCAACCTCTAGATCCAATGCACCATCCTTCAACACTTCCGCCATCTGTAATCCGACCCCACCACCAAAGACATTTTTCCATCTCCACCCTTGTCTGCTTTCCAGAGGGACCACTCTCTCCGTGACTCGCTTGTCCGCTCCACACTCCCCTCCAACCCCACCACACCCGGCACTTTCCCCTGCAACCGCAGGAAGTGCTACACTTGACCCCATACCGCCTCCCTTAACCCCATCCCAGGCCCTAAGAAGACTTTCTCCATCAAGCAGATGTTCACCTGCACATCTGCCAATGTGGTATACTGTATCCATTGTACCTGGTGTGGCTTCCTCTACATTGGGGAAACTAAGCGGAGGCTTGGGCACGGCTTTGCAGACCATTTACGCTGGGTTCGCAATTAACAACTGCACTTCCCAGTCGCGAACCATTTCAACTCCGTCTCCCATTCCTCAGACAACATGTCCATCCTGGGCCTCCTGCAGTGCCGCAACAACGCCAGCCGAAGGTTGCAGGAAAAGCAACTCATATTCCACTTGGGAACTCTGCAGCCCAATGGTATCAATGTGGATTTCACAAGGTTTAAAATCTCCCCTCCCCCCAATGCATCCCAAAACCAGCCAGCTCGTCCTGGCCTCCCTAACCTGTTCTTCCTCTCACCTATCCTCTCCTCCCACCTCAAGCTGCACCACTATTTCCTACCTACCAACCTCATCCCGCCCCCTTGACCAGTCCTCCCCGGACTGCCCTTCCCCTCCCTACCTCCCCACCTACACTCACCTCTACTGGCTCCAACCCCTCTACTTTAACTTGTCTGTTTCCTCCCCACAAATCTTTTCCTCTATCCATCTTCGATCCACCTCCCCCTCTCTCCCTATTTATTTCAGAATCCTCTTCCCCTCCCCCGTTTCTGATGAAGGATCTAGGCCCGAAATGTCAGCTTTTGTGCTCCTAAGATGCTGCTTGGCCTACTGTGTTCATCCAGCTCCACACTTTGTTATCTCTAAAGTGCTAAGTTTGATGATTTTGAATTTTTTTCTGCAGGGTGTGGGAGCTCAGAACTCTGGTAGCTTTGACAGACCGGGAAGGAGGAAAACTGATCCAGTCTCAGAACAAGGTAAGCATTGATCAGTAGGTTTCCTATCTATCTATTGATAGATACGAGAAGGAATTATATTTCTCCTAAAATTTACTGGCTGTATCCTTTAGGAATTGTAGCTTTTAACTAACTTAACAATGGGTATAAAATAACGTAATTCAGTGAAAGTGCTGGCAGTATAAGCTATCTCTGTAGATTCATCTATCAACAGCATCTGATCAAACACAAATTTTTTTTCCAAAATTGTTGCCAAACCCCCTCCAACACAGCATAATCCTTGATTTATCAAATTGTCAAAAATACCTTCATTCTAATGATCTGGTGGATGTATTCTGGGAATATAAATCTTTAATGAATGGAATACTGTTTTTAGTAAATGTGACATATGATATTTTCTCATACCACTTTAGGTACCATCATGTACCAAGCTTTTTGCTGTCCTTGCCCTTCTGGATGGAAGTAGGTTTGAAAATGCTGTCTGAAATGCTTTATTATGTGTCAGTAGTGAAGGGAGTGAATGTTTCATGATGTGCCACTCCAGCATACTGCATTGTCCTAGCTAGCGTCTAAGTGTCTTAAATACTGTTGTAGGCAATTGGGAGTATTCCATCATATGCCTGACTTGTACTATGTGGATGATGGACAGGCTTTGGAGAGTCAGGAGGTGAGTTCTTCATTGCAGGATTTCTGGCATCTGACCTGCTTTTGCAGTCACAGCAACACAGATAGTCACCCGAGAGTGGAACTGAATCTGGGTCGCTGGGTCTTGGAGTTTGCGTAATCTCCCTGTGTCTGCGTGGGTTTCCTCCAGGTGCTCTGGTTTCCTCCCATAGGCCAAAGATGTGTAGGCTAGGGGGATTGACCATGCTAAATTGCCCATAGTGTTCAGGGATGTGTAGATTAGGGTGACGGGTTTGGTGGGATACTCTGAGGGTCAGTGTGGACTTGTTGGGCCAAAGGGTCTGTTTCCACACTGTACCAGTTCAGTTTCTGATTCATTGTAAACCCCGAAAAAGTTGATGGAGGGGTATCAGTGATGGTATACCACTGAATGTCAAGGGGTGATACTTAGATTTTCTCTTGGGGAGGGCATTGCTAGAGGTACATGTGTGCCATGAATGCTACTTGCCACCTGTCATCTCAAGCCTGCATACTGTTCAGGTCATTCTGTATTCAGACTTAGCTTTGGTACCTGGAGAGTTGCAAATCTGCTGGACATAGTGCCACCATGAGTGAACGTCTCCAATTTTGACTTTATTAATCAAGGACGGTTATTAAATTGAGATTGCTGGGCCTAAGACACTGTCCTGAATAACTCCTGCAAAGATATTGTGGAGCTGAGATCACTGCCCTCCAAAAACCACAAACATCTTCTGATTTGCTCATATGACTCTAACCGGTGGAGAACATTCCCAATTCTTTATTTTGATAGGGCTCTTTGATGCCATGCTTGGTCAACTGAGGACCCGACATCACCGGGAATAACTTTGATCTTTACTCCGTAGTTCAGCTCTTTTGCCCATAGAAAAATAGAAGATAGCAGCAGGAGGAGGTCATCCAGTCCTTTGAGCCTGCTCTGCCATTCTTCATGAACATGGCTGATTGTCCAACTCAATCACCTAATCCTACTTTCTCCCCATAACCTTTGATCCCATTTTCCCCAAGTGCTATGTCTAGTCACCTTTTGAATACATTCAATGTTTTGGCATAAACTACTTCCTGTGGTAATGAATTCCACAGGCTCAGCACTTTTTAGGTGAAGAAATATCTCCTCATCGCCATCCTAAATCCTCTACCCCAATCGTCATACTGTGATCCCAGGCTCTGGACACACCTGCTGTCAGGAACTTCTCCCTGCATCTACCCTGACTAGACCTGTTAGAATTTTATAAGCCTATGAGATTTCTCTCCACCCCCATTCATCTGAACTCCAGCAAAAGCAATCCCAACCTAGTCAATCTCTCCTCAGACACCAGACCTGCAATCCCCGGAATCAGCCTGGTCAACCCTCGCTGCACGCCCTTCAAAGCAGCCGGATCCTTCCTCAGAAAAGGAGATCAAAACAACGCATAATATTCCAGGTATGGTCTCACCAAGGCCCTGTACAACACATCTATTCCTGTACTCCACCTCTCACAATGAAGGCCAACATACCATTTGCCTTCTTTACCGCCTGCTGCACCTGCATGTTTACCTTCAGCAACTGGTGCATAAGGATGCCCAGGTCCCGCTGCACACTCCCTCTTCCAATTTACAGCCATTCAGGTAGTAATCTGCCGCCTTGCTTTTGCTTCTGATGTGAACAACCTCACATTTATCCAAATTCTTCTGCATCTACTGTTGATTTGTCCACTCACCCAACCTGTCGAGATCCTGTTGAAGGATCTCTGTAACCTTGTCACAGTTCACCTTCTCACCCAACTTGGTATCATCTGCAAACTTTGAGATGTTACATTTTGATCCCTTATCCAAATCTTTATTATGTATTGTGAATAGATGGGGTCCTAGCACTGATCCCTGTGGCACCCGCTATTCACTGCCTACCAATTTTAAAAGGACCCATTAACTCCTACTCTTTGTTTCCTCTCTGCCAACCAGTTTCCTGTCCATCTCAATACACTTATGCCAATCCCATGTACTTTAATCTTGCACATTAATCTCTAATGTGGGCCTATGTCAAATGCTGGCATCAACTGGCAATCCTTGTCAACTCTACTAGTTACATCTTCATAGAATTCCAACAGATTTGTCAAGCATGATTTCCCCTTCGTAAATCCATGCTGACTCTGTTTGATCCTACTACTGCTTTCTAAATGCTCTGCTATAAAATCCTTGACAATGGATTTGATAATTTTCCCCACTACCAATGTTAGGCTTACTGGTCTATAATTCCCTGTTTTCTTTCTGTGTCCCACTTTGAATATCGGAATGACATTAGCCACCCTACAATCTGCAGGGACTGTTCCAGAGTCTGTAGAATCCCGAAAGATGACCACCAATGCTAGCACTATCTCTTGCTAGCTACTTACTTAAATACTCCGGGATGTAGATTATCAAGCCCTAGGGATTTATCAGCCTTCAATCCCAACAATTTTCCCAGCACCGTTTCTCTACCAATATTGATCTCCCTCAGCTCTTCCCTCTCACTAAATCTTGCCTTCTCCAACAGTTCTGGAATCTGATTTGTGTCCTCTTTTGTGAAGACAGAACCAAAGTATGTATACAGTTCCTCGGCTATTTCTTTGTCCCCTATTATACATGCTCCGTTTCTGTCTGTAGGGGACCTACTTTTGTCTTTATCAATCTCTTTTCTCTTCACGTACCTATAGAAATTCTCAGTGTCAGCCATTATGTTCCCTGCAATTTTACTTTCATACTCTATTTTCCCCTTCTTAATCAATCCCTTGGTCCTTCTTTGCTGAATTCTAAACTGCTCCTAATCCTCAGATTTATTTTTTTTGGCCAATCCATACACTTCTTCCTTGGATTGGATTCTATCCCTTATTTCCTTTGTAAGCCATGTATTGGCCCTCTTACCCATTTTGCTTATGCAACAGACAGGAATAAACAGGTGTTGCAATTCCCCCATGCGTTCCTTGAATGTTTGCCATTGCCTATCCACTGTCATCCCTACTCCCCCATATCTATCAAGGCCAACTCACACCTGATATCCTCGTCATTTCCTTTATTAAGGTTCAGTCCCTTAGTCTCCGAATCAACAACCTCACTCTCCAACTTCATAAAAAATTACACCATGTTACGGTCGCTCTTCCCCAAGGGTTCTTGAACAGCTAAATTGGCAATGATTCCCTTTTCATTACACAGTACCCAGTCAATGAAGGCTGGTTCTTGGTCCAGATATTGGTCAAGAAAACCATCCCGTATGCACTCCAAGAATTCCTTTCTACGGGATTGTGGCTAATGTCATTTGCCTAATATCCAGATTAAAATCACCCATAATCACCGATATTCCCTTATCACATGCATCTCTAATTTCCTGTTTAATGCCATTCTTGACATCACCACTGCAGCTTGGGGGTCCCTACTCACTTACCCTATGACACTTACGAATATCTTTTGCCCCTTGGTATTTCTCAACTCTCCACAGAGCTAATATCCTTTATCGCTATTGTGTTAATTTCCTCTTTAATCAGAATGCCGCTCCACCATCTTTTTTTGTTTGCCTGTCCTTCCTAAATACTGAATCCCCTGGCACATTCAGTTCCCATCCCTGGTCACCCTGAAGCCATGTCTCTGTAATCCCACTTATATTGTATCTGTCTACATCTATCTGCGAGAGTAGTTCTTCCATTTTATTGCAGATGCTACATGCATTAAGGCACAAAGCCTTGAAGTTTGTCCTTTTAACAGTGTTTGCATCCTCCTCATTTTTCTCACTTGCCCTGTTTGAATTTTGTCCTTGGTTTCTCAGCCTACCACTTTTCTTATTCCCTTTTCTAGCTTTTGTTTTTGTCCTTGCTGCCTTCTTCTCTGACTCTTTACATGTTTAAACCAAAGCTGTAATGAGTCAGGAGCTGATTGGTCCTGGGAAAATTGAGCAGATTATTTTGAAACTGGATCTGCTTGATAGCACTATTCAGACCCCTGTATCACTTTACAGATGAATGTGAGCAGATAGATGGGCCAGTAATTGGCAGATTTGGATTGTCCTTTTTGAATCTTGTGTATTTGGGCAATATTCCACATTGTCTGATAGATGCAGCTACTATAGCTGCAGTGGAACAGCTTGGATAGGTAAGTACCAAGTTCTGGAGGATAAAATCTGTTGCTGGAATATTATCAGGGTCCGTAGCCTTTACAGTATCCAGTGCCTTCGGATTTATTTTTGATATCACATGGATTGAACTGAATTGGCTGAAGATTGGCATCTGTAATGCTGGGGACTAGTAGAAGAGGCTGAGATGGACCATCCACTCGGCAATCTTCAGCCTCATCTTTTACATTGGTATGTTAGCACCCCCCACCCCCGCGCCGCCCCCATCATTGAGAACAAAGATATTGTGAAGCCTTCTCCTCCAATGAGCTGTTAAATTGTCCACCATCATTGATAACTGGATGTGGTCCTGCCCTGTTCGTTGAACCAGGGTCGATGCTCTGGCTTAGTGGAGGATATATTGGGCTGTGAGGTTGCAAATTGTGTTGAAGTGTAATCTGCTGTGAATGCTGGCATACAGTTCCTCATGGTTGCCCCATTCAGTCATTAGATCTGTCCACAACCATTTAGCATTATAGATGGAGGATATCTAAATGTGAAGATGGGACTTCGCCTCCACGAGTGCTGTGTCATGGTTACTCCTTCCACAATCACAGACAGATGCATCTGCAGCGAACAGATTGGTGAGGATAAGGTCAAGTATGTTCTCCTTTTGGTTTCTCACTCTCATTCTCATACACTTTTTCCTTTCCTCCCACTTCAGATCAAGATCAACGCTGGGTGGTCCATTTGTTTAAGTTTCACTTTTTTTGAGACCTTTTAGTAGTTAGATATAGCTGAATGGCTTGCTGGGCTGTTTCAGAAGTCATTTAAGAGTTAGTATCCATGCTATTACTGTCTCTTTTGTTCAATGTGTTCAAAACTGTTACGTGATACTTTATTGAAGACCTTTTGGAACTCCATGCTTGCCAACTCTTTCTGTTGCTTCTTCAAAGAGCTCAATCAACTTAGTCAAGACAAGGCATTGGTGAGACCACACCTGGAGTATTGTGTACAGTTTTGAACTCCTTACCTTAGAAAACTTGCCATAGAGGAAGTGAAGTAAGATTCACCAGACTGATTCCTGGGTGGCGGATTCCTCATATGAGGACAAATTGGATAGATTTTGTCTGTACTTGCTGGAGTTCAGAAGAATGAGAGAGGATCTCAGTGGAGACAAAGTCACTGAATACATTTAAGAAAGAAATAGATTTATAGAAGCTAAAGGTGTTAAGGGATATGGGGAGAGAGTAGCAGTGTTGCATTAAGATAGAGGATCAGCCATGATCATGTTCATTGGAGGAGTGGGTTTGATGGGCCGAAAGCCCTATTTCCTTTGTTTCTAATTTTTATTCTCAATGGAATATCATCTAAATTTTATCTAAACTTCATCGATAGACAAAATTACATTGCAATGTGTTTGACTTGTAACTGCCATCTGGGCGATTACAGATGGGCAATGAATGCTGCCTAACCAGTGATGCCCTTATCCTATGAATGAATAAAGAGAAAAAAAAGAGAAAATATTTGGGTTGTGTCTAGTAACATTGAGGAGGCCGAGGTACTTTTTTTCTTAATCTCATAAGAATAATATTGCTACAAATGCTACTTTACTGTCTACTATGGTCCAGCATTGGATACGTAGAAGAAAACCTAGCCAGTATCTCAACCAGAATGCTGGGATGAATGCGTGATGCAGTGAATTAGGCCTGGGCTGAAATGCAGCTGAGATTTATGGAATGAAATTGCCCCATGTCACTGAGACTAAGGATATCTGTGGTATAAATTTGGTCTCCCTTTAGTTCACAGCACAACGTTGAATGTGCTACTATATTGCAGTCTCATTTAGGCTGGTGTAGGAAAAAGGGGAAGAAAAACACAGTGCCATAACAGAAGCTGCTCATGGTGTTGTGATTTTACACTTGGCCCCAAGGTCATTGACCGTGTGTGACAAAATGAAAAGTATTTAATTTCTAGTATTGACACTGCCCCTACGTTGGTTAAATATGTTTTTCTTTTGTTCTCAAGAAAAATGGTATTTGTGCAGTGGTATCAGCTAAGTGTAAATGTGTTTCATATTCCTGGAATTTCAACAAAAACCAGAGCAAGTCTACGTAATGCTAAGCAGCGGAATTTATGATGACCAAAAACAAAATAAGGCTCCAGAAGTTATGATTGTGGTGCTATACCTCAAGGCTACTTTGAATTTCATTGATGTCTGCTACCTAAGATGTTCCACAGTGAAGAAGTGACATAAAGTGATCGACAGTGAGAAGGTTGCAAATTAAATGAAGACCTTGTGCAAATTGTATACCAAGTCAGTGATTGATCTCTGACGTGCATTGTTAGCAGCAAATATAGTATGCTAAATTTGAAACAAATATAAGTAACTCACTGTTTCACCTGAAAGCAATATTTGTGTCTTTGGATGGAAAGGAGAGAGGGTGTGAAAAAAGCAAGTGTTCTTTCTCCTGCTCTCACCTAGGAAAGACAGGAGATAATTCCAGACGTGGAGCAGTGTGGCAGAGGAAATGTCACTTAGGAATGCTAGTGGATTGGAAGGGAAGATGTGTTTTGATGGTGTGAATGTACTGGAGATAGAAAATTAGCAGGGGATGATGTTTTGAATATGGAAGCTACTTATGTAAGAGGTAAGGACAAATGTGATTCTAATGTAGTCTGAGAGGCCTGGGAAGGGTCTAAACAGAACAGTGGGACATGGAATGGAGAGCTTGTCAGCCGCAGTGGAGTGGGAAGATACTGTTTGTTTTAAGAAAAGGAAGGTGTTTCAAAAGTGCAGGTATGGAAAGTTGCACCATTGTACAAATTTAACATCAATAAACAAACTGGGAGGATGAAATAGAGTCCTTAGTGTGGTCAAAGTAGCTATGGGAGTCAGTGGTTTAGTGTGGATATTTTTAAAATATTATTAATAAAATCATGCTGAACTGACCCAGCTGCCTTTTTTCACTCTGTATGTTAAACTCGTACTTAATCATTTTTATTTAGCTAACTGCACAGAATCACTCAGGTTCAATAAAATTACTTAATTGCTGCTAAATAGTTCACCAGTTTTAAACAGAGTTCTAATATTTCTGTGATGCTGCACAGATAAAAGAAAATATTACATTATTCTGGATAAGTAACAAAATTGTTCAATTATCAGTTTGATTTTGATAATGAATTTGTTTCCAGTGTACATTTTATTATGTAGCAAAATAGTAAGTTCCGAACATTTAACAATAAGCTAGATCTGACTACATTGTATTGGCTCTGTTTAAAGTTTAATGGTAATGCATTTTGATTTAATATTTAAATATAGCTCTTAGTGCAATATTTTTACTAGATAAAGTGCACACTTTTATAATATAAAGTTTTTGTGTTCTTCAAGTTCCTTTACCTATGTAATCTTTTATTATATATTCCGGTTGTGTGTTTTTTTTGACTAGGCTGTGAGCTCCTTGGACATCTGGAAGCAATTGTTTGCTGCAGTGCCCTCTGAAGACAACGTTCCTTTATTGCAATAAAATGGCTGACAGAGAAAACAGCATGGTTTCCACAGATGCCTTGCTTCTAAAAGGTTCTGATCGTGAAACTATGATATCCAGTGATACAGGATCGCTCAGTGACTCTGACTCTGAGACCAATCTGCAGTCATTCAATTCTTTGTCACCTCTTAGGGAATTTGGTGCAGATTCCTGGTCCTCAGATGGCTCACTTAATGTTGGTATTGAACCACAGTGTGACTACATGGCTAATCATTCTTTATCTGTTGTTGGAAGCAGACCACCATCACAATTGTTTCAGCTGCGGGGAACTAGTTCCAGCTTCTCTTTTCGTACTCAGAATATATTTAGTGGTTTAGAGAATGTAGTAAAATTTGATACATCTCATCCCAGGGACACCAACCTTGTTGATAGTGAATCTAAGCATCCACTGAATCCAGCTCCTTTTCTCAGAAAACTGACAGTGGCATCTCCTCCAGGAAATCAGAGCACTATTTCTGAAAAGAGACCGGTTATTGGAGAGCCTCCCAGAAGAAAACAAAGTAATGCTTCATGTAAAAAAGAAAAGTTTGTCCCAGATTACCTTTTACATCCTGAACGCTGGACTAAGTATAGTCTGGAGGATGTTCCCGAAACTAGCAGTGAGAAGAATACAGCTGTGGCATTTGAGTTCATGGACAGCTTGAAGAAACAGAGAAAAGAAGAATCCAAAGTGGACCTGGATGAAAGCTTGACTTCCTGTTTTACACAGGAATTTGATAATGTTTCTGGTAAAATCCTATTCTCCAAACCGTTGAAACCAGCAGGCAGCAAGACAGATGGTGTAGACAGGACAGAACATGAAGATCATATTGTGGTCAGAAAGCTGACAAAGAAAATGGGACTGAGTCCAGAGGAACCTGGACAAGTGGAATTAGCACACCTTAATTATGGTGAAATGAACGATGTAGAAGATACAAAAGCCTGGTGCCATGAGAAAGGTGTAGAGGAGCCAGTGAGAGATGGAAAACAAGAGACTACAGGGCAGAAGGTGCATAAGTCAGTGGTATTTTGTAGTGGAAGAAGGAGAAACCGAATGAATATTCGAGTGAAACCTGGTAAAGATGGTGAAGATGACTAATGTCGAACTAGTTTGATCCCAAAGCTGCTGAAGTTTTCAAATCAATAATTTAGCAATCATTTTTAGTTGAATCTAACATCTACGCCTGCAATTACTTTGGCTAAATGCATTATGTTTAATATTTTACTGTTAATTACATTGGGGGATAACTGTGGAAGAGATATTGCGTGTCTTTGGTGTCAAACTCTGACTACATTGAGGCAAAAAATGTCATTATATTCTAGAGAGTAGTGAGGTAAAATGTATATCATTAATAAAGACTTTTTTTATCTTTTAAATACTGCATTCCATTTTATCATTTTGAAACTCTTGGGCTAAGAGGTTCGAAAAAGATTACATGAGCTCCTATTCGGCAACAGTAGTTGAGGTGGGTACCAGATGAAATCTTTGTATATTGTATGTGCTGAGGCTGCACATACCTACCTCTAGTTAAGAGTAACAATTTCAACCAAAAGTATCAAATCTAAGCCTGATAGTTAAAAAACACTGAAATCATTCCATTGGATAATTCAGTTTGTGTTACTGTGACTGGAAAATCAGGCTGTTACCTTTGTTGGAAACATTCTTGGCTGCTTGATCACATGATGGTCTGACTGTAATATTTACTAGTATGACTGTGTACCTTTGGAGTTGGCTATCTGTGTTTGAGATCAGCTATTTTATGGAATGTTTGATGAACCAGCAGAGCATTGGTGAGCAAATGAAAGCCAAAAGCTGGGAAGAGGGCATGTTGAAGGTGAGTGAACGATTCAAAAGGTGGAAAGAGCTTTAATTTCACCACTAACTAATACTAACTAATAAAGTACATCAATAAGTAATAATATTGTTAAAATGTAAATTCCCCTCATCACCAACACTAAAAGTAACTCACTGATCAGTGCTAGGTGCAACAGCCCAATATCCAAACTAAAGTTGGTAGTAATTCTTTAATCTGTACATAACTGCTGGGTTAAGCAACCTGATATCGTACCTGTAACTAATAACCCTGCAACCCACTGTTACTGAAACAACAGCAAGAATAGCTTTGTGCTGTGAGTTGTCAGTCCCCAGATTTCACTTGTCCCTTTACTGTCTGCTCTGTTTAAAAGTACAGATCATGTTGCTTCTGCCACAACTTTGTTAAAAATGTTGATCTCAAGTTCTCACTTTATAATTGCAGCTTTCTAGTGCTGGCTGTATTTTACTGTTGAGGTTTACATTGAACAAGGCCTTATTTTAATTTTAAATTTTGTCTAGACACAAATTTGCACTGTCTGTCGTATGCTGCTTTCTGATCCACAGCAACTGCACTATGTGGCGGTGATGAGGATAAAGAGGCTAACAGCCAGTGACTAGTGGAGTTTGACGGATCACTGCTGGAACCACAGGTATTCACATATACATTAATGATCTGGACAAAGGAGTTGATGGCATTATTGTCAAATTTGCAAATGACACAAAGTCAGGTGGAAGTAGAGGTAGTGTTGAAGTGGGGAGGCTGCAGAGGACTTGGACAGGCTAGGAGAGTGGGCAAAGCAGTGGCAGACTGAATACAATGTGGGAAAGTGTGAGGTTATGCATTTGTTAGGAAGAATAGAGGTGTGAAATATTTTCTAAAGGGAAAAGGCTTTGTAAATCTGATGCAGAATGGGATTTAGTAGTCCTAGTTCAGGTTTCTGTTAAAATTAACAGTTCAGTTACAAGTTTGGAAGACAAATGCAATGTTAGCATTCATTTTGAAAGGACTAGATTGTAAGAGCGGTGATGTGCTGCTGAGCTGTCTAATACTTTGGTCAGACTGCATTTGGAATATTGTGAGCAGTTTTTGACCCTGTATCAAAGTCTGTGGAGGGAGTCCAGAGGAGGTTCACAAGCATGATCCTGGGAAGGGATAGTCATAAGGAATGGTTAAAGAATCTGAGACTGTACTCGATGGAGTTTAGGAGGCTGAGGTGTGTGGGGTTGGGAGGGTGGGGCACTGGTATCTTATTGAAACTTTGAGAATACTAAGAGGACTAGAGAGAGTGAACATGAAGATGTTTCCATAAGTAGAATAGACTGTGACCAAAGGGACAGCTTAAGGGATGGCCTTTATTACTGAGATGAGGAAGGATTTCTTTAGTGATGGGGGTGGGGCTCAGATTAGTTCACAGGTCGGTGCAACATCGAGGGCCGAAGGCCTGTTCTACGCTGTATTGTTCTATGTTCCATAGGTTGGTGAATCTATGGAACTCATTGCCACAGAAGGCTGTGGAGGCTAAGTCATTGAGTGTCTTTAGGACAAAGCTAGATAGGTTCTTGATTAGTAAGTGGACAAGGATTACGGGGAGAAGGCAAAGATAGAGAAATACATCAGCCATAAATGAATGGCAGAACAGACTTGCTGGGCTGGTGGCCTAATTCTGCTCCTATATCTAATGGTTGTAACAAGTTCATACTTTTGAGCTTATGAACAACAATTATTCTAAAGAAAGAGCATGAGAATTTAATGAAAACATTCCACAATTTAAAAACAATTACTGCAAAAGAATCAAGAAGGAACACATTGAACCATAACTATAAGGAATTCTAGAGGACTTTTGAAGATATGGGGATGCTAATGACAAGGCAAAGAGGATTGAAGCACACAAGGACAGAACCACAGAGTTGAGAATAAAGCGTTAAGATTCCCTGATTTTGAACAAATGACACTTTGCAATGTTCAGATAGAAGTACCAACTATAATATATGATTTATTTCTGACACTAGATTCGATATGGCCAATATAGTAATAAACTGTGATTGAACATGCTGTAGTCATTTACAAGTAGTAAATGTGATCATGACAGGACCTACAGATTTCTCAGTAACTTACCCCACTGTTGCTGGCTCAAAATCCTGGAATTCTCTCCTTAATAGCATTGTGGGTCAACCTTCAGCAGGAGTTCTGCAGTGGTTCATGAAGGCAGCTCACCACCACCTTCTCAAGGGCAACTAGGGATGAGCAAGAGATGCTGGCCAGCCAGTGACTCCCACAATGCACAAATGAATAGAAGAAAAATTGCCACTGTGAGTTATTAAATCTCACCAAACTTCACAAGGGATTACAATTCTGCACCCCCATCTTGAAACTCCCTCACGAGCTGCTCCATGGTGGACTATGTCAACAACTGCTCCCATTCTAGTTAATTACCTTCATTTCCTTGTTGACTTTCCCTGTGTGGTTTAACTGCACAGTTAACAGTGGTTCTGTCTGACATGGCATCTCTGCCACTGTGTACTTCTGTAACTGGCAGTTTTGTCTTTTGAAGGCCTCTTCAAACTCCCACAAAGGCACCCAATCTCCCCTAGACTCTAGAGTCATGCCTAACACTAACCTGACTGCCCAACACTGACAAAAACCACTGAAATCCCTCGCTCATATTCCTCCCAGATCTGACGCATCCCAAATTCAACCCACCCACCCCTCCACCAAAGTGGACTGGATCCCTGACCAGCAGAGTAACCTTACAATCACCAATCAGACCCACTCTAATAGCCATCAACTTACTGAACTGAACCACCCGACCTACTCTCAGCTCGTATCCACTTACTTTCCACTGAACCTGCCTGCCCCCTACACCATCTCATTTCTGCATAGCGCACTACTTCCACGCCACCTGCATCTGTATTCGTCATCCATCTGGCACCGTACCACCCCTAATTTGGCATCTGCACCCTCAGTACAGACCAAAAGATTTGGGCTTATCAGACTAAGTCAAGTGAGTCATTGTTGAATTTGTTTATGAGAATGAGGAAGATATAGGCAATAACATGATCAGCTTCTGGTAAATCTCATTAATGGAACATTACAACTTTTATTTCATGCTTATTACTACAAATGTGTATATATACAATATGGAATATTAATTTGTAATTTAACATCTATGAAGTTACTTTCCGTTAGATGGTGTCACAGACCTGGATTTTCACTAAATCAAGGTGATTTGAGAGTTCTTTATAAATGGCAGGAAGGACCCATTCCAGGAATCTAGCCTTATCCCAGGCTTTCTGATTTTCACCAGGGCATTTAAAGTGGGTGGGCTAATTCATGTTGTGAGCCCATACCAGGCACTTCATGATTTGGCTGAGTGCATTGCATTGCTGGGTGATTGTCTACTCCTCTACAATTTCATGGAATCTAATGTGATTTTGCCTCTTGCAGAATACTTTACTTGATGTGGCCTGGATGTTATGTCATTGAAGAATGGAACAGATGTTTCTTAAAATTAGAGATATAGTAAGATTACATTCACAGGTAAATCAGTGGGCTAATATCAAGCAACTAAACCACACAGCAACATACTCCTTGTAGCATGTTATGCTTCAAGTGATCATGAGGTAATATGAAGGATGAGGGACCTTTGTAACCTCCAGTCACATGCAATGATACTGTGATAATATCGTGCATATCTCTTAAAAGCAAATTGACGTTATTGACAAGCCTTTTTTAAAAAAAATTGTGGTTCACAGGTATCATGAACTATAGTCTATATGAGGGATCCTTTTAAAAGATGACATTAAAAATTCCATCCCATGCTCCACCCCAATGTCATGGTATGTCCCCAGGCATACACCATATCATCTTATGTTTCCAGTGCCAAGCTTTAGCATTTCATGCCCATTCACCGATGTTATGCTGAAAGGATACATTGACAATAGTACGTGTAAAAGGACTTGTAAAAATACTGTAATTTATTGAAAACATTCCACAGTGCTAAAGAAAGTTCTACAGGGCAACATAAACATTGCTCATCCAGACCTTTTAAAGTTCCAGTAGTTGAAATTGCAATGCAGTGGATGTCTGGACTCTCAGTGAAGGTTTTTACAGAGGCTTGAAACCTCTGCCCTATTTAATCAACTCTTGATCTCTGCTATCAATTTCAAAATAACTATTTACACCAGATTAATAGGTTTCAAGCCTGCAATATAAACTATTGATACTTTAAAGCATCTTGATGATTGATATTTATTGCCCCTCAGTAGAAAGGAGTTCTTTTTAAACATAGTGGAAAATTTTCCACTGAGTCACATTTTTTGAGAATTTTTAAAACATGCCCTACTGCCGCTAATGTGTTCATTGCCTCTATACAATTTATTGTGGATGAATTGGTATGGAAGAGGTGTGACCTGACATGGGGATGTTAAAGTGGCATCGGGATGGCAGGGAGGTATGAGAAAGCATTGATGAGACATAGGGAATGTGTGCATGTTGAAGGGATGTGAGGGGTCAGGGCTGGAGGGCCTTTGTTTTTTATTCTAACTGGGATGAAGTTTCAACACGCTATGGTAAGACTTTCAAACAGTCTGCCATGTCTCCTGGTCACTCTTGTGGCTGCCTCCAGATTTTTTCCCAGGCTGAGTGGCCCAACTCCAGCCAAAGTTCACCCACTGGCAATAATGATTCCATTCTTGCAAGCACTTTCTCCTGAAGCGGGTAGGCTGAGCCAGGAATTTTCCTACTTCCACTACCCACTTGAGCATTAAAATTGAGTCTGCAAAGTTTGCAGAGAGCCTAACAGAGGCAATGGTACTCCAGAAAGTGTGAATGCCTCCTTCCTGTCTGATCAAGATGAAGGATGGGACATTACAAATTAATCAACTCAGTTATAAAGGTCAATGGCTGAATAGCCTGAGACATGGCCTAAACATGTGACCCAGCTCTTTGTGTAATGCTGGATTTGAACTTGCAGTTGGAGATTGGTGCAGGATAGCAATTAGAATTGGATAAGAAAAAGTTCCTCCAATGAAAGACTTAGAAAACCAAAGCCATTGATTTCAGACTCCTCCACAAATGCTGCTCTCTGGCCACCAGTTCCATGGCCTTCCCTTAAAGTTTGTTGGGACTGAATGAGGTGTAACCTCCATGTCCTATTTTATCCTGAGTTAAGTTTCCATCCCCGTTTGTCTCAATTAACTACATCCATCTCCAATTCTACCTTGTTCCATTTGGATTTGAGGTAATCATCCATGGCTTTACTACTATAATGCTTTCCTGGTCTGCTGACTGTCTTGAACCCCCTGTAAAATTCAGCAAAATCAAACTGTTGCAGCTTAACTTGCACCTTTACCCATCACCTGTATGCACTGATATACATGGTTCAAGTGCCCTCAATCACAATTTAAAATTCTGACTCTCATGTTCAAATACCTTGACGGCTTCACTGTTCCTTTACTCTGAATATTTTGAGCCATACTGGCAGCAGAGAACTCCAATTAGAATTTTCTAATTTTGGCCTGTTGTACATCATTAATTTTCTTCACCTAATTGTTGATGGCTTCGGCTGTCTAGGACAAAATTTCTGGAATTCCCTCCCATTACAGGAGATTTGATGTAGTCATGGTCATGTCACTGAACCAGTAATCTAGCCCAAAAAAATCTAACTTTCCAGGAACATTGGTTTGAATCCCATTGCGGCAGATGGTGAAAATTGAAGTCAATAAAAATTTGGAATTAAAAAGAGCTAGCCTTTTGGTGACCATGTAACCATTGGTGATCAAAAATGGAAATCTTACCTGGTCTGGCCTAGACTCTCTTAACTTCCCTCTATGCTTTAAGAATGAATGATAAATACTGGAGTAGGTAGTGATACCCACATTCCATGAAAAACCTCTCTCTATATCCACTTTTCATACGGTCTTTAATACCTTTGTCTGACCTTCTCTGTCTTCCTCCATGTGACTTGGTGTCAAACCTTGTCTACTAGTGCACCTATGAACCAACTTGAGAAGTGTGCAGTATTAAGAGTCAGTATTATGGAACTTGTTCCTGATGTTTAGGTTTCTACCTTCTAACCCCACGTGTCAGGAATTCCTTTCTTATTACTTAATTTTCTAGTTATTTTCTTAAACTTGTGTCTGCTGATTACTTTCTTCCACCTCACTTCAGTTTATCTTTTCCTTTACATCTCCTCATTTCTTGCCAGCTGTCTTTTTTCATCTGCCTTTCACCCTACTTTTCCTTGTCAATTTCTCCCTTTGTTTCTGTCACTGTCCTGTCCTGTTGTCACTCTGGCATCTACCTCCTTTCTTTGGATGCCTCTGTTATATCCCCTTAGGTGTGTTTCTCTTGCATGTTGTTTCACTATCTTCCACCCACTTTGTGTCTTTAAAATATGTCTAGATGTCACACCAAGAGGTTCCTTTTTTGTTTTGAAACCCCTTACGTTCTGTGTAAAAAAAAAAACACCAGAATACAGGCACTCTGTCTTTTCTTAAAATCACCTGCACTTAGTTTGCCACTTTGGGCATTTTAAGAATTGTAACTCGAATGATTTACAATGAATGTACATTCACAGTTGTATTTCAACATTGTAAAATAGGGACATAAATTTCTAAACCTTTTTCAACAAAATGTATAAAAAGCTGGCTGTCTCCTTCCTGGAATTATGACCCACTGCACTCAACAGTTTAATTATAAGTGTCAGTATCTTAATAATATTTTTATTTATCATATATATATAATATCGTTAATTGTTTTGGGAACAAAGGAGTCGAAAGTAAAAACTGCGACTTTGCAAAATGCCATGTTGATTGTCTGTTGTTTTGTTTCTGCTTTCAGTAAACCCGATTCATAGGTTATTACTTAAGTCACAATATCTGGTAAAGTGGGTTTTTTCTGTGTGTGAAGAGCTAGGATTTTGAGTGAACATTTTATAATAACTCCAGATAATACTATAATACCATTATTATATTTAAAAACCCACAGTTCAAATTGTCATTGATGTAAAAGAAATATTTGGGCCAAACCCTGAAATTGCAAGTTTATGAAATGGTCTTTCACATGGCAGAGGAAAAGAAGCAAGACAGACTTGAAAAGACAAGCCCAAGTATCGCCCGATGTTGAATGATTGACAAAATAGGTAATTATATTTAGCTAAGTAGAAATGCCATGATTGCCACAGAGAATACAATGGAAAAACACAGCTCAAAGACAATAATCTCTACTTTCCCAAAATTATGGTGAAGACATTCTCATCAAAAGCAGAAGGTGGTAAGTGTTGATGATATTTGGTCTAGTTTGGTGGAATGGAACATGCTGAGAGACTGCTGGAAAATATTGCTCAGTTATGGGAAGATTAGATCATGCAGTAATGTAGAAATGAAGATGAAAACTTTAAAGTTAATGTGTAATCCTGGCTCTCAGAATTGAAGTCTGATGATGTTAGCATCTTTCTAAATTATGTTACTTCAATAGCTTTGTTTGTTTTCTTTCTTTAACATAACAAACCTGTATTCATTTGTTAAAGAACATTGGCAGCCTTATCTGAATATGTGTAGCTACCAGTCACAGTAACTGATTACAAATATTAAAATATGATCTATCGAGTCACACTTCACTGTGGTGCCATAACACTCTGAAGACGATCATGGCATTTTTGTTATGATTTAACTCCTTTCAGGCTATAAAGCTGAGTCACTTGTAATATCTCAATTTGCTAATCCTCTATTTTCCGTGAAGGTCATGGAAGCTCTATCCTCATTCAGAGCTAATAACATCTCACTTACTGGAGAATGAAGTAAACACAACAAGCATACAATTGCATTAGCATTGCTGGCTTGTCCATAGTGCAGGGTTCCCTAGTTTGCATGTCTATATTTTAAAGGCACCACATGACTATTCTGATCACCACCACAACTGAAAAAAGACCCCTCTTCCTCAACGTCCACCTGGTGTGTAATCATCAGTAATGAATCATGCTGATCACTGCCTGGTATCCAGCAACACAATAAGCTAATTGGTAGCAACTGGGCTATGAGGGTTCTCCACTAACTACAAGGCTGACAGACACATAGATGAAACAAACAATGGTATCAAACATGATAACAATGTGGTAAAATAATGTCCTCACTTCGTAGACTGCTCTGGAGTTATGCTATGATACTCAGCAGAGCAGCTGTTGAGATCTACTGTGGTCTTTTACATGTATCTCAGCCTTACTGTGACAGTGGACAATCTTTGGCACCAGATGTACAGTAAGCAGTGGAGGAGCAGAATCATGAGTAAAAGGAAAGAAGATAGAAACCAACAATCAATCTAATTTTTGTCATGACTGTGCAGATGTCTGAATATTCTGTGCATTATTAAACTAAAACAGCCAATTAGTGGAGGTGGTATGGCAATTCTTCAATGTGCATTTATTAATTATAACAGTGGTCTTTTGTATTATTTAAGTTACAGGTATTTGTCTGTAGTCAAACTTTTTGCATATTTAATATGCAAGTCATATGATGATAGCTATTTCTGTTAATACAGTTCAAACTGATGGAAGGAGCCATCAACAGTGCTATCAAGCAGCACCTGCTCAGCAATAACCCTCTCAGTGATGCTCAGTTCAGGTTGCACCAAGGCCACTCGGCTCTGGTTGGAGTCATATCTGGCACATAGAAATTTGGTTGTAGAGAAGTAGACTGATGGAACGGTAGTTGGTTGGGTTGGATTGGTCCTATTTTTAGTGTGCATGACACACCTGGGCAGTTTTCCACATTGTCGGGTAGGTGTCAGTATTGTAGCTGTTAATGGAAGAGCTTGCTAGGGAGCAGGAAATTCTGCAGCACAAGTCTTCAGTGTCATAGAACGTAGAACAGTACAGCACAGTACAGGCCCTTTGGCCCATGGTGTTGTGCCGACCTATTATCCTACCAAGATCAATTTACCCTGCATACCCTACATTTTACTATCATCCATGTGCCTATCCAAGAGTCGCTTAAAAGTCTTGAAAGTATCTGACTCCACTACCACTGCTGGCAGCACATTCCACACACCCACCACTCTGTGTGAAGAACCTACTTCTGACATCTTCCCTATACCTTCCTCCAATCACCTTAAAATTATGCCCCCTTTAATAGGCATTTCTGCCCTGGGAAAAAGTCTTGCTAGACCGTTAGAATGTTGACAGGACCCATAGACCTTGTACTATCCAGTGCCTCCAACTGTTTCTTGATGTCATGTGAAGTGAATCAAGTTGGCTGAAGACTGGTATCTGTGTACTGGGGACTACTTGAGGAGGAGATGGATCATGCGCTAGCTCCTTCTGGCTGAAGACTGCTGCAATTGTTGGACTCTTCCATCATTAAGGATAGGGATATTTGTGGACCCTTCTTCTCCAGCCACTACCATCCTACACTATTCATTAAATCAGGGTCAAAGTCCTGGCTTGATGGTAATGATAGAGTGGGGATATGCCAGGCCATGTGTTTGAAGATTATGTTGGAGTACCATTCTGATGCTGTTAATGCCCCACAATGCCTCATGGGTGCCCAGTCTTGTGTTGCAAGATCTGTTTGAAGTCTGTCCCCATTTAGCAAGTGATAGTGCTACAGAACATTTTGTCTCCACAGGGACTCGGCAGTGTTTGCTCTTACCAAAACTATCATGGACAGATACATTTGCTGTAGAGAGATAGGGGAGGATAAGTTTAAGTATGCTTTTATGATTATTTGTCCTACTAAAGACCCAGTCTAGGAGTTATGTCCTGTAGGACTTGCTGAGCTCGGTCTGTAGTGCACTGCCAAGTCAATCTTGGTGAATGGACTGAAATCACTCGCTCAGAAAACAGGTCCAGGATTGTTACATGAGATTAAATCATATCTGTGGCTTGTGACCCCGTAATGATTCTGAAGAAAATGTATTTTTATCGGTCGTGAGGAGAGGATGTGCATTTGAGCAGCACAGAAACAGATCCTTCGGTCCAACTCATCTGTGCTGACCAGATATCTCAATCTGACCTAGTCCCATTTGCCAGCATTTGACCCATAACCCTCTAAACCATTGCTGTTCATAAACTCATTTAGATGCCTTTAAATGCTATAATTGTACCCATCTCCACCACTTTTTCTGACAGCTCATTCCATATACACGCTACCCTCTGTATGAAAAATTTTCTCCTCAGTTCTTATTCAAATCTTTCCTCTCTTACCTTAAACCTATGCCGTCTAGGTTTGGACTCATCCACCCTAGAAAAATGACCGTGGCTATTCACTCTATCCATGCCCTTCATGATTTTATAAATCTTTACAAGGTCACCGCTCAGCCTCTGATGCTCTAGAGAAAAAAGTTCCGGCCTATTCAGCATCTTCATTTAACTCAAACCCTCCAGTGCCACCAACAGTCTTCTAAATCTTATGTGCAGCCTCTCAAGATTAACAACATCCTTACTATGAAAGGGGGAACCAGAACTGAAAGCAGTATTCCAGAAGTGGCCTCACCAATATCCCATATGGCTGCAACATGACATCCCAACTCCTATTCTCAATATTCTGACCAATGAAGGCAAATGTGCCAAATGTCTTCTTCACCATCCTATCAACCTGTGGCTCTACTCTCAAAGAACTAGCACTGCACCCTGAGTGTCTGTTCAGCAACACTGCCCAGAGCCGTACCATTGCATGTATAAGTTCTGCCCTGGTTTGCCTTACCAAAATGCAACACCTCATAATTGTCTAAATTAAACTCCAACTGCGACTCCTCGGCCCTTTGGCCCATCTGAGTAGGAGCCCATTATACTCGAGATAATCTTCCTCATTGTCCGCTGTACCACTTATTTTGGTGCAATCTGCAAATTTACTAAACATACCTCCCATATTCACATCTAAATTATTTACATAAATGACAAAAAACAGTGGAGCCAGCATCAATCTTTGTGGTGCCCTGCTGGTCACAGGCCTCCAGCCCAAGAAACAATTCCCTACCACAACTCTCTATCTTCTACCTTCAAGCCAATGGTGCTGTCAGCCCTGTTTGATGTAATTTGCTTGATCTAAACTCAAATTCCAGTTCTGACATCATCCTAATCTCTGCTGGAATATGTTACAAGCATCAGAGTTTGCCATAACTTGTTCAGGGTCATGCATGATGGGTTCTAAAAGATGGCAGTTGATTTCTTGTGTAGTTTAATACCAATGTCCATGAATTTGGACTTTAGACAAACTTGTCAAAGAGAAGGCAGAAACATTCTTTAATCTTGGGCTTCTTTATAACACTATTTGTTATATAACAAGGTAAAATAATAAATACATGGTATTCAGAGACTTTAATCTTATTGTTACATTATTGAAAAACCGTGCCATGAGTTCCACTGCCTAACACTAGTTGATCTACTCCACATGCTTCTCTGCACATGTCTCCTGTATTCACATGGTTAGGTTTCAAATTTCTGCCTAGCTCTCCAAGTATTTCTCTTCTCTCTTAACTAGTCCAACTGTACTATTTATACCCAATGAGGAGCAGCTCTGCGATATTATTACTTGGACAGTCCAGGGCCCTAAAAGCCCTTATACAGCATTAAAGGTGAGCATCTTCAAGAGAAAGGATGAACATTGAAGTAAACAAGGTGAGTTGATACAAAGTTAACATCATTCCACTGTTTTGAGTTTCTGATGTTGAGAACAAATGCAGAAACCCTTAGCAGAATGCCATCTCTAAAACAATACTTACATGGGGACCCTGTAGAATAAACTTAATACAGATATTTTGACAATGTCACATATGTACCTATAAATTGATATTTTCCATTAGATGGAGTATAAGAATAAATTTATATGTCTTTAATTTCATGTATCTTCAAAGTTTTTGTTGTAAACATATCATGTGAGCTTTCTTTATTGACAAAAGGTTGTTCATCTAAGTTATCACATCCATTTACAGCAGCTGATGGCAGCATGATGGCATTAAAGTTTGTATCAAGCTGGGTAATAGCATCATACAGAACAGGAAGGGACCTACTTGGTCTTTCAGGCCTCTGCTAGTTCTTCCTGCATCATTCATTTGATAGCATTCTTGTATCCAAGTCAGCCCTATAACAGAATTTAACACATAATGTCAGTCAAATCAGAGTTCTCTCACCAATAATCACTCATTGCAAATCATTAGAAAAAAAGTCATCTGTTTAGTCATAAGCTTGCTGTGTGTAGATTGATTGCAATGTTTATCTACTCCCAGAAGTATCCACTGGCTGCAAAGTGCTAAGGTATGTCTGGAGGAGTAAGTTATTTCATGCGTAACTCACATTATCTAATTTCAATACTTTCCTTTAAGGGTGTATTTTCAAACATCCAAATCATTTACTGTTTATTGATATGATCTTAGTTGATACCATACTTTGAGATATCACAATTAGTTCTTCAAGGTTGGCTTTATCATTTTTTAATTGCTCCAATGCACTATGATTTGTGCTCTTTTTGAAATTTTTGATGAGGAATTATTATGGACAGTATTCTGATGCAAACACAATATGGATTTGATAATAAATGGGTGCAGAGATTGTGGAGCAAGATTAACCCACAATTTACTGCAGGGCAGCCTGCATTTTTACTTAATGCTGATGGCTCATTTCTATGATTCCAGCCCAGCACTAATCTCACCATTAAGTGGTTTGATGTACAAGCAGGGGATAACTATTATGAGGAGCTAACAACACTTAGAATCATAGAATTTTACAGTGCAAAAGGAGACCATTCAGTCCATTGATCTATACCAACAACCAAAAGATCTACCCAGATAGTCCCATTCTCTAGTCCTATCTCCATAACCTTCTGAATTCATCAGTTTCAAATATATATCCATTCTCTTTTGAAGCCCCCTATGGTATCTGCCTCCACCACTCTCGCAGGCAGCACACTCCAAATGCTAATACCTCTCTGAGTAAAGAAGTTTCTCCTCATCTCACTCTTTGGTGTCTTGCTGACAATCTTGAATTTGTGACTCCCTAAGTTCTGACATACCAACTAGTGAAATTGGAATATCCTTCTTTACCCTGTCAAAATTCTTCATAATGTTAAACACCTTAATAAGGTCAAATCTTAATCTTCTCTGCTCCTAGGAGAAAAAGCTCAATTTCTATAATCATTAAAATTAACCTTTACTGCTTAAAGCTAGCCTGTGCGTCTGATTGAGGAGATGTATTGTGGCAGATTTTGGCAGTTGTATAGGAAGTGTCAAGTTGAAAAAATGGGCTCAGCCCCCAAGTTTTTCATATACTTTACTGGGAGGCTTGGGAGCAGTAGTGTTAGGCTGAAAAATGATACCTCCAAACCAGTCACTAATAGTTAAGGGTTAATTGTACATGGAAATGAGCAATTGAAGCAAAATGGAAAGTACATAAAAATAAGCCTGGAGTAAAAAAACACAATGTTTTGGCTGGAAGGTAATTGCATAATCATGATTCTTTTGTGTCATTAACACTGAGATACCTGGAGGTGTTTTTCAGCTTGTTTTCTGCACAATTGGACATCTGGAAACATACTGCAAGTATAATAATATGGTGATACAGCACATAACCAGAATAGTATTAATACCAGGAACATTGACCAATTCATTGGACTTTTGTCAGGGGACCGGGGTTCATGAAGCTGGGGCCATGGACTTTCCCTGTTAGATGGGGGTTCATGAGACCTGTGCCATGAAATCTGAGGTAGAACTCCAAGTGCTACCATTTCAGTCCCCAATATCCAAAAGACAGTGAGACTTATCAGTTTGGTGATTTATAAAAGTAGTTTAAGCTAATAGCCTCAATCATTAATTTGTATATATATTAAGTAGATTAAGTCAATAAATTTGCTATATATTGAAGTACATCTCTTCTTTATTATACCTTGAAGAGCCTGTTAGGCACTTTCAACCCAGCATGATGCAAAGAATGAAGGATGTCTTGTTTCCAGAAGCAGGCATGAGGCATCCCAAACGCATGCTTAGCAGGCAGTAGGAGCAGAAAACTATGGAGATCAATACCAAGAATCAAACCCTGAGGACTTGAATCCAGTGCCATGAAAAGTTTAGTGTCATTAGATGAGCAGTCAAGATATAGTGAGTGAGTGCATCTTCAAATGCCATATTCTACTGTACAGCTAGCACCAGCCACTGTTCAATTCACCATACTCCAATACTAATTTACCAAGTCTCAATCAATCAGATTTCAAACCCAACACCATAGCTTTACTTCATCCTTATGTACCCTCAGCTTACAGCTTGTAGACACTGCCAGTTATTTATCCATAAAAGCCATATCATTCAAACTGTTTCCACTACAGTCGTGGAAGAACATCCCTTTCCCTTGCATAACAAGGTAGTGTATAGCCAGAGGCTGCAAGATTTAGTCAGAAGGGGCTAGTCGTGACTGCATGTCCTAACCCCTATACGTCCGTCATTGGACATAATTTTGGAATCAAACCTCAGACGATATCCAGACACCACCATCACCTGAATATGTCCTGTCCTACTGGTAGGACAGACCCAACAGAGGTGGTAGAACAGTGGTATATGGGATGGAATTAAACAATTCCATAACTAACAGGTCAGATCTGAGCTCTGCAGTCCTGTCACATCCAGTCATAAAAGGTGGTAGACATTTAAACTGAAGGAGGCGTCTCGACAAATATCCGCATCCTCAGTGATTGGTGAACTTATGCACCAATGTAAAAGATAAAGCTGAAGCATTCACAATAATCTTCAGCCAGAGTGCCAAGCGGATGATATACCTTGGCTCCTCCCCAGCATCACAGATGCCAGTGTCAGCCAATTTGATTCACTTTACCTGAAATCAAGAAATGGCTAAAGGTACTGCATTCAATTGACAACATCATGGCAATTTTACCAAAGATTTCTAATTTCATCAGAACTTGCTGCAGATATTTTTTAATCAACCTGTTCAGAGGTGTTATTACACATCTCTAGAGCAGGTGGGAATTGACCAATGCCTTCTGACTCAGAGGTAGGGGCACTACCACAGTGCCACAAGAGCCCCAGAATTTGCAGCACCCCAAGCCAAGTTGTTTCAGTACAGCTACAACACTGGCATCTATCCGACAATGCTTCACGATGCTCAGTCCTGTCAGGGCCATTCAGCTCCTGACTTCATTACAGTCTTTGTTCAAACTTAGACAATACAGCAGAACTCTAGAGGGAAGACAATACAACTAGGGTTAGGTTTCGAGTGACTGCCATTGCCATCAAGGCCACATATAACCCAATGTGGCAGCAAAGCAGCCCAGCAAAATTATTGTCACTGGGAATCAAGGGAACAACACACCACTGGCCAGAGACTGGCCTGGCACAAAGGAAGATGGTTGTGGTTGTTGGAGGTTACTCTTCTCACTTCAGTTTATCTTTGCAAGATTTATCTCGGGGTAGTATCCTAGGCCCAGTCATCTTCAGCTGCTGCATCAATGACTTTAGTTCCATCATAAGGTCAGAAGTGGCAATGTTGGCTGATGTTTGCATATTGTTCAACATCATTCCCTAGTTTTCAGATATTGAAGCAGTCTACAACCAAACACAATAAGTGCTGGACAAGATCCAGGCCTGATCTGCCATGTGGTAAGTAACATTTATGCTATACAAATGCCCGGAAATGACTATCTCCATCAGAGGAGAATATAACTATCCTTTCAATTCTCAATGATATTATCATTGCTGAATGGCCCAATATCCACATCCCGCGGGTATAGAATAGCCACATAAATATTGTGGCCACAAGCCCAGGTTATAGACTGGTAATCCTGCAGCAAGTAATCCAGGGTTGTAATCTAGGGATTACTCCCTATACCATGTGCTAGTGTGGCCAGAAATAGAAAGATAATACAGTTGAATGTGCAGCTGAAGTTTCAGTGGGGAAGCATTTTGGGAACAGTGATCATAATTCTCAGAAGTCTGTAAGTTTGAACGTAGTATGGATAAAGATAAGTCTGGTCCTTAGGCTAAATTGGGGGAAGGCAACAGTATTAGGCAGCAACAGGACTATTTGGATTAGGGGCAGATGTTTGAAAGTAAATCCATATTGATTCAAATGACAACAGGGGTAATGCAGGAAAGTATAGGCTGGTGAGCTTTACACCAGTGCCAGGGAAATAATTGGAAATTATTTAAATTATTCTGAGGGACAGGATTTCATTACGTTTGGAGGAGAATGGATTTATTAGAGTCAGTCAGCATGGCTTTATGCAGGTAAGGTCTTGTCTCACCAACTTGATTGTACAGATGGGGCAGATGGCACTGGAGTAGCAGTTCTGCATTTAAGCTCCTGAGCTCATTCACTTCCATCTGCTTTTCCTTCTTTTTATTCTTTCCTTTTAATTTTGCCTTTTCTTTGGTCCTCCTTTTTCTTCAAAGCCTTTGCTTCAGCAAGGCATCAGGCCCTGCCCGATCATGTTCCTGGCCCCAGCAATTGGGGGCTGCGAGCAAGCCCGGCATGAGAATGTTCCAGGACCTGGTTGCGGCACTGGTAGGTATAGACGTGGAGGTGGTGGCAGCAGGAGGCAATCAGCGGTGGTAGTGTCAGCGGCAGCAACATTCAGTTTCTCTCAAGACTCCAGGCTGTGGCTTGACCTGATATGGACATAAGACTTAAATAAGATTCAAATGTTTGGATCTTTTTCATTCCTTTTAGCTTTGTTTCTTTTTAGTTTCTGCTGTTGTTTTTATTCCAGTTTTGTAACGAAGTGTGTAACCAAGATAGACCCACAGAATAGCAACTTAGTCCATTTTTCGCTGTACGCCTGTACTTCTGTACTTGAGTACACATGACAAAATCTAATTCTGCTTTTTTTGAGGAAGTAATAAAGATGATTGATGAGGTTAAGGCAATGAATGTTGTCTACATGGGTTTTAGGAAGGTCTTTGACAAGGTCTGTCATGGTAGGCTGGTCCAGCAGATCACATCTAATGGAATCCATGATGAATTGCAAGTTGAATGGGAAATTGGCGTGGCCATAGAAGACAAGGCTTGGAATAGATAGTCATGGAGAGGCGTTTTTCTTACTGGAGGTCTGTGACCAATGTTGTTCCGCAAGGATCAGTGCTGGGACCTCTATTGTTGATAATATATAAATGATGTGGATGAAAATGTCAATGGTCTGACAGGTAAGTTTGCTGATGACACAAAAATTGGTGCAGGTATAGATAGTGAGAAAGAATACCAAAGGATACAGCAGGATAGAAATCAGCAAGAAAGTTGGGCAGAGAAATGGCAGATAGAGTTTAATCTAGACAAGAGGGAGATGGTGCATTTTTGGAGGTCAAATAAAAAAGGAAAGTATCCTGTAAATGACCGGACCCGTCGCAGCATTGATTTACAGAAGACGTTTGGGCTGCAAGTTCATAAATCTCCGAAAGTGGCAACACGGTGAACATGGTGGTAAAGAAGGCATATGGCATGCTTGCAATCATTGGCTGCGCCATTGAGTATAAAAGTTGACAAATCATGTTGCAACTGTATAAATAACTGGGAGTACTATGCACAGTTCTGGTCACCACACTATAATAAGGATATGGAGTCTTTGGAGAGGGTGCAGAAGTGGTTTACAAGGATATTGCTCGGATTGGAACGTATTACCCATAAGGAAAGTTTGGACAAACCTGGACAGTTTTTGCTTGAACGTTGGAGGCTAATGAGAAGGGGCACGAATAGAGTGAATAGTTGGAGTCGCTTTTTGAAATGTCAAATACTAGAGGGCATAGAGTCATAGAATCAGATAGCTGTACAGCATGAAAACAGACCCCTCAGTCGAACTCATCCATGTCAATCAGATATCCTAAATTAATCTAGCCCCATTTGCCAAGGTTTGGCCCACATCCCTCTTAATCCCTTCCTATTCATATATCCATCCACGTGCCTCTCAAATGTTGTAATTGTACCAGCCTCCACCACTTCCTCTGGTAGTTCATTCCGTACACACACCACATTCTGCATGAGAAAGTTGCCCCTTAGGTTCCTTTAAACCTTTCGCCTCTCATCTTAAACCAATGCTCTCTAGTTTTGGACTCTGCTACCCTGGGGGAAAAGATCTTGCCTCTGATAGTCTAGGGAAAATAGCCCCAGCCTATTATGCCTCTCCCTATAGCCCAAACCCTCCAACCCTGAAAACACCCTTGTAAGTCTTTTCAAAACCTTTCAAGTTTCCCAACATTCTTCCTATAGCAGGGAGAACAGAATTGCACACAATATTCCAACAGTGACCTAACTAATGTCCTGTATGGGTTTAAGGGTGAGAGGAGGTAAGTTTAAAAGAGATGCATGAGCAAAGTTTTTACACAGAGGGTAGTTTGTGTCTAGAACTTGCTGCCAACGGAGGTGGTAGAAACAGATAAGATAGCAAACTTTAAGAAGGATTTAGACAGACACATGAACAGACAGAAAATAGATGATATGGGCCATATGCAGGCAGACAGGATTAGTTTAGAATAGTATCATGGTTGGCACAGATATCGTGAGCTGAGTGGCTTGTTCCTTTGCTGCTCTGTTCTATGTTCTATGTGCAACTCACTTTCTGATTCCCCAAAGTCAGTCACCATCTACACGACATAAGTTAGGAGTGTGATGGAATACTCCCAGCTTGCTTGGATCAGTGCAGCTCCAGGTTTCTCAATACCAACCTGAACACTATCCAGCAGAAAACAGCCCGCTCAATTGGCACCATTTCCTCAAAAATTCATTCCTTCCATCAGTGATCCATAGTATCTACCATTTACAACAAGCACCATTGACATTCACCAAGAGTCCTTAGACAGTACCTTCCAAACCTGTGAACACTATCATCAAGAAGAACAGGGCAGCATATACATGGGAACACCATCATCTGCAAGTTCCTCTTCAAGTCACTTACCATCCAGACTTAGAAATAAATCATTGTTCCTTAATTTTTGCTGAGTTAAAGTCCTGGAATACTCTCTCCAACAGCATAATGAGGGCACCTTCACTGAATGGACTGCAGATGATCAAGAAGGCAGCTCACCGCCACCTTTTCAATAGCAACAGATGTTGGCCATGCCATCAAACTCCACATTACCTAAATGAATAAACAAAACTTCTTCTTTGAACATAGAACACACTGACTGTTTTAGATAACAGCCAAAAGAATATCCAGAAAGAACAGAAATTCATGTTCTCTGACAACTAGGAGGCATCCAAGGCCCGCTTATAAACGAAGTAACAAAAATGTATGGAGGTGTTTGTTAAAGTCGAAATTTAAGTTTCAAATTGGAAGGATGGTTAGTTCAGATTTTCTAATAGACATTCTTTCATTTTGAAGGATATCTAGAGGAAGTATTATATCTTAGAATTTTGGAGAGATGGTTAAATAGCAGAGAACCATTAAAAATATATTGAAGTGTTGATGTATGATGCTAAGCAACAGTACTGATGATGTGCAAAGTTCACCTGATCTCTATTCTCAAGCTCAGAAGCTGAATTTGTTTCACAAAACACACCACAGTAAAAGGTCTTTGTGGTGCTGAGGCAACACTTAAGTTAAATAAGCTCGCTAGGTTCAAAACACCACAATAAGTTTGTGTTTTCTTTGGGGGTCAGATCTGTTAACAGCAACCTTAGAACAATGAATTCATAATTACCCTGTTCTCCGTCTCTTCAGACTCTGCTCTGGAATATAAATAGAAACCTGAATTGAAAAAAAAGAGTCCCACAGCTTCACAGTTAATTCATTCATGCACTTCCTGCAATTTAATTCTTGATTGCCTAAATTGGGAGGGCAGTTGGAAAAAATAATATTTTAAAAATAACGTTCCAACCTCCATCTGTTGCGATCTTCAGAAAAGTTTTACCAATATTTCTTCTGAATGCCACTAACTTCCAAACCAAAGGAAGCATTGTTTTTAAGAGATGAAATATGAAAATGAAAGGCAATTCAAAAACATAGGACAGCTCACCCTGCGTCATCTCATACTGAAAGAGCAACGCTCAGTCATAAATTTAACTTTAACAATGATTTATCAAAGCTTTAACAGAGTCTGCTTCTTACTGTTTTTATTTGTCCTTCCTGACCATTTGTGACAGATCAGATGTCTCCTGAGGGGAGCATAGTGTTCTTTTGTGTTTCATCCTATCGTACTTAATACTCAAGCCTTCATCATGACAGCCCCTTTCCAGAGGAACAAAATCTTACTAAACACAATAAACTGAAACTCCACATTCAAACGATATCAATGTTCAATGAGAATTGCATTGCACAGGGTGCATGAGGACCTTCATAGGAATGAAGTCAGCGATTTACCCCGTCAAGTCTATTTCAAGCCATTGAATGGTGTCATAGCTGTTCCGTGACGCAGTGCCATGGCGATTTGTGACCTGTTTGCATCGCTCAGAACTGAAATGGGCGGCAGATAAAATCTGGATACTCACCATATTTCCCTGAATGTAGTATGGCTACAGTCAGCTGGCTGTCCTGTTGTGCTGGTGTCCATTGTACTTGTGAGCCTTCTGCGTACCACAGAGGACTGAGTAGGATGCTGAAGAAATTATGAGCTCCAGGAAGCCTTTCCTACTTAACGGTGCATTTCTCAAAAGAACAAATTGGCAGCAATGTGCTGCAGGCTGCTGAATTATCACATTGGAGCACTGAGGTACAGGAAGACATCATTCTGCAGAAGTGAAATGACTCTCTTTCAGAACTCTGCCGTGGATGCATTAATGAGAGCTATGTAGGTTTGTTTCCACCTCGGAGCAGGAAGCCATCAAGTATGAGTCTCTCTAGGAAATGGGAGTGCACGGCAAATGTAGTCATTGCCAAAGTTTGACATGCGGGACTCGGCAACAAAGTCAAAACAGGTTTGGTAAATCTCATTCAGGTGATCCAGGTGAATGAATGCGTCTCCACCACACACTGTCCAATGCACCACGTCACCACTAATATAGACCTTTCCCCTTAGGAATCACCCTGACATGCTTGTAATATTCTTCACCTATACATATCTTCCAATAAAACAGGGCACAAAACCATCTATACACTTCCACAGACCTACAGCTATTCTGCTATGACAGGCACATTACCCAAAAATACTGACAGAGCAGAAACCTTTGCTTTCTCTTCTCAAGGTAGTGGCAGGTGTAAAACATGCAGAACAACCACTGCAACTGCAAAGGGGAAAGCCCACTGGATTATGTGCCTAAATGATCACCTGGTCGGCTTTTTGCCAGGGAAAGTGATGTCCTATCCCACTTGAAGCTGCCTACCAAAAAGAAGCTATATCCTGTCTCCCATCTTTGCTACAACTGGGACAGATTAAAGCCCTCAATCCAACATGGCAGGCAGTCCACTCTGTTTCAACAGTTGGACGGTTGCCAGTGTTCTTCCTTCATGTAATAGAGTTAATTCTGGTGATGATGTGGAGAGGCCTGCAAGTGATCCATAACTAACCACTTAAAGATCTTAATTGTTGACAGTGTGGCAATGCTTTCCTGTCTAGAACATAATTCCTGTGCTGGTGGGAAACAGTGGGTATTGCCCTGACAGCAATCTACCCAATCAACTTTCCCCTCATGAGCTTTCCCATTGCTTCTCAGGAGAGGAAGGTTTTGACCACAGTCCACAGTCCATATTTTGCCCACCCTCTGTCAGGAGAATGATACTGACAACATGAAGGAGACTTGTAGGATCGGAGTAGGAGCAGCACATTTGTGTCCTCTCAGTAACCTAGAGGATGTGACACATAAAATTATGAGGATTGATACCACAGAGCCAGTGAAACAGTGCTGCTGGAAACATCAAAATGAGCAGTAAACTGCTTCCACTCACTCCTCACCATCAACATGAAAGGAACCTGCAGATGGGACAAGCACGGTGCTCCTGCCTTCCCCCTCAAAACCCTTCCTTCACCTCTAAACTCCTCCTTGGCTTATGTACTTCCTGACGGTCAAGATTTCCAACTGGTCAACCACATGCTGCCTTATGAGCAGAGACAAGAACGACTGCAGAGCTCTGAGGAAGAAGCACTGTTCCTGACCCTACCCTTCCTGTTGTCAACTTGACTGGTATTGCATTGGTGAGTCTCTGGGCACCAGGGCAAGAGGAAGATGATTGTTCAAACTCTGTGGAGGACATGACCACAAACCACATTGCTTGTGGGGGATTCAAATGCTGACATGGTTGAGGCAGAAAACACCGGCATCCTTCATAGCTATTTTAACCTGTAAAAAGATTAATTTTGGTATCCTAGCATTACAATAGACTATGCTCATTAATGAACTGATAATCTTACCACTCCACCTCATTTATACCATGCTGCATTAAACAGTGGATGCGAGGAAGGAAGGTACACTCCATAATATTATCAGTAAATTTTGTGCCTTTGCTTCTGATTCCTATAATTACATCTGATTAATGAAAATTTATCAACTTTAGATTTAAAATTAACAATTGATCCAGCATCAATCACTGTTTGTGAAGCAGCATTTTAAGGTCTTAACATCCTTTGTGTTGCTTTGTCCAGGTGGAGGGTCACTGCTCCTCTCTTTTCAATCTCCCCTCAGTCAGTTGCAATAGAATATTTTCATCTTTTTCTTCGCACATCGTTATCAAACTTCAAATAGACTTAATTAATCAAAAACACCTGATTTCAAAGTTTTCTTCAGTTAAAGAGAATTGAACTTTATCACTTGAGAAAACAATAAAACAAACAGACACAGGTGATGTGCTTGCAAAAAAGGGGAAGGTCTCAACAAGAAGTTAAGTCAGTTGCAGTTTACAGTTTTTTTAAAGTCTCTGAGTGATGAGAATTAAAAGAATCCAGCTGTTTAGCTGATATCTAGTTTCCTCCATAACGGTAAGGGGAATCACTGCCGGGGAAGAGATGTCAAGGTGGTAGTGTTGCTGGCCTGGAAAAGACCCAGGAAGTACTCTGTGACTCAAAATCCTACCACGGCAGAAGGTGGACTTTGAATTTTAAGAATTTGAATAATCATTGTCATAAAACCCCATCTAGCTCTCTAATGTCCTTCAGAGAAGGATGTTTGACCTATCTGTGACTCCAGACTACACAGTAATGTGGTGGACATTTAACTGTTCTCTAAAATGGCTTAGAAGGTCATTTAATTTTGTCTAACAGCTTAAAAAGCCCCAGCCTTTCAATCTCACTAGCAATGACTCCATAATGTGGAAAATTATAGGGACATAGGAACAGGAGTAGGCCATTCAGCTCCTCCAGCCTGTTCCACCATTCAATGAGATCATAGCTGATCTGTAGTCCAAATCTGCATACATGATAATGGCCGATATTCTTTATACGCTTGCTTAACAAAAGTTTATCTATCGCAGAATTAAAATGATCAGAATTGCCCATGTGTGTGCTGCAGACAAAAACCAGGAGAAAGCCAGACTGGCCAATTACCGGCTTATCAATCGACTCTTGATCACCCATAAAGGGATGGGCGGTTCATGAACAGTGACCTTAGGCAACACTTGCTCAGCAATAACTTGTTAGGTGACATTCAGAACAAGTCGGAAATGATCAGTTCCTGACTTTATTACATTGATTCATTCAAATATGGACAAAACAGCAGAGCGAGAGTGAATGCCCTTGACTTCAAGGTTGCATTTCAGCCAGCATGGCATCAAAGCTCCCTGGCAAAGTTACAGTCAATGGGAATTGGGAGAAAACTCTGCTAGTTGGAGTCATACTAAGCACAGAGTAAGGTGGTTATCGTTATTGGAGGTCAATAATGTCAGCTCCAGATATCTCTGCCGGAATTTCTCAGTATAGTGTCCTCGATCTAAACATCTTCAGCTGCTACATCAATAACCTTCACCCTGTTATAAGGTCAGAGGTGGGGATGTCCGCTTTCTCTTTCTTTCTTTGTCTTACCTTTGTTTTCTCCCTTCTTATCTCTCCCTCTGCAATAATTCAATCACCCCACCCCTTTTAACTACCTACATCAGGAGTTAAGACCATAAGACCATAAGACATAGGAGTGGAAGTAAGGCCATTCGGCCCATCAGGTCCACTCCGCCATTTAAATCATGGCTGATGGGCATTTCAACTCCACTTTCCTGCACTCTCCCCGTAACCCTTGATTCCTTGTGAGATCAAGAATTTGTCCATCTCTGCCTAGAAGGCATCCAATATCCCGTCCTCCACTGCACTCCGTGGCAATGAATTCCACAAGCCCACCACTCTCTGGCTGAAGAAATGTTGTCTCATTTCAGTTTTAAATTTACCCCCTCTAATTTTAAGGCTGTGCCCGAGGGTCCTAGTCTCCCCGCCTAACGGAAACAACTTCCTGGCGTCCACCCTTCTAAACCATACATTATCTTGTAAGTTTCTATTAGATCTCCACTCAACCTTCTAAACTCTAATGAGTACAATCCCAGGATCCTTAGCCGTTCATCATACGTTAAACCTACCATTCCAGAGATCATCCGTGTGAATCTCCGCTGGACACGCTCCAGAGCTAGTACGTCCTTCCTGAGGTGTGGGACCCAAAATTGGACACAGTTGGGAAGGAACTGGGTCATGATCAGGAACCACAAAGTAGGAGCCGAATGTGCAGCTTATGTCCTGCAGCGATGGCAGATCAAGCGCAGGCCAGACCGACAGCAGTGGACCAAGAGTGGGCTGGTGAGAGTGGGACAGTGAGGAAGCCCAGAGCAGGACTCGGGCAGAGGCATGGTGTGAGCTGGAAAGCCCAGTGTGGATCTCTGGTGGAGGCATGGCATGAGCTGGAAAGCCCAGAGCGGGTGTCTGGCGGAGGCATGGCATGGGCTGGAAAGCCCAGAACAGGCCTCTGGCGGAGGCATGGCGTGGGCTGGAAAGGCTAGAGCGGGTCTCTGGTGGAGGCATGGTGTGGGCTAGAAAGCCCAGAACAGGACTCTGGTGGAGGCATGGCGAGTCCCTGAGTGGGAGTGCCACTGTGGAAAGGAAAGTTGAACTCTCTTAAGTTTTTTTTCTTATCTTATTCTAAGTTAATGTGAATGGTGCCGATATGTACGGCGAACGTACACACTTTTCACTGTATTTTTAATTGAATACATGTGACAATGATACAAATGATAAAAACACAATTTTTAGTACCATTTACAATTCTTCAGATACTGAAGCAATCCATGCCCAAAGCCATGCAGCAAGACCTGGACAATATCCAGGCATGGGCTGACAAATAGTAAGTAACCTTCCCACCACACAGAAATCAAGCAATCACCATTTCCAACAAATATAGCCATTGCTCCTTGGCTTTTAATGGCATTGTCATCTCTGAATCCCATTGACCAAAAACTGAGCTGGGCTAGCCAGATACTGTGGCTGCAAGTGCAGGTCAGAGGCTAGGAATTGTGTAATGCGTAACCCACTTCTTAACTCCCCAAAACCTGCTCATTATCGAGAAGGTAAAACTCATGAATGTAATGGAATACTCCTCCTTGCCTGGATGACTGCAACGCCAATACCTGTCAAGGAACTTGACATCATCAGTACAAAGCAGAAGTACATTCACAAACATTCACTCCCTCCACCACTGACATTCAATAGCTGCAGCCTATACTTTTTACATGATGCACTGCAGAAATTCACCAAGGTTCTTTACGCAGCATCATCCAAACCTTTGACCACTTCAAGCAGAAGTACAAGGGCAGTCTCTGAGCCACTCAACTTACTATATCAATTTACATTGCCATTCCTTCAGCTTCACTAGGTCAAAATTCTGCAACTCACTCCACAACAAAATTGTGGATTTACCTGCACCAAATGGATACAGCCATCTAAGAAAGCAGCTAACTAACCCCTCAAGAAATGGGCAATAAATGCTGGTCCAACCAGTAATGTCTAAACCCCGTACATGATCTTTTAAAAGAAAAGTACTTTAGGAAAACATAATTTTACATTTTTCTGGGAATAGTCGAGTTGCAATATTTGCATTTATTTGTGCATTTTAGACCTTTTGTTAATAATCTCTGTAACTTTGCTTGAGCAAGTCTTGCTTGCAAAAAGCTAGTTCATTATTTGTGAAGAAACCTGTTGGACCTGTTTCTGGTACTGAGCTATATACAGTCTATGATGTAATTGTGGTTAGTGGTGAAATTGGACAAAGAATAACATCAGTCCAACCCTCCTACCTGGGTTATAATGAGTGACTTAATCAAATATTTTTCAGAAGAACATGTACATAACATCCATAGATATTTCCCTGTCCAGTCATAGAGTCACAGAGTTATGGAGATTTACAGTGTGGAAACAGACCCTTTGGTCTAATTCATCCATGCTGATCAGATATCCTACATAACTCTAGTCTCATTTTCTAGCATTTTGCCCATATCCATCTAAACCCTTCCTATTCACATACCCATCCAGATACCTTTTAAATGTTGTAATTATACCAGCCTCTATCATTTCCTCTGGTAGCTCATTCCCTATTCGCACCATCCTCTGCATGAAAAAGTTGCCCTGAGGTCCCTTTTAAATGTTCCCCCTCTCGCCTTAAACCTATGCCCTTGGACTCCCTAACCCTAGGGAAAAGACGTTGCCTCCTATCCATGCCCCTGATGATTTTATGAATCTCTATAAGGTCACTTCTCAACCTCCGATACACTAGGGAAAATAGTGCCAGCCTATTCAATCTCTCCCTACAGCTCAAACCCTCCAACCTTGGCAACATCCTTGTAAATCTTTTCTGAACCCCTTCTAGTTTCACAACTTCCTTCCTATTGCAGGGAGACCAGAATCACACACAATGCTCCAAAGTGGCTGTACCAATGTCATGCTCAGCTGCAACATGACCTTCCAACTCCTACACTCAATGCACTGACCAGTAAAGGCAAGCATACCAAACACCTTTTTCACTATCCACTTTCAACGAACTATGAACCTGCTCTCCAAGGTCTCTTTGTTCAGCAACATTCCCCAAGACCTTACCATTAGCTGTATAAGTCCTGCTCTGATTTGTCTTTCCAAAATACAGCACCTCACATTTATCAGCCCATTGGCCCATCTGATCAAGATCCTGTTGTACTCTGAGGTACCCTTCTTCACTGTTCACTAGACCTCCAATTGTTAGTGTCTTCTGCAAACTTACTAACCATACCTCCTATGTTCACATCCAAATCATTTATATAAATGACAAAAAGCAATGGGCCCAACACTCATCCTTGTCGCACACCACTCATCACAGGCCGCCAGTCTGAAAAGCAACCCTCCACCACCACCCTTTGTCTTCTACCTTCGAGCCATTTCTGGATCCAAATAGCTAGTTGTCCCTGTATTCCGTGTGATCTAGCCTTGCTAACTAATTAACCATGAGGAGCTTTGTCAAATGCCTTACTAATGTCTCTATAGGTCACATCCACTGGCTCTACCCTCATCAATCCTCTTTGTTACTTCTTCAAAAAACTGAAGCAGGTAAGTGAGAAACGATTTTGCAAGCACAAAGCCATGTTGACTATCCCTAATCAGTCCCTGCCTTTCCAAATCTATGTAAATCCTGTCCCTCAGGATTCTCTACAACAACCTGCCCACCACCATGTCAGTTTCACCGTCCTATAGTTCCCTGGTCCTTGGAAGAATTGGTTAATCAAGTTCATCAGGCATATCTCTTTTTTATTTTTACAAATCAGAATAGCAATCTGTAACAAATTTAAGTTGCTCCAACCCTAATTTTGGTGTGGTACAGTTCAACAAAATTAATAGAAGCAAAATAACAGCAAGAATGAAAATAGTTGGAGAAGAGTTCAAGTACAAACAAGAGTATAGGCAAGTGCCCATGGCCAGATGGTGTCTGTGCTAATATTTTATAGGAAGTACATAAGAACATTGTATATTCCCGAACGACAAGTTTGCAAGCTCCCATAGATCGTAAAATTGCGCATGTTACTACACAGTTGTGCTAATTTTGTTGAATCCATTGGCATGTTTGGCATGCTGACCATTTCCTCTAGTTTTAGTACTAAGTCAATGTAATTATTAAACATGGTAATAAAGTGTGAAACTGGATGAACACAGCAGGCCAAGCAGCATCTCAGGAGCACAAAAGCTGACGTTGCAGGCCTAGACCTTTCATCAGAGAGGGGGATGGGGAGAGGGGTCTGGAATAAATAGGGAGAGAGGGGGAGGCGGACTGAAGATGGAGAGAAAAGAAGATAGGTGGAGAGGAGAGTATAGGTGGGGAGGTAGGGAGGGGATAGATCAGCCCAGGAAGACGGACAGGTCAAGGAGGTGGGATGAGGTTAGTAGGTAGGAAATGGAGGTGCGGCTTGAGGTGGGAGGAAGGGATGGGTGAGAGGAAGAACAGGTTAGGGAGGCAGAGACAGGCTGGGCTGGTTTAGGGATGCAGTGGGTGGAGGGGAAGAGCTGGGCTGGTTGTGTGGTGCAGTGGGGGGAGGGGACGAACTGGGCTGGTTTTGTGATGCAGTGGAGGGGGGATGGGATGAACTGGACTGGTTTTGGGATGCAGTGGGGGAAGGGGAGAATTTGAAGCTGATGAAGTCTACATTGATACCATTGGGCTGCAGGGTTCCCAAGCGGAATATGAGTTGCTGTTTCTGCAACCTTCGGGTGTCATCATTGTGGCACTGCAGGAGGCCCATGATGGACATGTCGTCTAAAGAATGGGAGGGGAAGTTAAAATGGTTCGCGACTGGGAGGTGTAGTTGTTTATTGCGAACCGAGCAGAGGTGTTCTGCAAAGCGGTCCCCAAGCCTCCGCTTGGTTTCCCCAATGTAGAGGAAGACACACTGGGTACAATGGATACAGTATACCACATTGGCAGATGTGCAGGTGAACATCTGCTTAATATGGAAAGTCATCTTGGGGCCTGGGATGGGGTTGAGGGAGGAGGTGTGGGGCAAGTGTAGCATTTCCGGCAGTTGCAGGAGAAGGTGCCAGGTGTGGTGGGGTTGGAGGGGATTGTGGAGCGAACAAGGGAGTCGCGAAGAGAGTGGTCTCTCCGGAAGGCAGACAAGGGTGGAGATGGAAAAATGGTGGGGTCGGATTGTAGATGGCAGAAGTGTTGGAGGATGATGCGTTGTAATTATTAAACATATCCTGCATTTTCTTATTTGCATCAACAATATCATCATTTTCAGTTTTCAGGGTTCTCACATTGCTCCTGATCACTCTCATCTTCCTAATATAATTCTGAAAGTTTTTATGTTGGTATTGCTATCCCTTGCGAGTTTCCTGTTTAAATTTCATTTTTTAGCTTGTACTACTATATCTGTTGTGTAATGCTTTGCTGTTCCTTGCATCCTTCTCACTGTGAGAAACATTTTCTTTATTTTGCATTTGTGTTTCTTTTAGTTTTGCCATGTCTCTTACAGTTACTCTTTAGTTGTACAAGCTGCTTTATTTTGGCAAATCAAGCTCCTGTCCCTTTAGCATTTAAATTACTTCTGCATCACATTAAAGTAGTTTTTGAGCAGCCTTGACTTAGCCTCCATTACTTTATTTATTAACATATTCATCCAATTTGCTGTGGACACACTCTATGGCTGAAACATTAACTCACTTATAAGAACATAAGAGCCAGGAGCAGGAATAGGCCACCTGGTCCTTCGAGTCTGTTCCACCATTCAATAAGATCATGGCTGATCTTTTCATGGCCTCAGTTCAACTTATCCATCCTCTCACTATAACCCTTAATTCCTTCACTGTTCAAAAAATTATCTATGTTAGTGTTCATTGAGGAAGCCTCAACTACTTCACTGGGCAGGGAATTCCACAGATTCACAACCCTTTGGGTGAAGAAATTCCTTCTCAATTCAGTCCTAAATCTGCTCCCCCTAATTTTGAGGCTATGCCCTCTTGTTCTAGTTTCGCCCACCAATGGAAACAACCTCCCTGCTGCTATCTTATCTATTCCCTTCCTAATTTTATATGTTTCTGCAAGATCCCCCCTCATTCTTCTAAATTCAAATGAATATAATTCAATCTATTCAGCTCTCCTCATAAGCCAACCCACACCTAACTCCAGAATCAACCCAGTGAATCTTCCTTGAACCACCTCCAGCGCCAGTACATCCTTTCTAAAAAAAGGGGACCAAAACTTCACGCAGTAAGACCATAAGACCATAAGACATAGGAGTGGAAGTAAGGCCATTCGGCCCATCAAGTCCACTCCACCATTTAAATCATGGCTGATGGGCATTTCAACACCACTTCCCTGCACTCTCCCCAGTACTCCAGGTGTGGCGTCACCAGCATCTTGTACAGCTGCAACATAATGTCCCTGCACTTAAAGTCCATCCTTCTAGCAATGAAGAAGAATATTCCAGTTGACTTTTTAATTATCTGTTCCACCCACAAACCAACCTTCTGCAACTCATGCACAAGGACACCCAGGTCCCTCTGCATACCAGCATGCTGCAATATTTTACTGATCAAATAGTAGTCCCTTTAACTGTTATTCCTATCAAAATGGATGACTTCACATTTATCAACATTGAATTCTATCTGCCAGATCTTTGGCCACTCACTTAAACTGCGTATATCCTTCTGCAAACTTTCAGAGTCCTCTACGTACTTTGCTGTACCACTCATCTTAGTGTCATCTGCAAACTTTGACATACTACATGTGGTCCCCAACTTCCAATCATCTATGTAAATTGAAAACAATTACAGTCCCAGCAAAGATAATAAAGTGTGAAGCTGGATGAACACAGCAGGCCAAGCAGCATCTCAGGAGCACAATTGATGCCTGAGACATGCCACTAGTCATTGTTCTCTAACCAGAAAAGCACTCATTTAGCCTCAATCTTTGCTTCCTGTTAGTTGACCAATCCTGGGTCCATGCCAATACATTGCCTGTAATGCTGTGCACCTTTATCTTACACAGCAGCCTTTTCTGCCAAACCATGTCAAATGCCTTTTGGAAATCCAGATACACCACATCTACAGGGTCCTTGTTGTCCACCGCGCTCGTGCTGTCTTCATAGAATTCCAGCAAATTAGTCAAGCATGACCTGCCTTTCATAAACCCATGCTGCGTCCCCCCAATGGGACAATTTCAGTCTAGATGTCTTGCTATTTCTTCTTTAAAAGATTCAAACATTTTCCCCACAACAGTCATTAAGCTCATGAACCTATAATTCCCCATGTTTTGTCTACCTCATTTTTTGAACAGTGGTGTCACATTGGCTGTTTTCCAATCTGCTGGAGTGCCCCAGAGTCCAGCAAAGTTTGGAATTCAAACCACACAAGCGTAGAATTAAAATTGGGCCCTGTCTCTTTGCATTGCACATGGCCTTATCTAAATTTAAAATATGAGTAGTTGTTTCATATTTCTCCCTTTTAAGGACTACATTGAGTTTGAACATATTATGGTTCCTATTAAACACATATTGACACACTGTTAAGCTATTAATTAAATCTGGAACATTGTCTGTTATTACATTTAATATATTCTGAAGGTTGATTCCAGGGCAAATTGTTGTAGACAACAATTGTGAGCACACAAGAAATTAGATATCTTCCTAACATGTGCTAATCTGTTTATCCCATTTATATCAGAGTCAAAATACTCCATTATATTCACATTTCACATTGCTATTGCTCAAAGCTTTAATAATCTCTACTTAACTGGCCATTTCAGAGCTGCTACGAGCAGCCTGAACACAGCTTCCATTACAGACCATTTCGTATTTCTTAATTCTACCTCCAGGATCATAGAGATTTAGAAAACAGGAGCAGCAGTAGGCCATTCAATCCTCAATCCTTCTCTGCCTTTCATCATGTTCATGGCTGATCATCCAGTTCAGTACCCCATTCAAATCTTTGTTGATCCTTTGATCTCCTTTTGATCCCTTTATCACTAAGTACCATTTCTAACCCTTCTTGAAACCAGTCAATGTTTTGGCCTTAATCACTTTCTGTGGCAGAGAATCTCATTGGTTCATTATTGTTTGGGTGAAGCAATCTCTCCTCATCTCAATCTTAAATAGCCTACTCCATATATCAAGATTCCTACGACTAGCTCTGGACTCCTTCCTGCATTTAATCCTGTTAGAGTATTATAGGTTTCAAGAAATCCCCTTTTGTTCTCCTAAACTCCAGTGAATAAAGATTTAGCTGATCCAATAAATGAAGATAGACAACTGCACCTCCTCCATAACAAACCTCAACACTGGAGCTGCCCAAGGATGCGTTCTCAGCCCTGTACTGTACTCCTTGTACACCCACAACTATGTAGCCATCTATACATTTGCTGATGACATCACCATGATAGGACGGATATCAAACAACAGCAAGCCAGAATACAAAGAGGAGATAAAGGCTTGGTGTCATGGAGCAATGATAACCACCTCTCTCTCAATTTTGGCAAAACAGAAGAAATGATCATTGACTTCAAGAAGAAAGGAGGAGAATATACCCCCATCATCATCAATGGAGCGGAGGTTGACAGTGTCAAGTTTCTGGGAGACGTTATAACTGACAAACTGTCCAGGATTTCCCACATTGATACAACAGCCAAGAAGGTACATCAATGCCTCTTCTTCCTCAGGAAATTCAGTATATCCAGAAGAACTCTTACCAACTTTTACTGATGCACCATAGAAAGCATAATATTCAGGTGCATAATGGCCTGGTAGGGCAACTGGTCTGCACAGGACCGTAAGAAAGTAGAAAAGATTTTGTGTATAATCCAGACCATCACAGAGGGCAATCTCCCATCCATGAACTCTATTTAGAACATAGAACATAGAAAAGTACAGCACAGTACAGGCCCTTCAGCCCACGATGTTGTGCCGTGGAATAATCCTAATCCAAAATTAAAATAACCTAACCTACATTCCTCTCAATTCACTGCTATCCATGTGCATGTCCAGCAGTCGCTTAAATGTCACTAATGACTCTGCTTCCATGACTACCACTGGCAAAGTATTCCATGCGCTCACAATTCTCTGGGTGAAGAACCTCCCTCTGACGTCTCCTCTATACCTTCCTCCTAACACCTTAAAACTATGACTCCTCGTAGCAGTCACTCCTGCCCTGGGGAAAAGTCTCTGGCTATCGACTCTATCCATGCCTCTCATTACCTTGTACACCTCGATCAAGTCACCTCTCTTCCTCCTTCTCTCCAGAGAGAAAAGTCCGAGCTCAGTCAACCCCTCCTCGTAAGACAAGCCCTCCAGTCCAGGCAGCATCCTGGTAAACCTCCTCGGCACCCTCTCCAAAGCCTCCACATCTCTCCTATAATAGGGCAACCAGAACTGGACAGAATATTCCAAGTGTGGTCTCACCAGGGTTTTGTAGAGCTGCAGCATAACCTCGTGGCTCTTAAACTTGATCCCCCTGTTAATGAAAGCCAAAACACCATATGCTTTCTTAACAACCTTATCCATTTGGGTGGCAACTTTGAGGGAGCTATGCACTTGAACACCAAGATCCCGCTGTTCCTCCACACTGCCGAGAATCCTGCCTTTAATCCTATGTTCAGCATTTAAGTTCGACCTTCCAAAATGCGTCACCTCGCATTTATCCAGGTTGAACTCCATCTGCCATTTCTCAGCCCAGCTCTGCATACTGTCAATGTCTCGCTGAAGCCTGCAATAGCCCTCGATACTATCAACAGCACCTCCAACCTTTGTGTCATCAGCAAACATAGTAACCCACCCCTCAACCTCCTCATCCAAGTCATTTATAAAAACTACAAAGAGCAGAGGCCAAAGAACATAGCCCTGCGAGACACCACTCAGCACTGACCTCCAGGCAGAATACTTACCATCTACAACCACTCTCTGCCTCCTGTTAGCCAACCAATTCTGAATCCAGACAGCCAAATCACCCTGTCTCCCATACCTCCTGACTTCATGAATGAGCTTGTCGTGGGGAACCTTATCAAATGCCTTGCTGAAGTCCATGTACACCACATCCACTGCTCGACCCTCATCAACCTGTCTCGTAACCTCCTCAAAGAATTCAATAAGATTTGTGAGGCATGACCTGCCCCTCACAAAGCCATGCTGATTCCCCTTTAATCATGCTATGCTTTTCCAAATAGTCATAAATCCTATCCCTTAGAATTATTTCCAAAACCTTGCTGACCACAGACGTAAGACTGACTGGTCTGTAATTTCCAGGGATTTCCCTATTCCCTTTCTTGAAAAGAGGAACAACCTTTGCCTCCCTCCAATCTTCCGGTACGACTCCCGTGGAGAGTGAGGAAGCAAAGAACTTCGCCAGCGGCTTAGCAACCTCCTTTCTCGCTTCCTGGAGCAACCTAGGATAAATCTGGTCTGGCCCTGGGGACTTATCAATCTTAATGTTCGCTAAAATTTCCAGCACATCAACTTCCTCAATTTTGATCTGTTCAAGCCTGTTTTCCTGCTCCTCAAAGTTCTCATTCACAACAAGGTCCCTTTCCTTCGTGAAAACCGAAGCAAAAAACTCATTTCGGGCTTCCCCTATCTGCTCAGACTCCACGCACAAGTTCCCTATGCTATCCCTGATCGGCCCTACCTTCTCCCTGATCATTCTCTTATTCCTCATGTATGAGTAAAATGCCCTCGGGTTCTCCCTAATCCTTCCTGCCAAGCCTTTTTCGTGCCCCCTCCTAGCCCTCCTCAATCCACTTTTGATCTCCTTCTGAGCAAGCCTGTAATCCTCTAAAGCTGTGCTAGACCCTTGCTTCCTCCACCTTACATAAGCTGCCTTTTTCTTTTTGACGAGTAGCATCTCTGTTCCCGTCATCCAAGGCTCCTTAATCTTACCCCTTCTTACCTGTCCCAGAGGAACAAATTTATGCATCACTCGCAACAACTGCTCCTTAAACAGTCTTCACATGTCTGTTGTGCCCCTTCTGTGGAACAATTGCTCCCAATATGTACTTCCCACGTCCTGCCTGATAGCGTCATAGTTTCCTTTTCCCCAGTTGAATATCTTCCCCTGGTAACTGCTCCTTTCCCTTTCCATGGCTATGGTAGAAGTGAGGCTGTTGTGGTCACTGTCGCCAAAGTGTTCTCCCATTGTGACATCTGACACCTGTCCTGGCTCATTGCCGAGCACCAAATCCAAAAGGGCCTCCCTCCTCATCAGCCTGTCCACATACTGAGTAAGGAAACCCTCCTGAACACACCTGACAAAAACAGCTCCATCCAAACCATCTGCACAAAGGAGGTTCCAATCAATATTGGGAAAGTTGAAGTCACCCATAACAACAACCCTGCTACATTTGCACTTTTCAACAATCTGCTGGCCTATGAGTTCTTCGATCTCCCTACTGCTATTTGGGGGTCTGTAGAAAACCCCCAATGAGGTGACTGCTCCGTTGCTGTTCCTAACTTCCACCCATACTGACTCAATTGACAAACCTTCCTCGGCAACCTCAGTAGAAGAGTCATCAAAAGTTCAGCCACCGTTATACTGTCCTTGACTAACAAAGCCACGCCTCTCCCTCTTTTACCACCTTCCCTGACCTTAATGAAAGATCTAAACCCTGGAACCTGCAACATCCATTCCTGGCCCTGCTCTATCCATGTCTCCGAAATAGCCACAACATCGAACGCCCAGGTACCTATCCAAGCTGCAAGCTCATCTACCTTATTCCGGATACTCCTTGCGTTAAAGTAGACACACTTCAATCCAGCTTGCTGTCTGCCAACACACTCCTGTGACAGTGAGGTCCTGTCCATGTCCTCCCTACTCTCATCCTCCTATGTACTAGGACTACACCTCAGTTTCCCATCCCCCTTCTGAGCTCGTTTAAATCCACCCGAATAGCATGTGCACCACAACTTGTCACATTTCTCGTCAAGCTATTGCAATACAGCTATAACAATTGCATTTACCCAAAAAAGTGGAAAATTGCTCACGTTCTATCAAGCTGCACTTGCTTAGCAAGAACCAGCTCAATGTTGCTTGGTTCACTTCTTGTTGTCATGGAAAGGCTGCCAACATCATCAAACACCCCTCTTATGCTGGCAATACTCTTGTACAACCTCTTCCATAAGGCAGAAGATACGGAAGCTTAAATACACACACCAACAGGTTCAAGAACAGCTTCTTCCCTGCTGGTATTAGGCTAATGAATGGGCTCTCTAACTTCAAATAATGTTGATCATGCTTTGGACACCTCCTGTGAAGTGCAACCCTTATGACTCTCTCTGTCTATGATTTGCCTGTACTGTTAACAGACAAAGCTTTTCACTGTATTTAGGTACACCTGATTTCAATAAATCAAATCAAATCAGTCTCTCTTCATATTCATAGAACATAGAACAGTACAGCAGAGTACAGGCCTTCCGATCAAAGTTATTGTGAAGACCTATTATCCTATTGAGATCAAACAACCCTGAAAATCCTAAATTATTCTAGCATCCATTTGCCTATCCAAGAGTCGCTTAAAAGTCTCTAAAGTATCTGACTCCATTACCGCTGCCAGAAGCGCATTCCACAAGCCCACCATATTCAGTTCTACAATTACAGGATATCCCTTTTCATTATTCAAGTGATTTCATCCTTAATCATTGAGGTTTGTAAAGACTGTATGTTTTAATTTATGAGTATTTTTGATTGTGGAGTGAAATAGGAAAAGGACTAGTTTATAAATGATGGATTATGGAAAGGATTATTGCACTTATAAAAAGTAATTTGCTGACTTTCATTAATAAGTGCTGTTTACATCACTGTTTGTTCAAGCTTTGGGGAGGTTTAGTTGCAGACAAACAGAAACCAGGGATTTGTCCAGAAACAAGTTATTGATTAGTCTGTGCAGTGGTGACAAGTTGTTGATGACAAAGACCTTCTACCTGTCAACAACTATGTAATTGGCTCCTAGGTGACTGAACAGCTTGTGGGTATGAAAGTTTGGCCAGAAGCTATTGGATCTCTGGGAAGGCAGGTGTTTACCTTTCTTCCGCCGAAAAAAAGACACCTAAAGCCTGAAGAAAGCCAATTCATTTTCCCTCACTAGTTGCTGTAAAATGTGGCTTTAACCAAACATCAGAGTCCCTGCTCTGTGTCTCCAGCAGGACAACTGAAAGTACCTGAAGAGAAATAGCAAGAGAGAAAGAGAGAGAGATCAATGAAGATCAAGACCTGGAAAACCAAAGGTATCATCCTAGCAAATTCTGCAGAAAGGGTCTACTGAATGATCTTCCCAATTTTCCTGTCCACACATAACACCAAGCTTTGTTTTGTGTGCCTGTCTGCATGTGGATATGGGGAGGGTTTTATAAGAGGATCAGAGTTTTAGCTAGTAGAGGTATATGTCGATGGTTCGTAATTGTTTACCTATAGCTAGAATCTATATATTTGTGATAAACAGTAGTAGAATATAGAAGAGTACAACATAGGAACAGGCCCTTAGGCCCAGCATATCTGTGCCAACCATGATGTCATTCTAAATTAGACCATAAGACCATACGACCATAAGGCATAGGAATGGAAGTAAGGCCATTCGGCCCATCAAGTCCACTCCGCCATTTAAATCATGGCTGATGGGTCTTTCAACACCACTTCCCTGCACTCTCCCCCTAGCCCTTGATTCCTTCTGAGATCAAGAATTTGTCAATCTCTGCCTTGAAGGCATCCAACGTCCTGGCCTCCACTCCACTCTGTGGCAATGAATTCCACAAGCCCACCACTCTCTGGCTGAAGAAATGTCATTTCATTTCAGTTTTAAATTTACCCCCTCTAATTTTAAGGCTGTGCCCACCGGTCCTAGTCGCCCCGCCTAACGGAAACAACTTCCTAGCGTCCACCCCTTCTAAACCAAATTAATCCCATCTGCCTGCATATGCTCTGTATCCATCTATTCCCTATCTGTTCAATCGTCTGTCTAAATGCCACTTAAATGTTATTTTCTCATTGATTTCAATCACTTCCTCTGACGGCATGTTCTTGGAACCTACAACATTCTGTGTAAAATATTTGCCTTGCACATGCCCATTAAACTTCCCCACCTCATCTTAAATCAATGCTTCCTTATAATTGACATTTTCATTCAAGGAAAAAGACTTCGACTATCCATTCTATCCATGCCTCTCATAATATTATATACTTCTATCAGTCACCCCCTAGTCTCCGGTGCTCTAGCAAAAACAATCCATATTGGAGCTAATACAATGCAATCCAGGCAACATCCTGGTAAACCTCTTCTTAGCCCTCTCCAAAACCTTCACATCATTCCTAGACATCCGACCAGATCTGCACACAATATCCAAAGGTGGCCTAAACAAATTACTATACAGCTGTAATGCGACTTGTTAACTTCTATTCTCAATGCCCATCCAATGAAGGGAAACATGCCGAATGCTGTCCTTAGCTTTTTATCCACTTGTACTGCTACTTTCAGGGAGTTATAGACCTAAACATCAAGATCCCTGTGTATATAAATGCTTTTAAGGGGACATGGATAGAGCAGGGCCAGGAATGGATGTTGCAAATTTATCGTATACTTTCCTTGTGTATTTGGCCTCCCAAAATGCATCACCTCACACATCTCAGGATTAAATTCCATCTGCCATTTCTCCACCCAACTTTTCAACTCATCTATATCCTGCTGTACAACAACTTTCCTCACTGATCTATATCCTGTTGTATGATAAACTTCCTCAACTCCAACAATTTTCATATCGGCTGCAAACTTCCCAGTCAGACTGAGATGTTATTGGGAGAACATCCCATTGATTTCTATACTTCTATAATTAATGTCCTTTATCTGCCTACGCATAGGTATGTGGACACTGCCTTCAAACTTCCTGCCCAACTAGAAATTAGGTGTAAAACTTTGTAACTCCTTATCTTCATACACATCAATATGCAGACACTGATTTAAGCTTCCTGTTTGTCTGAATAGAATTAGAGATAAACTGTGCAAATCTTTATCTTCCTGCACAGGGGTATATGGAAACTGTGTCAAATAAGGTTAGGTGAGGAACATTTGTAAAGATGTGAGACTTCTGAAGTATGTAACTTCTGTCTGTGACAAAGGGGCCAGGGCACTGACTTTGTTCCAACCAGGCACATTGGCAACTTGAAATTACAATCTGTTTCGTTAACAACTTGAAATCGCCTCCTGCCATTAGCAGTCGCTTCACAAATGATCGATACTATATCCTGGTCTTTTATGTTCTTGATGTAATAATTGTTTTGTATCCTGTCTTTGTCTGTTGTAATAATTGTTTCATGTATCATGTCATTGTGAGATGTGAAATTGTTTTATGTATTATGTACTCAGTAAAGTATAAAAAGCGGGGACTGTCTGCTGCTCGGGGAGAATTACTTATGAGACTCTGCACTCTGTGCTGGGTTAAGTACAGTGATTCTCCACAGCTTGTACTTGCATGGTAATAAAGGATTTATGTTTTTCTAAACAGGTCAGTGTCTTGTTATTGCGTCAAGTCTGTGAGGGTCTCCAAAAACAAACCTGACATTTGGAGCTGCGAGCCGAGTTCCAACATGTACAGCAGTCTTATGTGGAGGTCTGAATAAGTGATCATTCGAGTGTCAGTGAAGTGAGATGGATGGGCCCGCAAGGTACGATTCACCTTGGTCTCTCTCACTAACCTGCTACCTGTGTGACCCCTCGTCCCTGCGTGGCTCTGTACTGATGGAACCCCGAGACGACTCATGGTCGTGAACACTGCTAAATCCTAACACCTGGAGGTTCGAGTCCCCAGGTTAGTAAAGAAATCCGGGAGGTTAGAGTCACCCGGTGGAACTGGGAAAAGAAATCCGGGAGGTTAGTGTCCCCTGGTGGAACTGGCAAAAGAAATCCGGGAGGTTAGAGTCCCCCGGTGGCCGGGGCTGAAGTCCCTGGGACAAGTAACTGAAAAAAAATAAAATCCGGAAGGATAGAGTCCCCGGTGACCGGGGTTGAGTCCCTGAGTCGGGCAATTGGGAAAAGGGAGGGGGGGTTAGTATAAGATTGGGAAGGTATAATAAGTGTTCAGACCTAGATATAGAATAGTTACAGTGTCTGTCTGTTTCAACCACCCTGCCTTAGACCGGTTGTTAAGTGGGGAAATCCCCCACGCGATGGTCAGGACCCTGAAGTGGGTGTTGAGTCTAAGGGCACTGGTGTAGTATATAGAGATAAGTAAAAAGTGAAAGCACTGGATAAGTCAGGTGTCGGAACCCTTTACATCGGTTATGCCAGGATGAAGTACAGTACAGATGTCTGTCGGCATGCTTAAACAAAAAATTGGGAAATGAGAATTGGCCATTACAGGAAACGTGGGATATAGATCTATGTACTAAACCAGAAGAGGAACTGGAAAGGGTTAATGTCATTCTGGGGAAAGAGAGCTGAAGAGCTGACTGAAAAATCAAAGCTGGCCAGTTGGGTGGATAATGCACGTAGGAAAGAGGTCAGTGCCTGTGATAATGAGGGCAAATCTAAAACGTGGGAAGGTTTAAAACTGCAGTGTGAGGATCATGAGATGAATGAAAGGGAAAGAGTTAGACAAGAAAGGCAGGAGAGAAAACAATGAGACAAAGAACGGGGACTAGAGCAGCAGGCCACGTTGACAGAAAACAAAAAATCAGAGGTACCTCCTGACATATCTGGCATGCCGATGTTGTTCCAAATTGATGACACAGATGAACAAGATGAGGAGGACTGGGGAAAGCACCCCTCTGCCACATCGGGACCACTACCCCCTCCACAACCCTACCCGTCCTTGGCCAACCTACATCTGAAGGCACCCCAACACTGCCATCAGTCCCAGCAATTGCCCATAGCCCTATCACTGCCACCGTATGCTGACCAAACTAAACCTCCTATAGGATCTCCAAGCCCTTCAGTAATCAGCCACATGAATCCCCTGACAAACCCGCGGCTTGTACAGACCCTATCTCCTGTCGTACTAGGTCTAAAACTAAAGAGACAAACAGGAAACAGAATACAGACCAGACCATTAGTGAACAAAAGGAGGGACGACAGGATTCTTTTAAAACCCATAAGAGAAGCCTGGGGAAACATAAGTCCCAGGTGCAGTTCACTTGACCCTTTAGCACCTGTTTAGTTTAGTGTTTCCTAGCGATTCTACAAGTAGCGAAGAATCTGATAGTCCCGACTCGCAGGCAGTGGATAGTGAATGTGAGGACAGAGTTTGGAAGAGACCCTCGAACAGCCATCCCCTAAAGAAGGACCCCCCATAAAAAAATCACCAACAATTTCCTAATCACACGGTCCCTCACCTGAACCCAACACAAGGGGGTCAAAATACAATGTAGGTCTATACCCCTTGGAAGCCACAAGAGATGTGTTTAATTATGTCAAGGGCCCCTGATCGAAAGACTAACCCAGAAGATTTTATAGATTACATCCTGGGCACTATTCAAATGTACCAACACACCCCCCAGGGCCCTCTTTGGCTTATGCTGCATCTATGCTGTGATCTCCAGCTGTTGGGGTCAATCCCAGGAACTTGACCTCCCTCAACTCTATCTGTGCCTTCTTAGGGTTTACCTTCAACCTGCTCTTGCACGGGAGTCGTAACAACTCACTAAGTAGGAGGCGATGTTCCTCACCATTGTCTGTGAACAACAGGATGTCATCCACGTACTGTACAAGCCTGTGTAGCTCACTGAAATCTTTTAAACAGTCTGCCATACGCTAGTGGAAAATGCTGGGGCTATTATGGAAACCCTGTGACAGACAACTCCATGTGTACTGTTGTCTGTTAAAAGTAAATGTGAATTTGTACTGGTCCTCCTGCTGAACCGGGACACACCAGAAACCATTTGAGATACCCAGCACTGTGAAATTCATCTCCCCGTCTCCCTGTTTTAAAGCAGGAGAGCGCCTTTCTATCAATGGCATGCGCCATTGTTTTGAAATTCACAACCACTTATCCAGGTAATCGATACCTCTTGAAACTGCCAACTGTGGTTTCTCCCACAGCTGTGGCTCCGCTGGGTCCTAGGGCCCATCATCCATCCATTCATTTCAGTTTTGTGGATGGGTCGCTGGACCTGAAATATTAATTCTCTTTTTTTCCAAGAATATCTGATTTTTGTGAGTGGTAAATTCGGTTAACTTTTTTAGCTTGCGGGTATGTGGAGTGGGTATTGAAGCTGTCCTACCCCGTGTGTGGATCTGCCTCACTACCACTAGCGTCATAGCTGCCATGGGTCAGACTACGCTCCTTGGTGCTCCCCTTAAGTCCACAAGGTGAGGGAGAGAATGCTCCTATTCTGAACCCAATCCCCTGCCCCATCCCAGTGTTCACTGTTTACTGCCTGTACGTGGACAGTCATCCGACTCTCATCTGCTGCTTCTGCATACACCAGGGCGACAATGAAGCCATGTGATTAAAGCTAGCCAATCCTGAACCCCCACTATGTGCTGGAGCATTTCTACTGTGTTTGTCTGATTTGTCAGCTGTTAAATTGATTACTTTCCTTTGTACCATACAGCTCTGTTACGGCAGTGATTGTGTTGCGGCCTTCACTGACACCACCAAACCCCTCCCCGCCCTGCTATTCCTCAATAGTGAATATAGGACTTAGAGCAGGAGTAGGCTGTTCAGACTTGCAAATGGTCTCTGCCATTCACTAAGATCTTGGCTGATCTCATTGTGGTTTCAAACCCACATTCCTGTTTCTTCCCCTTGTGTTTGCGCTGCCATTCTTCAGATATCAAGGACATAACTGTCGTAGTCTGCTACATCACTTACACACACACATAGGTCATACTGAAACAGACAGGCTTACAGTAGGCCCTTTAAAAATGAATTATAATGACCGGTTGCCTACTACTCCACTCGCCTGGACACTGTAGCTCAGGGATTACCCCCTTGTTCCCAGATTCTCTCTGTGATTTATTCCTTATCTCTTCCTGCTCCAATATTAACCCAGTCACATTTCTGAGCAAACCCCCACATGACTGCCTGCTATGGAACCAATTTCTAACCTCTCCTGGCCAGGACCTTACTGATGCCCCACTCCCTTCTCCGGACCCAGTGTGGATTTTTAACGTCCTCAGGTACACCCCTCCAGAATTCCCTGTCTGTTAAAAACCTTCTCCAGGCAATCCTCCTCCCTAAACAATTGGCTAGTATCAAATGCGCGGCCCATGCCTCCGATGATTCTATTGTTACTTGGGGCAACGCTCGGGCTGATCTGGCTGCTAAACAGGCTGCTGCAGACCAAATTTTTATTATACCCTCTATGAACAAGCAGGCGGTAAATTGCACGCCTTCAGACAAGACGGGCATGCCAGATATAGTCACTGTTTGGCACTTACAGGGGGACGCCCCTGCTTCTGAAAAGAATATTTGGAAGGCGCATGGATGTTTGCATTCTGCGTCCTCAGGCCTTTGGGTTACCCCAGTCGGCCAAATGTGTGTACCTGATACTTTGTTACCCATGCTTGTTGATTGTCTGCATTCTGACACTCACCTTGGCAAGGAGGGAATAAGTGGTATTATGCCCCATACCTGGTGGCACCCCAGACTGACTGAGGCAGCCCAGTCTCGTATAGCATCATGTCTCACATGCCAGCAAAACAATGTTGGTCAGGGGATGAGATGCTCACCAGGAAAAACACCCTTGCCAGGTGGACCGTTTGAATGCATTCAGCTAGATTTTATTGAATTACCACACATAAACTGTTATAAATATTGTCTTGTCATTGCAGATGTATTCTATTCTTCATTGTAGAAGCCTCAACAGTAGTAGAACTATTATTAACTGAAATAATACCAAGGTTTGGAGTGCCGCGACAAATTAGTTTGGTCAATGGCCCTCACTTTGTAGGGAAGATTAATAAGGAACTGTGTGATACGTTACACAACCAACAGCAATTCCACTGTGCCTACCACCCCCGGGCGGCAGGGATAGTGGAAAGAGCTAATGGAACACTTAAAACTAAATTGACCAAGTTGACGTTAAAGACCGGCCTTAATTGGCTAAAGGTTTTGCCACTAGCCTTGTATCACATGTGAATAACACCCCATTCTACTACTGGGCTCTCAGCAGCAGAAATAGTCTATGGCCGACCCAGCAGAACACTATGGGATGCCAATACCAGCCCACCCACCCAAATTGACCTAAATGTGATGGGAGAAGAAATGCAAAGGTACTTCCAACAACTAACATCATCTCTAAAGTTTCTCCATTCACAGGTGAAGTGCGCCTTTGGACCGCCTCTGCAGACACCGGACCAAGACCTCAAGATTCAGGATCAGTCTTCGTGGCCGCAGATTGGAGATTTTGTACTTCTCCGGAACTGGGATCGCCCCAAGCTTGGACCAAGGTGGAAAGGACCGTATCAAGTGCTTCTTCAAACTCCGACAACTCTTAAAGTTAAAGGACAGAATCGCTGGATCCACCTAAGTGACTATAAACAATGGATTTCCTCATCAGCTTGCAATTAACCATTGTACTGAGTATTATTCTGCCCTTGCATGGCCAGCAGGACAATCTGTTTTATAGAACACACATCCAGCTGCACGGGAATCAGACAGCATGTTACCCACTAGCAGGTCTGTAGAAGCGTTATTTGTGACAACACCTGCCTGGAACCCTAGCCAGCTTTATGAAGTAGAATATTCTGGTAAACCTTGCCGAGGGGAGAGGGGAACTTGGACGAGAGGTGTGCAGGGTAAGTGTGTGGAATTGGTAGTTAATGGTCCCTCCGATTGTGTGGACACTAGACCTAGGCATGGGAAGGAAGGGGCTAGCTGTACAAATCCCAACAGCTAGTTTTGCTTTAATGGAACTGGGACTTACTGTGTGCATTCTCTAGGCACTAATCACCTTCATAATGTTTCCTGGCCCCATCGGTGCATAAAGAGAAATTGCACCACTAGAGGAGGACTGTTGAACGGCCCCTGCTTAGAATCTAAGCCGATAACTGTGACCCTGGGCATACAGTGGACTTGTGGGGATTGCAATTGCACCCATGTCAAAACGGACTATGGGTCATTTCCATTTAACTCCGCAAAATTCCATCCATGTAAAGGTCAGTCCTCTTGGCATAACTATCAAGAAATACGTGAGTCTGTTACCTGCCACCGGGCTAAAAAGGGATTTGTTTTCCTCCTTAACGGGACCTTCACAACTGCCACTCCAACTCTGCTGGTGCTGTTTGCTGTTGGGGCCATTGGGACCTTCATGGTCCCTTATCCCCAGCAAGCACGAACTCAACGGAGAATTGTCACACGCTTCCTGAACTGGGAGTTTTGTGCTGCATGGCAGAACCCAGTTGCCTTGGGCTCTTCCTTGGGATACGGCTTCCTGGGAACTGTCAGTTTGGGAGGCTCCCCAGTGGTAGTGGCCACAAAAAATCGGAATTATCTTGTATGTGGACTCACCGCCCTGGGAAACAGCACAATGACGGCACTGGAGGCAGTCAACCAAGAATTAACTGAACTTCGGCTCTATCTAAGCAAACCTGGTATGCAGTGGACTATCAGCTGGCTTAGCAAGGAGGAGTATGCACTATTATAGGGGACAAATGCATTACCCATGTCACCAACGAGTCCTATAACATTACCCAGGCTATTCAAGCCATACAGGGGCAGTTGGAACAGTACAGAGAGGGACCCCGACCTGGGGAGGGCTTGTTGGGATGGCATATGAGCGGTTCTTGGGGCTCATACTTGCTACATGGGTTAGTTCTAGTAGTTGTCATAGCTGCCTGCTGTACATTTATGGCATACCTGAACCCTTGCTGCAGACTTGTGTTTGACATGCTGGCAGCTCCCTTCTCGGCCCCGATACAGGTTATCATGAAACAATAAAAGGAGGGAATGAGATGTTATTGGAATAACATCCCATTGATTTCTATACTTCTATAACTAATGTCCTTTATCTGCCTATGCATACACTGTATGCATACATGTATGCAGACACTGCTTTCAAACTTCCTGCCCAACTAGAAATTAGGTGTAAAACTTTGTAACTCCTTATCTTCTTACACATCAATATGCAGACACTGATTTAAGCTTCCTGTTTGTCTGAATAGAATTAGAGATAAACTGTGCAAATCTTTATCTTCCTGCACAGGGATATGTGGAAACTGTGTCAAATAAGGTTAAGTGAGGAACATTTGTAAAGGTGTGAGACTTCTGAAGGATGTAACTTCTGTCTGCGACAAAGGGGCCAGGGCACTGATTTTGTTCCAGCCAGGCACATCGGCAACTTGAAATTATTGGCCTGCTGTGTTCATCCAGCTACACACTTTGTTTTCTTGAAATTACAATCTGTCTTGTTAACAACTTGAAATCGCCTCCTGCCATTAGCAGTCACTTCACAAACGATGGAAACTACATCCTGGTCTTTGTATTCTTGTTGTAATAATTGTTTTGTGTCCTGTCTTTGTCTGTTGTAATAATTGTTTCATGTATCACGTCATTGTGAGATGTGAAATTGTTTTATGTATTATGTACTTAGTAAAGTATAAAAAGCGGGGACTGTCCGCTGCTCGGGAAGAATTACTTACGAGACTCTGCACTCTGTGCTGAGTTAAGTACAGTGATTCTCCACAGCTTGTACTTGCTTGGTAATAAAGGATTTGTGTTTTTCTAAACAGGTCAGTGTCTTGTTATTGCATCAAGTCCGTGAGGGTCTCCAAAAACGAACCTGACAAGACCACTGACATTTTCATCGAAATCATTTATATATTACAAACAACAGAGGTCCCAGCGTTAATCCTTGTGGAAAACCCACTAGTCCAAGACCTCCAGTCAGAAAATCACCCTCCACAAATACTCTCTATCTTCTGTACTGTATTTTTGTGTCCAACTTACTGACTAACCATAGTTTCCATGTGACTTAACTTTCTGGACCGGTCTAACATGAAGGACCTTGTCAAATGTTTTAGTAACGTTCATGTAGACAACATCCACGGCCCTAACCTCATTAATAATTAGTGTCATTTCCTCAAAAAACTCAATCAAATTTGTGCGACAAGACCTGCCCTGCACAAAACCATGCTGACTATCTCTAATTAGCCCATTCTTTTCCAAATGTGAATGAACCTTGTCCCTAAGAATGTCCTCCAATAATTTGCCTACCACTGATGTAAGGCTCACTGCCCTGTAATTTCCCGGATTATCACTGATGCCCTTCTTAAAGAAAGGAAAAACACTGGCCTTTTTGCAATATTCTGGAACCTCACCTGTGGCTAAAGAGAATACAAAATATCAGTCAAGGCCCCAACAATCTCCTCCCTTGCTTCCCTCATAACCTGTGATAAGTCCCATTAAGCCCTGGGGACGTAGCTACCTTAATGTTTTTCCAAGATACCCAACACCACTTCCTTCTTAATATTGATATTAACATATGACTCCTTAATCTTACCATCAGCCATGTCCTTCTCTTTGGTGAATACGGATGTGAAATACTCATTAATAATCTTGCCCTCTACCTCAGGCTCCACGAATAAAGTCCTTCCTTTGTCCTTGAGTGAACTTACCCTTTCCCAGCTACTCTCTTAGTCCTAATACGTATGAAATGCCTTGGTATTCTCCCTAATCTTACTTGCCAAGGACATTTCATGGCTCCTTTCAGCCCTCCTGATTCCTTGTTTCAGTACTTTCTTGCTTCCTTTCCTCAAGGGCTTTGACTGATTTCAGTTTCCTAAGCCTTACATAACAGTACAAAAAGAATGCACTTGACCTGATCATCGAGAACTGTCAACATGATATTCTTCACCACAATTTCTCTTCACCCACTCCCTGACACATTCTAACCTATCTTGCCATGAACGGACTGCATTCCATGCTGTCAGATCCAACCTGACTTTGTCATTAAGTTTGCTGACAAGGGTGTCTGGTGGACTGACCTCTACATTGTTAAGGCTGAGCACCAGCTCTCAGATCCACCACCCCTGGACTTCACCTGGAACTTCCTCTGGAGCATGACTCCATCACAGACCATTTGGCTACAATGTGTATAATGGTAACTAACCTCATTTCATCTAGTGATCTCACCCTATTGCCTCCAAGCCCATAGTCTCCAGCTCCACACAGCATGCTTCTACCTCCTTCCCAAAATCCACAAACTGGACTGCTTGGGCAGACACATTGTTTCTGCCTGCTCCTACTCCACTGAACTCATCTCCTCCTATCTCAACTCAGATTTTTCTTTCCTTGTCCAGTCCCTTCCCAATTATATCTGCAATTTCTCTGATGCTTTACGCCAGTTTCATAATTTCCAGTTTGCAAGTCCAGCCACCTCCTATTTATCATGGACATGCAATCCCTTTATACGTCCATCCCTCATCAGGAAGTTCTCAGGGCTCTCAGCTTCTTCCTGGAGAGAAAGGCCTGAACTGCCACAGTCCAGGCCTGATACATCGACACTCCTGCTCCTCTGATACTGCCTGACCTGCTGTGTTCCACCAGCTCTACATTGTGTTATCTCTGACTCTAGCATTTGCAGATCTTACTATCTCAGAGTGACTTGCACTATCCACACCATCCTCCTCCGCCTGGCCGAGCTCATCCTCACACTGACCAACTTCTCTTTTAACTCCCTTCACATTCTTCAGGTCAAAGGGGTGGGCATAGGTACCTGCAATGGGTCCAGTTATGCCTGTCTCTTTGTGGGGCTCATAGTAAATTCCTTGTTCCAGCCCTATTCCAGCCTGCACCCACAACTCTTTCTCTGGAATGTCGATGATATCAACTGTGCTCTCTCTCTCATCCAGAATTGGAAAAGTTTATCAATTTTGCTTCCAAATTCTACCCCGCTCTCACATTCACCTGGTCCATCCCTGACTTCTCCCTTCCCTTCCTAAACCATCCCCCATTTCTGGGGATAGGCTGGCCACCAACATCCACTATTAACCGACTGACTCCCACAGCTACATTGACTATACATCGTCACACCCTGCTCCCTGTAAAGACTCGATTCAATTCTTCTAGTTCCTCCGTCTCTGCGGTATCTGTTTTGATGATCTAGAATCCCTACAGAGTGGAAGCAGGTCATTGGCCCAATAAGTCATCAATGATCCTCCAAAGAGCTTTCCACCCAGACTCACTCCCTACCCTGTAACCCTGTATTCCCCATGGCTAGCCCACCAAGCCTGCACATCCCTTGACACTATGGTCAATTAAGTGTGGCCAATTCACATAACATGCATATTGCTGAACTGTGGGAGGAAAGCAGGGCACCCAGAGGAAACCCATGCAGACACAGGGAGGATATGCAAAACCCAAACAAACAATCACCCAAGGCTGGAATTGAACCTGGGTCTCTGTCGCTGTGAGATAGCAATGCTAACCACTGATCCACCATGCTGCCCTAGTGCCAGATGCCAACTTTGACAAGGGGGCCTCTGAATGTCCACCTTCTTCATCAACTGAGAATTTCTCAGCACCGTAGTTGTCAGGGTCCTCAGCTGGGTCCAACTTATCTCCCACACTTCAGCCCTCACCCACCTCTTCCCTCCTGCAACAGTGATAGGGTTCCCCTCATCCCCACCTACCATCCCACCAACATAACATTCAGAGGATCATTAGCCACTATTTCCGTCACCTCCATTGGGATGCCACCACCAGACAGATATTCCCCTTTTCTCCTTTGTCAAGCTTCTGCAAGCACCATTCCGTCAAGGACACTCTGATTCACTCCTCCTTTACCTCCTACACAAAATGGACTTACTTGTATCTATATTTGCACTCAGTCAGGACGTTGCATAATGGACCCATCTGCAATTGTTGCAGGAAGTAGCCCTTGTCTCCAGTAACAATCCTTGTAAGACATCCAACCTTTGAAACAATGCAGGAACTGAAGAGTCCTTGAGGATATAGGCATCATGGCAGCTTGAGTACATAGCGTAGACTTCTATGATATTGATGGTCACAAGTAATTCAATGGAATGGAACAACTTCTTGTTGATGAAGTCAGCTGCATTCAATGTAAGGTGTGTGCAGTTTATTGCATCTTGCCCTTTCGACAAATTGCGCATTGCACATTGGCAAAGCCTACGGAAGACGCAGCTCTGACCCTGACAAGGGAAAACAAAATGGTGTGGTGTTATCTATCAAATTTTATTTGTGCGGTGTTGACTTAAAAATATCTTTAAACCAGACCATTAAGGGTTAATCGTTAAGAGTTCATTGCTCTTGCAGTTGAAGCAATGTGGAAAAAGACATGAAAATAGAACTGTTGTAAGAAAATACCCCTGATTCTACTTGCAAGTTAACTGCATAAGTCCTTATAGTCTGGGAACCATTATTTTATATAGTTAAAAGCCACCTGGATATCTCTCAATTTGTCTTCTGCAAAATGGAATTTCTGGAAAAGTATTGAAAGTATGAAATGGCATTTAAGCAAATAATCTTCAATTCACAATAGTATTTGCCCCACTTGTCAGACCCTTCACCATCAGGCTGGGATTTGCAAGACCAATGCCTTGGAATCTGAGACAAAGCTCCAAGTACCACGGTCACAAAAGTCCCTGATAGAAGTCACTGTAAGGCTCACTGATCTGTGTTTATGTATGTTATGCAGTTTAAGCTAATTGATTCACTCATTAGACAGCATATGCCTCATAGATATTAAGTAAAGGAACCTAATAAATATGTTTCATGTTAAAGTGCACGTGTCTTGTGGCATTCTGGAATTGTGACCACAATTCGGTTATGTTTACTTCAGCAACGGAAAGGGATAGGTATATACCGCAGGGCAAGAGTTATAGCTGGGAGAAAGGCAATTATGAGGCAATTGGGCAAGATTTAGGATGCATAGGATGGGGAAGGAAACTGCAGGGGTTGGGCACAACTGAAATGTGGAGCTTGTTCAAGGAACAGCTACTGCGTGTCCTTGAAAAGTATGTACCTGTCAGGCAGGGAGGAAGTGGTCGAGTGAGGGAACCATGGTTTGCTAAAGAAGTTGAATCTCTTGTCAAAAGGAAGAAGGAGGCTTATGTAAAGATGAGGTGTGAAGGCTTAGTGAGGGCGCTTGAGGATTACAAGTTAGCCAGGAAGGACCTAAAGAGAGAGTTAAGAAGGCCCAGGAGGAGACATGAGAAGTCTTTGGCAGGTAGGATGAAGGAAAACCCTAAAGCTTTCTATAGGTATGTCAGGAATAAAAGAATGACTAGAGTAAGATTAGGCCCAATCAAGGACAGTAGTCAGAAGTTGTGCGTGGAGTCCAAAGAGATAGGAGAGGTGCTAAATCAGTATTCACAAAGGAAAAAGACAAAATTGTCGAGGAGAATACTGAGATACAGACTACTGGACCAGATGGGATTGAGGTTCATAAGGAAGGAGTGTTAGCAATTCTGGAAAGTTTAAAATAGTTAAGTCCCCTGGGCCGGATGGGATTTATCCTGGGATTCTCTGGGAAACTAGGGAGGAGACTGCAGAGCCTTTGGCTTTGATCTTTATGTCGTCATTGTCTACAGGAATAGTTCCAGGAGACTGGAGGATAGCAAATATTGTCCCCTTGTTCAAGAAGGGGATTAGAGGCAACCCTGGTAATTATAGACCAGTGAGCCTTACTTCGGTTGTGGGTAAAATGTTGGAAGGGATTATATGAGATAGGATTTATAATCATCTAGAAGGGAATAATTTGATTAGGGATAGTCAACACGGTTTTGTAAAGGGTAGGTCATGCCTCTCAAACCTTATTGAGTTCTTTGAGAAGGTGACCAAACAGGTGGATGAGGGTAAAACAGTTGATGTGGTGTATATGGATTTCTGTAAAGTGTTTGATAAAGTTCGTTGTGGTAGGCTATTGAAGAAAATACGGAGGCATTGGATTGAGGGTGATTTAGCAGTTTGGATCAGAAATTGGCTAGCTGTGAAAAGATGGTGGTTGATGGGAAATGTTCTTCCTGGAGTTCAGTAATTAGTTGTGTACCGCAAGGATCTGTTTGGGGTCACTGCTGTTTGTCATCTTTATAAATGACCTGGAAGAGAATGTAGAAGGATGGGCTAGTAAATTTGCAGATGACACTAAAGTTGGTGGAGTTGTGGATAGTGCAGAAGGATGTTGCAGGTTACGGAGGGACATGGATAAGCTGTAGAGCTGGGCTGAGAGGTGGCAAATGAAGTTTAATGCGAAAAAGTGTGATGTGATTCACTTTGGAAGGAGTAACAGGAATACAGAGTACTGGGCTAATGGTAAGATTCTTGGTAGTGTGGATGAGCAGAGAGATCTCGGTGTCCATGTGCATAGATCCCTGAAATTTGCCACCCAGGTTGATAAGGTTGTTAGGAAGGCATACGGTGTGTTAGGTTTTATTGGTAGAGGGACTGAGTTTTGGAACCATGAGGTCATGTTGCAGCTGTACAAAACTCTGGTGCAGCTGCACTTGGAGCATTGTGTACAATCTGGTCACCGCATTATAGGAAGGATGTGGAAGCATTGGAAAGGGTGCAGAGGAGATTTACTAGGATGCTGCCTGGTATGGAAGGTCTTATGAGGAAGGGCTAAAGGACTTGAGCTGTTTTCACTAGAGAGAAGAAGGTTAAGAGGTGACTTAATAGAGACATATAAGATGATCAGAAGGTTAGATAGGGTGGACAGTGAAAGCCTTCTTCCTCGGATGGTGATGGCTAACATGTAGCTTCAAATTGAGGGGTGATAGATATAGGACAGAAGTCAGAGGTAGATTCTTTACTCAGAGAGCAGTAAGGGCGTGGAATGCCCTGCCTGCAACAGAAGTAGACTCTACAACTTTAAGGGCATTTAAATGGTAATTGGATAAACATATGGATAATAATGGAATTGTGCAGGTTAGATGGGCTTCAGATTGGTTTCACAGGTCGGCACAACATCAAGGGTCGAAGGTCCTGCACTGCGCTGTAATGTTCTACGTTTTATTGATTTTGATCAGACCAGATCAGATCTCAGAACCTGTTAGGCACTTTCAGCCTAATGATATATTTGGTGCTGCAAGCAGCGTCTGACAAAAATGTTCACGGGGTGGAAGAGAAAGAGGAAGATGCAGAAGGAGAAGGAGAAGGAGAAGGAAGATACCGTGGCTGGGGAAACATTCCATGTTACAGAATGGTCCTTGAATGATGGGTTTAGTGCGGTATGAACTGGTTAACTAGGTTGGGGCCCCCGCAGTTTTGGGGCAATTGTTGCAAAATTCGAAGGGTTGTTCCATGCAAAGAGGAGGTCTGAGGGAAATAGAATTGCCTAGCATCCCAAGGGCTTCACCTAAAGGGTCGATTTTGCAGACCAGCCTGTATAAGATGCCTTGGGAGGTGCAAGAGTTAAAGGAGGTGAATGGTACATAGGCTACAGTGCTGACTGCAGCAGAACAGCAGACGTTTGTGCTGGCAGAGGCAGCTCAAGTTGGCCACTATCCGGCAAAACAACCATACAAGACATGGAAGGTGAATCTGATAAGTGTGTTTTTTATTAGGTTTGAGTGAGTGATTGAGTGAGTGAGTGAGTGAGACAGTGAGTGAGTGAGACAGTGAGACAATGAACTCTTTGATACTGACCACACTCAATTCTGAGGAAGAGTCACTGGACCCAAAAGGTTAACCCTGCTTTCTCCTTCATAGGTACTGCCAGACTTGCTGAGCTTTTCCAGCAACTTTGTTTTTGTTCCTGATTTACTGCATCCTTTCAGTTTTCCTTTGATACTGCAAGTGGGTTCCAGGTGTTCAGTGAATTAATGGTGTCACTCCACTGATCAATACTATATCAAAGGGTGGCAGATAGGGAGTTACTTGTGTTAAGTTATGGGGCATGGTAAGTTGTTTTTATTGGTTAAACGTTAACTCAGCATGACAGCTACAAGTTCCAGAAAGACAGACCTCTGAGTTGCTACCGATGCACAGGACCTGACCGAAAAGCTGAGTTAACGTGATTGATAGCTGAACTAAAGGTAATCATGTCGGAAACCAGACAACTAAAGCAATATCATGATCCTGTGCTTTATTTGCTGGCTGTGGATTTTAAACCATTGTGTATAAAACTATTTATTTAGATATCTCACTCTCACCATGAGTAAAGGAAGAAAATGTTCAAACGTTGTGAGGTGTGGGGAGGGGGGAGAGAGAGAGAGAGAGTAGCTTTTGTGTTTGATTAAGGTAATTTTTTTTTCTGTCAGCATATGAATTCCTCGATGTGTCCACAGTCTCTGATCTAACTGTTAGCCCTGTGTGAGCTGGTTCATTTGTGTTTTCGTTCGTTAGCTGCCAGAATGCTATCTTGTCATTTGTGTATTTTTCTCCCTGGATCTCGAGATATTGGGGGGGGGGGGGGGGGGGGGGGGCTTTAAGTTCTTATCCCTTTAAGTACTATTAGTGGTAACATGTAGCATTACTTTCTCAAGGGCTTGGTAAAATTTTACATCTTGCAATTGGTTGCAGTCATATGTAACTAATTGAAGAAAGGAAATTAAGTTAAACAGCATAATTTATCTCTTTTAAAATGCTGCACTGCGTGTGCTGTACATAGTTTAAGGAAAGAGTCTGGGTAAACGGCAAATGTCAAAACCTTTATGACTGAGTTATTGTGTTTGGAATTTCATTTCCTGGCCGGAGTGAACTTTCAAATATTTTTGTAGCATATGAGTGAATCTTTATTTCTGGATAATAAGATTTATTCATCCTAAATGTTTGGTGTGAATTAGTGTGCTGAAAATATTGGAATTTTGGAAAGGTAATTCCCTCTGCTGAAATCTGAGAAAACCTAAGTCAAGAGTTTCAAGAAGGTAAAACTAACAAAGGAGGCAGATTCTTTCCTTTGTTCAGAAATTGATAATACATGATCCTCATCCATGTCCAGGTGGAAGAGAGATGTGTCAACGTAATTACTTACAAGGCACTGCCCCTTCAGATCAGCAATAAACTGTGTCAGTTTGGAGAATTTATATATTCGATATATATAATTCTTTTTGAACAGACATATTTGGAATAGTTTACCCATTCTGCTTGAAGTAGAATGGATGGATGCTGCTTTGTTTTTCACATAATGGCAGATGCAGAAGGTTCTTTTCTCAAAAATTTTAAATTTCTGAATTTATCTGCAAACTTCTCGCATTGAAGATGTACAGGCTGGATGTTGATTTTGGGGCTGATGATGGGATGAATTTCTCTCTCAATATAGAAAAAAATCAAAACACGCCAGATAGAAATCTGTGAGCAGATAGCAGCTTGGGCTTTTAACTTGCAAGACAAAGCAGGTAAGCTTGAGAATGGAGTTGATATCTTTTCCTAAGCTGTTTCATCTCAGTGCAGTGAGGCAAAGACAGTGTGTAATGTCAGCTACGAGTTGGAAAATGGGAAAGAAAGAGTAGGGCCCTTAGGTGCTGTTAAGGAAGAGATCAACTATACAATCAGTAACAACCTTGATACTTCAATAGGTTGAGGATTGAGATATCACAATAGTCCCCCGTAGATCCCTGGAGCAGCCAGTTTGATAAGACATTCAATGCAGTACGACACAACTAATTTATAGATCATGGAATAAAAGGGATAGTAGCCACCTGGATATAAAATATGGAACACAGAGTAATGGTTAATGGGTATTTTTTGGGATTGAGGAAGATTTGTAATTGAGTTCCCTAATGGTCAGTATTGGGATCCTGGTCTCCCTTGATGTTTATGAATGTTCTAGGTCTTGGTGAGCAGGGAACAATACCAAAGATTGTGAATGATGCTAAAGGTGGGAGAATTGCAAACTGTGAAGAGAACAGTGTAGAACTTCAAAAAGACGTGAACATGTTGATGGAGAAGGCAGATAGGTAGCAGATAAAATTCAATATGAAAAAGTGCACTTCTGTAAAAGGAACATGAAGTGATGTATGAAATAAAGGATACAATTTTAAAACATGAACAGGAGCAGAAAGACCTGGGCATATATGTAGATGTGTCATTAAAACCAGCAACACAGGTAGAGAGAGCTGCTAATAAAGCCGACAGTATTTTAGGCTTCATTAATAGGGAACGCATAATATAAGAACATGGAAGTTATAATTAACTTAGATAGGACAGTAGTTAGACCTCACTTGGTGTGCAGTGTACAGTTCTGGGCATCAAACATTAGGAATGATGCGAATTCATTGGAGCGAGCAGAAAAGATTTACAATAGTGATTCTGGGGAAAGAGACATTTTAATAATGACGTAAGTCTGGAGAAGTTAGGGTTGTTACTCTTATAGTGGAGAAGGTACGAGGAAACTTGATAGAAAGTTTCAAAATCATGAGTGGTCAGACAAAGTGGAAAGGGAGAAAGTATTCCCACTTATAAGTGGATCAAGAACCTGTAGTGATTAGAACCAGGTGGATCCCATTGACTGAGATCCCTGATTGGGGTTGTTAACTTGGGCCAATCAGGGTGCCCTAGCTGACAAATATAAACAGGAATGTCAGAATCTCCTCACTTCAGGGACTGACTCTGCGCTGGCTGGCCAATATGGGGTTACTTGGTGACAGGATACCTGCCTCCCTGCAGTTATTTCAGTGGTGACAGGTCATTTAGTTAATAGCATAAAAACTAGCACGGTTGCAAGTTCCCCACAAAACAGATGGCACAATTTTGTGATGGTGTTCTGTGAAAATTTTGGTTTCTGCTGCAATGCACTTTATTCATCTGGTGGAAAAAACGTCAAGAACAATGTCTTCTTGATTTCAATTACCTGCTCTGCACTATGAGCGGATCCCCAGTTAAGACTTCTTCAAGTGGAGGCTGTTTGACTGCTGCTGGCCCCAGGCTTGCTGGTGCATCCTTTCTCTTCTGCTTCTTTGCAAATTTGCTGCATCACAGCCACCAACGGTTTCTTAATGACGTGAACACTCCACAATCACACACACACAAAAGACAATTTAGCTTCGTCCCTGTTACAATGGTTGGGGGTGCGGGGGGGGGGGAGGAACATAGAGGATTCTGATAAAGACAACTATGGAATGCTTCAATATTGACCTTTAATACAATTGTCCTTATTCCAAGTATGTTGCACAAATACAGTAGGAGATAGCAAATGTGCTGGGGATTAATGAAATCCTGTCCTTTTACTCACAACCCATCACATCCCCCTAGAGAGGCAGTACTACATTTCAGAGTATCTTGGCAATTACTTGCAGTGCAAAGCAACAGGAAATCATATCTATGCCTTTGTGGAGCCTGAGATATTCAATTGTCTTTATGAATTGTGGCCTGCAGTACCACTTCTAAAGTTTCCTGTGATTTCTTCTGCTTCACAAGAGATGATTACAATCAATTTGAAATAACCAAGGACATTGTCAAAATTTCTTGTGGCCTAGATTTATATCCTACTCAGTTGATCACCGTATGCATTTCATATTCAGGATTCCATGATTGGAGATGTCTTTATCCTGTACTGTGAAAGCATTGAATAAAGCTGTTGCAGATTGAAGGACTTTGCCTCACTCACAACCTCAGCACATGTGCTCATACAAGATAAAGGCCTTTCCAGCCTACATCTGGTGTGATGGCAGCTAATCTTCAGTTCCATTGCAAATTTATGATTCACATGAGAACGGAAAATCTCACAGGTTGGCTCAGCCTGTTAATCTAATCTCCCAAATCTTCATGTTCCTTTCTTCCTTGCACTCCCTGTTGACCCCATCAGTTCTGAGCTTCCAAATGTTCTCACTCTACTCTTTCATTTAAGTATTCATCTCCCATCCTGAACCCTATCCCCTGAACTCAACTTTAGCATGTTGATATGGAGCAATGACCCCTCAAAGCCAGTGTGATGGTGATCATTGATTAATGCCTTCACCTCCTCCACACCAATAAGCCATGTCATGAAATGCACAGTTGTCTCCTGCCCTTATATTTTGGGAGTTGCATTCTGTCACAATTATTGTCCACTCTGCATCCTACAGCACTGCCTCCAATCCTCACAATTGACTTCCCAGGGTTCCTTATCACAGTAGTGGCTCCTGATAACTTGCTTCAACTTTCAGTGTATGTACCCTTCAAAATTGACCATGGCCCAAACACCTGACTGTCCTGGAAGCACAGCCCCAACTAATACGGACTAAATCCCTGACTGCTCTCTGTGCAGCCCTCTGACTGACCTACCACCGGTTACACCGAACCTGAAGGACCCATCACAGCCCACTTCCCAGATTGTCGTGACATGAAACCTTTGGCTCTGACTACCCCAAATGACTAATTAACCATTTCCTTACCCCTGGGCTGAGATCAAATGCTGCCCTTGATTGATTGTCGCAGGACCAAATGACTAATGATAATCCCTTTTGTCTTGACTGAGGACTACTTCCCTTAGGCTTTGAGACACGGTTGTTTGGTTAAAGTACATGCAATATGCTTGTCATGTAGGCTGCTAGCTTGTTCTTTAGATTTGAGATTAACATAGCATGGTACAATACAGTAACATATACACCTTCTTGGCTAACCACTGGTGACAACCATGACAGGCTGCCTGGCTTAGTATCTGCACTAAAAGGGTACAGCAACACAGAAATACTGTGATAACAAAGTGTGAAGCTGGATGAACACAGCAGGCCAAGCAGCATCTCAGGAGCACAAAAGCTGATGAAGGGTCTAAGCCCGAAAACATCAGCTTTTGTGCTCCTGAGATGCTGCTTGGCCTGCTGTGTTCATCCAGCTTCACACTTTTGTTATCTTGGATTCTCCAGCATCTGCAGTTCCCATTATCTCTGATCACAGAAATACTGAGAGCTTGCTTTGAATGAGGAGCTAAAGCACAAAAGGGCAAGGCAGTGATGTTTGAGCATCCAAGTAAACACTAAGTGAGTGAATGCTAAGAAAGCAAGCAAAGAGCCCTGAGCACCTTGGTCCAGTGCATGACACGTGTATCCGTCACCATAGAAAAATAGCAGCATTACAATGAAAGCAGTTGGTGCATTCCAAAGTACAGTATTGAAGTAGATACCTGTATTGTAAATAAGTTGGAAGTGTGCCATAATGATGTGTTATGGTTGGATGTGGGTGTCACTGGCATTTATTGCTCATCCCTACTTGAAGTTGAGTTAACCACATTCCAGGTCTGGAGTCACATGTAGGCCAGACCAGGTAAGGATAGCAGTTTTCTTCCCTGAAGGACACCGTGAACCAGATGGGTTCTTTCAACTATCACCAATGGATTCATGGTCATCATTAAACTCTTAATTCCAGATATTTATTGAATTTAAATTCCACCATCTGCCATGGCAGGATTTGAACCCCAGTTCCCAGAACATTATCTGGGTCTCTAGATTAACAGTGCAGCAATAATACCACTAGGCCACTGCCTCCCCATGTCCAACAGCAACCTCTGTGGATGAAGTGCAGGGTGGTGGCTATCCAAGGATATGCCCTGAGGTGTTGAGAAATCCTAGCTAAGATGGAAGCCTAGAGGAGCAACTGGTGAAATGGACCACCAGGTACCCACTCTGATTTTCATTTCAGGAATTACCACTGTCTAGTTTTGCTCCCTGACTTGAGTGGGAGATTAGAAACCTGCATGTAGAAGGGGCACAAATACGTAATAAGATATGTAAATAGGCCTCTCGCTGATCACTAGAGAGATTCTCACTTCATTGTTCAAACCTTGGGTGGAAAGTTAAACTTTTTCCTCAACATTAAGAATCTAATCTTTCTGATTTTGCCATATTTCTCATTGTTTACACCAAAATAGGTGTTATAGTGCGACCTTAAATCAAATGAGCCAATGGGCCAAGGAGTAGTAGATGGAGTTTAATTTAGGTAAATGTGAGGTTTTGCATTTTGGTAAGGCAAACCAGGGCAGAATTTATACAATTAATGGTAGGGCCCTAGGGAGTGCTGCTGAACAAAAGTACGCAGGGGTACAGAAGCTTGCTTCCTTGAATGTGGAGTTGCAGATGAACAGGGTGGTGACGAAGGCATTTAGCACACTTGCCTTCATTGGTCAGATCATTGAGTATTGCAATTGGGATGTCATGTTGTGGCTGTATAGGACATTAGTGAGGCCACTTTTAGAATATTGTATACAATTCTGGTCACCCTTCTTTAGGAAGGATGTTGTTAACCTTTAGAGAGCGCAGAAAAGATTTAGAAGAATGTTGCTGGGAATGGAGGATTGAGTTATAGGGAAAGGCTGATTAGGCTGGAGCTTTTTTCCTTGGAGCATCAGACGCTAAGTGGTGACCTTAGAGAGGTTTATGAAATCGTGAGGGGCATGGATAGTATGAATAGCCAAGACCTTTTTGCCTAGGGTTGGAGAGCCCGAAACTAGAGGGCATAGGTTTAAGCTAAGAGGGGCAAGATTTAAAATGGATCAGAGGGGTAACTTTTTCATGCAAAGGGTGGTACGTATATGGAACAGGCTACCAGATGAAGTCGTGGAGGCCAGTACAATTACAACATTTACAAATGGATGGGTATATGAATGGGAAGAGTTTAGAGGGATATGGACCAAATACTTGCAAATGAGACTAGGCCATGTTGGGATGTCTAGTCAGTGTGGGAAAAATGAACCAGAGAGTCTGTTTTTTGTGCTGCATGACTCTATGACTCTATTCAGGGTTAGGAGATTTCTGCCCACAATTTCTAACTATTGCTGTATTCTCTTCCCACTTGTTCCTTTCTGAATTTAATTTATTGGCTTTCCCCTTTCCACCCAACCCTCCCCACTACCCCAGTTCCCAGTCCTAGGTTCAAATATCCTCGTGACCATCCGATTTTATTCTTTCCGCCAGGATCCTGGCTCAGCTTAGTCAGGTGGAATCCATAAAGTGGTACATTCTTTATTCCCCAAAATGGAATCCCAAGTTCACTTTCCTGCTAACAAATTTGCTGATAGCTCAGCTAAAAGGTCACATATCATAACCCTTAAAGTCTTCAGATGTAATTTAGCTCCTAACCACTGGCTTTCTCCAAGCAAAATATTGTGCCTACTCTTCACATTGTTGTTGATAATAACACGTATCGCAATAACTGGATCCTTCCCATTCCTTTCAAAAAGAACCAAGTTATCTCTTAACCTGGCAGCATATGTAAGACCTGAGACTTTGATGCTGCTCACCTACGATTATATCCACCCCTCCTAATTATTGAATCCTCCACAACCACCGTATTATCTTTTCCATTTTCCTTCCTCCTCCCGTAGCACAGTTGTAGTGTCTTCTGCTCGGAGGTGCCATGGTCAGCATGCTAGTTATTTTCCCACTAGTCTTTATCCTCATCTTTATAGACAGCCGAATATTTCACTTGTTTAATGGAATCAGTTTATTTGGGTCCATAAGTCTATGATATTGGTCAGACCATATTTGGAGTATTGCATTTAGTTCTGGGCAATGTATTTAAGGATGGATGTTAAAGCCCTGAAGTAAGTACAAAGGAAATTTACTAGACTGAGGGCCTTTATTGAAAAGAAGATTAGAGAAATTAGGCTTATTCTTGGAGAAAGATAATTAGGAGATGACCTATTGAGGTGTTCAAAATTATGTACAGTTTTGACAGGGTAAAGAAGGATATTCTGTTTCCACTTGTCAGTAACTAGGGGTCATAATTTCAAGGTTGCCAGCAAGAGAGCTAGGAGAGAGGTGAGGAAAAACTTTTTTTACTCAGAAAGTTACTATGATTTGGAATACACTGCCTGGGAGAATGGTGCAAGCAGATTCTATATGAGGTTTCGAAAGACCTGAATATATATTTGAAAGTGATGAATTTAGAGGGCTACAGAGATAGGGCTGGAGAATGGAACTAGCTGGGTTGCACTTTTGGATGTTGGTACAGATATGATGGGTTGAAAAGCCTTCTTCTGCATTGTAAATTTCTATGATTCTTTATAGGAGCAGAATTAAACCATTCAGCCCATTATGGCTGCTGTGCCATTCAATCATTGCTGATATGATCCCCGTTTCTTCATTTTTATGCCACCTAGGTTTCCCTTACTCTTACATACTATATTGATCACACCAATTTGGATTCTGCACCTTACTAAAATTGTGACTGACATCAGGAAAAATCTGCATGAGCATTGTTTTACCTCCCTTTTTGTTATACAGCAACTCCAACTCACAGGCTGCCTTAATGATTGAGCCAGAGAGATGTGAGGTGTAGACATAAATTGAAAATATATTACTATGGACAGTCTTGCCATCCTCTCCCAGCTGCTACAGAACAGACCTGCTCTGCCACGTTGTTTGTTGCAAGTTTTTAAACTTATTTTCTGTACATTAATTTGCATGAAGCGTTTAAAAAAAAACTTGACAAAATTTTAAGCAGATGATATGCACCGCTACAAGTACTGGAGGCAAAAAGCACTCTGTTTGCAATCACTCCGCGTTAGAGAAAGACTTAGTTTTATTTAATTTTTGAGCCACACAAAAATTACATGTCTTCACCTGACTTTCCACTCACAATGATTATTCTGAATTGAGGAACTAACAGTTAGGTTAAACATTCCGAGTTTTTGTGACGCAGTGGTAGTCACCTCACCTCTGGATTAGTGGTATGCAATAACATTTCTAAGCAAGTTGATTCAAAAATATCAACAAAGCTGTCAAGTAAACATTTTAGTGTCAGTCTCACAATATATTTTTGAATGGACTGGTTTGATCCATTGACCTTTTCCAAATGCTATGATCATATAGCATGCAATCTTTTACATCCCTCTGGACAATGTGTCCTAGTTCAGTATCTTGTCTAAAGCTGAGTATCTGTCATAATTCTATACATCTCATTAAAATAAGCAACAATCATCCAATCTTTAAATGGGTTTTAACCTCACAAGCTTCTTTAACAGGGATTTAATCATTGATTGTTGATTGGCAAAGAACACAACATGTGTGACAATGAAGTGTAACCAGTTTTCCAGATTATCACATTTGATAAAGTTCGCGCATCTGTTCCTTTGTCCTATTCTCTTAGGTGATGTTATTTTGTATGTACACTGACACCATTACTTGCTAAATGTCGATGACATGGATTACATAGAAACAGGTTCAGTAGCTCCATATCTGGGAGGATGAAACAGTTTCAGCTTGAAGTTCAGGCATGAAGCAGTCATTTCTATGTCCTACATTTCAATGTACACTATGTCTGATCAACAATCCAGAGGGCCAAGTGAATTCTCTGGGTCGTTGGTTCAAATGTCACAATGGCTACTTCAACACACCACCCTGTTCCTTGGCCAACATCTCTGTCTCAGGTTTGCAGCAGTGCTCCAGCAAAGTTCAGCATAAGCTGGAACAACAACATCTCATTTTCTGCTTGGGGACCTGTAGCCTTCTGGACTCAATCTTGCATTCAATAACTTTAGGGTTTGAACTCTCCTATGTCCTAGCCCCATCCTAAACAACAGGCCTTATTATTACATAGACTGCTATTACACACTATCCATTGTTAGCCACAAACTGTCCTCATTAACAGTTATTCACTCTCCTAGCCAGACTGTTATCTGTTTCTTTGTCTGTCCAGCTGCTCTTCTCTCCTTTTGGGTTCTATCTCCATCAATAGTTTACTTGCTAGCCCCTCCCCACATCCTAGCTTCTGCATAAAAAGAATGACATTTTCCTAGCTACCATCAGTTCTGAGAAAGGGTTACTGGACATGAAATGCTAATTCTGATTTTTCTTCAGAGACGCTGCCAGATCTACTGAGATTTTCCAGCAATTTCTATTTTTGTTTATGATTTATACCACCCGCAGTTCTTTCGGTTATTATTTACTAGAACTTGAATACTCTCAACGATGAATAGGGGAAGAACAAAGGAAGAATTGTTTCACCTTGGATCCCAGTTCTGGATCTGAGACATGTGATGATATTGTCACTTTAGAAAGGTTATTTTGTCCTCGGTTTATTTTTTGAGAAGAGGTTATAAAGGCTAAGGTTACAAACTGGCCACTGGAGATGGTCTCACTAAACAATTTAGGAGGCCTTTAGGCTTTCTTTAAAAAGACTGTAGCAATGGAAGGTGAGTGGCCAGCTCTCTCAGATGAGGCTGTTCTAGTTTTTTTTAGCTGAAGTAGTCAGAAGCTGTTTATGGTCCCAGAAGGGTTGGAAGCTTCAGTGAAAGATTCCTAGCTGCTACTTTCTCTGAAACCTCTCTTGATATTGTTTCCTCCTAGATTGGAGAACTACATGCAAGAATCGGTGCCTGAATTTGCCTTTTTGCCAAAGGGTATGTTTATGGGAAGTTACAATATTGGAACAATTAATTAGAAATAGATACTGAATCAGTTAATCAGTTAAGTTTTCCAATAGTTGTTCAAAGTTCTTCTGCGTTGTTTGTGTTTTGACTGTAGTATTTAAATAAATTGTGTTTTGCTTCATATGGAGTAGTTTGGCCAGTTGCATCACATCTGGAACATACAGTTCCCATCTACCCTTAAAATAAGAAAAGTTAGGGTCTAGGCTACCTTAAAATATTTTTTGGAGTCTGGTCTAATCCATAACAGACAGGGAAATAAGTGGGTTGAGATGTTAGTGGGGGAGCTACTGTGGATGACATCGAAAAGAATGTTGAATCTGTCAGGAATACTGTGACTGATCTTCAGCCTACATTCAGTAGTGGGTTCCCCTTGCCATCCTTGATAGACTCACATTTCATTTCTGGAGCTGCCGATTCAATGGTGGCAGTGAACTTCAATGTGAAGTGACACAAGCAGATTTCCCTTTAATTCACTAGGTTTCTAATTTCATACAAGAAACATGTTGCACACTTCTGCTATTGGTTGTTTGCAACCTATTTAATCTTGGGTATTTTATGAGCTTGGCAGGGCAGCTGGTGAATGATTTTGACTTCATCATGGGATAGTGGAGAAATACATGAGGAGGTCAGAAAAGAGATGGGAAAGGTGCTTTATGAGACATATTTTGTCCTGGTTTATTTTAAAGAGTGATTTTAAAGCAGATATTCTGACCTGTCTACTGGAAACCCTTAAAGTATGCAGCTTGTGAGGGCCTTAGGGTTTTTTAAAAGTTGGAATAATGGAAGCAGCCTGAATGGGAGGGGTTAAACTTGCACACACCAGGATTTTTCATTTCAGTAGCAGCTGTCGGGAGGTTTGAGCAAGATTGGAAGCTGCAGCACATCTCTCTCTGCCACACTCTGGAGTTTTCTCTTGGTGTTTCTCCTCCTGGGCAGCTAGAATTGCATGTGGGCCAGTGTACGTTTTTGAATTTGCCAAAGGTGTGTTTATGGGATGTTACTATATTACTGTACTACCACTGTTTAGTCGTAAAATAATCTGTTATTGTGTTATGTTTTCCAACAGTATTGAGTTATTCCAGTTTCTCTTTCTTTTGTATTTTAACTATAGCATATGAATAAAGTGTGTTTTGCTTCAAGTCCGGTAGTTTGACCAATCAAATTGCATCCAGATCGAAATGCTTAGTACTTGCCTGTAAAATAAGAAAAAAGCAGCGTCTAGACTATCTTCTTAATGTATTATGGGGGGAGGGGCGGGGGTTGGTCTTCAAAATAAACCAGGACAAAATACACCTCTTAAAGCAATAGTAGGTCACACCCTGCTATGAATTTGCGTTCATCACTGACACCAACTTGCGCACATTTATTGCCAGTGAGTTCTCTGCTTTGGTTCCAAAACAAAAGTCTGCTCATATCACGGGGTAAGAATTTCTCTAAACATCGTAATAATTTTCTTAGAATATACTTCATTCATAAAATTTCTAAAAGTTCATTCCAAAACATACTGGCTTAAAAATTATAGTAAGTACAAATAAAATTCAACTTTTCTCCTTCTGAGGTACCTCAATACAATTGTTAAACGTTTCATATTTATCACATGTAAGACCCATCAGGCATACAGCCATGTTGGTGGTAAATGACTTGTGACCCTTTGCAGGTGAAATCCTGGCGCGCAGAGGAGCTATAACACTGGCAGAGGCTGATATTATTTATGCTTCGTGTCTGGAATGAGGAAGTTGTGGATGGGAAGCGTAAATGCTTATTAGGCGTTTCTCAATAACCATAAAGGATACTCACCGACGCCAGAAAGTTTCGAGGCGGATTTGGTTGATTTGGGCACGAGTCCGGATGAACCAAAAAGGGGGGGGGGGGGGGGCTGTTGGTGAACTTTAACTGTACACGGAGGGAGGCACTCATGTTACCAGTGACACGGAACTGGCTGGAAATCGGCAGGATTTAGATACATGTGTAACTTTGGGTAGAGGATTCGTCGTTCGAGATTACAGACAGAGACTATGGAACAGGTAAAAACAGATAATTAAAATGTTTTACTAACTTACTCTTGTCGGAAAACAGCGGCCACGAACTCATTAACGCAAGACTCCCGAGTAATGACAAGTCTTGAGGCGAAAAAATAAGGCAGGACCAGAAACTCACTTTCTTGAGAAGATTGAACGTCTTAGTTTCAGTTTTACTTATACAGCCATTTAGCACAATTAAGTTGCCATTAAGTACGAAAATTAGTTTCACTGTTGTCATCTCTAACAGGACATGGCTCACCCCAACCCCGAAATATAATCTATTGTCGTAGACAGTCTATTTTGAGCAACTGATTTGTTCAGAAAGGTTCGAAATGGATCTGGGTTGTATGGAACAGAAGTCGGGAGGCAGGTTTCTCTGCGCTGAGGTAGACTAAGTTACCAATTTGATCTGTAGACTGATCGGATAATTTGGTAAGGAAATGCACATGTCATTAAAGGAGCTGATCTAATATTGCACCATTAATGTAAGCGCACGGAACATTAACTGGGGTTCCTCACCAACTCCTCTACACTCAGGTCGGGCCACTTCTGGAATACTAATATTCTGGTCTTTCTCCTATAGGAAGAATGTTGTGAAACTTAAGGGTTCAGAATAGATTTACAGGGCTGGAGGATTTGAGCTATAGGGAGAGACTGAATAGACAGGGGCTATATTCACTTGATTGTTGGAGGCTGAGGAGTGAGAAATTTATAAAATCATGAAGGGTGTGGAAAGGGTAAATAGACATGTCTTTTCCATAAGACATAGGCGCAGAAATTAGGACATTCAGCCCATCGAGTCTGCTGCGCCATTTAATCATGGCTGATAAGTTCCTCAATCCCATTCTCCAGCTTTCTCTTCGTAGCCCTTGATCCTACCCAAGTCTTAAATGTACTCAATGACCTGGCCTCCACAGCCTTCTGTGGCAGTGAATTCCATAGACTCACCACTCTCTTTCCCCAGGGTGGGCAAGTCCAAAGTTGGAGAACATGGGTTTAAAGTGAGAGGGGAAAAGTTTTAAAAGGACCTAAGGAGCAACTTTTTCATGCAGCAGAAGGTGGAATAAGCAGCTAGAGGAAGTGGTGGAGGATGGTACAGTTACAACATTTAAAAGGCACCTGGATGGGTACATGACTAGGAGGGGTTTAGAGGGATTTGGGACCAACGGCTGGCAAATCGGACTAGATTTATTTGGGATATTTGGTTGGAATGGACTAGTTGGACTGACGGGTCTATTTCCATGCTGTATATCTCTGTCTTCCTTACTTGGTCTGGCTTGCATGTGACACCAGACCCATAGCAATTTATTGGTTCCTATCTGCCCTCAGGGCAATTCGGGGCAATAAATGTCGGCCTAGCTTGTGATGTCAGTATCCCATTACTTAATTTTTAATAACACTGGAATTGGATGAGTGCAGTTGTGAGGTTTGTGGCCTGGATGGTAGAAAAAAAATGTGAAAACAAGTGTAGGTGTCTTACAGTCAGAAAGAAGGAAAATTATAATTGGGGGAAAAAGAGAAATCAGGGAAATTAAATGTATACTTTTGTCCTGTTTACATAAAGGTTGACACAATAACAAGCCAAAAATGTTGGGGAACACAAGGCCTAGTGACGGAGATTAAATGAAAGAAAATTATTAGCAGGGAAATGGTATTGGGAAAATTAATTGAATTAAAGGTAATAAATCTCTGGGTTTGATAATCTACATCCAAAGTACTTAAGAAAGTGGCTGTGGAAATAGGGGATGCATTTGCAGCCATCTTTCAACATTCTATAGACTTTGGAATAGTTCCTATGAACTGACCTGTTACTGATGTAGCCATGAGAACCGCAGAGATCTGTGCTTAGATCCTAGCTATTCCAAATGTATAGCAATGAATTAGATGACGGATCTACACATAATATCTAAGTTTGCAGACAACATAAAGTTTGCTATACTAGTTGTCAGGCAGATGCAGAGATTTTTCAATGTAATTTGGACAAGTTGAGTGAATAGGCAAAAGCATGACAGATGCAGTACAATGTAGAAATGTGATGTTATCCACTTTGGTAACAAAAACAGGAAGGCGGATTATTACTTGAATGGCGATAGATTTGAAAAGTGGCAAGTGCAATGAGACCTGAAAGTCCTTGCATATTATTCACTGAAAGTAAGCATGCAGGTGCAGCAGGCAGTGAAGAAAGCAAATGGTTGTCAGTTTTCTTACGGCGGGTCTGAGTACAGGAGCAGACATGTCTTGCTGCAACTGTACAGAGCCTTGGTGAAACAGTACCTGGTGAACAGTGTGTAATTTTGATCTCCTTATCTGAGGAAGAATGTTCTAGCTATTGGGGGAGTGCAGCAAAATGATTCCTGGGATGGCAGGGCTGATGTATGAAAAGAGACTGGATCAGTTAGGACAATATTCACCAGAGTTCAGAAGAATGAAAGGGGAAATCTAGAAACCTATAAAATTCTGACAGGACTAGACAAGATAAATGCAGGTAAGATGTTCCTGATTACTAGGGTGTCTAGAACCAGAGGTCACAGTCTGACAATACAGGATATATTTAGGTCTGTGATGAAAAGAAATTTCTTCATCCAGGCAGTGGTGGGCCTGTGGAAATTTCTGCTACCAAAAAGGTTGCAGCCATTGAGTATTTTCAAGAAGTTTAGATATAGTTCTTTGATCCCTTTAGCTCAAAGGGTATAGGGAGAAAGCAGGAACAGGTACTGAGTTAGATGATCAGCCAAGATCGTCTTGAATGATGGATCAGATTCAGAGTGCCAAATGGCCTATTCCTGCCTCTATTTTCTATGTAGTAGTGATAGGAAGGGTCAAAGCAACAGAGATTTGAAAATAAAGGTGAAATTTTCAAATCAAGGTGTTACTTGATTGAGAACCAACTTAGGGCAGTGAGCATACGATCAGGGAACAGCAGAGTGGTGGATGCGTTTAGTTTATAGACAGCAGAATGTGGGAGACCATATGAGAATGAGAGGAGTGACAAAGATGTGAATTAAGGGCTTCAGCATCATAAGCTGACGCAAAGGTGAACTTGGCTTGTGCTGTTAAGGCAGAAATAGAAACTAGTGAGAGCACAAATATGTTGCTCAAACTCAGTTTAGGGTCCAATATGTTAAGAGTCTGTTTTGGTCTCAGACAGTTGTCTAAAAGAGGGATGGAGTTGGTAGCTAAGGAATTGAGTTTGGAGTGGGGACAAAAAGCAAGAATTTCAGTCCTTCCAATACTTAATTGGAGGAAACCAATGCCGATGTTGGATAAGATATCTGATAACTTTGCACCAAGGAAGCACCAAGATAAGTAGAGCTAGGTGTTGTCAAGTTATGTGAAAATTAATGCTGGGCTTTTGGACGATGTTGCTAAAGAATGACACATAGGTGAAATTGGAGGGGACCAAGAATAACTTCTTAGGGCAATGTCAGTATGGCTGCAGCAAGTGAAACTGTTGTAAATGACAGTCTGGGTATGCTTAGATCCAGGTATGGAGCCAGAGGAGAATAATTCCACCCAGTTGAAAGACCCTAAAGAGACATTGGCCAAACATGTGACATAACATGAATCAAAGGCTTCACTCCGATAGATATAGATGAGGAGGTACAATTCACCTTTGCCAATCAAATAGGATGTTGTCTGCAACTTTGATTAATTTGATTCAGTACTAAAATAAGATTGGAGGAATTCAAACCTGGATTTCTTGAAGAATGGAAATGGTGGTGCTGTAGTTTAGTCTTTTGGTAAAGGGCAAAGTATGCCTGTACTAGGTTTAAAATCTCCTTGAAAATTTTGGCATGAAGTGAAGCTGTGTCTTATCTTGCAGTATTTTGCTAATGTTTCTCAGCTCTGTTCCTATATTTGTAATCCGTTTATCAATAAAATCGATAAATAAATAGTATGGAAGATTACAACACATAGTACAAAACTCTAAGATTAGGAAAGGAACTTCACAATGGAAAAATCAGCCTTTGGAACATATTAATGGGAGGGTGCTGTAACAAATAGCAATTACGTGGTTCTTTGCATATTTAAATCACATATTTATAGAGAAAGTAATAAGCTGGGCACCAAATGCAATGAAATAGAAAGGTAAATTGAGGTTCAAAGGTAGGGTTGAGAAACACAATCACTGAAATTTTGAAATCAGTTAGAAAATGGATAGGTAATGGTGAGGAGAACGTAAGGCTGTTCTGAAAAGTAGAGTCCAAGTGACTTAAAGAGTAGTTATCACTTAGCAAACGAAGGGACTGAGGAGTAGGAAAACTCCAGAAGAATTAGGGATATATGGAGGGACATTGTTTACAAGTCTGTACTGTTGGGCTGAATTTAATATAAGCATTGAGGATCTCTCCCACCAGTTGTAAAATCAATTGGAGATAGACTTGCTGCATTTTTGAGAGTGGTCTGATGAAATTAACTGGTCAGTGTTAGTCCTTCCCTAGGATTGTGGGACGAGTTTCCTGATTCCCACAAGCTAATATGAGCCAGTAGCTCTCATAGTGCAACTGTTGTGATGGCTGGTGTAGGAATTACTACAAGGGTCTCATCCAATAAGGAGGCCTCCAGGAGGCACAGAATGTGTTTCACATTTACTCCCTTAGCACCACTAAGTTCTGGTGGGCTTGGATAAAAGGGCATCAATTGGTTCATAAATGAGTAATTGACATCATAAAATCATATTCTCCTCCCCCGCTCTATATTAATCATGAGAGGCTTTTCCCCTTGTTATTAGACTGATCCACAGTCTATTTGGCAATTAAATGGGCTTGATTGCTATGCTTCCCGTCACAGCAGGCTGAATTAAATTCTAACTGTTGGGTCTATTTCTCTCATCAAATACATAGTCCACTACTCTTTCAGCAATCTAAAGGATGATCCCCTCTGCAGATCTGGATTATTCCTTAAGAACCTTCCAACTTCTCATTTATATTGCATGCTACCTTCCTGATATCCAAAATTTGATCTTTCACCTCCTCTCTTCCCCACTGTCCAGCACCCCAAGCTCTTCTTCCAGGTGAAGCAACAATTTACTTGATCTTCTTTGTGTTCAGCATATTATCTGTTCATAATCTGATCTTCTCCCCAGTGAGTTTGTCAAACACAGCCTATGTGGAAATTACCTCTGCTCAATCCTGAGTATGACCTTGAGCTCCTATTCACTAATTTGGATTCTGGTCTTTGTCTTGCCTTTCTAGACTGTTTAAGTGGACTTCAGTGGAAGTTTCAGGAATAACACGCCATCTGCCGTTTAAACACTTTAATCTTCTGAATTCAGCGTTGAGTTCAATAATTCAGAACTTATCACTGCTCCCAAGTTTTACATCATCATCTGTTTTGTTACCTAATCTCTTCTATATACCATTCTATCACAGATTTTACAGTGGTTCTTTCCTTCCCCCATACCTTACAACTTTCTATGTTTTCATATACTTGAAACAAAATTCAGGAAAGAATGCCAAAACAAAAAATCTTTCAGGGAGCCTTTGGTTCTGAAAATGCTTAAAAATCTAAGAGCACCTGTGGATGTTGTTTTCTTGATTATTAGTAGGGTTCTGAGTGGGATCTGACCTATGGCAAGTGAAGAGGGTATTTCACTAGTTTCAATACGTAATGGTTTGGTAATTTGACTGTTGAGGAAGACAGGAGCTCACAATACTACTGAATCAGCTGATTTTCTGCTTATACAGAGTCTGTACTTCCAACTTGATACCCTTTCAACATATTGCTAGCTGTGAGGAACCTTGATAATTGTAAACCATATATTAGATGCATAAAAACCACCTGAGGCCTTGGGAATAAAATATGTTCCTCTAAATACAAAGTTTTATTTATGAGTACAATACAGATAGTTACAGACAGCAAGGCTGTTGTATATACCAGACAAGATGGGGCACGTCCAATGTTTGAACTTGATCTATACTGAGTTAGTCAGGGCAGTTAGTGTGCTTTGGATTTACTAATCATTGCTGTGTGTAGGGAACCAGAATCAGCCAGATTTTCACTTCTAATCACTACTCAGTGAATATACTGGAAAATGTTTGTGCACACACAATGGCAGAGAACAGAACATGGTTTATCCAAGATACCCCGTATGTTGACTGGGAATCAGCAAATTCTGTCTAAATTCACAAAAAAGAGTGGGGAGTGCCAAGAGCTTCTCTCACTAAAAAAAAGCTGCTGCTTTCAGCAAATGAAAGATTACCTGATGGTAAACAATAAATTTCTTCTACATTTATAAGATGAAACACTATTTCAACAATATGTTGCATCACAAGATATGTAAACATACAAACAACAAAACACAAGAATCTTATCCGTTCATTCCCCCCACCTCCTTATACAACCTTCTCAAACCTTTAACTCATCCAATATTTTACCCTTAGGACAAAGCACTTACAATTATATTATATTTTCCAGCAATGTGAATAATCTTTACATTATATGGTCATTGAATAAAACAAAACTACTCCATGCAAATAGTCTTGCACTTTCAGTTTTATACTTTTCAACGAATGCTTGCGGATTATGGTGAGTCTAATGCTTCTCTGTTCACACGTAGGACGTGGAAAGAGAGAAAATAAAGAGGAGCAGAAGTAGGCCATTTGGTCTTTTGAACTTGCTGTATATCCTTTATGATCATGGCCGATCATCCAACTCAATTGCTTGTTCCCAATGTTCCCTCACATTCTTTGATCCCTTTCGCCCACGTACTATATCCAAATCCTTGCTGAAATCATACCTTGTTTTGGCCTCTAATTCCACAGGCTCACCACTCTCTGGATGCAGAAATTTCTTATCTCAGTCCTAAACAGTTTACCCCATACCTTTAGACAGTGACAACTAGTTCTGGACTCCCCTGTCTTTGGGAGCTTCTTTACTGCATCAATCCTGCCCAGTCCTGTTAGGATTTTATAGGTTTTATAGACTTCAAATACTGAAGAAACAATACTGATCCTGAAGTCACCTTTACTATAATAGATTACTTTTTTCTAATACTGGTTTAGTTTATTGCAGAAATAGTCCACTGGCTTCTTTATTCCTGACTCAGTGTAACAAGACTGCACCCACACCTAAGTCACTAGCATAAGTTACCATTTTGCAAGGTCTGGATCAGGGTGGCTAACATTGGTTCAGTTACTAGTATTCTGCATTCCACTGACCATATTACTACTGTTTGTACCTTTGAAGAAGTTATAACTAATATGCTAATATGCTGAATTCACATCCAGATTTCTGGCAAAGTCCACACATTCCTAAAAAAAAGTCTCATGATATCCCATTTAGTTTTAGGAACAGCAGATTCTGTGAGCTTTAATGTTCATTGCTCTTGGTAGCATTTCTTCTAAGATATGTCCTAGATAAGTCACACTTGTTTTTGCAAATTCACTTTTGGCTAAATTTATCACGCAGCCAGCCAGTTGTACTTGCCTTAACTGGTCTTCCAGTTGTCTCACATGCTGTTCAAAATGCGTTGTTATATAACACAACAGCGAGTAAATAAACTACCTTGTTTCAGACCTCAGCTACGATTTGATTCATTACCCTCTAGAACGTAGCTGGGACATTCTTTAATCGAAATGGCATCACTCAACATTGGTAAAACCCATTTTAAATGGTGTGACAAAAGTAAATATCTCTTTAGCCTTTGGCAAGTGCCATAAACACCAATCACCCCACAAAGATCATGCTTAGAAGGGAATGAGGCATCACCAACCCTATTAATACGGTATAATCGCGAAGTTGAGTATGAATCGGTTTGTGACTGCATTTACCTTTTTGTCGCCCACACAACATCGAGTTGATGCATTCAGTTTACGAATCAATTACTACTCAGGTGAACTCCAGCTGCTCTGACTCTGTTCAATCAAGTGATTTTCCAGCACAATATGAATCTCTTATTCCATCTGAACTCTTTTCTCCATTCTCAACCAATAAGGATGCTGCATGAGCGGTGTCCAGTCTTGTTTTGCCCAATTCATTTGTCTTGCTAATTTCTTAACTCCACATCCTTTCCCCCCAAACTTTGGTATGGTCTGTGCAATTTTCTTACTGGATTTCAAATTCGGTCTCGGATTCTCCCCTGTAGAATCTGCGTCGGTCTCTGTTGTCTCCTGTTTCAGTTGCATCGTTTAAAGCTTACGTTGTTACTCTTCTCTTTCCCTTTGCAATACTAATTTTCTCCTTTCCGTTCTTTTCATTTTTACTGTTATCGCCTCTCCCTTTCTTTGTTCCGTGTCTTTTTTATGCCATCGAGGGGACTTGTTCCTTCACTTTCTCTTCATACTCAAAACTGCCTTAACCATAACGCAATACTACCTGTTTCCAATGTGTCACTATCCAGAGTGCGTAGTCTCACTTGTATTTAACTAACTCCAAATTCTACACTAGTACCTGAATTATCCCTGCCATTCCAGCCTTGTCAAGCAATGCTAGCTCGAGTTTTCTGCAAATTCCATCAGCTTGGGTTTTGAAAGTCCACTTACGATAGCCAGGGGTAACTCTGCCACCTGCAGGAAATCCTTTGCTATAATTGAAGTACGGAATTAAGTGCTTTCTTTGCCAGTGTTGTTTACTAATGCCACACCCTTGTTGTGGTAGTTTTAAAGTCAATTCCAACAAGAGCCTTCAAACCTTGTCACGCCTCACTGGGGTAGCAAGTTTGAAATCAGGCTACACTATTCCCAGAGCTATTACACAAAAATATTTCTAAAAGTTTGCAAATTCCATAATTTAAGATAACAAGGTGTGGAGCTGGATGAACACAGCAGGCCAAGCAACATCTTAGGAGCAGGAAAGCTGACGTTTCCAGCCTAGACCCTTCTTCAGAAATGGGGGTGGGGAAGGGGGTTCTGAAATAAATAGGGAGAGAGGGAAAGGCGGAAAGAAGATAGATAGAGGAGACAGACCGGTCAAAGAGGTGGGGATTGTGCCAGTAAAGGTGAGCGTAGGTGTGGAGGTAGGGAGGAGATAGGTCGGCCCAGGGAGGACAGACAAGTCAAGGGGGTGGATTGAGGTTAGTAGTGAGGGTGGGAATTGGGGTGAGAGGAAGAACAGGTTAGGGAGGCTGGGACGAGCTGGGCTGGTTCATCCAGCTGTGTTCATCCAGCTCCACACCTTGTTATCTCGTATTCTCCAGCATCTGTGGTTCCTATTGTCTCTGATACAAATTCCATAATTTGCCTGTCAATTGACCCAGGAAACATACTCTATGTTTCTGTTCCTAACAAGAACTACTATTTATAAAAATAAATAGTTCCTAACCACAAATAAACAACAATGAATTATTGATGTATAGCTAACATTTAAAATGCTATTGCCCATACATATAGGCAGACCAGACAGTCAAAAAAAATGTTGGTGTAATGTATGGATGGAAAATACTGGGGAAGCAGATCAATGGCCCCATTCCACAGCGCTTGCTGAGATGATTCTTTTGCTTGCCAGGGCTTGCTGTTCTTCAATGTATCTTCTCTAGGCCCTTCACAGGAGGCACAGGTTAGATACATTAATTACAAATAAACTGGCTTTCTTACAGCTTTAGGTATTTTACGAAAGAGGAAGACATACCATCTCCTCTTCTGTGGGTCAATGGCTCATGCCAGTACCTTTCACACCCACAAGCTGTTCAGCTAACAGGTTGTTGATGTCAGGCTGATACTTTTGTCATCCACAACTGGTCACAACTCCATAAACTAGTTGACGACTTTATGCCAGCTGAATCTCACTTTGTATGCATCCCCTAGAACTGGCCCGTCTACAAACAATCATTCTCCCTCACTCTCTGAACAAAGAAGCAGTGTAAACTTGACCTACATTGAGTTTCAGTAACTTTCTTTTTGAAAAATGCATCAAATCCTTCTACAATCTTTGGTTTTAAAATAGTCACAGAATCACAGAAATTATGCAGCACAGGAAACCATTCAGCCTATCATATGTGCACTGGCTGTTTAAATGAACATCATTACTTCGTGACAATCTCCTGCTTTCCCCCAAATACTTGCAAACCATTTCTGTCAAAATAATCAATCAATACTATTTCCAGTCCTTTTTCCATTTCAGTCTACAATCAAAAATGCAGAAAACTAAAAGGATATAATATTTACAAAAATAATAGGAACTGCAGATGCTGGAGAATCTGAGATAACAAAGTGCAGAGCTGGATGTACACAGCAGGCCAAGCAGCATCTTAGGAGCAGAAAAGCTGACATTTCAGGCCTAGACCCTTCATCAGAAAATGCTGCTTGGCCTGCTGTGTTCATCCAGCTCTACACTTTGTTAATATTTACAAATAAGTCTTGACTTTCTTAGAAACAAGCTTATCTTGGGACTGTATTTGTGGTACAAAGTTAATTCACAAAATGGGATATTCATGGAGAATGCCAATGGACTGCACCAATCAATTGCTTGGAAAGCAAAAATTCTGTAGATAAACTCTGCTAAAAGATGGTATTTATAACTTACCTACTTTTATATTTCAATTGAGGTGACAAAATACTGAATTATTGTTTCTGCAACTAAACTAAAGCTTCCAATCACGTAGGTCCAATGTATCTGGAAACCTGATTCCAGCTTCACATCTACCTCAAGGCAAAATAAAACTGGGTGGCTGGATGATCTGCTTTCTCCTAATTTTACTTTGAATGGATAATCATAAATCCCTGTGCGCCCAAAGATGTGCAGGATGAGAATCTGTGATAATGGGAACTGCAGGTGCTGGAGAATCCAAGATAATAAAGTGTGAAGCTGGATGAACACAGCAGGCCAAGCAGCATCTCAGGAGCACAAAATGACCCCAAGTTGACATCACTTGTAAATCAAGGGACGGGTGAAAACTATGTTAAGCACCCTGAGGCTTTTCCTGCCTAAAGAAAAAGTTAACGTATTTTTTCACCTACTATGGGAATAATTGTAAGTTTTGAATAAAAAGTTAATATATCACTTTTAGGATTGTGGGTATTAGTCCTGTCGTGTTTTGGATCTTTCCAAGGGGCTTGGAAGAACTCATCCCAGCTGTAGCCTCTATATTAGCTCAGTACAAGATCAGAACTAGAATCTCTTTTGGTCTGTACAGATTGGTAATACAATGGTACATTTATTCAAACAAAAATATACATGTTTTCCTTCCCTGTACTGGAAATTTCTTTTCTCAAATGCATAGTCGCTTTAGTACTTGGAACCTTATTTGAACAAAAGAACTTTTCCTACCATACAAACAAGTAATGTCACTTCTGAGTTTAAATGTCTATGTGATTTAAGTATTTAGGTCATACATCCCAAAGACTGATTGACCATATCAAACAACATGTTCCATTGAACATTCAGAACATACAGCATATAAAATTTGATTCTTGGCATTAATAATCTTCTCTGACTTAAACCTCAGTATCACAAACACCCCGTATAACTAAAACAAATTTTGATTAATTCCGCAAATCCAAGGATTCCTCTAAAGCAGTCTAGCTTCTATTTTGGCACTGATAGTAGCATTCTAGTAACAGCTCCCACGCAGTATAGTGCAATAATTGTAGTAGCTGTAATAATAAAGTCCCATTCAATAAGTATGGCTGATCTGGCTGAGGTCTCAACTTTACTTTTCCACCTGCCCACTGTAACTCTAACTTTCCAGTCTGTCATAAATCTAAATATCTCAGCCTTGAATAAATTCAACCACACAGCCTTCACTGTTTTCAGGGGAAGCCATTCCACAGACTAACCATCCTCCGAAATAAAAATGTTCTCCTCCTATTCATTTTAAATGGGAGACCTCTTAGCCCCTAACGGTGGTGGTGGTGGGGCGGAGTGGGGGCAGGGGGGCGCGGGTGGTAAACAGAGTCCTCACTTCAGGGCCGGGAGAGGGTCCTAACTAGACAGGAACAGGAGATTAAGGGAGTGGCTAGTTCTGGGGAAGGGGTGGAGAAGAAGAAGGGGAGTGCTGGTGGTCAGTTTTATAGTTGGCCAGGACTTACTACAGACTTTAATTTCTCCAAGTTCTTCTGGCTAACTGTTAAGCAAAGCATGGAGTTAAATGGAAAGATAAGCAGCAGGATAGCATGTGTAAGGTGGGTTTAAGCTCGAGGCAGATGAGGAATGCAGCAAAAAGGAAGGATAACTTAGGACATATTATGATTTCCAATATCTCTAATAATGATAAGAAAGTTAGCAAAAAGGCACTTTCCCTAAATGCTTGTAGTATTCGCAACAAAATAAATGAATTAACAGCACATATCATCTTCAATGATTATGATGTGGTAGGCATCACAGAGACATAGTTGCAGGGAGTTCAGGACTGGCAGTTAAACATCCAAGGATTCACAACTTATTGAAAAGACAGGGAGGTAGGTAGAGGTGGCAGGGTTGCCTTGTTAGTTAAGAATGAAATTAAATCTATGGCACTGAATGACATAGGGTCAGAGGATGTGCAGTCTGTGTGGGTGGAGTTGAGGAACTACAAAGCCAAAAAAACCAAAATGGGAGTTATGTACAGACCTCCTAACAGTGATCAGGACCAGAGGCGCAAGATGCACCGGGAAATAGATAGGGCATGTCAGAAAGGCAAGGTCACGGTTATCATGGGGGATTTCAATATGCAGATGGACTGGGCAAATAATATTGCCGGTGAATCCAAAGAAAGGGAATTCATGAAATGGCTTTTTGGAACAGCTTCTGATGGAGCCCACAAGGGAGCAGGCTATTCTGGACTTAGTGCTGTGTAATGAGCCTGACTTTATAAAAGATCTTAAAGTAAGGGCACACTTAGAAGGCAGCGATCATAGTATGGTAGAGTTCAGTCCGCAGTTTGAAAGAGAGAAGGCAAAATCAGATGTAATGGTGTTACAGTTAAATAAAGGTAATTACAGGGGCATGAGAGAGGAACTGACGAAAATCGACTGGAAGCAGAGCGTTGTGGGGAAGACAGTAAAGCAACAATGGCAGGAGTTTCTGGGTGTAATTGAGGACACAGTACAGAGGTTCATCCCAAAAAAAAGAAAGATTATCTGGGCGGAGGTGGAGGGGTGGGTGATATTAGACAGCCATGGCTGACAAAGGAAGCTAGGAAATGTATCAAAGAAAAAGAGACAGCCTATAAAGTGGCCAAGAGCACTGGGAAATCAGAACATTGGGAACGCTATAAAAACAAACAGAGGATAACAAAGAGAGAAATAAGGAAGGAGAGGATCAAATATGAAGGTAGGCTAGCCAATAATATTGGAAATGATAGTACAAGTTTCTTTCAATACATAAGAAACAATCGAGAGGCAAAAGTAGACATTGCTCCAAATTGATGCTGGAAGGCTAGTGATGGGAAATAAGGAAATAGCTGAAGAACAGTTGGGGGCGGAGTTGAGTGTGGTAGGCATTACAAAAGAGAAAGTGCAAGAAAAGCTAAAAGGTCTAAAAATTGATAAATCTCCTGGCCCCGATGGGCTACTTCCTAGAGTTCTGAGGGAAGTGGCTGAGGAAATAGCGGAGGCTTTGGTTGTGATACTTCAAAAGCCACTGGAGTCTGGGAAAGTCCCAGATGATTGGAAAATTGCTGTTGTAACCCCCTTGATTAAGAAAGGATCAAGACAAAAGATGGAAAATTATAGGCCAATTAGCCTAACCTCGGTTGTTGGTAAAATTCTAGAATCCATTGTTAAGAATGAGATTTCTAAATTCTCGGAAGTGCAGGGTCAGATTAGAACAAGTCAGCATGGATTTAGTAAGGGGAGGTCGTGCCTGACAAACCTGTTAGAATTCATTGAAGAGGTAACAAGTATGTTAGACCAGGGAAACCCAGTAGATGTTATCTATCCAGACTTCCAAAAGGCCTTTGATAACGTGCCTCACGGAAGGCTGCTGAGTAAGGTGAGGGCCCATGGTGTTCGAGGTGAGCTACTGGCTTGGATTGAGGATTGGCTGTCTGACAGAAGGCAGAGAGTTGGGATAAAAGACTGTTTTTCGGAATGGCAACCGGTGACAAGTGGTGTCCTGCAGGGTTCGGTGTTGGGGCCGCAGCTGTTCACTTCATATATTAATGATCTGGATGAAGGGACTGGGGGCATTCTGGCGAAGTTTGCCAATGATACGAAGATAGGTGGACAGGCAGGGAGTACTGAGGAGGTGGGGAAGCTGCAGAAAGATTTAGACAGTTCAGAAGAGTTGTCCAGGAAATGGCTGATGAAATTCAACGTGAGCAAATATGAAGTCTTGCACTTTGGAAAAAAGAATACAGGCATGGGCTATTTTCTAAATGGGGAGAAAATTCATAAAGCAGAAGTACAAAGGGATCTGGGAGTGTTGGTCCAGGATTCTCTAAAGGTTAACTTGCAGGTAGAGTCCGTGATTAAGAAAGTGAATGTAATGTCGTTTATCTCGAGGGTTGGAATATAAAAGCAGTGATGTGTTTCTGAGACTTTATAAAGCTCATTTAGAATATTGTGTCCAATTTTGGGCCCCACACCTCAGCAAGGACATACTGGCGCTGGAGCGTGTCCAGTGGAGATTCACATGGATGATCCCTGGAATGATAGGTTTAACATATGATGAACGTCTAAGGATCCTGGGATTGTATTCATTAGAGTTTAGAAGGTTGAGGGGAGATCTAATAGAAACTTACACGATAATGTATGGCTGAGTAAGGGTGGACGCTGGGAAGTTGTTTTTGTTAGGCAGGGAGACTAGAACCCGTGGGCACAGCCTTAGAATTAGAGGGGGTCAATTTAGAATGGAAATGAGGAGACATTTCTTCAGCCAGAGAGTGGTGGGCCTGTGGAATTCATTGCCATGGAGCGCAGTGGAGGCTGGGATGTTAAATGTCTTCAAGGCAGAGATTGATAAATTCTTGATCTCACAAGGAATTAAGGGCTACAGGGAGAGTGCAGGGAAGTGGAGTTGAAATGCCCATCAGCCATGATTAAATGGCAGAGTGGACCTGATGGGCTGAATGGCTTCACTTCCACTCCTATGTCTATGGTCTTATGGTGTAAAGTGATCGCTTCAAAGTCTCTGACTTTAACTCAGTGGTGGCAACCTTTCTTGGAGCCTTTTCGGTATCAGATAATTGCAGGATAATTGGAAGTTTCAAGTTTCTGGGCAATGCCTGCAGTGTCAGTTGGGACTTCTGGATGGTTCAGATATGCAACTCTAATCTACACTTTAGCACTATTACCTTCTCATTGGAAGATCTGAGCCCATATTCTTAAATTGTGCCCCCTCATTTCAGTTGCCCCAGAAAATTAAACATTTTTTGTCTGAATACGAGGTACAGACTTCACTGGCTAGGGGACGAGCTGGGCTTTGCAGAACACCTCCGCTCGGTTCGCAATAAACACTGCACCTCCCAATCGCGAACCATTTTAACTCCCCCTCCCATTCCTTAGACGACATGTCCATTATGGGCTTCCTGCAGTGCCACAATGATGCCACTCGAAAGTTGCAGGAACAGCAACTCACATTCCGCTTGGGAACCCTGCAGCCCAATGGTATCAATGTGGACTTCACAAGCTTCAAATCTCCCCTTCCCCCACTGCATCCCAATACCAGCCCAGCTCGCTGTTATCATTGCACGATGACACCAAGCACCCTATCTCCTTCCTCCTTCTGGCTCATCATTGTTTGATATCTGGCCTACAGTAGTGGTCTTAACAGCAAACTTATAGATGGCATTATTTCGATGACTTTTATTCAAAGTCTTGAAACTTTCCTCTAATGTGTTTCATTAAATCAAATGGCTCCTGAAAGTCCATGTCCACAACATCATTAATTTATCCTCATCAAGCCTTTCTGTTGCCTCTTCCAAAAACTCAGCAAGTTAGTAAAACATGATTTCCCCTTTAGAAATCCATGCTGACTCTTCCAAATCAACCCACCTTTGCCATTTTGACCATTAATTCTATCCCAAATAACTGCCACTAGAAGCTTCCTCCACTGAAGTTAAACTGACCTGTCTGTAATAGTTGAATTTATCCTTACGACCTTTCTTGAACAAGGCAGTTGTTAGAAATTTTAAATATAAACCCTGTTATCAATTTTAAATTAACTTGCTTAAAATGCTGACTCTTCCTCCAAAAGCTCAATTTAAAATAGCATTTGTTTTGAAATTTTGATTTTTCTGCTTAGCTTTAATTTTTATTTAAACAGGGAAGGAAGTCTGTTAATTGCATATTAATTGTGTTAAACTGAGTATAGCTGATGGGTCAGAAAAGTCTTGTGGCATGGTGCATAATGTCCCTGCAACTCAGCCAGAAGCTCTGGGTTCATGTCCCACTCCAGGGCATGATAGCCCAAAGAAGACACAGTCATAATGTGGCAAAATGGGTGGACTTCCATTCTGTAAATCCTTCCAATATACACCAATGGTAGGCAACAGGAGTAGAGAGAGCCCCGGTCACACACTTAATCGAAATTCGAGCCTCTATCATTATTAACCATAGCTGCAAAACTGGGTGTTGTTGCGGCAGCTGGATTCCTTGGGAATTCAGTTTGCTGGTGTGGATCAAATTGGTGCTGACAGAGTGGTGTTAGATCCCAGTTGTCCTGGGTTGCACCAAGACCAGCCTCCGTGCCCTACTTATGGTGGAAATAGTGGAGTGTAGTGTCAGACGTGCCTATAGGTAGAAAACAAGCTCCTTAAACAACCTAAACCTGTGGTAGGTGGGTCGTATAACATATGTTATCAAGAGGTAAAGTTAAAGCTGGATGTTATTTGTTAATAGTGTAATTGACATCTTGTGCATGAACATTATTTTCTGTTTCAGGCACTTCATATTTTTCATCCAAAGCTTTTAAGACAAGAGATGTTTAACGAAGTGATGACATCACAGAATAACACCATTGTATTATTTACAGAAAGTGACACAGTTTGTGGAATTAGTGTCTCGGGTAGTAAGATCCACTTGGGTTACAGATGTGAACACAGACCTTAGCCAGTTAATGACTCTCTACTGTCTTTATTTATAGAATGAAATGATTTACATTGTGCCCCATAATGAAGAGGAATGCCTGCTGCTTGAAGATAATGATATTCTGGTAACTTCTTTCTTTTATTTTCATAAAAGATCTAATTAAACAAACCACAAAAAATAATGAACACTAATGAACATAGAAGAGTAACAAATAGCACTAGTTTATGTTGATATGTATAGAAGAAGAGTAAATGCTTCTTGAGTGCTCACTCACTTAGCTTTAATAGTCGGCACCCCTCCCTTTTTATTCATTTGACGTATTTTTCTAGCCAACCTGCTCAGATATTATTACAAACCTCTGGAGCAGATGGAACTTGAATCCAAAGGTGGGGATGTTACCAATGCACCACAAGAGTACCCCTCTTTTCTCTGCTCACTCTAGTGCATTGAACCCTGCCATTCAGATACTTCATTAGTTACAAGATAAGCAATGCTCTCTAAGACGCTAAGTCATAGGAGCAGACTTAGGCCATTCAGCCCATCGAGTCTGCTCCACCATTCAGTTAGATCATGGCAAATCTAACTGCCCTGTAGTCATTTACCTGCCTTTTCCCCATTACCCTTGACTCCTTACTGATTAAATCTCGCCCTTGACCAGGCTGTTCAGCCCTCTGCTGTAAAGAGTTCCATAGATTCACTACCCTCTGAGAGAAGAAATTCCTCTTCATCTCTGACTTCAGTTGATGACCTCTTGTTCTGAGACCATGCTGTCTGGTCTTCGACTCTTTAAACAAGGGAAAACGACCCTTCTGCACCTACCCTGTCAAGCCCCGTAAGAATCTTGTATTATTCAATAAGGTTGCCTCTCATTCTTCTAAATTTTAATAAGTACAAGACCAACCTACTCAACCTCTCCCCAGAATAGAATCCATATCCCAGATCAAACTAGTGAACGTCCATTCTTCCTGCCAAAGTGCATAACCTCACTATTTTCAACACTATTTCCATTTATCAAGCTTTTGCCCACTCACTGCACCTTTCTGTTTGCTGTGGAGACATTTTGTGTAATCAGGGGAAGTGATGGCTTATTGGTATTATCACTAGATTATTAATCTAGAAACTCAGCTAAAGCCCTGGGGACCTGGGTTCAAATCTCGCTATGGTAGATGATGGAATTTGAATTCACTAAAATATTTGGAATTAAGGATCTAGAGTTGACCATTGTTGTAAAAACCCATCTGGTTCTCTAATATCCTTCAGCAAAGGAAATTTTCCTTCCTCACCTGGTCTGGCCTACATGTGACTTCAGAACCATAGCAATCTGGTTGATTCTCAACTGCTCTCTAAAATGCCAGTCAGCTGTATCAATCACTATGAAGTCTCAACAAACAAGTGGAACTAGACAGATTACCCCGCATCAACCTAGGCTCCAGAAATGACAACAGCAAAAGTAGCCCTCTGGACCCTGCAAAGTCCTCCTTGTTAACATCTGGGGGTCAAAATGAAGAAAGCTGTCTCACTGACTAGTCAAGCAACAGCCTGACATAGTCATACACATAGAATCATACCTCACAGATGATATCACAGACATCACCATCATCATTGCTGGATTGTCTTGCCCCACCAACAGGACATACCCAATGGAGGTGGCAGCACAGTGGTATACAGATGGGAGGGAGTTGCTTTGGCCATCCTGAACATAGAATCCCGATTCCATGAAATCTCATTGCATCAGGTTAGATATGAGTAAGGAAACCTCTTGCTGATTACCAGGTACTATTCTCCCTCCTGCTGATGAACCAATACGCCTCCATGTTGAACAATACTTGGAGAAAGCACTGAGGGTTGTAACGGTGAAAAATGTACTCTGGATGGGGGATTTCAATGGCCACCAGCAAGAGTGGCATGGTAGCAGCATGACTGATGGGACCGGTGTGCCCTAAAGGACAAAGCTGCTAGACAGACTCTATGACAGTTGTGCACCAATGAGCGATAAAAGCATAATTGACAATATTCTTATCAATCTGCCTGCTGCACTATCAGTAAGAATGACCACTGCACAGTTCCTGCAGAGATGAAGTCCTGCCTTCACTTTGAGAATACCGTCCATCATGCTGTATAATATTGCCACCATGCTAAATAGGACAGATTTCAAACAGGTCTAGCAACACAATACTGGGCGCCCATGAAATGCTGTGGGCAGCTGAATCATATTCCAACACAATCTATAAACTCATGGGCCAGCAGATCCCCCACTCAACCTTTACCATCAAGTCAGGGAATTCATATGTTCCCCAACTGGAAACTGTGCATGACCCAAGAAATCCATTTCTAGTGAAGACCAGGCGTGTGACATTCAAGTCAGACAACCCAGACCTTTACAGGAAATCCAGATACAATCTCCTCAAGGCGAAGTGATCCCAAGAGGCAATACCAGCATAAGTTAGAGACTGAAACTAACCACACGGACACCCACCATTTGTGGCAAGGCCTACACAGTATAATGGGATACAAAATGAAGCAGAACAGAAAACTGGACAAAAACACATCTCTCCCTGATGCACTCAATTTTTTTTACATTTTTGTTTGAGTAGAATGCCAGTGAAATGATTTGAGCTGCCCCAAAAGCCTCAGATGCACCTATTCCCTCGGTCACTGCTGCAGATGCCACATCAGCCTTCTTGAGAGTGAACCCAAGGAAAGCAGAGTCCCTGGCTGTTTATTCAGATCCTGTGTGGACCAGCTGTTGGGAATATTCGCCAACATCTTTAGCCTCTCCTTACTACCCACTGGCGGCTCCAACCTCCATAATTATGAAGGGCTTCGAGAGCTTAGCCAGAGCTCACATCAACTCTAACCTCCTTGCCGCAGCGTTCCCTTGCAGTTTGCTTACCAGTGTAATGGGTCCATGGTAGATGCCATTTCCCTAGCCCTACTCACAACTCTGGAACATCTGAATTACAAGGATACCTATATCAGGCTTCTAGAAATCGACCAGAACTCCGCCTTCAACATGATAATTCCAACCAAATTAGTCTCCAAACTCCAAGACCTAGGACTGTGCTCTGCCCTCTGCAACTCAACTTCCTAATCTATAGACCGCAATCAGTGAAGACAGATAACAGCACCTTCTCCACAATAATTCTTAACATTGGTGCCCGGCAAGGATGAATACTTAGCTCCCTCCTGTACTCCCTGTATATTCATGACTATTTGGCTAAATTTGGCCTGAACTCCACCTGCAATGATGAGACAGAATGCAGAAAGGAGATAAAATGCTTGGTGTCATGGTGATAAGACAACAATCCTGGTCAAGAAGGCACAACAATGCTTCTTCTTCCTCAGCTGGCTAAGGAAATTCAGCATGTCCGTAAGGACCCTCACCAACCTTTATAGATACCCATAGTAAGCATTCTATCTGGATGCATCGCAGTTTGGTATGGCAACTGCTCTGCCCAAGACCGTAAGAAACTACAGAAGTTGTGAACACATTCCAGACTAAAATGCAAGACCACCTCCCATCCATTGACTCTATCTACACTTCTAGGTGCTGCGGAAAGGCAGCCAACATTATCAAAGACCCCTCCTACTCCAGATATAATCTGTTTCAACTTCTTCTGTCAGGCAGAAGATACAAAAGCTTAAACACCTAAACCAACAGGTTCAAGAGCAGCTTCTTCCCCACTGTTATTAGACTGCTGAATGGATCTCTCAATTTTCAAATCTAATATTGATCATGCTTTTGTATACTTTTTGAGCAGCCATAACTTTGTATGCCTCACTGAATTCAATCACCCCATGATCTCCATATACTGCATGCAAAAGAAAACTTTTCACTGTACTTAGGACACATGTGACAATAATAAATCAAATCAAATCAATCCTGGTTCAGTGGAGATTGCAAGAGGGCATGCCAGGAACAGCACCAGACATATCTTAAAAATAATGAATCATCCTAGTTAAGCTACCAAGCAGGGCCTCTTGCGGGCCAAACAACATGAGCAGCAAGTGTTGATAGAGCTAAGCAATCCCACAACCAACAAATCAGATCTAAACTCTGTAGTCCCCGCACATCCAGTCATAAACAAAAGTGAACAATTAAACTACTCACTGAGAGAGAAAATTCCACAAATAATACCATCCTCAATGATAGAATGCACATCAGTGCAAAACACAAGGCTGAAGCATTTACAACAATCTGGCCTCCAACAGTGGTACCCAGCATCCCAGATGCCAGTTTTCAGCCAATTCGATTCAGTTCACATGACTTAAAGAAATAGTTGGAGATTCTAGATACTGCAAAATCAATAAGCCCTGACAACTATTCAGCAACAGTGATGAAGACTTGTACTCCGGAACTTGTTGCTTCCCTAGCCAAACTGTTCCAGGACAGTTACAATACTGGCATCTCCCTGACAATGTGGAAAATTGCAAGGTATGTCCTCCACACAAAAGAGCAGAACAAATCCAATCCAGCAATCATGGCACAATCGGTCTACTCTTGATCATCGGTCAGGTGATGGAAAGTGTTTTCAATGGCACCATCAAGCAGCAGCTGCTCAGCAATAACCAGCCCAATTTGGGGTCTGCCAGAGTCATTCAACTCCTGACCTCATTACAACCTTGGTTCAAACAGAAACAAAAGAGCCGAATTCCACAGGTGTGGTGAGAGTGATAACTCCATCAACATCAAGGCCTCATTTAACCAAGTATATCAAGGAGACCGAGCAAACTGAGATCAATAGAAGTAAAGAGGCAAACTCTCCTCTAATTGGAGTCATTTTAGCAAATAGGAAGATGGTTGTGATTGTTGGAGTTCAGTGTTCTCAGCTCTGCAGGAGTTCCTCAGGGTAACAGCTGCTTCATCAATGACATTCTGTCCATCATAGGGCCAGAAACGCAGATGATTGTACAATGTTTGGCACCATTTGTGACTCCCCAGATACTGAAGCAGTCTGTGTTAAAATGCAACAAGATCTGGACAATATCCAAGCTTGGCCTGTCAAGTGACAAGTAACATTCACACCACACAAATGCCAGACAATAAGTATCTCCAATAAGAGACAATGTAACCGCTCTTGTCATTTAATGACATTACCATCACTGAATCCCCAGCTATTAACATCCTGCAGGTTTTCATTGAACAGAAACTCAACTGGACTAGCCATATAAATGCCGTAGCTATAAGAGATCAGAGGGTAGGAATCCCGCACTGAGTAACTCACTTCCTGACTTTCCTGTACCTGTCAACCATGTACAGGGCACAAATTAGAAGGGTGATGCAATACTTTCCACTTGCCCAGAGGTGATGCAATACTTTCCACTTGCCCAGATGAGTGCAGCCCTGACAATACTCAAGAAGCTTGACACCGTCCAGAACAAAGCAGCTGCTTGATTGGCACACTTCCACTTCCTCCACTATCGACGCTCAGTAACAGCAATATGTACTACCTACAAGAAGCGTTGCAGAATTTGCCAAATATACTTAGAAAGCTTCTTTCAAAACCACAACCATTTCCACCTAAAAGAACAAGGGCAGCAGATATAATGGGTACACAAACATCTGCAAGTTCACTTCCAAGCAGCTCACTATCCTGACTTGAAAACTTGGAAATCCTTCAGTTGCTGGGTCAGAATCTTGGAACTCCCTCACTAATGGCATCGTCAATTTACCTATAGCACATGGACTTCAGCAATTTGAGAAAGCAGCTCACCACCATGTTCAACGGCAACTATGGATGGCCATTAAATGTTGTCCAGCCAATGAAACCCACATCATACAAGAGAATAAAAAGAATCCTCAGCACTTGCTTTCCTACTGATTTTTGTTAATATCTGCAAACGTGGCTATAGTGCAATCACTTTCCTCAACTTTATTGATATTAATTGCAAGTTTATTGTCAAAGGTTGTCTTCTTTTTTTTGTTCATCTTTTGATGATTTTTAAATCTTTCCCAATCCTCCAATTATCACTAATTCTTTTGCCATATTGTATGTTTTTCTTTCAATTTGACACTCTCCTTAATTCTTCTGGGTAACTATGGTTATCTTAAGCCTTTCCTAGAATCCTTGTTTCTCACTCGGATACATCTTTGTTGTGAGCCATGAACTCTTTCTGAAACATCTACCATTGTTCCTCAGTTGTCTCTACCGCTGAATATCTATTCCAGTTCACTTCACCTAGCTCTGCCCTCATTATTTACAATTACCCACCTTGAAGTTTAGCATGGTTGTTTCCAATCCAATTTTCTTCCTCTCAATCTGAATGTTAACTTCTGCCATATTATGGTCACTGTTTCCTGGGGGAATTTCTTTGACATCACTTATTAAACCTACATCATTACACTTGAAAAGAGCTTGAACCCTGTCTAAACCCATAACCTAATGTCCTTGGAAACTGTCGCAAATACATTATGAAACTTCCCTGAAACTCTCACTGCCACTCTGACTTACTCAGTTTACACGAAGATTAAAGCCACCCATGACGTATGTACTGCTTTTTTAAAAATGCCCTCATAATCTCTTGACTCATTCTTTGCCCAACCATACCGCTATTGTTAAGAGGACTATGGACTACTTCTACTAGTGTCCTCGCCCCCTTTCTTTACTTTTTATCTCCACTCATATAGATTCTACATATTCTGATCCAAGATAATTTATTTCATTCTGTACTACCTCAATATCCTTTTCTTCCTGCATGTTCTTTTGAAAAGTCACAGACCCCTGAATATTTCATTCCCAGCTTTGATCTCCTTGTAACCATGTCTCTGCAATGGCTATAAGATTTTGTATTTCTGTATATGAGACCTGTATTTCTTAATTCATTTAAATTGGTCCAAATACTACATGCATTCAAGTAAAGAGCCACTTAGTTTGCCTTGTTACCATTCTCCACCTCTCCATGCTTAACTATCTTTACTGCTGTTTTTCAAGGTGTGTACCACGCTGTTCTTCCTGTCCCATTCTGGCTACTATTGTCCAAATAGCTGCCCTAAAATGCTGCTATATTCTCTTGCTTTGTAAGCTTATGTTTCTCCTCATCCAAAATCTTCCCCCAGCTAATTTACCTCTCTACAGCCCTAGCTACTCAATTCACCAGGATACTAGTATAAGCATGGTCTGTGCAAAACTTCTACTTGTCCCAATAGAACTGCTTCCTTCTATCCTAGTACTGGTGCAAGTTCCTCATGAACTGAAACCCATTCTACTCAAACTAATCATTGAACCACACATATAATTCCATTATATGAACCCTATATCAATTTGTCAGTGGCCCAGTGCTGATCTCGAGATTATTACCTTGAACTATTCACTGCGGATCCTACTGGTGTCCAACAGCTTCCAGCAACACATTGCCCATACTGCTATCACTGTCGTTTTTTAAATGAATTGCTCTAGATTCCCTTCCTTGTTCTTATATTTTAAAAAATCACCAGTATCAATCTTGTACTTAATCAACATCTTTTTTAAGAAGAAGAGAAAAACACTGGAAATCTAAACATAAACAGATAATATTGAATTTACTTTAAAGATTTGAAATACTAACCAGTCACACTCACCATCAACATCTTTCCCTGCAATTGTCCTGTTGTGGTTTGTGACGTTACTGTGCTGCTGGTCTCACTGCAGCTTGGTCTCTCCCACTGGCATCTCACTCTTGACAATTTATTTATTGCAATAGAGTCATTGAGACATAGAGATGTACAGAAGGGAAACAGACCTGTCAGTCCAACTTGTCCATGCCGACCAGATATCCTAAATAAATCTAGTTCCATTTGCCAGCATTTGGCCCGTATCCCGTAACCCTTCCAATTCATAATTCCACTTAGATGCTTTTTAAATGTTGTAATTGTATGTGCCTCCCATCACTTCCTCTGGCAGCTCATTCCATACACGCATGATCCTCTACTTGAAAAAGTTGCCCCTTAGGTCCCTTTTAAATCTTTCCCCTGTCACCTTAACCATATGCCCTCTTGTTCTGGACTACCCGATCCCAGGGAAAAGGTATTGTTTATTTATCATATCCATGTCCTCATAAATTTATAAACCTCTATAAGTTCATCCCTCACTCTCCGATGCTCCAGGGAAAATAACCCCAGCCTATTCAGCCAGACCCGATACCGCAAACCCTCAAACTCTGGCAAAATCTTTGTAAATCTTTTCTGAACCCTTTCAAGGTTCACAATCTCCTTCCTGTAGCAGGGAGACCAGAACTGTATACAGTATTCCAAAAATGGCATAACCAATGTCCGATACAAACACAATGTGACCGCTCAACTCCACTTTCAAGGAACTATGAAACTGTGATCCAAAGTCTCTTTGTCCAGTAACACTCCAACCTTACCATTAAATGTGTAAATCCAGCTCTGGTTTGCCTTTCTAAAATGCAGCACCTAAATTATTTATCTAAATTAAACTCTATCTGCCACTCCTCGGCCCATTGGCCCACTGATCAAGAGTTTGTTGTACTCTGAGGTAACTTTCTTTGCTATCCACTACACCTCCAATTTTGGTGTCATCTGCAAACTTACAGGCTATCAATGATACAAATATCTCAGACAGGGGTCCAGCAATCACTTGCCCAGCTTTCCACAGAGTTCTATGGCACACCTGATCAGGTGTCAGGGATTTATCCACCTTTATGTGTTTTAAAGCGTCCGCAACTCCTACTCTGTAATGTGGACGTTTTTCAAGATGTCATTATTTATTTCCCCATGTTCTATATCTTCCATATCCTTCCCCATAGTAAACACTGATGGAGAATATTTGTTTAATATCTCCCCCATCTCCTGCTGTTCCACACATGTCTTGTGGTCTTGCTGATCTTTAAAGGGCCTTATTCTCTCCCTAGTTACCCTTTTGTCCTTACTCTATTTATAAAATCCTTTTGGATTCTCCTTAACCCTTTTTTGCCAAAGCAATCTCCTGTCCCCTTTTTGCCCTCCTGATTTCCCTCTTAAATATATTCCTACTGCTTTGATCTCTGCTGTCTATACCTGACATCTGCTTCTTTCTTATTCATGACCAAAACCTATGTTTCTTGAGTCATCCAGCATCCCTACTCCTACTTGACCTCCACCCTAACAGAAACATACTATCTTGGGACCCTCAATATCTCAATTCTGAAGGCTTCCCATTTTCCAGCCATTCCTTTACCTGAAAACATCTGCCCCCAGTCAACTTTTGAAAGTTCTTGCCTAATACCATCAAAATTGGTCTTCCTCAAATTTAGAACTATAACTTTTAGATCCAGTCTATTCTTTTCCATCACTATTTTAAAACTGATAGAATTATGATCACTGGCCCCAATATACTACCCCACAGACACCTCAGTAACTTGCCCTGCCTTATTTCCCAAGAGTAGGTCAAGTTTTGCACCTTCTCTAGTAGGAAAATTTCTTGTACACACTTAAATTCCTCTCCATCTAAGCCCTTAATACTGTGGCAGCCCTGTTCTAGGTTTGGAATATTAAAATGCCTCACCATAAACACCCTATTTTTACAAATAAAAACCAGAAGAATTGCAAATGCTGTAAATCAGGAACAAAAACTGTTCCTCAGTTCTGATGAAGGGTCACTGGACCGAAATGTTAACTCTGTTTTCTCCTTCACAGATGTTGCCAGACCTGCTGAGCTTTTCCAGCAACTTTGTTTTTGTTCTATTCTTACAGATAATTGAGATCTCCTTACAAATTCATTTCTCAATTTCCCACTGACTATTGGGAGGGTCTATAGTATAATCCCAACAAAGTGATCATATGCCTTTCTTACTTCTCATTTCAACCCAAATAACTTCTTTGGATGTATTCCCAGGAATATCCTCCCGAAGTGCAGCCATAATGCTATCCCTAATCAAAATGCCACTCCCCTTCCTCTCATGCCTCCCTTTTTATCTTTCCTATTGCACCTATACCCCAGAACATTAAGCTGCCTGTTCTATCCACCCCTGAGCCACGTCTCTGTAATTGCTAAGATATCCCAGTACCATGTATCCAACCATGCCCTGAGTTCATCTGCCTTACCTGTTGGGCCTCTTGCATTGAAATAAACAGTTTTAATCTAGCAGTCCTACCTTGTTCTCTGCTTTGTTCCTGTCTGCCCTGACTGTTTGACTTGTTCTGTTTCCCAGTCTTAGACTGATCTTTTTTCACACTATCTCCCTTGTCCCAATTTTCTCTCTCTCTCCATTCCTGTCCCCTGCTTTCTACCCTCCCCCATGAGTTTAAATCCTCCTGAGCAGCTCTAACAATTGCCCTGCCAGTACCTTAGCTTTAATTCAGGTGCAATCTATCCTTCTTATACAGGTCAGTTCTGCACCAGAAGACATTCCAGTGATCAAAAAATGTGAATCCTTCTCCCCTGCACCAGCTCCTCAGTCACACATTCATCTTCTCTATCTTACTATTCCTATCTCACTAGCTTGTGGCATCTGGAGTAATCCAGATATTACTACCCTTGAAGACCTCGTTTTCAAATTCCTATTTTCCCCACAGAATCTCATCCTTTTCTCTTCCAATGTCAAAACTTCCAATGTGTATAGAGACCTCCTGCTGGTCCCTCTCCCCTTTGAGAATATCCTGCAGCCTCTCTGAGATATCCTTGATCCTGGCACTGGAGAGGCAACACACCATTTTGATGTCTTGCTGTCAGCCGCAGAGATGTGTCTGTGCCTCTGACGAGGGAGTCCTCTAACACAATCAAACACTTGGAACCTGATGTAGTCCTCGTTATATTTGAGCTAGTCTCAGTACTAGAAACATGGCTGTCAGTGCTACATTCCCCTAAGAGCCCATCACTTCCTACATTTTCCAAACAGCATTCTTGTTAGAGATGGGAATAGCCACAGGAGACTGTTGCACGACCTGCCTCCCTCTACTATCTTTCCTAGCGGTAACTGACTGTATCTGTGGTTTCTCTCCCTTCCTACAGATGCCATCCATCACAACCCCAGCTCCTGTAAATTCCTTATTGCCTGTAATTGCCACTCCAACTGATCCATGTGATCCAATAGGATTCACAACAAAACACACTTCCTGCAGACATAATCATCCGTAACATGGAAACTCTTTCTAATCTCCCACATCCAACAGGAAGAGCACATCACTTTACTAAAGACCATCTTTGCACCTTAACAATATACAGAGCCAGAAAATAGCGCAGTCTCACTGGTTTAAAAAACTCTGTTCCAGGCTAACTTAATAACTATGTTAATAACTATCCCCTTTGATCCAGGAACTCCCTACCTACGTCTGTGACACCACCCACGCCCTCCACCTCCTCCAGAACTTCCAATTCCCTGGCCCCCAACACCTCATTTTCACCATGGACGTCCAGACCCTATACACCTGTATTCCTGATGCAGAAGACCCTCCACTTCTTCCTGTCCCGTAGGCCCGGCCAGCCCCCCTCCACCGACACCCTCATCCGCCTAGCCGAACTCGTCCCTACCCTCAACAACTTCTCTTTCGATTCCTCCCACTTCCTACAGACAAAGGGGGTGGCCATGGGTACCCGCATGGGCCCAAGCAATGCCTGCCTCTTTGTAGGTTACGTGGAACAGTCCCTCTTCCGCACTTATACAGGCCCCAAACCCCACCTCTACCTCCCTTACATTGATGACTGTATCAGCGCCGCCTCTTGATCCCCAGAGGAGCTCAAACAGTTCATCAACTTCACCAACACCTTCCACCCCAACCTCAAGTTCACCTGGGCCATCCCCAACACATCCCTCACCTTCCTGGACTTCTCAGTCTCCATCTCAGGTAACCAGCTAGAAACTGATGTCCATTTCAAGCCCACCGACTCCCACAGCTACCTCGAATATACCTCCTCCCACCCACCCACCTGCAAAAATTCCATCCCCTATTCCCAATTCCTCCGCCTCTGCCGCATCTGCTCCCAGGATGAGGCGTTCCACTCCCGCACATCCCAGATGTCCACGTTCTTCAAGGACCACAACTTTCCCCCCCGCAGTGGTCAAGAACGCCCTTGACCACATCTCCCGCAGTTCCCGCAACACATTCCTCACACCCCGCCCCCTGCCACAACCGCCCCAAAAGGATCCCCCTCATTCTCACACACCACCCCACCAACCTCCGGATACAACACATCATCCTCCGACACTTCCGCCATCTACAATCTGACCCCACCACCCAAGACATTTTTGCATCCCAACCCTTGTCTGCCTTCTGGAGAGACCACTCTCTCCGTGACTCCCTTGTTTGCTCCACACTCCCCTCCAACCCCACCACACCCAGCACTTCCCCTGCAACCGCAGGAAGTGCTACACTTGCCCCCACACCTCCTCCCTCACCCCCATCCAAGGCCCCAAGATGACTTTCCATATTAAGCAGAAGTTCACCTGCACATCTGCCAATGTGGTATATTGTATCCATTGCACCCGGTGTGTCTTCCTCTACATTGGGGAAACCAAGTGGATGCTTGGGGACTGCTTTGCAGAACACCTCCACTCGGTTCGCAATAGACAACAGCACCTCCCAGTTGAAACATTTTAACTCCCCGTCTCATTCTTTAGACGACATGCCCATCATGGGCCTCTTGCAGTGCCACAATGATGCCACCTGAAAGTTGCAGGAACAGCAACTCATATTCCGCTTGGGAACCCTGCAGCCCAATGGTGTCAATATGGACTTCACAAGCTTCAACATCTGTCCTTCCCCCACCGCATATAAAAACCAGCCCAGTTCATCCCCTCCACCCACTGCATCACACAACCAGCCCAGCTTGTCCCCTCCCCCCACTGCATCCCAAAAGACTGTCTCTGCCTCCCTAACCTGTTCTTCCTCTCACCCAAACCTTCCTCCCACCTCAAGCCGCACCTCCATTTTCTACCTACTAACCGCATCCCACCTCCTTGACCTGTCAGTCTTCCCTGGACTGACCTATCCCCTCCCTACCACCTCACCTATACTCTCCTCTCCACCTATCTCCTTTTCTCTCCATCTTTGGTCTGCCTCCCCCTCTCTCCCTATTTATTCCAGAACCCTCTCCCCATTCCCCTCTCTGATGAAGGGTCTAGGCCCGAAACGTCAGCTTTTGTGCTCCTGAGATGCTGCTTGGCCTGCTGTGTTCATCCAGCTTCACACTTTGTCATAATAATAACTATGTTTTATATTTTTAAATTAATCAAGAGACAGATCTCAATAAAACATATAATCAAAAAAGAATCCATTGTACTTACCATTGTACCTTTACAAAATGAACAATAAGATTATATTTGAAAATACCACTTAGTTGCTCCCCTGCTATGAGCTCTCCCACAAAAGTTTCTCCAAGATCAGCTGTGAATTTCGCTACTTGTTCACTTTTCTTAGACAAACCCCGAGGTTCAGAGGTACTTGAAATGAAAGAGCAGAGGCAGTACATGTGCAGATTCAGCACTGGGTCAGATAGAAGCGTAGAGATAACACAGTGTGGAGCTGGAGGAACACGGCAGGCCAGGCAGCATCAGAGGAGCAGGAAAGTTGATGTTTCAGGTCGGGACCTTTCTTCTTTAGAAAGGTCTTGACCTGAAACATCAACTTTCCTGCTCCTCTGATGCTGCCTGGCCTGCTGTGTTCCTCCAGCTCCATACTGTGTTATCTCACACTCCAGCATTTACAGTTCTTACTATCTCACAGACAGTGGTGTAGGTTTCTTTCTCCACTTGAATCACTTCACAAATGGTTACTGTCACTGCCTTTGTCTATCTTCCTCCATTTTTAAAGTGGTGTTGTTTTGATCTTTTCTCATAAAGTTTCAAATCAATGCAACAGATTATAAAATAGTGATTCCTGCTCCCAGAATTTGAGGAAATCAGCTCCAACACTGAAAATATCTCAAAAAAGGAACAACTCCTACAGCTGTAGGTTAGTGTAGGTTAGATGGGCTTCAGATCGGTATGACAGGTCAGCACAACATCGAGGGCCTAAGGGCCTGTACTGTGCTGCAATGTTCTATGTTAGCTGCCATTTTTTCCTGTCCTCCATCTTGGTTAAACCACTTCAGTCCCCTTTTGCACTGAATTCCCACCTGAATCAGCAGTACACACACTTGGTCTTAATCACACTCTGCTGAAGCCTCCCTTCACACTGACTGTGCAAATGAATTCTGAAGAAGGGTCCAGGCCTGAAACGTCAGCTTTCCTACTCCTCTGATGCTGCTTAGCCCACTGTGTTCATCCAGCTCTACACCTTGTTATCTCTTTCTTACATGGATCTGCTTAATCACTTCTTAGATACAGCCATTAACACCTCATTCAGACAAAACAAGAATCAAAATCTTGAAATCTAATGGCCATGATCAGGCAGCTGCCTCCTTTGACTAGGCTATTTTAATTTACTTAAAAGCTGTTGTCCAAAAAGGGCTTTAACTTGAAAACTGAACTTAAGATATACCAGTTAAAGTTTCACTTGAACCAAATTTACAGTATGACAGTCATTCTTCATCTCACTCTACTGAAATCTCTCTCTGAGATTAAGAGAAATTTCTTCACCCTCAAAATGGAATCTGTGGAATTTGTTACCACACAAAGTAGCCAAGGCCAAAACACTGTGTGATTTCAAGAAGGAGTTGAATTTAGGGCTAAAGAAATCAAATGATACGGGGTAAAAGCAGGAACAGGCTGTTAAGTTAGATTTCTGAAGAAGGGTCCCGACCTGAAACGTCAGACTTCCTGCTCCTCTGATGCTGCCTGGCCTGCTGTGTTCCTCCAGCTCCACATTTTGTTATCTTATTTATTGAGTTGGAAGATCAGCCATGATGATAATGAATGACAGAGCAGGCTTGAAGAACCAAATAGCCTACTCCTGCTCCTATTTCTATGTTTCTGTGTTCACTCTGACCATGCCCCTTCCATCATCGATATCTCTTATTAATCTCTGAAATGAATTAATGACAAACAGAATACAGCACACTGCATTTTGTCTTGTTGTTCGAGGTTAGTGTGATTTACTGAGCTTTGTGATATGAAATCAGAAACAGAATAGGGCCTTAGAAGTGATCTATCAAACACTTTAAACTCAGATTTATGATGTGTAGGAGTTCTCTCTACGTTGTTCAATCATGTCCTTTTGGGGTGAGACAGGAAATTTTTCTGTTTCCATTGTCCTTTTAACTACTTTAAGGGACCAAACAGGTTAAAGCAAAAAAAAATTTTTGTGCATTCCCTCATCGACCTCTCATCATCACTTAGAGCAGAAATTTGAGCTCTTTCTAAACTGTCACACCAGGCACTCAAGTTTGAGCATGCTATCCTAGATCTAGTCCTGTGTAATGAGACAGGAATAATTAATGATCTCACAGTTAAGGATCCTCTTGGAAGGAGCGATCACAATTTGGTTGAGTTTAAAATACAGATGGAATGTGAGAAGGTTAAAAGCGATACCTATGCCCTGTGCTTAAACAAAGGAGACAATGAAGGAATGAGGAAGGAGTTAGCTAAGGTAGAAAGGGAGCAAAAACTTTATGGTGGTTCAATTGAGAAACAGTGGAGGACTTTCAAAACAATTTTTCACAGTTCTCAGCAGAAGTATATTCTAGTGATAAGGAAGGACAATAGGGAAAGAGAGATCCAGCCATGGATGTCTAAGGAAACAAAGGAAAGTATCAGATTGAAATAAAAACACATACAAAAAAGCAAAGAGTAGTGGGAAACTAGTAGACTGGGAAATCCTTAAGGCCAACAGAAAGCCACAAAAGAAGTTATAAAGAAAAGTAGGATAGATTATGAGAGTAAACTAGCTCAGAATATAAAAACAGGCAGCAAAAGTTTCTATAAATATGTAAATCGTAAAAGCGTGGTGAAGGTTAACATTGGTCCTTTAGAGGATGAGAAGGCCAATTTAATAACTGGAAAAGAGGAAATAGCCGAGAGATTAAATCAGTCATTTTGTGTTGGTCTTCACAGTGAAAGACACAAATAACATGCTGAAAACTAATGGCAAGAAGGTTATAGCAGGTGAGGACCTAGAAACTATCATTATCACTAAGGAGGCAGTGCTGGGCAAGCTAATGGGGCTAAAGGTACACAAGTCTCCTGGCCCTGATGAAATGCATCCCAGGATACTAAAGTAGGTGATGGGGTAAATAGCAAATGCACTAGTAAGTATTTACCAAAATTCACTGGACTCTGGGGTGGTTCCCACAGGTTGGAAAACAGCCAATGTAATGCCACTGTTTAATAAAGGAAGTGGACAAAAAGCAGGTATTTATAGACCAGTTAGCTTAACTTTGGTAGTGGGGAAAATGCTTGAATCTATCACTAAGGAAGGAATAGCAAGACATCTGGATATAAATTGTCCTATTAGGAACGCCCAGCATGGGCTCATGAAGGAAAGGTCATGTTTAACTAATTTGGTGGAATTTTTGAGGACATTACTTGCATGGTGGACAATGGGGAACCTGCGGTTGTGGTGTATCTGGATTTCCAGAAGGCATTTGACAAGGTGCCACACCAAAGGCTGCTACATAAGATAAAGTTGCACGGTGTTACGGGTAGTGTATTGGCATGCTTAGAGGATTGGTTGACCAGTAGAAAGCAAAGGGTAGGGGTAAATGGGTCTTTTTCTGGTTGGCAGTCAGTGGCTAGTGGAGTGCCTCAGGGATCAGTGTTGGGACCTCAGTTGTTTACAATTTACATAGATGATTTAGAGTGGGGACTAAGCATAGTCTGTCAAAATTTGCAGATGACACTAAGGTGAGTGGTAGAGCAAAGTGTGCAGAAGACGCTGAAAGCCTATAGAGGGATATAGTCTAAGTGAGTGGGGCAAAGATCTGGCAGATCGAATACAATGTTGATAAGTGTGAGGTCATCCATTTTGGTAGGGATAACAGCAAAATGGACCATGCTTTAAATGGTAAAAAATTGCAGCTCGCTGCTGTGCAAAGGGACTTGGGTGTCCTTGTGCATGAATCGCTGAAGGTGGGACTGCAGGTGCAGCAGGTAATTAAAAAGGTAAATGGAATTTTGTCTGCCATTGCTCGAGGGACGGAGTTTAAAAACAGGGAGGCTATGCTGCAGCTATACAGGGTCCTGGTGAGGCCACGCCTGGAGTACTGTGTGCAGTTTTGGTCTCCATACTTGAGAAGAGTTATACTAACTTTGGAGGGGGTGCAGAGGAGATTCACTCAGTTGATTCCAGAATTGAGTAGACTGAGATTACACTCATTGGAATTCAGAAGAATGAGGGGAGATCTTATAGAAACATATAAGATTATGAAGGGAATAGATAAAGTGGAGGCAGGGAGGTTGTTTCCGCTAGCAGGTGAAACTAGGACTAGAGGGTCTTGCCTCAGATTAAAGGGAAGCAGATGTAGGACTACGGTCAGGAGGAACTTCTTCACCCAAAGGGTTGTGAAACTGTGGAATTCCCTGCCCAGTGAAGCAGTTGAAGCTACCTCACTGAATGTTTTTAAGGTAAGGCTAGCTAAATTTTTGAACAGTAAAGGAATTAAGGGTTATGGTGGGTGGGCGGGTAAGTGGAGCTGAGTCTCAAAAAGATCAGCCATGATCTTATTAAATGGCAAGGCATGCTTGAGGGGCCAGGTGGCCTACTCCTGTTCCTAGTTCTTATGTTCTTATTTAAATTAGGAGGAAAGAGAATCAAACTAGACCCTCCCCTATTCTAAACCTGCAGTTAAATGTTAAACGTTAAATGCAATACAAGTTTATTGGGAAATGGAGCTCACTGTATGAAAAGTGTTCATTATGTTCTGACAGTTTCCTAAACTATGATATTCTTATGTTTCAGGATAAAGTTGACTTTGTCTTAGTAGCAGCAAAACCAGAAAATGGAAAGGACAAAAAGGAAACTAACAGGAAACGTTATCTGAGAAAAGTGAGAGAAAAAGGCTTCCGAATCATGGTAGGTTAAATGAATATGGAATCTGAAGCATAAATGCTAAAGTAGAGCAGCCACATGCTTAAATTTAGAAATAACCCCATCAAACTTGTAACCTCTAGTTTGTCAGTCTTAGAAATGGAGGTTCCTTTAAGGTTAAAACAGAACAGCTCCAGAATTGATTGAGAGCATGTGATGCTTATTATATACTGTATTTAAGAGATGAGTTGTTGCTTGAGAGAGATGTGCACTTCAGGAGGAAAGTGCTTTCTTTCCCTCCACACCAACGCCATTTTGATTTAGCTCCTTCCTGCTCTCCCTACCTACCCTTCACCTTCTGGTGGTTCACGTTGCTTGTAATGGGTTTTGCATGTAAATATTCAGTTGACCACATGGGTGATCAGAAATTAAAAACAAAAAAAAGTCATGTGATTTGGTGATAGGAAAACAAAATGTCAGCTGTGTCTGATAGCACTTCCAGATACATAATTTTTTTTAAAAAAAAGATGTTTTCTCCTTCTTCTGACTCTTTTTATTTAGCTCCATTCTCCTCTCCCTCACTTTTGGTGTATTGCAATGCCCTTGCAGGAATTTGCATGTAAATTAATTAATTGAGAAACACAGGTGATTGAGTGGTGGCGGATAATAAATGAAAAGTAACATGGATGACATAGTGGTGGGTAAAAATGTCATTCAGCCATGTGTGAAAGTACCTTTGCATATAAAAAAAATCAAGAAGTGGTTCCCTTGTGGCTCTTGGCCCTACTGCTGGGCCAGGAGGTCCAGTTTGATAGAGGTATGTAATAACATCTCTAACGGGTTGATTAGAAAATCTCTACAAGATGGACTGTAAGTGCTCTTTTGGCACAAAAGTAGTACAGACCAGAAAGTCTGGCTTCAAATTCCACCTACTTTGGTGATGTGTTGTAATATGTCTGAAAAAATTGATAAACATATTTGCTATTACTTCCCTCCCTCTCTAATAGGGACTTCCTTCATTTGCTCCCTCTCACGAGACTCTCTGTTCCCCAACATTTTTTCAAACATTATTATTTGTATCCTTTGTGAAGACAGAACCAAAATATATATTTAATCAATCCACATTTGTTCCGTGTTGTTAGATTAGATTAGATTCCCTACCGAGTGGAAACAGGCCCTTTGGCCCAACGAGTCCACACCACCCCTTGCAGCATCCCACCCAGACCTAGCCCCCTAAAACCCACACACCCCTGAACACTACGGGCAATTTAGCATGGCCGATCCACCTAGCCTGCACATCTTTGGACTGTGAGAGGAAACCAGCGCACCTGGAGGAAACCCACACAGACACGGGGAGAATGTGCAAACTCCACACAGACAGTCACCTGAGGCTGGAATTGAACCCAGGCCCCTGGCGCTGTGAGGCTGTAGTGTTAACCACTGAGCCACTGTGCTGCCCAAGACATTTGACAAGATCCCACATTACAAACTGTAAGAAAAATTAAAGCTCTTAGGATACAAGGGAATTTAGCGAATTGGCTCCATGACAGTACACAAATAGTAATAGTTGATAGATTTTTTCTGCAAATGGAAAGCGGTTTCCAATGGCATTCCATAGGGCTTGGGTTTGGATCCTTTGCTGTTTGTGGCATACATTAATAATTTAGGTTAGAATGTGGAACATATGTTTGCTAAATTTGCAGATAACACAAAATTGACCCCAGTAGTTGGTAGGGAAGAGTGCGGTCGTCTATGACTCTATAACTGCAGGAAGAGATCAATGGTTTGGTTGAGTGGACGAAAATGTAGCAAATGCAATTCAATCCAGAATTTGGGAGGGCAAACAAAGCAAAACAATACACAATAAACAGGGGGGTTTCAAAGGGGTAAGGAGAAATGAGGGACCTTGAAGTGCATAGCCACCGGTCCCTGAAAATAGCAGGACAAGATAGATGAAGTGGTAAAGAAAACATTTGGAATGCTTTACTTCATTTGGTGAGGTACTGGACACAAAAGCATGGATGTTAAGCTGGAATTATATAAGCCACTGGTATGCTCTAGTTGCAGTTTTACTTACAGTTCTGGTCACCACATCACAGGAGACCATAAGTACTCCAGACTGAGATTTAGAAGAGTGTTGCCAAGACTTGAAAATTATGGTCATGTGGAAAGAATTGATAGGTTAGGTTTGGTATTTTTTGAACAGAGGAGGCTGAGGAGACTTAACTGAGATTCCTAGTAGACAGGTCAATTACCAGGGAGCACAGCTTTAAGGTGATTGCTAGAAGAATTAGAGGAGATGAGGAAAAACCTTTTCACCCAGAAAGTAGTGAATATCTAAAACTCACTGCCCACTTTGGGGGTTGAGGTAAAAACCTTAACTCATTCAAAAGAAACCTGGACCTACAAGGCTATGGACTAGCTGCTGGTAAGTGGAATTATGAAGGGTGGCTAGTTTGTTTAACTGTTGCAGCAGGCTGGGCACAAATGACCCCTTTCTGTGCTGTAACTTCACTATGGTTCTATGAATAAAGGCTAACTGTTTAACTTGCCTGCCTTAGTCATCGCACAGAGTTTGTATGGGAGGCAGCAGCACCACCCTGCTAGGAGAATGAGGTCAAATTGCAATGTCAGTAATTGCTTATCCTTTGATTCTGGCTACAAAGAGGGAAACCAGGGCCAAAGTATCCAGATAACTCTACCATTTTCTAATGCCCAGAAATTTCTGTAGCTCGCATTTTAGTTCAACGAGCTGAGGTGTAACTGTCTGGACGTTCGGTGCTCTTCACAAACTCCCACATACCGCTTTTTACAATACACCACTCATCCTGCTGTGCCTATGAACTGATTAATTAATTAATTATTTGGTGAGTTACTCATTTATTAAAGTGTTAGTAAATTACAGAATTCTAGCTTAGACGTTGGTAGAAAACTACTTGTCTACTATCAGGGATGAAACAAAATGAACAAAAGCAGCGTGCCTCATCCAGAATCAATGAACTCGCATTTGCACAAACTTTCCAACTTTATCATTCTGTTTATAAACTAAGGTACATGGTAATGTTCACTGGAGAATAACACCAGGGTGCAAGTGAGAGTGAGGTTTCAGGAAGCAAAATTTACTGCTTAAATAATTTGTGCAGTCTTTGATTAAAAGACAGATACCTGAAATGTAACAGAGCCAAGTTGAAAAACGCAAAGTTGTTTTTTTTCCACTTCAGAAAAAAGAAGATGACCACAATTTGTATTTTGGAATACAAGCCCGTGAAGAAATCTTTGACAAATACATACAGCACCTAAGACTTTCGGAAAGAAAATATGACAATGAATTGAATGAAATTTCAAAAGCAACAAGGTACTGATGTTAAATAAGATGATACGTTAGTTAAATGCCCAATCCCTCAGATAGAACTGAGTAAGCTCTGGGGCTCTTTTGCAGTATGAAGCTCAACAGAGTGCTCTGGGACAACAGTACATACTTAAACTAACAATGATAACTGCCCTGTCCGCCGATTTGACCATTGAACAGATCAATAAAGAACATCTACTAATTCACCTTCTTTATGGTGAATATAGATTTTACCTTTGGTAAACGTCACCGTCTTTTAACATACAATCTGTAATGCATTTTAAATTTGGTACAGGATCTCAAAACATTTACTCATTCCATACAAAGGGGTTTTTAACTGTAATTAAATCCTTTTATAACTAATTCCATCATTGAAAAACAGTTGTTGCTGCAATGTCTCTTCTCTTGAGCTTTATAGGTACTTATGTTTATCACTTGGGATCTAATTCCATTCCTCATTCATGTGTTGAGTATGGAATGGATAAAGGAATTGGGAGACCCAGCCATAATGTATGGGCTGATTGCTTGCATAAGAAACAAACAAACAAAACCATCAGATGGTCATGAAGGGTAAATATTTGAGCAGTGTCTATTGACATGAGATTTGTCTAATTATAATCTAGTGACTAGAAAGCGAATAATTAATAAAATAATGAAACAGCTCAGTGAATGAGTGGCAGTTAATCTATTGTAATCTTCTACTAAAACCGTTGAGCTTTAACTGCTTTGTTAAAATACAGATACTGACAAAGCCTGCTACCAAACCCAATATATCAACTTTCTGTTTATTACAGAATTCGAATTATAAATTTCATTCTTTGGAAGATGAGTTATTCAACGAACGATGGAAGTGATAACAGTCTGAATGGTAAACAAGATACCAATAAGTGTACATGATACCAATTGTTCATTTGAAAGTACAATAAATACCTTCTATTTTAATACTAAAATTAACCATAATTTTCAGATTGTTATCCTGATCCACAATTATTTAAGCATGACCATTCCATTGGTGCCTTTGTTTAGTTTCATACTTCTAGAATTCTGTGCGTGGGAAAAGTTAGTATTTTGCTTAACTTACAAATGACTCTAATTGTCATATCTGCTCTGGTCTTGTGTGGTAACTTAGACACTTAGAGTGTACTGTTACTGACGGAAATGTGGCTCGTCTTAGAAACATGGGTGAGGAGTATGTCCACTGGTTCACCTTATTGAGTCCAGTAGAAACATTCTCCAAAAAACTCCATCAGATTTGGTATTTGTGATTGGTTCTTTCCAAACAGATAATTATTTTCTAAATATTCAGTAATTACTTCCCTTATATTGAATTCTATTCTTATTTTCTCTCAGCATCTTTTTCAACTTGCCAATGTCCAGACACCACTGAAAAATTAATAGAATTTTGAAAGGTGATCACCAATGCATCCATTATTGTTTTAAACACCTCTTTTAACACTCTAAGGTGAAGGCCATTTGAGGTCCTAAGTAATTGTCAACTCTTATGCAACTAATTTCATCAGTGCAGCTATTTTACTAATACAAATTCATTTCAATTCCACACTTTTTCTCAATCCGTGCATGATAATTATTTCAAGAGGATTCTTTGTGTCTTCCTCCATGAGAGCAGACACTAAGTACTTAGCTTCTCTGTCATTTCTCTATTTCTTATCATAAATTCTTGTTTCTGCCTGTGATATCCACATTTGTCCTTGCTAACCTTGTCCTTTTTACATACCTCTAGAATCTTTTCCAATTCCTTTTTATGTTTCTTGTTATTTCGGAAGGGGTTCTAATCTGTTCTTTTTTAACATTTTTTTTGTACTCTTTTACTAATTCTAAAATTCTCCCAATCCTCAGGCTTACAATATTTTTTGTCAATTTCATAAGCCTCTTACTTTGATTTAAAACGACCTCTAACTTTTCTTGTTAGCCATGGCTCTTTCACTTTTCCTGTCGGACATTGCTGCCTTAAAGGAACATATTTTTTTTGAAAAATAAAGCACTAAATCTTAAAATACTAGCCATTGACTATCTACTGTCAAACCTTTCAATGTATTTTTTACTATTATACCCTAGTTTCAGACTGAACTACTGGCAGTCTCTGCTTTGCGACTATGTTCTGTCCTTAAGTCCATTCACAAGTTGATTTGTACGCAAGTTGGAACACAGTACAGAACAATATAAAATAGCCATTACTCAAAAATGAGGAAACATTCACATGTGGGATCTTTTAAAGCTAATGTTAAATACACCCCTGCATAGGATAGTGTTCTTAAGTTCCAGAAAGAACTGCAGATGCTGTAAATCAGGAGCAAAAACAAAGTTGCTGGAAAAGCTAAGCAGGTCTGGCAGCATCTGTGAAGGAAAAAACAGAGTTAACGTTTTGGGCCTGGTGACCTTCTGAGAAAGGGTCACCAGACCCGAAATGTTAACTATGTTGTTTCCTTCACAGATGCTGCCAGACCTGCTGAGCCTTTCCAGCAAGGTGGAGAGCTGGATGAACACAGCAGGCCAGGCAGCATCAGAGGAGCAGGAAAGCTGATGTTTCAGGTTTTAATCAATAAGGCCCAGGGACAGCATTCTCACCTGACATCAATTGAGACTCCTAAATAATTAATTAATGACCATGTATAGAAGGGTCCAGACCCAACACGTCAGCCTTCCTGCTCCTCTGATGCTGCCTGGCCTGCTATGTTTATCCAGCTCAACACCTAGTTATCTCTGACTCCAGCATTGGCAGTTTCTACTGTCTCTGAGCTTTTCCAGCAACTTTGTTTTTGTTCCGAGTTTCATAGGTTAGTCTTTTGTATATCGAAGTCCGCCTCTACATCTTTTTCAAACTTCTTGGAAAATTCTTTCATATCATGGTTTCTAAAGCAAGACAGATAATTAGTCCTTTCTCATTGCATTTACTAGATGCAAAATAACCTGTACTTTAGTTGGTTCCTTAACATATATCTCCAGAAAATTATCTCAAACACACTCTAGGAATTCTTCATCCACAACACAGTAGCTCTATGTGTAGGTTGAAGTCGCTCACGATTACCATATTCTCCTTACAGATGCACGTATGATTTCTGCTTAGAACGTAGGGCACTTGTTGAAACATTGTAAATAAATGTATCTTAACAAGGCTAGGAATCTTCCAGTCTTATATTCCCAAAATTCAGAGCCATTTTTGAATCTCAACACCAATTGTGTCTATATTGCACCCACTGCACAATTTTTGCAAGTGAATAATTATTAGGCCATCTTCAGCCTCGGCACCAATTAGGGATGGAATGGGTTCACGAGCAGGAATTCAAGATAATGATTTTGCACTCTCCAACTCCAACTGCTGGTGCTGACGAACTGATTGTATGGTGTTAGTTGCCTTCTATGTTATGTAGGGATAGGTTGACCTGTAGCTGGATTAACTGCTGCAAGAGCAGAATGTGGCCTATACATGGTCATTAATTAATTATCTAGGAGTCTCAATTGATGTCAGGTGAGAATGCTGTCCATGGGCCTTATTGATTAAAACCTAACTATATGGTGCAAGGAAAATGGTGAAGTTCATGTATGCTCCTGTCTCAATTCAATGAATCCCTTTACTGCCTATCAATCAGATTGCTTGTTGAACAGGTAATCTAGAGAAAACGTGTTGTTGGTGCCCTGAGTTTAAAATTCTAAGATGATCAAAAAACCCATACTTGTTTCTTTTTCCTATTCTGAAACCACACATAGATACTTATTAGCCTCCATCAGCAACTTGATGACATTAGTGCCCTTCAGCATTTCAATGTAATTCTTGTTTCTTTAAATTCTCTCAAAGACAGTTTACTCACTTAACAACGATCTGGATTTGTGTATTTAGGGCATAAATTTAAAGGCTGAATTTAATACTGAGGAGGATTGTAATAGACTTTAGGAAATCCAAAATCATATGTAGACACCAGGTAAGATTAGTAATGGATGGCGTGTGGTGTGGTAAACTGATCTTGAGCAAGCTGTGGTGAAATTGGAAGATAAAATATAGTGCGGAGAAGAATGAACTGAAATAATGAGGATAATATATTCACTGTTTAAACTTAAGCAACTGCACAAGTAGAAACTGAGGAATTTATATATGTAATTCTTTCAAAGTGAAGAATTCAGGGTGCCCAGAGGAAGTGAAACTTGAAGTCCAGAGGAGGTTTGTGAGAATGATCCCAGGAATGAAAGGCTTATTGTATGAGGAACAGTTGAGGACCCTGTGGAGTTTAGGAGTATTTATTGTAAGGAAATGTTGGGGCTTCTCGCTTTTCGTACAGCATAGAAATATAGTAAATAGGAGCGGGAGTAAGCCATTTGACTTTCCAAGTCTGCTCCGCAATTCAGTCTGATTGTGGTTGATCATTGAGTGCAAAACCCTAATCCCACCCTCCCCCAAAATCCTTTGATCGTTTTAGCTACAAGAGTTATATACACAGCCTTCTTGAAAGCACCTGATGTTTTGGCTTCAGCCACTTGCTGTGGTGGTGAATTTCACAGGCTCACCACTCTCTGCATGAAGAAAGTTCTCCTCATCTCAAACTAAAAGATTTATCCCTTATCCTTAAACTGTAACCCTTGGTTCTGGACTCCCCACAACCGGAAACATCCTTCCTTTCTGTATGGTCCGTTCTATGAGATTCCACTCATTCTTCTAAACTCCAGTGAATGTAATCCTAACTGACTCAATCTCTCCCAATACATCAGTCCTGCTATCCCAGGAATCAATTTTGTAAGCCTTCATTGTGCTCTCTCTATAGCAAAAACATCTTTTCTCTGATAAGGAGACTAAAATTGCATGCAATATTCCAGGTGTAGCCTCACCACGGCATTGTATTATTTCAGTAAGACGTCCTTGTTTCTGTACTTGATTCTCTCACCATGAAGGCCAACAGACAGTCTTTCTGCTGCACCTGCATGCTTACTTTTACATTAGTTTGTTCCAGAGTTGAGAGAAACTTGGAAGATGACTACCAATTCATCCACTATTTCTATGGCCACTCCTTAAGTACTCTGGAATGCACTTCATGAGTATCTGGGATTTATCAGGTTTCAATCCCATCAATTTCTCCAACACTGTTTCTCCACTAATACAAACCTGGTTCAGTTCCTCCCTTTCATTCAACTCAATGTTCTCTATCATACCTGGTACATTATTCCTGTTTTCCTTTGTGAAGACAGAAAGAAAGTATGAATTTAGTTTGTCAACCATTTCTTTGTTCCGCTATGAATTCCTCTATGTTAGGGACCTACATTGGTTTTCATCAATCTTCTTCTCTTTGCATACTTATAGAAACCTTTAATCAACTCTTATGTTACTCTATTTTCCCTTCGTAATCAATCCCTTGGTCCTCCTTTATCCATTTCTAAACTAGTCCCAATCTCAAGTCTGCTGTTTGTTTCTTGCCAATTTGAATGCTTGTTTTTTGCATCTAATGCTATTGCTGTCTTACCTTCTAAGCCATTGATTGGCCATTGTTCTCTTTGCAGTCTTGCGCCAGAAAAGAATAAACAATTTTTAATTCACCCATTTGCTCTTTGAATGTTTTCCATTGCCTATTCACCATCATTTCTTTCAGCAACATTTCCCAAGCCACCATAGCCAACTCACACCTCATTCCATTATAGTTTCCCTTAGATTAGATTCCCTTAAGATTCAGGACCCTAGTCTCAGAATCAACTAACTCACTCTCCATCTGGATGAATTCTATCATATTATGGTCACTCATTTCCAAGTGGTCTCTCGCAACTACATTACCAATTATTCCTTTGCAATTGCATAATGCCCATTCTAAGATGGACTGTTCTTTAGTTGGCTCCTCAATGTATTTATCCAGAGAACCATCCTAGAAATACTCTAGGAATTCCTCCTCCACAGTACTGTGATTAATTTGATTTGCCTAATCTATTTGTAGGTTAAAGTCATCCATAATTACAAATGTTCCTTTACCACATGCACCTTTGATTTCCTGTTCAATGCTATTCCCAACGTAACCACTACAGTTTTGTGGTCTATATTACACCCCTACTAATGTGTTTTGTCTCGTGGTGTTTCTCAATTCTCCCCACTCACATTCTATATTGTCTCTGAGCTAATATCTAACTTAATATTGTGTTTATACCCTCTGTAACCAGTAATGCAACACGAACAGCTTTTCTTTTTTGTCTGTCCTTCCTAAATACTGAATACCCTGGATGTTCAGTTCCAACCTCTGATCATCTTCCAGCTATGTCTCTGTAATCCCAAACATATCAAACCCGTTTATACCTATTTGTGCGATTAATTCATCCACTTTATTTTAAATGCCTTAAGACTTGACTTTTTAACATTCCTTGTCCCATTCTGACTATTTTATACTGTGGCTTTGTTTGATTCTGGCCTTTGATTCCTCTACCTATCACTTCTCTTATTCTCCTTTCTATACATTGTTTTTATCTTTGCCCTGATGCCCTGTCCTTCTTGCGTAAATTCCCATTCCCCTGCCAAATGAGTTTAAACCCGCCCAAACCAGCAAAGCAAATACTCCACCCTGCCCTGCCTAACTATAACCTGTATTATTATTGTATTAAATTTAGGAAAATGAAAAAAAAATCAGCAGTTCTATGAGACACTGACATTAACACAAATTCTAATATGGAGTCAAAACAGTAAGATTTTGAGGTTTGCATCAGGGTTAAATGTGGGCCACATATTGTAACCTCTATTACATGTTCACATTGTATTAATGTTTAACAACAGTTTCTATTCAAAGGTCCAATTTCAGCAAAACATATTTCTAGTCGCTTTCCAAAGCTATTTTGTTTCATATGTTATTGATATGGCAAATCCATTTGTGACAGGACAGAATGTACAGTTACCGTAAACAGTGAATAAATATTGGCCAATTATGTGGCCCAGTTCATAGCTTATCCATAAACCTGGCAATAGCTTTTGATAAACACTCACAGATATCTGCCTAATTAAATTCTTAAGAGAAGGATAATCTATGTTGATAATGCAAGGGTCAGGATTATTTTGTCCATATACAATATCCATTTAATGCTCTTTACATAGCTTCTTTACAAACAATACTCAAATACTAATCTAGCCTTGTCCTTACAGTACAGGGGTAAATATTCGAGTCACTAAGTTGCTCATCATAGCTGGGTTAATCAATGGCTCCTTCTCGCTTTGGGAAACTTTTTCCCCAACCAAACAAACCTCTTTGCCTGACTTTTCCTCAAGCCCCCTGAATGACAGCAATCCCCGCCCCTACTCCTATGTTTCCCTTTTTTCCTGGGACAAACTCACTTCTGCCTGCAAGATCGCTTTCTCCCAATGTGACTTTGGCTTCACCAATCAACTGAATGGAACCAGCCCTGGTTAGTCAGGTTTGGCTTGTGGGCGCAGAAGTCATCAATCTATGCCATGTATGATGTAGTATTATTATGTAGATTTTAAACCAGAAAGACAGGTTATCTTTTAGACAGTTATGTAATGTTGATGTTCTGCTTTCAGTTGCACTCAGTGTAGTCAAGACAGTCTAGTGTATGCAATCAGTTACGTCATGTATGACACAGAAGTGGGACAATGTTGATTTTTAACGTATAAAACTATGTACAAATATGACAGCAATGTAAATAGTCAGTGGTATTAACAAACTTCAAGACATCTCTCTCAAAAAGAAAATGTCTTTGTGGCATAAACTATGTGAGTTAACATATAGGATGACACTCAGACAACATCATACTGGCAGTAGTGTTTGACCCAAGAAACCATGGCAAGATGACACATTACATGCTATGGGGAATCTTGACTTCTGAGGAAATCTTTGGGATTCCCCACTGTAAAAGCAGGTAAGTAAAACTTGGCCTTTGGTTCTGCTTAATCTTTTCAACCTTGGTGGCATGGATCTTCAGTAGGTAGATCTCAACAAAACAGTAGAAAATTTTACAGGAGTGTTGGTGCTCATACAAGATGACAATACAATGTTCATTGTATTGCTATAGTTAGAAACAAAGATGTTTCGTGTCTAACGTTTTTCTTTCCCTCTTAGCTACGAATTCTCTACGCAAATTAGTGAATGATGGTACATTTAAAGCAGTCTTCCCACTTCATGAGGTAAAAATTAATCTTTTTCTGGTAGTGAAATAAATTGCCTTTATTTGTTCAGTGCCTTTCATGGGCGGCCATGCTTCACAAATTTGGCCTTCTTTTACATAGCAAGGTCCCGAGATCAACTAAATGGTTTTAATGCTGGTGGTTTAGGGATAAATGCTCGACGGCTCCCACTTTTCTTCAAAGCATAAATGTTCTTTAAAATTCACCTCAACAAGAAGACACATCTTTGGTTTAATATTTAGAGTCATAGAGTAATACAGCATGCAAACAGGCCCTTCAGCCCAAACTGGCCCATGCTGACCATGGTGCCAACTTAGCTAGCTCTAATTGCCTGCATTTGGTCCATATCCCTCTAAACCTTTCTCATTCATGTACCTATCCAAATACTTTAAAAATGTTGCTATTGTACCTGCCTCAACCACTTTCTCTGGCAGCCCATTCTGTATATGCATCACTCTCTGTGTGAAGAAGTTGCCCCTGATGTCCTTCTTAAATCTTTCGCCTTCCACCTTAAACCTATGCCTCAAGTTTTCAATTCCTCACCTCTGGGAGAGAGACTATATGCATTCATCCTATCTATGCCCCTCGTGATTTTATACACCTCAATAAAGTCATCCCTCATTCTCCTACATTCAAAGGAATAATGTCCTATCCTGGCCAACCTCTCCCTATAACTCAGGCCTGCTAGTCCTGGCAACATCCTCGTAAATCATCTTTACACACTTTCCAATTTACTTATGTCTTTTCTGCAATAGGGTGACCAAAGCTATGCACAATACTCCAAGTCCGGCCTTGCACATGACTTATACAACTGTAAAATGACAGCTCAACTCCTATGCTCAATGCCTCAACCAATTAAAGACCAGCATGCTAAATGCTTGTGCGCAATACTCCAAGTGCGGCCTCACCAACAGCTCATACCACTGTAACATAAAGTCCCAACTCTTATTCAATGCCTCAACCGATGACAGACAGAATGTCCAAAGTTGCCCTCACCACCCTGTCCACCTGTGACGCCGCTTTCAATGAGCTATGTACTTGTACTCCCAAGTCCCTCTGTTCCACAGCACTCCTCAGGACCTTACCTATTAGTGTGCAAATCCTATCTTAGTATGGCTTTCCAAAGTGCAACATCTCATACTTACCTGTATTGAATTGCATTTGCCAAACCTCAGCCCACTTCCCCATCTGATCAAGAACTCTCTATAATTTTTGATAACCTTCACTATCAACGATATCTTTTGTATCATCTGCAATCTTACTAATCATGCTTTGTACATTCACATCCAAGTCATTATTAAATAACAAATAACAAATGTCTCAGCACTGACCTCTTTGGCACACCACTAGCCACAGGCCTCCAGTTCGACCATCACCCTCTGCTTCCTACCATCGAACCAATTTTGAATCCAATTAGCTAGCTCTCCCTGGATTCCATTTGACCTAACCCTCATGACTAGCCTGCCTTGTGGGACCTTATCAAAGGTCTTCCAAAAGTCCATATAGACAACATCCACTGCCCTACCCCCATCTTGGTCATCTCTTTGAAAAACTCAAAAAGATTTGTCAGACATGACTTCCCATGAACCTATCTGTGCTGACTATCCCTAATCAGACCTTCCACTATCCAAATGTTGGTTGATCTGTCCCTCAGTATCCTCTCCAATAACTTGCCTACCACTGATATCAGGATCACTGGCCTCTAATTCTCTGGCTTGTCTTTGCTATCTTTCCTAAACAATGGAACAAAAACCTTCCAGTATTCCAGAACTTCGCCAGTGGCTAAAGATCAAGCAAAAATCTCTAGAATAGCCTCTGCAATTTCTTCCCTAGCCTGCCACAACATTTGAGGTGGGACTTGATCAGGCCCAGGGGATTTTTCCATCTTAATGTGCTTTAAGGCTGAAAATATCTCCTCCCATGTCATGTGTATGCAGTCCAAAACAGCGCCACTTCTTTCCTTTTTCACTTAACATCCATGATTCTTTCCTCAGTAAATACCGAGGAGAAATATTCATTAAAAATCCCCCCCAGCTCCTGTGGCTTCACACGTAGATGGCCATGCTGATCTTTAAGGGGACATATTTTCTCGCTAGCCTCCCTTTTACTCCTAATATAGCTATAGAATCTCTTTGGATTATCTATAACCTTATCTGCCAGATCCATGTCATACTTACGAACTGCTCTTCTGATTTACCTCTTAAGTGTGCTCCTACACTTCTTGTAGTCATCTAGGGATTCACTTGAGCCTGATAGCTTAAACCTAATGTATGCCTTCTTTTTCACATCAGCCAGGGATCCTTAGCAGCTTTTCCCTTCACCCTAACAGGGATATACTGTCCCTGGACTCTTGATATCAGACTTTTAAAAGCCTCCCGTTTGACAATTTTTCTTTTTCCTTCAAACAGACTCACCTCTGCTAGATCCTGCCTAATGGCCCCAAATTTGGCCTGGCTCCAGATTAGTAGCTTAGCCTGTGGACTTGTCTTATCTTTTTCCGTAACTATGTTAAAACTAAGAGAGTTATGGTCGCTGGACACAAAGTGCTCTCTGACTGACACTTCAGTCACTTGCCCGGCCTCATTTCCTAAGAAGAGATCCAGTGGTGTACCCTCTCAAGTATGGCCCTCTGCATATTGATTTAGTAAACTTCCTCGGGCACATTTGACAAATTCCACCCATTGAGGCCTTTCACACTCTGGGTGGGCCAGCCAATACAGGGAATTTAAAATCTCCAACCAAAAGATGGCACTCTTAAGTAATGTCTCCTCTAAGCTGGGTAACCATTTTGCTATGAGGATCCAAGAAGTTTCCTTGCAGACTGGGAGCAGGTTAGTTCTTTTTAAGTCACTCTATGCGTTTCGCTTTGCAAAAAAAGGTTACTGGGACTAATAGGAATCTGCTGCACATGACAAAAAAAAGTTGAGTCCACCAGTGCAGTTTTCCTCAATACTGCACTGAAGTATAAGTGTATAATATGTGCTTATGTGAGATTTGAATCCATGGCCTTTTGATTTGTATGCAAAAGTGCTACCATTGCCAGATTAACACATTGTTTTGATTAGAGGTTCAGATAGAACTGTTTAAGGAACTTAAACATTCAGTTATCAAAAAGAGATTTTACAAAATGCTTTCATCAGGTTTTAAAAGTGTATTTGAGCACAAGGATATTATAAGATCATACTGACATTTATTCATGTTTCTAACTACAAATTCATTATTTTTAACTACACTTAATAAAGATAGGCATAATCCAAAATTCACATTGGAAAGGATAATGTTGCTGCAGATACTGATCACAAATCTGCTGCAGTGGGGTGTCCAATATGCTAATTTTATGTGGGTTTTGTACTGTTAAGTACTCTGCAATGTAACTATTCGATGGAAATATTTCCTTAGTAAGGCCTAGTGATGTGAATTCTTTTCCCTATATTAGATATAAGCTATAAAACTAGGAATCTGATTCATGGAGCCACTTGAGAAAGTTGATATTCCATTGGAAGAATTTCATTAAAAAATTTTAAATAATCATTAAAGATCCTACAGTGAGTTTTTTTGGTCCAGGAAAGTCCTTGCCTACAACAAAACCTTAATGAAACAATCTTGGCAAGATTACCTGCTATAACATATCTCTAAAAGCCAAAGAACTTCTCTGTTCACTTAACTACATATTGTTCGCTATTTTGGAAGTGATGGAATGCCTACAGTGTGGAAACAGGCCCTTCAGCCTTACAAGCCCACAACGACCCTCAGAGCATCCCACCCAGTCCCACTGCCCATAACCCACCTAATCTATACATCCCTGAACACTACGGGTAATTTAGCATGGCCAGCCCACCTAGCCTGCACATCTTTGGGCTGTGGGAGGAAACTGGAGCATCCACAGGAAACCCATGCAGACACGGGGAGAATGTACAAACTCCACGCAGTCACACAAGAGCGGAATCCAACCTGGGTCCCTGGCACTGTGAGGCAGCACTGCGTTGCCCCTGTGTTTTTGGGTACTGTACACCACCAATATTTTTGATTTCATTTACTCTTGTTCTTATGCTGGTTTTGATATCATGTTGTAAAATATACAGAATGAGTAAGAAGAGTTTATGAGAAAATTAATAAATTCTAGTTATTTCATAGAATCTCTAGTGTGTAAGCAGACCACTAAGCCCACAATCCCCCTCCTAACAGCATTCCACCCAGGACCCCCTGCCTCCACCAAACCTATGCTATCCCTGTAACCTTACAATTCATCTGACCTGTCTGTCTTTGGACTGTGGAAGGAAACCCATGCAGAATGTGCAAACTCCACACAGGCTGTTACGCAAAGTTGGAATTGAATCCAGGTTCCTGGCACTGTAAGGCAGTAGTGCTAACCACTGAGCTACCATTCTGCCTGATGGAATATTGTCTTTGTTCTGACTTTGCGTCTAAGCCTGTCCAATTGATTCTGTCCCTGCCACCTCCCCTTCACAAAGCAAAACTGTCTCAAAATTTATCATCTGCTGCTGTCTTAATCACGAACACCTAAAGTAATTATTCATCCTTTTCTCCTTGTAAAATGAATGTCAAATCCAGACTGACCAAGAATAATGAGGAAAGGTGGATAAATGTTGAATTGATGAACAAGGAGAGGCAATATAACATAAATGATACAATTTTAGGGAGATGCAAGAATAGAGAGGATTCACATAGAATCCCTACAGTGTGGAAACAGGTCCTTCGGCCCAACAAGTCGACCCTCAGACATCCCACACTGACCCATCCTCATATAACTCACCTAATCTACACATACCTGAACACTATGGGCAATTTAGCATCGCTAATCCACCTAGCCTGCACATCTTTGGACTGTGGGAGGAAACCAGATTACCCAGAGGAAACCCATGCAGACATGGGGAGAATGTACAAACTCCACACAGACAGTTGCTTAAGGGTGGAATTGAACCTGGGTTCCTGGTGCCGTGAGGCAGCAGTGCTAACCACTGAGCCACGTATACAAATCGTTGGTGATACGACAATTTGTTGAAGCTGTTTCTACATTGTCATAAAAACGTCATCAGCATAAGCCGAGAGAACAAAAGCAGGGAACCTATACTTTTAAACCTTTTTTAAAAAAATAACCTTTATATTTTTAAACCTTTAAAGCTTACTTTAGGAAAATTTTGTGTTGCTGTGGTCAAAGAATAGAAAAGTGAGACAAAATGGATAATTTCAATGGGCTAAAAGACTTCTTGCTGTGTTGACTGATTCTATGGAAATTATTGATAAAGGAACATAGCCAAAATGAAAACATGAGCAAAACCAACCAATGCATGAAGCAGATACTGCCAAAACTATGTGAAAACACAAAAGAGGTTTGCCATTTCCAATCAAAACAGTAAACAGTTATATTGCATCAAATCTGTTTGGGTGAGATTGTAGGAATCAGGAGCAGAAGGTCATTTGACCCTACAATAAGATCATGGCACATCTTCATCTTTAATCCACCATTTTACATTATTACCATATCCATTCAACCCATTAATCTTTGTCTCAAGTATATTCAGGTTCTCTAGGGTAGTGAAGTCCAAAGATCTACAACATCTGCGTGAAGAAATTTCTTTTCATCTCAGTCTGATGTGGCCAACATTTTTGAAACATTATCATGTGTCCTAGATTTCCCACTGAAAGGAAATATTTTCTTAGCATATACTATGCTGTGCTTCTTAAAAGAAATTTCAATTGAATCACAACTCAATCTTCTAAACTTCATTGAGCATTGGCATAGTCAACTTAATCTCTCCACATAGCTCCATCTCCTAATTTCAGGAATCAAACGAGCGAACCTTCTCAGAAAAGTCTCCAGTACAAGTAAATACATCCTTAAACAAGGAAACCAAAGCTATAAACAGTACTCCAGGAGTGATTTCACCAGCATCCTGTGCAGCTACATCCCTAATAATAGGGGGCAGTATGGTGGTTAGCTCTGCTGCCTCACAGCACCACGTTCAATTCCAACCTCAGGTGACTGCCTGTGTGGAGTTTGCACATTCTCCTTGTGTCTGTGTGCATTTCCTCTGGATGCTCCAGTTTCCTCAGTACGAAGATATGCAGGTTAGATGGATTGGCAATCTCTAATTGCCCATAGAGTCCAGGGATGTGCAGGCTTGGTGGAAAATGCAGGGCTCCAGGTGGGTCTGAGTGAGATGCTCTTCAGACGGCTGATGTGGACTCAATGGGCTGAATGGCCTGATTCTGTAATGTAGAGATTCTGTATAGGCCTACAATTTATTCGCCTTTTTAATTATTTGCTGTACCCGAATGCTAGCTTTTGTGTTTCATGTGTACGGTATGTCCCAGAGGCTAATTGGCTTTTTCAGTTTGCTAGGACCTTTCCAGAGTCGTGGGAATTTTGAAACTTTACAACCAACATATCTACTATTTAGCCCCCTCTGTAGCCTCTTTGCTACCTTCCTCCTCACCATTTACTCCCCCATCTAACTGCATCATTAGAAAAAAATTGGATGCACCGAAACATTGAAATATACATAATAGCAGAAATAGGCTATTCAGCAACTTTTTCAGCCTGCCCCACTATTCAATATGATCATAACTGATCAGCTTTCTCTCCAAATCCTTCAATCTCTTTAGCCCTAAGAGCTATATCTGAATCCTACTTTGAAATATTTAATGTTTTGGCTTAACCGCTTTCTGTGTTCTACAGGGTCATTAATCTCTGGTTGACAAATTTCTCCTCACTTCTGACCTAAACTGCTCACCCCCTAGACTGTGAACACAGGATAGGCCGTATTCACAACGTTCAATACCTTAATCTAAGTTATTATTGTCAATTGTAAATAATGAGGCTCTAAGTGCTGATTTTGCAATATGTCATAAGGAACCCACCATTATGGGACAAGCTGTGGAACATGATGCAAAAATGAGCTTCAGGATCTAATTTATGAATACAATGAGGTCTGTACATTACTGAAGGACCACACAAAGTTCTAAATTATGACATCAAAATTGGGTTGGTTGTACCCTGGCGCGCAAAATCATGGAACAGATAGTTTGGCTCATCATGAGTTGTCTGGGGTCTTTCGCCTCCTGAACAAAATCTTGCAGTGCTGGGATATATTATACCGTGATTCTCTTAAAACTAAACCAGTATATTTGCTGCTTATTTAATGCAGAAATGCTGCTGCAGAGGCCGTGAAGTCCACGGATCAAAACAGCACTGTTGGCTTTGTAAGGTAACATGCTTTAACTTGTACTGAATACACATAATAATACAACTTCTAGCAGGTTAGTTATTGTGTTGTCTGACCCAAAAATGGAATATTAACAATTAAAAATATTATTTTCTTTCTAATTTTGAAGTCTTGTTAAATGACTTCATTTACTTTCAAGAACACATTTTTCTAGGATTATTTTCATTGTTTCCACGTTTGCTTAAAAATTTTGTGGTTACTCTTGCAGTCGTCGGCGCAGGCTTGGAGGGTCGAAGAGCCTGTTCCTGTGCTGTAATTTTCTTTTCTTTGTATTACTGAAACGTTTATCAGTGAAACCTTCAGCCTAAATATTTCTTGGCGTCCTTTTGAATACCCAGACTGTACTGCCTATTATATTCTTTCACTGGGGCTCCATTTTATTTAACATCCACTATTGAGTTTAGGCATCCAGTGTTTATTCCCATCATATTTAGATGATACAAACATTTTAGAAATGTAAGTTTTTATAATCTACAAGTCTTCATTCTATTTTGAAAAAATATTGATTGTCAGCACAGCCTGGACATGTACATGTTGTTGACATAAAAAGGGATGCACAGGCTGAAGGTTTTGCTGATAATCCTTTAATAAATGATGCAAGAGAAATCACAAATTCTTCCAATTTTGAGTCATTGCTGAATGGACTGCGGGCTAAATCTTTTCAGAAAGGCCTCTGCTGAAATTGCAATTCCTGTTTTGTTGCACTTAGGATGACAATCAGAAAGAACGTAAATTACGCTTTGAATGGGCTGAGTGGAGATGCTTATTTAAGAAACAACCAATCGAAGAAATAAGGTGAAACAATGATCTGCTATCTCAGACTAAGTTTGTAAATAGTGTTCTTTCTTCTTTCTCTCTCAGTCTGCCTTTCCTCCCTTTCTCTCTGTATCTCTTTCTTTTTTCTCTGTCGTCTCTCCCGTTCTACAATTTTCTAGTTTTTTCCTTGTTCTTCTTTCTCACTTTCTCTTTATTCTTTCTTCCTCTCTTTCATCTTTCAATCTGTCTCTCTACTTTCTCACTCTCTCAGTTTCTCCTCTCCCTCCTTTTTCTCTCTCTTTCTTCTTTCTCTCTCGCTCACTTATTTCTCTCTCACTGACTCTCTTTCCTCTCTCTCTTTCTTCTTTCTCTCTGCCTCTTACTTCTTGAGTGCTTGAGATTTTGGAGATAATCATGGCTTTTAATATCTGAAATTTCAGTGGCCTAGTATGTTAGGTTTCACCTGCAAACATGCCAATAAAAATAAATGTCTCTGATTGGAAAGTAACCAGAATTGTTTAATATACATTTTACAGAACTGTAATTAATCTGGCACTGAGATACCAAAGTGTGGAGCTGGATGAACGCAGCAGGCCAAGCAGGATCTTAGGAGCACAAAAGCTGACATTTTGGGATGAGACCCTTCATCAGAAAAGGGGGATGGGGAGAGGATTCTGAAATAAATAGGGAGAGAGGGGGAGGTGGACTGACGATGGACAGAGGAGAAGATAGGTGGAGAGAAGAGTATAGGTGGGGAGGTAGGGAGGGGATAGGTCAGTCTGGGGAGGACGGACGGGTCAAGGGGATTGGATGAGATTAGTAGGTAGGAAATGGAGGTGCGGCTTGATGTGGGAGGAGGGTATGGGTGAGAGGAAGAACAGGTTAGGGAGGCGGGGACAAGCTGGGCTGGTTTTGGGATGCAGTGGGGTGAGGGGAGAATTTGAAGCTGGTGAAATCCACATTGATACCATTGGACTGCAGGGTTCCCAAGCAGAATGAGTTGCTGTCCTGCAACCTACGAGTGGCATCATTATGGCACTGCAGGAGGCCTAGGATGGACATGCTGTCTAAGGAATGGGAGGGGGAGTTAAAATGGTTCGCAACTGGGAGGTGCAGTTGGTTATTGTGAACCGAGCGTAGGTGTTCTGCAAAGCGGTCCCCAAGCCTCCGCTTGGTTTCCCCAATGTAGAATAGGCCACAACAGGTACAGCGGATGCAGTATACCACATTGGCGGATGTGCAGGTGAACATCTGCTTGATGTGGAAAGTCATCTTGCAGCCTGGGTTGGGGGTGAGGGAGGAGACGTGGGGGAAAGTGTAGCACTTCCTGCGGTTGCAGGGGAAAGTGCTGGGTGTGGTGGGGTTCGTGGGAAGTGTGGAGCGGACAAGGGAGTCATGGAGAGAGTGGTCTCTCCGGAAGGAAGACAAGGGTGGGGATGGAAAAATGTCTTTAGTGGTGGGATCGGATTGTAGAATGCAGAAGTGTCAGAGGATGATGCGTTGGATCCAGAGGTTGGTGGGGTGGTATGTGAGGACTAGGGGGATGCTCTTTCGGCGGTTATTGTGGGGGCGGGGTGTGAGGAATGAGTTGCGGGAAATGCGGGAGACACAGTCAAGGGTGTTCTCGACCACCGCGGGGGGGGCGGGGGGGGGATGTTGCGGTCCTTGAAGAACGAGGACATCTGGGATCTACGAGAGTGGAATGCCTCATCCTTGGAGCAGATGCAGCGGAGGCAAAGGAATTGGGAATAGGGGTTGGAATTTTTGCAGGAAAGTGGGTGGGAGGAGGCATATTCTAGGTAGGTTTGGGAGTCGGTGGGCTTGAAATGGACATCAGTTTCTAGGTGGTTGCCTGAGATGGAGACAGAGAGGTCTAGGAAGGTGAGGGATGTGTTGGAGATGGTCCAGGTAAACTTAAGGTTGGGGTGGAAGGTGTTGGTGAAGTGGATGAACTGTTTGAGCTCCTCTTGGGAGCACAAGGCGGGCTGATACAGTCATCAGTGTACTGGAGGAAGAGATGGGGTTTAGGGCCTGTGTAGGTGCAGACCGCAATCACCCCCCCTCCCCCCCGCCGTGGTAGTCGAGAACGCCCTCGACTACGTCTCCCGCATTTCCCGCAACAAATCCCTCACACTCCACCCCGCAATAACTGCGAAAAGAGAATCCCCCTAGTCTTCACATACCACCTCCGGATACAACGCATCATCCTCTGACACTTCCGCCATCTACAATCCGACCCCACCACTAAAGACATTTTTCCATCCCCACCCTTGTCTTCCTTCTGGAGAGACCACTTTCTCCGCGACTCCCTTGTCTGCTCCACACTCGCCTCCCCCACCATACTCAGCACTTCCCCCTGCAACTGCACTTGCCCCCACACCTCCTCCCTCACCCCCATCCCAGGCCACAAGATGACTTTCCACATCAAGCAGATGTTCACCTGCACGTCTACCAATGTGTATACTGCATCCGCTGTACACGGTGTGGCTTCTTCTACATTGGGGAAACCAAGCAGAGGCTTGGGGGCCGCTTTGCAGAGCACCTACAAAGGCGGCACAGTGGCTCAGTGGTTAGCACTGCAGCCTTACAGCACCAGGGACCTGGGCTTGATTCCTGCCTTGGGCGACTGTCTGTGTGGAGTTTGCACATTCTCCCCGTTTCTGCGTGGGTTTCCCCCGGGTGTTCCGGTTTCCTCCCACAGTCCAAAGATGTGCAGGCTAGTTGGATTGGCCATGCTAAATTGCCCGTAGTGTTCAAGGGTGTGTGGGTTATAGGGGGATGGGTCTGGGTGGGATGCTTCAAGGGGCGGTGTGGACTTGTTGGGCCAAAGGGCCTGTTTCCACATTGTAGGGCATCTAATCTAACCTACGCTCAGTTCGCAATAAACAACTGCACCTCCCAGTCGCGAACTATTTTAACTCCGCCTCCCAATCCTTAGACGACATGTCCATCCTGGGCCTCCTGCTGTGCCATCATGATGCCACCTGTAGGTTGCAGGAACAGCAACTCATATTCCATTTGGGAATCCTGCAGCCCAATGGTATCACTGTGGATTTCACCAGCTTCAGAATCTCCCCTCCCACCACTGCATCCCAAAACCAGCCGAGTTCGTCCCCGCCTCCCTAACCTGTTCTTCCTCTCACCTAGATAACAAAGTGTGGGGCTGGATGAACACAGCAAGCCAAGCAGCATCTTCCTCTCACCTACCCCCTCCTCCTACCTCAAGCCGCACCTCCGTTTCCTACCTCCTAACCTCATCCTGCCCTCTTGTCCTGTCCACCCTCCCCGGACTGACCTATCCCCTTCCTACCTCCCCACCTATTCTCTCCTCTCCACCTATCTTCTCCTCTATCCATCTTCAGTCCGCCTCCCCCTCTCTCCCTGTTTATTTCAGAACCCTCTCCCCATCCCCCTCTCTGATGAAGGATCTGGGCCTGAAATGTCAGCTTTTGTGCTCCTAAGATGCTGCTTGGCCTGCTGTGTTCATCCAGCTCCACACTTTGTTATCTCAGATTCTCCAGCATCTGCAGTTCCCATTATCTTTAATCTGGCACTGAGATGCATGCTGTGAGAAATGGAAAATTATCATATTGTGGCAGTAGGGTCACTCTTCACGACCTGGGTATGGGGCATACACCAGCACAGAATATCTTGTTATATCCTGACTCTTGTCATTAATGTTGCTTCAGAATTGGGGACACATCCAGAACAGTCAGATTGTGTCTCACAGTGATCCCAAAGAATCTGAAATAAATTGAAGAACTATGTATCTTTTTTATATAATGTTTCAAAATAAGAGTGTGCTCCGAGCAAGCTTGGAGTTTATTCCCAGCTCAATTCTCAAAATGAACCATCAGAAAGGAAGGAGTTTGGAATCCAACTACATATTATGTGGAATACTGACTGGTCATCGCCAACACTGCTCTGCCAAAAAAGACAAGTTTAAGACTTTTCAGAGCCATCCACGATCAAAGCACTGGCAAATGATTGATTATGTCATTGTTCAAACCTGAGATCATAAAGATGTCCTCATTACCAAAGGATGACCAGTACAGACAACTGTTGGACAGATGTCCAGCTCATCTGCTCCACAATGTCTCTCAAATGCTACCAGAAGAGCAGAAAATAGGTCAACTTGCAGTGGCTTCAAGAGCCAAGTAGACGAGCAAACTTCCAACAATGTCTCACCAAAATCTCCAAAGAGTTGATTTTAATGGAGTGGAGGAAATCTGGAAAGAACTGAAGAAGCCTTCATCTCATGCAATGAAGAAACCATTGGTCACAAGACCAGGAAACACACAAACTGGTTCAGCGAGAAATACGACATCATCCAAGAACTCATCGAAAAGAAGGGGAAAGTTCTCCATGTCTGGAAAAACAACATCACCAGTGAGGCAAACAGAACTCATCAAACAGTAAAGGTGGAGCTATAAAGAAGAACAAGGGATACCAAGAACCAGTGATGGACTGAGAAAGCTAAGGGGCTGCAACTCCTTGCAGACAAATACGACACCCGCTTCTTCAGTGCCAATAAGGCAATATATGGACCCAACAATACCTCAAACTGATGCAGAGTAAGAATAGAAACCATTTGAGAGACAAAGAAAACATTATCCAATGGAGAGAACACTTCAAATAACTTCTAAACTGTGATACAATTATTGGTGAGGGAACGATTGAGAAAATCCCCCACCTCTTCAACAAAGATGATCTTGTGCTCCTACTGAAAGTGGCTGAAGTTCAAGCCACCATTAGACATATGAAGACATGGAAAAGCCACAGGAGTAGGTGAGATTCCAGTGGAGATTTTAATCTTGGAAGAGCAGAGCTCACCTGTCATATCCATCAACTGTTACTGAAAGTCTGGGACAAAGAAGAAATCCCAGCTGTCTCAGGAATGCTGCTATCACCACTGTCTTTAAGAAAGGAAACAAAGTGCATTATGGTAACCACCAAGGAATCTCCCTACTCTCCATTGCTGGGATGATTATTGCCAGTATCCTTGCTTGGCGTCTTCTCCTAGCCTTTGAGGAAACCCTCATAAGGAAGCCAGTGCGGCTTCCGATCAAACCGTGGGTCTATGGATGTGATTTTCACAGCTTGGCAACTCCAAGAGAAATACCAGGTACAATACCAACCATTCTACATGCCCTTTATCAACCTGACCATGACTTCTGATTCAGTCATTGGGAAGTGCTATGGAAGTCCTTGTCAAATTCATCAATATCCTCTATCTACTCCACAACCAGATGTTGGTGACGGTCCTCCTCCTTTGACAGAATCTTTTGAGGCCAAGGTAGAGGTCAAACAGCGGTTTGCCATTGCCCAAGCACCACCCCCACCACCCTTTCCTCTATCTTCATCGCCACTATTCCTCATTTTGTTAAAGAAAAGCTTCCAGTGGTGTGGACGTTAACTTCAGGATGGACTGAAAAATTTTCAACCCCAACAGGCTAAAATCAAAGAAGACACTGACACCAACCTCACCTGTGGCACTTCAGTATGTGGATTACAATGTTATCTCTGCTCTCTTAGAAGAGAATCTTCAAGCCTTGTTAATGCCTTTGCAGAAGTAAAGTGAAGAATTGGTCTCAGCTTGAACTTCAAGAAGACTCAAATCCTTTACCAACTGTCCAAGGCCAGGTTCTGGCCTATCCCTGCCTTAAGATCAATGGAGAAATCCTCCCAAACATGGAATATTTCCCTCAACTGTGAAACTGCCTTTCATCTAAGGTTGACATTAATGAGAAGATTGAATATGGCATCCAAACCACGAGCACTGCTTTCATACTCCTAGGATGAGAATCTTCTAGCATCCTTGATAATACCAAGATCCTGTGTATGTGGTAGTCATTTTTTGACTCTTCTAGTAGCTCTGAAGCTGGGCTACTGATCATTGAGGAGTATTATCAATGTTGTTTGAGACAGATTCTCAGCTTCACCTGGGAGGACAGGCATTGCAACAACAGGGTACTTGAGCAGTTAAAAGCACCAGCATCAAGGCCATGATCATCTGAAGCCAACACTGCTGGGCTGGCCACATGGCTAGGATGTCTGAGTTCCAACTACTGAAGGAAAGTCTTCTCTGCCCACCTTGAATAAGAGGAGGACAAAGGAAACATTTCAAAGATTCTTTGAAGGCTTTTCTCAAGAAATGCGACATAGATGTCAATGCATAGGAGACCCTTGTTCATAAGAAACCATGTTGGATGGAGCCCCTGTATGAGGGAAAATAATTCTTTGAGAAAACCCACTAGTATTCCTTTCTCTAGTTCCTTTTCCCTACTACTACTTGCCAATGATCTCAAGGCTCAGGACCATTTCCACTTCCCGAGAAAACATCTGACAAATGTGTGGTCAGGGACGCTCCCCATCAGCCACACAAGGACCAAGAGAGCCCCTGACCAGTAACACAGAATTTTCTAAGTGGACAATCATACTTGTTGGTGAGAGATTGCCTCCGCCACTGCCGATGTTACTGGCAAGATTGGAATTTACTGCTTATCTTATGTTGGCTTGAATAGATGGTAAAAGCTAATTGAATAGTAATGCAGTGAAGGTACACGAGCAGGTCTGGCCTGAAAATTAACAAGTAACACTTGAAATACACTGGTACCAGACACTGATCATCTCGAATGTGAGAGAACCTCACCACCTCTTGACACCTTTTTCATATTTCCATCATCCGGTGCTCCACGATGTACATTCAAAGGGATCACCATTAACCAAACTCAGGTGAAATAGCCATGTAATTTGAATGAGTTGTTCACCTAATTTCTCAAACACTTTTCACAAATTGTTGAGAACAAATCGTAAGTGACATGAAACATTTACCATTTGCCTGGATGAATCTAGTTTCCACAGTACTGACTGATTTAGGGGTGGCACGCTGGCTCAGTGATTAGCACTGCAGCCTCACAGCACCAGGGACCCAGGTTCGATTCCAGCCTCGGGTAACTGTCTGTGTGGAGTTTGCACATTCTCCCCGTGTCTGCGTGGGTTTCCTCCGGATGCTCCGGTTTCCTCCCACAGTCCAAAGATGTGCAGGTTAGGTGGATTGGCCATGCTAAATTGCCCGTAGTGTTCAGGGGTGTGTGGGTTTTAGGGAGATGGGTCTGGGTGGGATGCTCCAAGGAGCGGTGTGGACTTGTTGGGCCAAAGGGCCTGTTTCCACACTGTAAGGAATCTAATCTAAATTCAACACCACCCAGGCCAGAGCAAACCTGCCTGCAAACTTTAACATATATTCCTTCCACTGCCAAAGTACTGTGGGTGCATTGTGTACTATTGACAGGATGCACTTCATCAACATGCCAAAGTTTTCTCAACAGTACTTCCTATGCCTGTAACATCCAACTCTTCAAAGGATGGTCCAGCAGTTGTACGAGAATACAATAATCTCCGAATTTCTGTTTGAATTGCATATCATTTTGACTTGGACAATATTGTCAGTTAATCAATGTTGCTGAATCAAAGCTTGGAATTCTTTCTGGATTCTAGAAGTATTTTAGCCATATACAAATGAAGAAGCATGTTTATCATCTTCTCAAAGGCAACTGGAACTGAGTAACAGACTACAATCGTGCCCGCATCCAAAGAGTGATTTAAAATAAAATTAGCAAATAGACACACAGGCTGATAGTCCATTGGATGTGATGGGTTGCATCCTAGGACATAAAAGGAAGTAGCTACAGAGGTAGGGAATGCACAGTAATAATCTTCCAAGAATCCTTGGATTCTGGACAAATCCCAGAGGATTGGCAAAGTACCAGTGTAAGCTATTATTCAAGAAGGGAACGAGAAAAAAATTCAGTCAGTACAGATCAGTTAAATTAACATCTGTCATTGAGAAAATGTTACAGACTGTTGTAAACATGTCATAATAATGCATTTAGAAACACATAATATAGTCAAGCAGAGGCACCATGGCTTCATCATAATGGGCAAGTCATGCCTGCCAAATTTATTCACAATTTTTGAGGAGGTATTAAGCAGAATAGATGAAAGGAAAACAATAGATGTAATATATTTGAATTTGCAAATTGTAAAGCTCGTGGTGTTAGAAGTACTATTATTGTGGAAAAGAGAACTAGCTAACTAACAGAAGGCAGATTTGGGATATGGAGGGCAATTTCAAGATGGCCACCTGTATCTACAGAGATCAGTCCTGGGGCCATAATTAGTTAATATATATGTTAATAACTTACACGAGATGTGAATGCACTGTTGTCAAGTTTGCAGATGACACAGATAATAGGTAGGAAGGCATGTAGTGAGGATGACATAAAGAAACTACAGAGGCACATTGATAGGTTAACTAAATGAATAACAACTTGACAGATGTAATATAGTGTGAGAAAATATAGTGTTATGGACTTTGGCAGGAATGATAAACCAGGTGAATACTATTTAAATAGAGAAAAACATACAAGTTCAGCAGGTAACAGAGAAGGCAAATAGAACATTGGCTTTGATTTAGAAGGGAATGGGATATAAAACAGGGGGGTATCACTGAAGCTATACAGAGCTGTTCTCTTATTAGAGAGAGATGGCTGGTGGCGGTTTAACCTGAGGGTCACCACACCTGAGGTGAGGGGAGAGTTTGGAAAGGAGAGTCCTTCATGGTAACCTCAGCCAGTGCAGGAATTGAATCCACTTCGTTCGCATCACTCTGCATCACAAACCAGCCAACTGAACTAACTGACTCCTGAAACTATATGAAACCAGTTGGGCCGCACATAGAATGCAACGAATACTTTTGGTCCTTTATCGAAGGAAGTATTTACTGGTGTTGGAGGGAGTCCAGAAAATGGTCACATGGAATTTTCATATGTGCAGAGGCCTGTATTCATTGGAGTTCAGAATAATGAGAATAAACCTTATTGATACATAAGAGATTCCTAGGGTCTTTGAGAGGACAGTTATATAGAGGCTGCAATGGCCATTTCCACAGATGGGACGACCACTCCAGTTGAAGTTATATTTCTATTTCGTCCAGTGACCCGTTGTGAAGATGCACAATCTTCCCTCTTCCAGCCTCAGCAGCCAGTACTTCTACTGGTCCACTTGTAAGGCAGCCTTTTGATTAGGTTAGAAACTCAGAGAATACTGCTCCTGTCAATAATTGAGAGACAGAACAAGTGGTAGCCTCTTTGTTGCCTGCTGCCAAAAAGATTGCTGCTGTGGTTCTGCTGCCTCCCAGCTCAGTGTGGGATCCACATTCAGCAAACATTGTGGTGGGTATGTCTATAACAACAGGGTTTTCATGCAAGTTGTCATGTATAAACAACAGGGTTTTCATACAAAATAACAAAGTGTGAAGCTGGATGAACACAGCAGGCCAAGCAGCATCTCAGAAGCACAAAAGCTGACGTTTCAGGTCTAGACCCTTCATCAGAGAGGGGGATGAGGAGAAGGTTCTGGAATAAATAGGGAGAGAGGGGGAGGCGGACCGAAGATGGAGAGAAAAGAAGATAGGTGGAGAGGAGAGTATAGGTGGGGAGGTAGGGAGGGGATAGGTCAGTCCAGGGAAGACTGACAGGTCAAGGAGGTGGGATGAGATTAGTAGGTAGGAAATGGAAGTGCGGCTTGAGGTGGGAGTAAGGGATGGGTGAGAGGAAGAACAGGTTAGGGAGGTGGAGACAGGCTGGGCTGGTTTGGGATGCAGTGCGGGGAGGGGACGAGCTGGGCTGGTTGTGTGATGTAGTGGGGGGAGGGGATGAGCTGGGCTGGTTTTGGGATGCGGTGGGGAAAGGGGAGATTTTGAAGCTTGTCAAGTCCACATTGACACCATTGGGCTGCAGGGTTCCCAAGCGGAATATGAGTTGCTGTTCCTGCAACCTTCGGGTGGCATCATTGTGGCACTGCAGGCGGCCCATGATGGACATGTCGTCTAAAGAATGGGGGGGTAGTTAAAATGGTTCGCGACTGGGAGTTGCAGTTGTTTATTGCGAACCGAACGGAGGTGTTCTGCAAAGCGGTCCCCAAGCCTCCACTTGGTTTCCCCAATATAGAGGAAGCCACACCAGGTACAATGGATACAGTATACCACATTGGCAGATGTACAGCTGAACATCTGTTTAATATGGAAAGTCATCTTGGGGCCTGGGATAGGGGTGAGGGAGGAGGTTTGGGGGCAAGTGTAGCACTTCCTGCGGTTGCAGGGGAAGGTGCCGGGTGTGGTGGGGTTGGAGGGCGGTGTGGAGCGAACAAGGGAGTCACGGAGAGAGTGTTCTCTCCAGAAGGCAGTTTTCATACAAGTTTTCATGCATGAACCACATCTTCCCTTTGCTATTATTTGATGTAAGCTTAACATTGCTCTTGTTCAGAGATTTCTCTTGACCTCATTCATGCTCTGGGATGCTTAAAAACGAAATTGACTTCACCAGCAATATTATTCAGGCACGCAGATATCTGGCCTTGGGATGTTGACTCTTATTCCCTGGAAAAACAATCTCCCTCAATTCTGGTACTACTCCTGTAGCTTGTACACTTAACAGTTTAAAACTGCACAACAAAACTAATACTCCTGGAATTATGCACTGTCTGGCTGATTAATCACAAATTTGTCAAGGATTACTGTGGTGGAAAACAGTTAGCATAGCACTAATATTTATGAGAAATAGGTGTTAGTAACATGACTAGAAACAAAATGTGGAACCATATTTCTCCCCCATTTTTAACTGAACATTTATACAGCTTTTATGAAATAGAAAAACTAGACAAAAATTAGTTGATTTTGTTGGGAATCTGTTCCACATATTTACAAATAATGGGTAGAAAAATAACTTGATCTATATTAAATGTTTTGTTTTATGTAACTGTTTGTAGGGCGTACTTTGGAGAACGAATTGCCCTCTATTTTGCATGGCTTGGCTGGTACACCACCATGCTGATTCCTGCTGCTGTTTGTGGAGTCATGGTTGTTCTGTATGGATTAATATATTTTGAAAGTAATCAAGTGAGGTAAGGTTCTTACCATCTATTTCCAGCACTATGCGAGTAGAGTTTTACATTTCACTTCTTCACATGCAATACATGTAGACTGTTAAATATCACTAACTAAATCAGCTGAATATTACAAACTAAATTAACTACATTAGCTGAAATGTTAAGTTGAATAGTCTGTAAACATTTATACTGCAATTTACAATATTTGCTGTGGCATCGATGTGCTACGTCGTGAGGTTTTCTTTTTAACTCATTCCTGGGATTATTGAGGCTAGATCTGGTGTGCATGTCAATAGATTTTTGAAGATGTCAGGACAGGTAGATAAGTTGATTAAGAAGGCATATGGGATACTTGCCTTTATCAGTCAACAGCACGGAGGTTATGATGGGACACGGGTGAAGTACTGGTTTGTAATTCTGCTCACCACTGGTAGGTTCACCAGAATGTTGCTATGCAGGGAGACTAGATGGATAGGTATTCACTTACTTAGAACAGAGAAGGCTGCCGGGAGACCTAACTGAGATGTACAAAGTTTTGAGGGGCGTAGATCAGTTGGGTAGGGAGAAACCTTTCCCCTTAGTAAAGGAATCAATGACCAGTTTTAACCTAAGGAGCAGGAGGTTTAGAAGGGATTTGAAGAAAATGTTTTCACCCTGGTAAATGTGTTGAACTTGCTGCCTAAAGCAGTAGTAGAGGCAGGAACCATCATGACATCGAAGAGTTTAGATGATCATTTGAAGTGCCATACCATATGGGGCAAGTGCTGGAAAATGGGATTGGAATAGCTGCTTGATGACTGGGCCAGACACAATAGGCTGAAGAGCCTTTTCCCATGCTGTAAAATCTCTATTACCCAGAGGTCATTTAAGAATCAAACTCAGTGGCATGAATCAACATGGATTTGTGCGTGGTAAGTCATTGTCTGACAAATCTTTTTGAGTTTTTTGAAGAGGTAACGAAGAAAATAGATGAGGGTAGGGCAGTTGATGTTGTCTATATGGAATTTAGTAAGGCCTTTGACAAGGTTCCGCGTGGCAGACTAGTCATGGAAGTTATTTCGCATGGAATCCTGGAAGAACTAACTAATTGGATTCAAAATTGGTTTGATGGTAGGAAGCAGAAGGTGATGGTTGAAGATTGTTTCTTGGGCTGGAGGCCTGTGACCAGTGGTGTGCCACAGGACTTGGTGCTGGGATTTTTGTTATTTGTCTTTTACATAAATGATCTGGATGTGAATGTACAAGGCATGATTAGTAAGTTTGCAGATGATACAAAATTAGGAGGTATCGTTAAACTCAAGGAAGATTATCAAAAATTTCAGAGGCATTTTGATCAGATGGAGAAATGGACTGAGGATTGGCAAAAGCAAATAAATATAGATAAGTGTGAGGTGTTGCACTTTGAAAAGTCAAACCAAGGTAGGACTTACACAGTAAATGATAAGGTCCTGTGGAGTGTTGTGGAACTGACGGACTTGGGAGTGCAAGTACATAGCTCATTGAAAGCAGCATCACAGGTGGTGAAGAATTCCTCAGACATTCCGTCCATCATCGGTTGAGGCATTGAATAAAAGAGTTGGGATTTTATGTTACAGTTGTATGAGCTGTTGGTGAGGCTGGATTTAGAGTATTGCACACAGTTTTGGTCGCCTAGTTTCAGGAAAGTCATAGTTAAATTGGAAAGTGTGCAAAGAAGATTTGTGAGGATGTTGTCAGGACTTGTAGGCCTGAGTTATAGGGAGAGGTTGACCAGGATAGGACTTTATTCTTTGGAATGTAGGAGATTGAGGGTTGACCTTATTGAGGTGCATAAAATCATGAGGGGAATAGATAGGATGAATGCATATAATCTTTTTCCCAGGGATGGGGAATTCAAAATTAGAGGGCATAAGTTTAAGGTGAGAGGGAAAAGATTTATGCTGGACATAACGGGCAACTTCTTCATGCAGAGAGTGATGTGCATATGGAATGGGCTGCCAAAGATAGTGGTTGAGGCAGGTACAATAGCAACGTTTAAAAAAACATTTGGACAGGTACATGCATAGGATGGGTTTGGAGGGATATGAGCCAAAATCAGGCAATTGAAACTAACTGAGTAGGCACCTTGTCAGCATGGACCAGTTTGGGCTGAAGGCTGTATTACTCTACGCTATGACTCTTTGAGTCTGCAGACACATGTAGAACATTATGAACCAGACAATCGACAGTGTTTCCATGGTTGCCATTGTACCAGCTTTTGTTCCATATTTTTATTCATCATCTGCCAGAGTGGCATTTGAAGCCACATTCCCAGAACTCTAGCCCAGTTTTCTGGATTACTAGTCCAGCAACATTATACTGTGTCATCTCCCCTTCTTGTGCTACAACAGATGGTTATGAATGATCGTACTCAGGGGTTGAGAATGCAAATCTGACAAAGAAAAATTGAAATTTAAGTTATATGCTGACCACACAAGCAGTTATTGAAGAGCCAAATGGAAATTTTCTTCAATCTTGGGCAGATTGAGAAAGGCAGAACAATAAACATCAAAACAACCTGCTGAATAAACCTGCTTTAAATACAGAAATTACTAAAGCAAGTTGTATTCTACGGTCAACTTTACAGGATTTGTTGCAGCATAGTGCTGTGCACCAAATGTCTTTGCTGACCTAAAATGGTATATTTTATTTGTCACTGCATATTACTCCTAGAAGACATTGTGCCCTAGTTTATTATTTTGGATTTGTCCACTTAACTCATCTTACTTTATTCTCATTGTGTTCAGGAGTTGTTTGATAAAATGGTTTTAAGCAGAAAAGCAATAGGAAAACTAAAAATGATCTCAACGTCCTAAGGAAAAGCGGTTTTTACTCTCTTGATTTCCCATTCCTTATTACTATCTGCAACCCCTAATATGAACTTTTCTATCCTGTTTTCAAATGTCTATGTCAGGGACAGATTGGACTGTTGAGTTCAGTATTGGGTCTTTATTCTATTTATAGAATAAGCAAACATTAAGGGGCCCAGAAAGCACACATGAACACATGGGCAGTAGCTTTGTTCAAGTTCTCAGGTGTAAGGGAAGCAACTGTCATGGTTCACAGCCTGAATTATGTAAAGGATTTTATGCTTTGCAGGAATTGAATAAGATTTTCTTGAGTTCGCAATTAGTCAGCTACGTTTTCTGAACTTTTGTTTTTGCTGTGTGATTCATGGTAAATAATGCTTTATTTTAATTTGCTCTGTCTTTTTTCCATGAACCTCAGTACGGAAATATGCAATGCTACTGGAATTGTCATGTGCCCACTTTGTGATAAACGTTGTCAATACTGGAGGCTCAATGAGACATGTTCTTATGCTAAGGTAAAATCACACAATCAATGTTAATGTACAACTTGCTGCCTCAGCAGATCAACTGCCTATCATAGAAACCACCCAGTTTACATTTCCACTAACTTCTCTTTGCTGAGTATCCTTGTTAAAAATCTATTCCTTTTTGCTTGCTGGTAATCCAGTACCTCATCTCTAAATAGCTGCTTGATTTTGTGTTTTCACCTGCTTCATTACAGTGATACACAAACAGGATATTTATGGCAAATGATTAAGGGGATCAGATACTTTATATGTTGTGCTTGTACAGTTCCTCCACCTGTGGATTCCCTCTTTTGGCATTCTCTACAGGCTGATTGAGGCACTCGGTGCTGACTTATAATGCAGAGCAACCCCAGTTGCCTTCCCCTATTTTCTTCTTCAACAATAACAAAAACAAAGTTGCTGATGGTGGCTGGGAAAATGTCAGCTTATAAGCAGAAAATAGGGAGCTGGGTGGGGTAGGGAGTAAATGATAGGATAGAACCCAAAGAGCCTACAGCCCTCCGGACTCAATATTGAGTTAATAATTTTAGGGCCTAAATTCTCCCATGTCCCAGCCCACCACTCCACACACCAGGCCTTGTTACCACATGGCCTGTCATTACTCACTCCCTGTTGTTAGTCACTAACAGTTCCCACTAACAACTATTCATCCTCCCAGCCTGATCATTAGCAACTCCTTCGTCTGTCCAACTGTCTTTCTCTCTCTTTGGGCTCTGTCCTATCGTTTACTCCCTACCCCACCCACCTCTCTATTTTCTGCATCAGTTCTGAGGAAGGGTCACCAGACCCAAAATGTCAACTCTGTTTTTTCCTTCACAGACGCTGCCAGACCTGCTGAGCTTCTCCAGCAACTTTGTTTTTGCTCCTGATTTACAGCATCCGCAGTTCGTTTGGTTCCCATTTTTGTCTTGACGCTTTTTGCCTTCCAGGGCCTAATCATGTTAGTCTTCTGTCCAAAATACTCCTCTCACTACTAGACTGCTAGTGGATGAACTCTCACCACCCCATTATGAATGTCCCTTCATAAGTAAATGGGTACTCTGACTAAGGACTTGCCATCCAACAGTTTATTCAGGATCATTACATAAATATCATTGGGCCTTAGAAGAAACAAAGCTGAAGGTTGACACCTTGTCACTTAATTAAGCACACCCTACTTGACTAGCCAAGTCCTCTATAGTGGTGGTGTGGCACCTATCACCAGATTACAGGTCAAGTTAACTCCTTACTCCTCTGAATTTTTCTCCTTCCTACAGCATGCTATGCTGTTCCGCCTCTGTTGTGTCACAAATTCTTTGTTGCTTTCCTGAGTTTGTTTAAACATTTTATTGCTGCAATATGCATATTCCATTCCTCCTTTGGCTTCACACAGAACAAGTTCTCGTCCTCAGTGATTTTGATCTCCATCTCAACTCATCATGTTCTCTCTTCTTTGAGGTCATTACATTCATGTCCTCATTAGTCTCTCCTTCCATGTAAACATGAACGCAAACATGAAATACAGACACGTACTTGGTTTTGCAATATCACATGGTCTTGTAAGTTCCATACTATCAATTACAGATCAGGCCATCTCTGATCCCTGTAACACTTAGCATTTGCTACGTCATCCTTGTTCCATCTGTATCCATCACTAGGAAAAAGTGATCCTTCACTTACAGTTGCACTTTTAAAATCCCAATTTTCTAGCTTTTGGTCCTTCAATTATAATAATATTTTGCAGTTAAAAGATTTGCTCAACAGCATCCTTGCATTTACCTTACACCTGAAAAAAACCATTACCTTGTAACCATTACTCCCTATTACTTCACTGGTATCGCCCTGAACTAGAGTTAGGTGTTGAAAATTAACATTGCGTTAATTTAGATGTTGCTGCCCAGGGGTTGCATTTAAATTAAGTGGCCTTTACTCCAAAGGACATAGGCTTTATAAAGGATACATGTGACCAAGTTATTTAGCCACTTGTTGCCAGACGGGGCTGGGTATCATAAAGTACTGTTGGGTCCTGTTCTTGTCTGCTGAATCTAGAATGCAAAGAAACCCCAGTTTCTTTCTCGTATTGCTTAACATATTACTAAACCCCACTTCCTAAGTCCTTCACCCTCATCTCCAGCAACATGCACAAAGAACTCATTCATGAACACTTGTCGCTAAGGTTGAGACTATTGAACTGTTGCCTCTGCCACAGTCCTCTCCGTCACAAACCCATCTGATCAAACTACCAATAATTCTTAACTGCTACTCTAACCGTGATCTTGTATTTCTCTAGTTTCTCTAATTCTGTTCCTACTTTTAATGAGAGATAGTGGGAACTGCAGACACTGGAGAATCCGAGATAACAAAGTGTAGAGGTGGATGAACACAACGGTCCAAACAGCATAATAATAAAATGTGAGGCTGGATGAACACAGCAGGCCAAGCAGCATCTCAGGAGCACAAAAGCTGAGATGCTGCTTGGCCTGCTGTGTTCATCCAGCCTCACATTTTATTATCTTGGAATCTCCAGCATCTGCAGTTCCCATTATCTCTGGTCCAAACAGCATCTTAGGAGCACAAAAGCTGACGTTTCGTGCCTAGAGGGTCTAGGCCCAAAACGTCAGCCTTTGTGCTCCTAAGATGCTGCTTGGCCTGCTGTGTTCATCCAGTTCTACACTTTGTTACTCATACTTTTAATTAGCTCCTTTTGTCTATGAGACCCACTCAATGCTTTCTCGATTCTATCCCTCTAAAGTGCTGACATGTAATTTCCCATCTTGATCCTGTGTTAACTGGTATTTTAACTGCTATAGCCCCTCTCCTTTAAATCTATGGTCGTTATAATTAGCTATCTTTTCAAAAACTAACATTTGACCCTCTATCCTTGCAAACTGCTGTCACTCTCCAATTCATTTTCAAAGATATTGAACATGTTGTCACCTACCAATGTATTTCCATTTCTCTCAGACTTTAAGTTTAAAGCCTTCCAATCAGATTTGTGACTGCACTGCTGAAACAAGTCTGATAAAAAAGTCATAATTATGACTTTGTGATAGCTAAACTGTACCTCCCTGTCTGTCTTAAGCTTTTTGTAACCTTTCATGTAGCTGACACAGCATCCTCCTCCAACTTGTATCAACCCAATGTCTATTTTGTTTATCTACTCAGAGCCAGAAAAATTATTTGCAAAGGCTTCACTTTAGCTCCCTTTTGCACCTGGTGAATCCCAAGGGCCCATCCTTGGCCACTTAATTTAAATGCAACTCCTTGGCAGCAACATGTAAAAGTACAATGTTAATTTTCAACACCTAACTCTATCTCATGATTATTTCCCTTTACTTTCATCATACTCTTTATGTGACATTCAGCATGCTGGGTAATAATTTCTTCTTAAGTTCCCTGCCGAAGGCAAATCTCATCCACAGTTGTATAACCTCTACCATATCAAGGAGGCAAGTCCAACATCAAAGCCAACTGGCACAGGGATTGAATACTAACATGAAAGCCACCCTGCTACCTGAGCCAACCACCCTGATCAAGAGCATGATTTCTTACGGCAATGTACATTTGCATATTGTAGCTTGGAGCTATGGATAGTGAAGATTAAACTCTTAATTTCTTTCATCATGTGGACAACCAGGAATCCCTTTCACTCTTCTGCCTACCATTGAACTACATGGGAGGGATTCACAACCTGTTTGGCTATGTTATCAATGCACCTTCTTTGCACACCAAGTCCTGGAGTAGGATTTGAATTGGGAACTTCTGGTTCTGAGGCAGGGATGCTACCCATTGTGCCACAAGACCACCTTGAGCAGAAATTTATTTCAATTGAAAATTGGAGCCATTGTTTGTGCCTGACTCTGCAAATTATTTTCTCTGGCAATTGATTCCATCTCTCAGCTTTGTACAAATCTTTGATTACACCAATCTGTTTACAACTTTGGTATTGCATCTGAAGCCTGAGATTAGCTTTGGACTATATATTTGTACCATCATCAAGATGGTTTATTTCCATAACTGTAAGATTTTTGCTTTGTCCTATCACCGATTACTAATCTAGAGGTATTTATTACCTCTAGACTTTCCTATTCCAATGTAGCCTCGGCTGATTTTCCACATTCTGTCCTCCATAAAGCTGAGGTAATTTAAATTTCTGCCGCCCACGTCTTAAAATTGTCCCAAGTCTCATGCTCCCATCACCTCTGTTCTCAGTGACATACACTAGCTTTTGATCATATAGCATTGTATTTTTAAATTCACATCCTTGTTTTTAAATTTCGCCATTGTTTTACCCCTTCCCATCTCTGTAATCTCCTCCAGTGCATTACCCTCTTAGATACTCATCTAATTTTGGCCTCTTGTGCATCCCTGATTTTAAACTCTACCATTTGTGGCTATGTCATCAATACTTGGGTCATAAATTGCAGAATAACCACCATATACCTCCTTGGCTGTCTACTTCAATTTCTCTTTTTAAGACACTATCTCTGATCAAGCTTTTGAATAGCTGTCCTAATATCTATTTATGTGCTTCCATGTCATTCTTTGTATTACTCCTGAGAAGCACATATGTTGATTTATTACAATAAGGGATTATAGGAATGTAAGTTGTTTTTGTTGAGCAAACTTAACTTATTTTATTTCTGCAGATCACGCAACTATTTGACCATGAAGGGACAGTTGTTTTTGCAATGTTTATGGCAGTCTGGGGTAGGTATTTTCTTTGGTGCAATGGTGGTTTCCATTTTAGTTAATTAACAAAAGTCTATCCAGGCATTATATTCAAAGCCAGTCCATCCCTTATAAGTGTACATTGGATGACAACACCATAATATGACCAAATGTAGTAGATAGCAAAATGAGTGCAATTATTATGGATTATATGCAATATTTGAAATACATAATACACATAGTGGGAAGTCTTTATTTCTACCTCCCAAGAAATGGGTGAGTGCTAAAAAGAGCATCACTTACAAGCATATCAGTTTCAAGGCACCTCTCTTGCCAGTTTTACTTTCTTCCAGGAAGGGGAAAAGGCATGCCATGAAAACCTCAACAAGAGCTTGCTCCTTGTGCCATTCCTACCATCCCTGGTAATCAATGATACCATAGCTCTTTGCTCCATCATCCCAAATCAGATAGATGATTCTCAGGCATAATTGTTATCTCTTGAAAAGATGGCTTCTTACCATTTAACATCACTTTGAAATTGAGCCACAGATGCACTACAAAGGTTTATATTGTTCTTTTTGCAAAGATTTTGTGCATTGTGACAGTCTACAGTGTTCTGTATCACCGAGGCCTTCAGAAAGGTACAGGTATCACAGTCGGGTAAATCCTCAACTGTTCCAGGACTGATTCCAGAACTTGTTGAGAGTTGAGTAAGTACCCTGAGCATTTACTTCCATGTTTAGGAGCAGCTTGTGCTGCTAGGCTTTTCAACTGGCTTGCCTGCTGGATGTTGAATACATAGGGACCTGTCACCAGGGTCTAAAATTGTTCTTCTCAGATTGAAGGTCATTGAATATTTTACAGCGCTAGACCAGGTTCGTGCATATAACACTCAGTGCTCTTCTCTTTCTCTGCACAAGAAAGAGGACCTCCTCTCCTACACTACCTCGAGAAACAACTCTAGATCACTTTTGCAGAATCAAGGGGCAATTCTCAATTCAGGCCCTTGTTTCTCCTCCTTGGTACCTAGTACTTGTATTTTTTCCCGCAAAATGCAGGCAACTTTAACGACTGTTGTATTTGCTTACATGAGGCCTGAACTTCAGCATTTCTGCCTCTTCCTTTACCCATTAGCATTAATTGGCTAATCAGTTTACAGCCAAGTTGTCCAACTCCACTAAAATTGCCAGCTGTGATAACTAGCACCGCTGTGCTCCAGCTCAGTATGGGGAAAAGACACAAAATTAGTCTCAACATTGGTTTCCCAATGCAGGCTGGAAAGTTCTGCCCATCACTTCCTCAAATTTTTACCCCAAGTTAGTGACTCCTGTTGATGATATAGTTTTATTGTTAGAAGCAGTTTAACAGAATTTCACCCAAAAGCCAGTGTTTCATGTATAAACTTGAACAGTGAGCATTTTCGGAATATTCTATTTTGTGGTTGTAATTAAGCCCCATTGTGCATAGTGTCGAATGGCATCAGTGGCTAGCAGTCGGGAAGGGAAACTCAGGTTTATCTTTCATCTTACTAGCACAGGCTACTGAGGCCAATGAAGCTGCTTAGAGTTATGGAAATTCTGCCTCGTAACTTTGGTTAATTGCTATAGGATCAGTCAGGGATCAAATTTAGTGTTTTCCTGGTCTTTGTAATTCACTAATGTATCAGTATAGTATTTGGAAAAGCTCATAATACAGTATTTCATCCATGTGCGTGCAATTTACATTTATCTGTCAGTTTAAACTTAAATATTTTATGTGGAGTTTATTTCCTGGTCCCATCCAGCCCCACAGTCCCATTTTGATTTAATATCCAAGGAGAAGTTAATTACCTTGAGATGACACTACCACCTCTATCTGAGGAGAAATTCAGCCTCAAAGAGCTGCCAGCCAGTTGCTATAGGTTCATTGTGGCAATGACTGGGACTGGATTCCAACGTTTGGCACTGGACTAGATGCAAAGTAGAGAGAGAGGACTTTGCCAGGGTCAGGTTGGCAGGCCCAAGCAAGGCAGATCAGTTAGACAGGATATGAGGAATGGGGAAATACGGGAATGTCTGGAGCTCAGTGGAGGATCTCTTTTTAAAACTGGGATTCACAAACAAAGCAATTAATCTACTATCCTAGAGTCTGAGCAGTGTCACTTGAGGAGTTTCCAAGCTGTCATTGGTCCTAGCCTGCCACCTATTAAATAGTATCAGAGGTAGGAAATTGTCCTTCTGTGTATTACTAGTTACTTAAGCGCCTCACGTGACGCAGGTAAGGTTTGTCACCTAACTGCTTCCACATCACTTGTAATATTGTGCAGGATCGGAGCAGGTGGATGCACATCAGGAAAAATGCCCATGGCATTTTACATGCCCCATCCACTGACAAACCCATGCAGAGAGGCGTGTAAAACTCTGCCCATGATTATTAAATAATTTAATAATTGTTATTTAAGTGAATGTTTCTCTCTCAAAATATAGCCACTGTATTTTTGGAACTATGGAAACGAGCCCGAGCGAAATCTGTCTCACTCTGGGATTTGTCCCACTGGGATGAGGACGAGGTAAAAACCTTAGCTGATTCAAATATTAACATTTAATGAACATGAGATTGATACTTTGAGAGTTTTGAGATCATACTATTGGGTGATGAGGCCCTCTTTCTTCTGATCCTAACACCAGTGAAAGAGAAGACTTTAGAATTGGCAGAGTATAGCGGTATTGGCATAGAGGTAATGTCACTAGATTAGTCACCAAGATATATAATGTTTTGTGGACATGCGTTTGAATCCCACTTTGGCAGAGGGTGCAATTTCAAACCTATACTAATCTGGAATTAAAAATCTAATGACCATGAAACCATTGTAAATTGTCATAAAAAATCCCCACCTGGTTCACTAATGTCCTTTAGGGAAGAAAACTGCAATTCTGCAGTCCCAGCAACATGATTGATGTTTAACTACCCTGTGAGAAAGGGCCTAGAAAGCTATTTAATTGTATCAATGGTAAATACTACTTGTTCACCTTATATGCACATTTGTGGGTTAATGCTAATATTCTGACTAACATTGGGAAAGACGTGTGAAGCAAAAGCCTGATATAGTTATACTCACAGAATTATACCTTAAAGAACGTTCTGGACAACACTGTCACCATCTCTGGATATATCCTATTCCAACCGAAGTAGCCGTGATATATAGTCAAGAGGGAGTTGGAATCCTCAACATTGTCTCTTGGCCCCAAGGCATCTCATAGCACCAAGTCAAACGCAAACAAGGAAACCTCAAGTTGATCACATCTGGAGGAAGCACTGAGGGTGGCAAGGGTGTAGAATCTACTCTGGAAGGGGGATTTCTGCTAAATCACCTGCTAAGAGTGGCTCAGCAACATTACCATGGATCAAGCTAGCCAAATCCTAAAGGAAATGGCTGCTAGATTGGATCTGTGGCAGGTGGTAATGGAACTAACAAGTGGGGACAAGCATACCTGATATCATTCTCAGTAACCTGCATGCTGCAGAAGGGTCAATCTGTGACATTTCCCTTTAACATTCAATGGTTTACTATCACTGAATTCCCTCTACCAACATCCTGAGGATTACCATTGACCAGAAGCTGAACTGGACCAGCAGCAAGTCAGCGGATAGGAATCTTGAGTAGGCCACCTCCTGAATCCACAAAGTGAGTCCACTATCTGCAAGGCACAAGTTAGGAGTGTGGTCAAATACTCACACTTGCCTGGTTAAGTGCAGCCCCAATAACACACAAGAATCTTGATACTTTCCGGGATGAACCAGTCTGCTTAAATGTATTACATCCACAGACATTTATTCCCTCAATCATTGATGCTCAGTGTGCAGCATCTACAAAACACACTGTAGAAATTCACCAAGAGCTCCTTGGTCAGCACTTTACAACCTATGATCACCATCATCTTGTAGAACAAGGGCACCAGATGGTATGGGTACACCACTTCTTGCAAGTTCCCCTCCAAGTCACTCACGACCCTGACTTGGAAGTGTATCACCATTCTTTGGGCATTACTGGGTTAAATCCTGGAACTCTCTGCCCAATGGCAGCTCAATGTCACCTTCTCAAGGCCCTCCAGGCATGGGCAATAAATACTGGCCCAGCCAGTGTTGTTTGCATTTGAATGAATAAATAAAGGATCTTTTTTCATAGTCAGAGCTGTCTGTACATTTAAATCCAACTTGTGTACATGACGAGAAGAGTTTGCCAACACAATTTTTGTACATTTTAAATGCATGGTGATACCTTCTCCATTGGAAAAAGTTCTGTAATGTCTGTCAACGCTTGCCCAAAGCTGGCCAAAGTAATGGTCAAATTGAGGACAGAGCTCTCAACAATCATTACATAAAATACATAACAATGTAGCATCTAATAGTGACATATGAAGCTGTCAGAACATTTTTATTTGCCATTAAGAATGTTCCTAACTCCTCAGCAAGCTTCCTCTAGTAGTCATTGAAATAACTCCATTGATGCTGGGATCCCATCACCAACTCACCTTTTATGTACACATGGGGAGTCCCTGACATTGATCCAGCTTCCTCACAGGCAGCTCTCAGAGTGAACAGGATGTCTGACACCCATGTTCTTACCTGTCAGAAGAGTTCCAAGATTGGACCAGATTAATACTCCAATTAGGGAACTCTTACTCTGAGGCCTACGTGGCTGACCTTATTAATATCTCTACGTCCCTCCCCCTCTGCGTCCAATGATATAGGTGCGTTCTTTGTAGCTCCTCCTGGGGCGTTTTAGCACCAGCTCCGGTTTCCCTAACTCTGCCTCTGATACAGGCAGCGTGTAATGAACAGTAGCTCACCTCTTGCCCAAGAGTGTCTGGGAAGAAATTTATACTCTTCTTCAGGCGGCAGAGGTATTGAAGTGACAACATCTGAGGTGTCCCTCTCCAATTCTGAGGCATCTTCAAAACGTGATGTAGATGGAGAGCCTGTGGGTTTTGGAACAGCCAGGGAGGCAGTCAAAGAGCACCTTTTACTCCAGCAACATTTGTGATTTTGCAGCCTTCATATGATCAATGTGCTTTTTCAGGACTCTTGCACCTACCCAAACTTTATATGTCACTGGACCTAACCTTGCGTCATCCATACTTCTTTTCCACAAGGCTATTTTTATGGTTCCTATGCCAAACTTCGTTCCCTGAAGTAAAATGTCTCTCTTGCTTAGCCAAGCCTTGTGTCCAACATTGGCAGTCCTGATGATGTTCCTGACCCCGCCCAGGTCCAGGAAGACCAGATTTATCCTGATACAGTCTTCTCCCCATTAGCCACTCTGTTGGAGCTATCCCCATAGCTGCAAGAGCAGTGGTCCTACAATCAAATAAGAACTGGGACCGTTTGGTATCCAGTGAAGCTACAGGCTGTTTCCTTTAGCCTGCCTTCAAAGTGTAGAGTGGTCTTTTTGCCAGACCATTGGATGATGGGTGGTGTGGAGCTGTTCTTATATGTCAAATACAATTCAACTTTAGGAAGTACTCAAATTCCCTATTGGTAAATGATGGCCCAGAATCTGCGACCAACACTACTCGGACTCCATGATTTGCAAAAGATGCACACAGTTTTTCTATTATCATGTTTGATATATGAACACTGTGCACATCCAGCCACTTGGATTGGGCGTCCACAATGACTAAGAACATTGTTTCCATGAAAGGACGTGAAAAGTTGAGTCCAGAGTTTACCTGGCCATCACCACGAATGTGGGGGAGCTGCTGGCAATAATTTTTGTCCTTGTTGACACTCTGGACAGTGCTGCACCAATGTGGCTATGTCTGCATCCAATCTTGGCCACCAGACATAACTTCATGCCAGCATATTAATGATGACCCTGGTAGATTTCAGCCAGTATCTGGTGGCGACCTTTGCTTGGGGCAATCTCTTGCACCCCATAATAATATGCCTTGACTGTGATCCGGTCTCTCTGGGTCCAAAAAGGTTTCAATTCTGGTTGCGACGGCCTTTTAGGTTCCTTCATCACTACCAACTGTTTCAGTTTTGCCAGAACTTGATCTCTCTGCATCCAAAGTCTGATATTGCCTGATGTCACTGGAAGAGTGTCCAGAAAATTTAAAACCATTGTGGACTCTTTCAGTAGCAGTCCCACCAGTTCTGTATCTGCCAGCGAGATGCATCTGCATTTGCTACTCAGCCTCCCAGATGGTGTTCCAACATGTAATTATATGCACTTTGGATTAGAGCCCACTGCTGAATTCAGCCTGAAGCTATATGTAACACTGCCTTGTCCTCCTTAAGGATACCCAGCAGGGGTTTGTGGTCTGTTTACAGCCATTAAGTTATTGATGGGACTTCCTGACTTTAAATATGACTGCCAAACTTTCCTTCTCTCTGGGTGCATTTACATTCTGTATTAGCAAAAGCCTTGGATGCACATGCAGTTAGACATTCCTCTCCATTGGGCCACCTATGAGCTAATGCTACCCTGATGCCATATAGGGAGGCATCGCATGTCAATATCAGAACCCACTCTTTCAGCCACTAAAATAACTCCACAGAGGTCAGTATCCTGTCACTCAGTCACCCTTTATTTACATGTTTACATGTAAAGAGTCCCTGACACTGATCCAGCTCTCTCAGAATCAGCACCCAGAGTGAATAGGATGTCTGATACTCCTGTTCTTATTTGACAGCCAGGGCTCCCTGATTGGGGCCATTAATCCAGTCCAATCAGGGAACCCATTTTCTATGAGGTCCATCTGCTAACTTCGTTACAATCATTACAGTCACAAACCATCCAAAGAGGTGTGTGTGTGTTTTGTACCAAACTCATTTCTAACCCATGAAAAGACCACATGAAAATGGCACGAGATTGAGATGCTGAATGAAAATTGTTTACTCAACGCAAAATTCTAAGTTTAGCAATTCATATCTCCATTCCAAGTCAAATATTTGTCCATTAATAAAAATCAAAAGGACTGTAGATGCTGCAGGTGAAGAACAAAAACAGAAGTTACTGGAAAAGCTCAGCAGGTCTAGCAGCATCTTTGAAGAAAAAATCAGAGTTAATGTTTCGGGTCCGGTGACAGGACCAGAAGCATTAACACCTATCCACCCATTAATATTCAATTGACAAGGAAAATGTTAATTTACTTATAGAGTCTAGAGTAATACAACACAGAAAATAGACCTTTCAGCCCAATTGTCCATTCCAAATCAGATATCCTAAACTGAACTAGTCCCATTTGCCTGCATTTGGCCCATATCTCTCTAAGCCTTTCCTATCCATGTATCTATTCAAATTTCTTTTAAGTGTACTCACCTCTACCACTTCCTCTGACAGCTTGCAGCACTCTCTGTTTGAAAAAGCTGCCCCTCAGGTCCCTTTTAAATCTTAACCCTCTCATCTTAAATCTATGCACTTTAGTTTTGGACTCCCCTACCCTGGGGAAAAGACCTTGACTGTCCACCTTATCTATGTTCCGGATGATTTTATAAGGTCACCCCACAGCATCCTATGCTCCAGGGAAAAAAAGTCCCAGCCTGTCCAGCCTCTCCTTGTACATCCTTTTTGCACTATTGGGTTGAAGTACACAGACAATTCATTTCTGAAATGATTGTTTATTGCATCAGGAGGAACTGGCGCTTGGGCTAATATACAATCCTGGTGTCGAAGTTAAAGAATATCAGCATTCGTACAAACGCACAACAATCGTGATGTTGCTGGCGTGTATTCTGGTAAGTAATATAGTGTTTATGCCCTGTTGTAATAAGTCATCATTAAGAAAAATATTAACAAATAAACAGCATATAAAAGGGCCAATATTGCAATCTAGGTTCTGCTCCACTGACATCCTATTCCAAGTCCTATGCACACTGGACAGATACTAGGGAATTGGATTGAGTATCACAAGTATTTAAATTTGTAGAAAACAATAGCAGCTTCCATCTTACTTCTTGTTTCTAACAGTTCTTGTGCTACTGTGCATTCTTCATGTACTCTAATTGCACCATAAGGTAGCTTCCTCAATAAATTTGGAGGGGTGGTGCAAGTGAACTCAATGTGGAGTTGTGCAGCCCCGTCCTAATTGCTACAGGTTTTCACTGCATTTCTAGGAACTATCATACGGTTTTATACATTAGGCAGTGTGGGGAAAAAGTACAGTATAGATTTGTGAGATGTTTCTCTCTGTGAAATATGGTGTAATCAATTTCTGTCCACCTGGAATTAAAATAAAGTGGTTTCATGAAGCCTAAGTGATGTAGTCTTTCAGATTAATGGTATGGGTGAAATAATACTCTAAAGTATCAGTCCATGGTGTACTTTCTCATCCACAGTAAATTCTAGCCTTTCTTCAACATGCAAAGATCAAATTTATTACTGTAAAGTCAAAGGTAAATGTCAGACCAAGACACACTGTGTAAGAAACTCACAAGCAGGCCTCATGCCAGTTCACATTCCTGCAATACTTTATAAACAAAAAACATCTTATTCCCAGCTCAGACTACTGCATTATGTGATGCACAAGGGAATTTCCAAAATCAACTTACTTACTCTCAATAAATGGACAGGACACCTTCATTGCTACACAAAATTATATGTAAGGCAATTTCACCCTCAGTTCATATTCTAGACTATACCATGTAAAAACACTGCCAACCATTATTTTTGGGTGTTTGTTTCATGACACAAATAAGGGAAAGATTTGCTGTTTTGCAAGGCATGTATTGAAATAAATTTAAGGGGAAGTAGCTTTAGCAGACAGAGGTGCAATGATTGAGAACCAAAACTGAGACTGGCTAGCATTGATGTCCATGCACTGATACAGACAGATTAGATTTATACTTTAGTTGAGATAATTAAAGAAAAACACTGAATTTCAATGGATTTTTTTTTCAGTAGCTTTTTTATGCCTGTAAGAATTGTCTGTTGAGTGCTGTGAAGAGCAGTTTGCAGATTATCTTGACATGATTGGAGTAATAAGGAATTCAAAGACAGCTGATCTTTTATGATTGAATTTTCATCCACCTGTCCCATAGTGTAGCAAGCAATTAGGAAGGTTTCAACTTCATTGCAAATTGGAAAGTTCACCAGATCAGGCAGTTCGATAATCAAGCAGTTAACTTTCTGTCAGGCTACTTCCAGGGACAGTAATGACCTGTTCTACCTGAAGCTACTTGTCAACCTGAAGCTGGAAACTATTGTGAGCACCATAACCACTTCAAAGGCAGTGAGCATGAAAGGTACCTTTTTAAAGGGGATCGTGGGTTGCAAGTCAAATGGGTCCATGGGGTTCAAACGCAAGGGCAGGTTATGAATTTCAGTTGCCACCGTTGTGTCTTGATTGTCCTCAGATTGCAGCAGATCAAGACTGCCTTCCCCTCTCGACTCGCCAGGCAGGCCATTCTGTTGCACCAGTTATGAAGTCTGCCTTTATTCTCAACTGCCAAGAATAGAAATGGGAGACTTATTATTTGATGGAATTTTAAACTGAAAAGAATTAATCACAGCAGTATTATGACAGAGACTTTAAGTGCTCGATTGGAGGTAGGGTGGGAAGAGGTTCCCACCTAAAACTTAGTTCCTGTGCTGGTGGAAATGTTGTGGGGATTTTCAGAATGAGCATATACTGCCTGGAAACTTTTCTCTATGAAAACCCTGTCTCTCCAGTTGCTCTGCGGACTAGTTCCAGCAAATGTTACTTCACTGAAGGTCCAGATTCTGTTGTCTGTTCGAAGGTGTGCTTTTAATTGTTGATGTCGACCAGGAGTGAGTCTGGACTTTCAGACATTCAGTAGAGAGTGAAATGGGAACTTATTATTTGATGGAATATTAAACTGAATGATAAAGTATCAGTAGAAAATAAGTTTCAGATTGTTGCATCGTAGTAGGAATTGAGCTTGAGAATTTATTGCTATCCAACAGATAACTACCTCAGGACTTTTGTTGTCCAGTACTTGGATGATCTCAAGAATGTTAATACTCATTAAGGAGAGAGTCTGTGATTGTAGATATAAGTGGGAAGGTAATTTGAGCTTGTGGCTTTTTCAGTACTGTGTGTGTTTAGTATTAGTATCATTCAACACGACTTGAGCTGAAGTTTTCTAGCATACAATAAGAATTGTAAAGGTGACTTCTTTTCATTTTTCTGTACTTTTGATTCTGACATGGGAAAGGGGTTGTTCTAAAAATCAAGGATTGTGGTAAGGATGACTGTACTTTTAAAAAGCAAGTTTACGTGTGATACCAAAATTGGAGGTGTAACAGACAGCGAATAAAGTTACAGAACTTTACAGAATAAACAGAGTACAGACACAGAGTTACCTCAGATGGGTCAAGGAGTGGCAGATGGAGTCTAATTTAGGTAAATGTGAGTTGCTGCATTTTGGAAAGGCAAATCAGGGTTGGACTTACACACTTAATAGGAGAGTCCTGGGGTGTGTTGCTGAACAAAGAGACCTTGGAGTGCACGTTCATAATTCCTTGAAAGTGGAGTTGCAGGTAGATAGGATAATGAAGAAGGCGTTTGGTATGCTTGCCTTTATTTGTCAGTGCATTGAGTATAGGAGTTGGGAAGTCATTTTGCAGCTGTACAGGACATTGGTTAGGCCACACTGGAATACAGTGTGCAATTCTGGATTCCCTGCTACAGGAAGGATGCCGTGAAATTCAAAAGGTTTTAGAAAAGATTTACAGGATTGGAAGTTTGAGCTATACGGAGAGGCTGAATAGGCTGGGGCTATTTTCTTTGGAGCATAGGAGGCTGAGGGGTGACCTTATAAAGGTTTACAAAATCATGAGCAGCATGAATAGGGTAAATAGACAAGGTCATTTCTGTGGGAGTGTGGGGGAGTCCAAAACTAGCAGGTAAAGGTTGAAGGTGAGATGGGAAAGATTTAAAAAGGACCTAAGGGGCAACATTTTCACACAGAGGGTGGAATGAGCTGCCAGAGGAAGTGGTGGAGGCTGGTACAATTAAACATTTAAAATGTGACTAGATGGGCATATGAATAGGAAGGGTTTAGAGGGATATGGGCGAAATACCAGAAAATGGGATTAGAGGTTACTAAAGATAAGCTGGAGTTAGAGGTGTGTATGAACGGAGATTCAGCTGGCAATAAGTAGCTGATTGGGCTGTGAAGTGGTGATGAGTTGTTGATAACAAAGGCCTTCTGCTTACGAACAACTAGACCATTGGTTCACAGGTAGCCGAACAACTTGTGGGTACGAAGGACTGGTCAGAAGCAATCAGGCTAATGAAAGAGAAGGAACTGTTCTTTTCTCTGCAATGAAAACACTTCATGCCTGAAGAAAGCTGGTTTATTTCTCTTATTCGTGTCAATGAAATTTGGCTTTTAATCAATAAGTCAGAGACTTAATAAGCGTACAACCTCCTCCAAGCAAGTGAAAGTACATGGAGAAGAAAGGTCAAGTAGCAGTGGATCCTGACAAGCAAAAAGAATTATCTCAGTGAACCCTGTTGATAGGGACCATTAAACTTCTTCACTAAGCTTTCCCTTTGCCCCAACACCTGATTCTTTTTGTGTTTGTTTATATGTGCATGTAGGGTGTTTTATAGGGGTTTTAACTGTTACAGTTATATATTGATGGGTAGTAATTGTTTTTGTGCAGCTTGAATATATTTACTTTGTAATATATAATCATTGTTGAGAAGCCTGGTCCATGCTTCTGTCAACCTGGATCTAAGAGAGAGGTAATTGGGGATTTTGCATACTTTTGTAAATCCTTTACATTTTGTGACTGCCCTGGAATTGTGAGCTTGGTTTCCAGTGTGCTATCCTAGTGAGGGAAAACAGAAACAAATTCATGCAATTTGATTGTCCAGTCGTGCACAAGTTGGGCTTGAAGTTCTCAAATTGTGAGTTTATTGTTATGGCTGTCTAACGATGGTACATGAGGAGATCACAAATATATGCGGTGAGCTGTTTCTTTTGTTCCTGATGTGACTCACTCTAAGTCATAGACAGCACAGGCCTTACCATTATCAGCATTGTTTATTTCTCTTGTGTGTTCAGCTAACTTCCAGTGTCAATTTTTCCTGTTACCTTACAGGTCACTGTTATTATTGGCCTTTCTCTTGGAATTGTGATATGTCGGGTTATAGCTGCTGTTGCATTCACAAGGTCTGCTTCAGAATTTCTGAATGATCATGCCAGGTCAATTGCAGTAATGGTTGGTGCTGTATTGCATTTCTTTACGATTCTCATCATGACTAAGGTAAGAGTAATATAAAGTTCTTTGCCGTTATTATTAGGATTTCATTCTTTTGAGTATTTTGTTATCTCAGAACCAGATCGCCAAATTTATATTGCAATCTGCCTAGGGACCAGTAATTTTTTTGAAGTCAGCAATGAGAGAAATCCAAGGAATTTACTAAGAGAATCGAGTCATTAGCTTCCATGGTTTTAAACAATCAAAATAAACTTAATTACACAATGCTAGAACAGTAAAATAACTGATAATACATGTACATTTGGTATTATAACAATCAGAGTTACTATATGGTAAATATGTATGATAGACTGTCATCAAATTGAAAATAACACAGATTGAATAGATTTTTAAGTGATTTTCTCCAGATGTTAACGACATGTTAGATCATCAAATCCGCTTATACTTCAAAACGGTTTACAAGCCTTCATTTTTGCTAATCTAAACTTGAAGTTCTTTCTCAAGAAATATTCCATAATGGATTGCCTTAACAACTGCTCCCATTCTTGTTGATCACTTTCCATTCTTGCTTTCTAGACTCTGGGAAGTGCACTCTAAAACGTAATCCCAGGCACACCACTTGACAGTTCACTGACAGTTTCATAAAGCTAAATCTACCCTTTTGTTTTCCTTTGAGAGTTTTTTTCTTGTTCATTTGTATGAAGAAAAGCTGTGAGGTTTTCAATAGTCATTCTCAACTGTACTGAATTATTAATAACTTGCAAGCATTTCCAAGCATCCAGGATTTCCATGTTTCCAATCCAAAGAGATATGCACCTGCTTTTGGGAGTTCTCACTGAGGCCTGCATATTGAACCCATGTAGTTCAGTTGTCTTCCCAGCTGTAAAGCTAAAATCAAACTACCTGAAATAGAGTCTACTTCCCTGTCTCTCACTCCCTCTCTTTTTCTCTCTCTCACTTCTAAATCCAAGCCTGTCACTTTTAAATTAACCTTTAGTGATGCTTGAACTGTCCTAAGTAACCCATTGAAAACATTATACCGAGCCCTATTCCTATTCATACGTAGAATCTGATGTAACAAATATTTTGAAACAGCCAGATTTAAGAACACTTTGGAATAGATTGTGCCATGACTGTCTCATTTTCACAGATTGCTAGCTTGTGTAGCACAAGAAATACTTCCAAAAAGAATTCATCGTAAGTTTTAAGAATTAATGTTTGAGTACATATATTAAAACAATTGTGTATTTTGCCTTTTGTTATGATTCAAGCTGATGTCACTACTACACAAGTCAGATCCTAAACTGAAATCTGGTTTGATAGTTTTATTTTTAACACGGTAATCTTTCACGGAAACATAAGCGTTATGACATGTTTGTACTTTGACAATTGTTATTATCCCAGCTGATGTTATGACTAACCTCTTAATGTCTTGGATATTACCACAGAACAGAAACCGTCTAAATCAGCTGTATAAATACTGTGGCTGCCATAACAGGGCAGAGACTAGAAATTCTGTGGCAGATAGCTTGCATCCTGCCTCCCCAATTCCTATGCACCAGCTACAAGGCAGAAGTCAGGAATGTGTTGGAGATCCCTCTAGTTGCTTGAATGAGTGCACCACAACAACACTCAAGAAGGTAGATGCCATCCAGGACAAATGAATCCAATTGATTGGTATTCTATCCACAACCTTCAACATTCATCCCCTATACAACTGACACAAAGTGGCACTAGTATATATACCATCTACAAGATGTACTGCAGTAGCTCAACAAGACTCCCTCAACAGCACCTTTTAAACATGATTCTTGTGTCAGCTGAAAAGATAGGAGCAGTAGATGCTTGTGAATACCACTAATTGAAAGCTCTGCAACCAAGTCATGTGGCATTCTGATTTGAAGCTATTTGACTGTCATTGGGTCAAAATCCTAGAACTCCCTTTCCAACAGCACTGTGGACATTCCTACACCCCAAAGATTGCTGTGATTCAAGAAGTCAGCTTGTCAACATCTTCTCCAGTGTAATTATGAATTGGCAATAAATGCTGGCCTAATGTACACGTGTACACATCTTATGATCTAAAAGAAAAACAAATCTGGTCCTTACAATTGTGTGACATGATGTATGCAAAGTATCATGCCTCATCACTTTCTATGACTTGTTCTGAGTCTAAGTGTGTTGGCAGTGCCAATTAACCAGTGACTAAATGGAATTGTTGACAAGTTTGCTTCTTGGCAAAGTGTTTAAAACTTAAAGCCAGGCTGTTTACTGTCAATCAACGTTAATGTGCTCATTCTTCATGGCAATGCGCCTACCAATCAAAATCCACTTGCCTACCATTCAGTACACTTTGCTCATGCGGTATAAATGTTGGTTTTCCTCTAGAATTTGCAAAATGTCTTCTTTTTTGGTAATACTCAACTATGGTGTTGTTGAAGGAATACTAAAATGCCTGGATTCTGCAAACTGTAAACTTGTTGACTTCCCAAAAACCTTGCCATGTTCCATGTCTAGTTTCATTTAAGCACTTTTTGTAAACAACCTGCTCAACATTAGGGGTATTTCAATTGGCACTACATCTGTGCTGATAAAGTGGTTAACCCCAGCTATTTTACAGGCAGTTATCTATCTCTTTGGTGATTTCACCATATGGTCATCCCAAAATTGGGAGTAGGTAGATCTCTCAAATTCCTCAAACTTATTTTGGTCTTATAATAAAGATTCTAGATACTGTTTTAAGCAATCCACTCTACACACCCCAGAATGTGCATCCACTATCAAATACAGCAATTAAATGAATTTGTGACACAGCCATTCACTGCTAAGCTGAAGCTTCTTGGAACTAATGCAATTCCTTCTGATGATCAGTATTATCATCTTTTCCTTCCAAACTTTCCATGTCATGTCTAATTTCAGAAAGCTTTTCTTCCCATTGACAACAATGCATTATAAAATAACTTTATTTTGTGTGATCATAGAATCCCTACAGTGTGGAAACAGGTCCTTCAGCGCAACAAGTCCACATCAACCCTTACAGCATCCCACCCAGACCCATACCCCTACAATCCACCTAATCTACACATCCCTGAACACTACGTACAATTTACCATAGCAAATCCACCTAATCTGCAAATTTTTGGACTGTGGGAAAAAAGCAAGAGCACCCAGAGGAAACCCACTCACATAGGGACAACATGCAAACTCCACACAGATAGCCACCTGAGCGTGGAATCAAACCCAGGTCTCTGGCGTAGTGAGGCAGTAATGCTAACCACAGACCCACCATGCCAAAGTGTTTGCAGCCTCACCAGCAGGGAATTGAACCCCGGTCTCCCATGTGACAGGTGGGGACACTGACCACCATACTAGCGAGGATGGTACAAAAGCTGTCAGCTGCACTCGAGCCAGTCCAGCTTCTCCCCCACAGAACGTGCAGCCCTCCACTCCCTCTGCTCCATCCCAACCTCATCATTAAACCCGTGGACAAGGGAGATGCAGTTGTAGTATGGCGCAGTGACCGCTACATTACTGAGGCCAAACGCCAACTCTCTGACACCACCTCCTACCGTCCCCTGGATCATGAACCTACCCCTGAGCACCAAACCATTATCTCCCAAACCATCTACAACCTCATCACCTCAGGTGACCTCCCACCCACAGCCTCTAACCTCATTGTTCCTCAACCCTGCACCACCCGCTTCAATCTCCTTCCCAAAATCCACAAACCTGAGTGCCCGGGTCAACTCATTGTCTCCGCCTGCTCCTGCCACATCAAACTCATCTCCACCTATCTGGATTCCATTTTCTCCCCCTTGGTCCAGGTACTCCCTACCTACGTCTGTGACACCACCCACGCTCTCCATCTCTTCCAGAACTTCCAACTCCCCGGTCCCCAACACCTCATTTTCACTCCGGACATCCAGTCCCTATGCACCTGCATTCCCCATGCCGATGGCCTAAAACTTCTCTGCTTCTTCCTGTCCTGCAGACCCGACCAGTGCCCCTCCACTGACACCCTAATCCGCTTATCCGAACTCGTCCTCACCCTCAACAACTTCTCCTTTAATTGCTCCCACTTCCTGCAGACAAAGGAGTTGGCCATGGGTACCCGCACAGGCCCAAGCTATACCTGCCTCTTTGTACGTACATGGAACAATCCTTCTTCCAAAGCTACACTGGCCCTATCCCCCATCACTTCCTCCGTTACATTGATGACTGTTTCGGCACTGCCTCGTGTTCCCACAAGGAGCTCGAACAGTTCCTCCACTTCACTAACACCTTCCACCCCAACCTTAAGTTTACCTGGACCATTTCTGACACCTGTCTCTCCTTCCTGGACCTCTCTGTGTCCATCTCTGGCATCCACCTGGAAACCGATATCCATTTTAAACCTGCCGACTCCCACAACTACCTGGAATATTCCTCCTCTCACCCACCTTCCTGTAAAAATGCCATTCTCTATTCCCAATTCCTTCGCCTCTGCCGCATCTGCTCCTGAGATGAGGCATTCCACCCCCGAACATCCCAGATGTCCTCTTTTTACAAAAACCTCAACATCCCCTCCACAGTGATCAAAAATGCCCTCGACTGCGTCTCCCACATTTAATGCAACTCATCCCTCATACCCCCTATTTGCAATAATAACCAAAACAGAATCCTCCTCGTCCCCACGTACCATTTGACCAACCTCCAAATCCAACGCATCATCCTCCGACATTTCTGCCTTCTGCAATCCAACCCCACGAAAGACATTTTTCCCTCCCCACCCTTATGTGCTTTCTGGCGGGACCACTCTCTCCATGAATCCGTTGTCCGCTCACACACCCCTCCAGCCCCACCAACCCCAGCACTTTTCCCTGCAACCGAAGCAAGTGCTACACCTGCTCCTAAACCTCCCCCCTCACTTTGATCCCAGGCCCTAGGAAGACTTTTCACATCAAACAGATGTTCACCTGCTAATCTGTCAACGTTATATACTGTATCCACTGTTCCCGTTGTGGCCTCCTGTACATCAGGGAAACCAAATGGAGGCTTGGGGACTGCTTTGCGGAACACCCACACTCTGTTCGCAACAAACAACTACACCTCCCAGTCACGAACCATTTCATTTCCAACCCTCCCACTCCTGGGACGACATGTCCATCCTGGGCCTCCTGCATTGCCACAATGACACCACCCGAATGATGCAGGAACAGTATCTCATATTTCTCTTGGGAATTCTGCAGCCCAAGGGTATCAATGCGGACTTCACAAGCTTCAAAATCTCCCCTCCCCCGACCACATGCCAAACCAGCCCAGCTAGTCCCTGCCTCCCTAACCATTCCTCCCACCTCAAGCCCCACCCCCATCCCCTACCCACTAACTTCATCCCGCACCCCCTGACCTGTCTGTCCTCCCTGGACTGACCTATCCCCCCCAACTCCCCACCTACATTCACCTTCACTGACTCTAACCCTGCCTCTTTGACCCGTCTATGTCCTCTCACCCTATCTTCTCCCTTATCCATCTTCTATCCGCCTCCCCTGTTTCCCTATTTATTTCAGAATCCCCTTCCCCTCCCCTATTTCTGAAGAAGGGTCCTGACCCAGAACATCAAGCTTTCCTGCTCCTCTGATGCTGCTTGGCCTGCTGTGTTCATCCAGCTTCACACCGTGTTATCTCAGATTCTTCAGCATCAGCAGTTCCTACTATCTCTGGGATAATGTAGTGTTGGATTCTCAATGTGATGCAACAATGGAACTAATCAAGCTCAACTTTAAGAAAATAAGGAAAACCAAGAGATTATCACATGCAAACTCAAATGACATGTGGCTGGAAAAGGAAGGAGTGTTGGGAGGTCTTTATGACTTAATATCAAAGCGAGAATTTATGGAAATGGTTATTTAATTCATCATGTCTTTGAATTAGAATCCCTACAGTGTGGAAACAGGCCCTTTGGCCCAAAAAGTCCACACTGAACCTCAGAACATCCCACCCAGAACCATCCCCCTATAACCCACCTAATCTACACCTCCCCGAACACTATGGGCAATTTTGCATGACCAATCCACCTACCCTGCACATCTTTAGACTGTGGGAGGAAACCAGAGCACCCAGAGGAAACCCACACAGACACTGGGAGAATGTGCAAACTCCACACAGACAGTCACCCAAGGCTGGAATTGAATGCGGGTCCCTGGTTGCTGTGTGGCAGCAGTACTAACCACTTAGCCACCATGCTGCCCCTAAATGAATGAGCTTTATGAGCCAATGCTGTACTCTTCCATTTTCCCCATAACCCTGAACATTGCTTCTAAATAATCATATAGAACTCTCTTGAATGCTTTAGTTCCACACGCTTCCACCACATTTCCAGGCTGCATTCTACACCTTAACTACTGACTGAAGATTCTCTTTGCAAATCACATTCACTTTTATTGCAATTGCTTTATATCTGTGCCCTCTCATTGTCAATTCTTTTTGAGAGGGAACAATTTCTCATCCAAGTTCCTTTGTAGCCAAGATAACAAAGTGTGGGGCTGGATGAACACAGCAGGCCAAGCAGCATCTTAGGAGCACAAAAGCTGGCGTTTTGGGCCTAACGGTCTGTGTTCATCCAGCCCCACACTTTGTTATCTTGGATTCTCCAGCATCTGCAGTTTCCATTATCTCTGATCACTCCTTTGAAGCCAGATGAGATAACCAGAACCCAGGCACCAGGCAAGCAACACAGCCTTCGGAACTCTTGATTCTGGCCATAGAGGACAGTGTCTATTCCCCTAAATATCCTATCTCCAATTACAAACATATTTCTCTTTTTTTCCCTTCTTTTGAATGGCTCCCTGTACCATAGTGCTATGGTCGTTTTGCTCATCCTCCCTGCAGCCCCCACTCTCATCCACACAGGGAGCAAGAATCTCAAACCTATTAGACAATCTCAAGGACTGAGGCTCCTTCAACATTACTTCCTGAATCTTGTAGTCATACCCTCCTATTCCTGCACACTGACCAAATTGGAGGTAGTTAATTTAAGGGGCATCACTGCCTTATGAAACACAGTAGCCAGGTAACTCTCTACCTCCCTACTTGGTCACAATGTTTTGAAGCTCAGATTCCAGCTCATCAACTCTGAGCCAAAGTTCCTTAAGCAACCAACACTTGCTATAGATGTGGTCACTATGAACTACAATAGAGTTCACCAATTCCTACAGCATGCAGTTACAACACATTGCCTGGTCGTGCATCTCTCTTTTAATTACTTAGTTATTAATTTGATTTTAAAAAAATTCATACTGATTTGTAAATAATTCCCCTATTTACCTTAAATCTGAAAGTAGCCTATAATATATACATAATATAGATTTACACCAACCCTGCTTCTAATAGGAAGTGACAGTGTCAAGACCACAACTTCTTTATTGATAAAGTTCTAATCCATACCCATTATTCTACTTTATTTTTCCACTAAAACAGGCTGTCACCACATATGATAGCTTCTGCCTTCTGAATGTGCAATGAGTGATAAATTTCTTGCTGGCATTAACCTCTGCCTTACTGCTTCCTTGTCTTTAATGATATATTTTCTCCTAATTTAACCTCAGCCTTCACAATAACTTCCCTTGCCCAACTACAGCTATTCTTTGACGATACCTTGTTTTCCACATGCCTAAAAATTAACACCATTAACAGCCCTCCACCTCTTCTATCTCCTCTCCAAGCACTAAATGTTTTTTCTTTGGGGGCTTTTTCTTCAGTTAGGGCAAGTCTTTGATGAGATTAGCACTGAAGCACATCACTAGTATGTCTAAGTTGGAAGTAGTGAGTATGAACTCCTAGTGCCTGAAATAGTAAGAGTTCCATTCAGACAAGAAAAATATTTTTTAAAAATCAGACCGTATGAGGAACTCACTGGTTGAACTCAGACACTACTACCAACAGAATGCTGCACAACTTAATCAAAACTAGTGTTACTGTGAATGAAAATACAGATTTCTACACCTCATTGTAAAACAGCAAAAACATTTACCTGTAATTACCTGAAATGTGAATGAAAATGTTTGTTGACATTTTTGTGTTCCAGATTAATCGTAAAGTTGCAAAGATGTTATGCGATTTAGGTATGTAAATATATAACACTAATAAAATTGTTTGAAACCTACAGGTTCATATTTGCTCCCCTATAGTATCTGGCAAGAGCTGACTAACAACAACAGTAAAAAAATTCTGGCATAGTCCCCAGGCAAACTAACAGTTCAAATGTGGCCTCAATATATGCCTGTAGCACATGAAAGAGGAATTACATTAAAACACAATGGAATGTGAGCCTATTGTACTTTAAGCAGCAAGTATACCAACCATTCCATCACTCTTCTGAAAGGAGAAAAAATGGCCGTTGCAGTAGTAGTAGATTTAAGACTTGCAAAAAGTAATGCAAAGTAAAATCCAAAAATTGCTTTGTGGGAGTCTGGGACATGCTTTTCGCAGCACAGATCTTGATAATTGACCTGATAACTCATTTAAATGATTTTCAAAAAATTTACTTCAGAGATAGTAGGAACTGCAGATGCTGGAGAATCTGAGATAACAAGGTGTAGATCTGAATGAACACAGCAGGCCAAGCAGCATCATAGGAGCAGGAAAGCTGACATTTCGGGCCTAGACCGTTCTTCAGAAAAAATGTCTGAATGTTTTTTCTGAAGAAGGGTCTAGGCCTGAAACGTCAGCCTTCCTGGTCCTCTGATGCTACTTGGCCTATGGTGTTCATCCAGCTCTACACTTTGTTATCTCAGATTCTCCAGCATCTTCAGTTCCTGCTACCACTGTCATTGATTTTGTTTTGTACATGTATCAAGTTATTTGGACACACCTCCATAGGACTTGAACTCCAATCTTCAGGCACAGAGCTAAGAACACAAGCACAGTGCCACATGACTCCTGCAACTGATATAGGCTGGATAACTATTGAAGAGTATCAATGTGTAGTATGCATCAGAAGGTTCATAGTATGTCTCTATTTCTCTTCTGTCCTACTTTCACACTGATCTCTGGAAGATTAGTTGAATGGATCAAAGTATTGAATTTTGTGATTTAATCATCTGATGGTATTTGCAGAAAGACCACGCACCTCACTGGCTCGAGAAAACAACTTCAGTGTAAAAATGTTCACGTTCCAATTCTTCACAATGTTCTCATCAATCGTTTATATTGCATTTTTTCTGGGAAGGTAAGTACTGTGTAGGAAACTTGTGGTCAAATCTGCTACTTGACAAACTGTATTTAAAATTCAAGTGAACTATTACTACAGTTTCAGTCACAAGTATTCTCCTTGGAATCTTTCAAGTTTTGCAGTATCCAGTGATAATATGCAGCATGGTTAGAACACTTCTTTGAATCCGATTGTTTCCATTTTCCTCTCCTGAGGGTGGTCAATGCAAAATTGCAATGGGTATATTCATTATTTGAGCACTTAAGGAGCTGTTTGTGTCAATCCAGTATCCTCAGTAAATAACATTCTTTTCTGGCAAGTCACACTGATGCCACATTGGTGAAGGTATTAACAGGCCCAGTGGATGGTTGTCACAGAGTTCAGTAATTGTTCACTTGAATTTTAAACACAGTCTGTCAAGTAGCAGAAAGATCCTCAATCAGAATGCAATGTTCATTTGCTATCACTGTTGCTATTTTGGAGCTCACTTTTCCAGTTAACATCTTATCTCCAACTGGCACAGCTAAAAGTGTTCAGAAACCAAAAGAGCTCGCCCACCTCCCACCAGTACAATGTATAAAGATCATCAACTACCTACATGTTAGGTGTTGGTTTATTTCTTCTAAGTGGCGCTTAAATTCTACATGGGTTTTCTGTAGTAGTTCACAGTTGCAGAGGTCTGCAGGGAGTTGTATGGCATGTTATAAAATAGCTTCTTACTGAATTCAAGGCTTCTGCACAAAACTACCTGTTTCAAGACATTAGTTTACCAATAGGCATTCTTCTTGGATTATAGAATTTCTATGCAAAATAGAGAAGGACCATATAGAACAGGAAAACTGCTGGACGAGAAAGGAAGAGGGGAAAATGTTCCCAGCAGGAAATTGATATCCTCACTTAAACCTGTCACCTGTTAAATCTACACTGCAACCTCAGATCAGGGAAAGGATGGCACTGCCAGTGTTTATGAAAGTGAATATTGTGATAAATCTCTGGTGTGGAATTGATATTTGGAGATGATTTTTGCAACATCTTGCATATTCATTTTCACTGTTGTCTGAGGAAGGTCATCAATACTCCCTATTCATTGACAGCTAACTACATTTAACTCCCTTCTTCCAGAGAAAAGTTGTTGGAATGAAGATATGGCTTCACTAGGATTGCAATGTGCCATTGACAACTTACACATTATCTTGTGGGTGCTGCCTTGACAGCTTTGTCCTATACAGAACTGAAACAAACTGCAGCTGTCTGTTTTGTAGTGTGTTGGAGGCTCCAAAGAATGATGTTGGGCATTAAGGGCTATCTATGACAATATGCTCAACATGGATACAAATATGTGAGTTAAGAGCAAGAGTCAGCCATTTGGCCTCTTATATTTGCTCTGTAATTTAGTAGGATTACAGCTGATCTGATTGTAACCTTGCCTCCCTGCTTTTACCTTTCACTCCAAGAATCTCAAAAACTCTGCTTTCTACACCCTTTTTGAGGAAGAACGTTTCAAAGACTAATGAACTTCTGAGAAAAAATTTCACCTCATCTATGTATTAAACAGTGACCCCTTATTTTTAAATGGTGTCTCCTAGATTTTCCTACAAGTGAAAACATCCTCTCCGCATCCATCTTGTCAAGTTATCTTCAGATCATCAGTCAAAGCAGAGCTACAGTACAGGATGTGTTAAAGCTGGTCAGTGGAATGCTGAAGGTTCTAAATCTAATGCCCTTTACAAATTTAATCCTTCTATTCTTACATGCTTTGGCTTGGCCTACGTGAAACTTTGCCATTCAGTTAAAAGAGAATTAGGGATGGCCAATGTATGTGGGCCCTGCCATAAAACAGCCACATTCCATGAACAAACAAAAAGTGCTGCCTGGAGGACTCTGCAGGAGCATTTGGCAGAGTGGTCCAAGATTCACCATGGCCTGCCTCGTGCTATATAACCTTACCACTGTGAGAAGACTGCCTAAACTACCAACTAAATAGTGAACATGGCAGGAGCAGGAACTAGAAGAAGGAGAGGAAGCAACCTAGACAACTTCTTTCTGGCTATACTTTCATGAGACAACCATTGGAGTGCAATATGAATAACTGTGACCTCAATTTACCATCCAATGACAGTTACAATGGAATCCATTGCAAAAAATACCAAATTTATATGAAATCTTTCCACAAAAAAGTCCACAAGTCATTCTTGTGTAGCACCTTAACACTATCTTCTATGTACCTTTGCCTGCCCTAGTGCTATTATGCAGATATACCTCAGTGGCTACAGCAGGGCAGCTAAAAAGCCACAAAAGGTTCTGTGTTAGAGACTGCAAATGACCTTGGAGGTTGATAGTGAACAACTTCGATGGCAGCAGTGTAGGCTCCTGATACACTCCGAATGCTTTTCTCTTCTTTCTTTTCTCATTTTTTTTCCATTTTTTAGTTTTTTTTTTCTTTTCCACCTTACCTTCTGGAGGGAGCTTGGTTGTGGAATCAGTAGCTGAGGGCCTGGAACGGGTCTTTGGTGCATGGCAGCTGATGCAGTGCTCCCGCGGCTTCCTCAAAGTCCAAAGCATGGAAGCAGTTTGGTTACTCAGTTTATGCTGGATTGGGATTCAAGCAATCTGTGACAAGGTGATTGGTGAACCCGAATGATAGTTGGCAGCAAGGTGTCTAGTGAGTTGGGCTGGACTCAAGTGTTTGGCAGTGAGACGACATTGCAGAGGAGTGCATGCCCAGCGCAGAGTAGACTGATTCAAGCAAGGGAGAGATTGAGTGCAGTGTGGAGGAGATCAGACCTTCATGTGGAGTGCGAGCACTTGTAGGAAGCCCAGCATAGAGTGTCTGCGGACACATGGCTAGAAGGTACTGTATTTCTTTCATTTTTCTACTTTATACTAAGAAGGACTACAATGTTTAACTTCTAACTTATTTCTTTATTTTTCTACTTAGTAATCTTCTTAGTATTTTTCTACTAACTAAGATTTTGCATCTAGGTACCTTTGTACCTAAGAGATAATGGGAACTGCAGATGCTGGAGAATCCAAGATAACAAAGTGTGAAGCTGGATGAACACAGCAGGCCAAGCAGCATCTCAGGAGTACAAAAGCTGACGTTTTGGGCCTAGACCCTTCAGAGAGGGGAATGGGGTGAGGGTTCTGAAATAAATAGGGAGAGAGGGGGAGGCGAACCGAAGATGGATAGAGGAGAAAATAGGTGGAGAGGAGAGTATAGGTGGGGAGGTGGGGAGGGGATAGATCAGCCCGGGGAGGATGGACAGGTCAAGGAAGCAGGATGAGGTTAGTAGGTAGGTAATGGAGGTGTGGCTTGAGGTGGGAGGAGGGGATAGGTGAGATGAAGAACAGGTTAGGGAGGCGGGGACGTGCTGGGCTGGTTTTGGGATGCAATGGGGGAAGGGGAGATTTTGAAGCTTGTGAAATTCACATTGATACCGTTGGGCTGCAGGTTCCCAAGCGGAATATGAGTTGCTGTTCCTGCAACCTTCGGGTGGCATCATTGTGGCACTGCAGGAGGCCCATGATGGACATGTCATCTAAGGAATGGGAGGGGGAGTTAAAATGGTTCGCGACTGGGAGGTGCAGTTGTTTATTGCGAACTGAGCGGAGGTGTTCTGCAAAGCGGTCCCCAAGCCTCCGCTTGGTTTCCCCAATGTAGAGGAAGCCACACCAGGTACAGTGGATACAGTATACCACATTGGCAGATGTGCAGGTGAACTCTAGCTTCAAAATCTCCCCTTCCCCCACTGCATCCCAAAACCAGCCCAGCTCGTCCCCTCCCCCGACTGCATTCCAAAACCATCCTCACTTTTGTCTGTTTTTTGAAGAGAAAGTCATGAAAGCAGCAGAAGATGACAGTTATGCCCTTTATCTGAGATACTTGGCTTCCAACAACCACAAATTAAAAAAAACTCCATAATCTCTATACTATTTCCTGAACCTTATGCAAATTGGAATAGGGCAAAGCAGATTAGAGAGATCAGTACATGACTAAATAACTAGTGTGAGAGAAGTGGATTTTAGTTTTTAGGCACTGGCACCAGTACTGAAGAAAGTGGACCTGTAATGTTGGAACAATCTCCGCCTGAATCAAGATGGTGTCTGTGTTCATGTGAGCTCCATTAGTAGGGAAATAGACAGGATTTTAACCTAAAAAGCGGAGGGAAGGGATCAAATTTTGGAAGTTGCAGTAGTCTACTCGAAGAGTACAGACAAGGCAAGAAATATAGGTGTTAATATAGGAAATGATAAACAGATTGTGATAGGGACTAAAGACTTTGGGCTTAATCTCTCCAGACACTAAATGGTGTAGGAATGACAAAAGTTTGGCAAATCATATGAGATCAGCTATGAAGAGCTTTCTGCCATCAAGAGCATAAGTCTCATTTATCAAACAAATGTTGAAAGGCGAGTCGAGATTCTTTCTAGTGATCAGCGAGAAGCCTATTTGCATCCATTATCATCCTCATCATTTCTTCATCCTCCTCATGAATGTACAGTTTCCCATTCTCCATCTGCCAGATAGAAACTAATTGTTAAATTCACAGCATGAAAGACAGAGTTACCTGGCAACTCCAGCTCGCCATTTGCTCCTCCAGCCCTCCATCAGTTACCAACATCCCTGGGCACGCTCCATAGACAGTGACCTTATGTTGCCCATGTCAACCTAGCTGGGTGTCAATTTCTTCTAATGTATCTAAGGCAGATAAGACAAAGTGTACAGAGCAGCTGCTGACCACCAGTGCATGACTGGGTACATGGATGGGCTTCACTGTCACCAGGAATCTTGTGAGATGTCAGCAGTGGTCAATAGTTCTGCCTGAGGTGAGTTAGAGGATATAAGGAGTGGATTCTGGATGATCTCATATTGAATTGCAAAAGGCTAGTACGCAGGTATGGCAAGTAATTAGGAAAGCTAACAGAATGTTATTGTTTTTATGGTGGGAATTAAATACAAAAGTAGGAAGAATATCCTTCCATTATTTGGGATACAGTTGACACAACCTCAGGACTGTGGTGTAGTTTTAGCCACTTTATTGAAGGAAGGATGTCAATACATTGGAAGCAGTTCAGAGAAGGTAAACCAGATTAATACCTGGAATGGTCTGGTTGCCTTATTTGGAAATGCTGAACAGTCAGGCTTTTATCCACTGCTGTTTGGAATACTAGTTGATTGAAGCATTTAAAAATCTGAGATGTCCTGACCAGGTGGATATGGAGAGAATACTTCTTCTTTTGGGAGAATCCAGAACCAGGGGGTCATTATTTAAAAATAAGGTGTTGCCCATTTAAAGCAGCAATGAAACAATTGGTTTTCTTTCAGCTGGTTGTGAGTCTTTGGAACTCTCTTCTTGAAAGGTGGTGAAAGCACAGAGCTGAATCTTACAGGGATGTGAGCAATCTAGACAGTGGTGAGAAACATGGCAGAAGTGTGTAAGTCCAGTGAAATGCATCTCAATGTCAACAGGATCTCATTGCATCTTTTGACTAAGTTCCATGCATTGAGGCAAGATTTCTGTCAGGCAGAGGTGATTTTACAATTAAGGCAACTATTGCTTATTAATGATATCACTAATTTCACTTCTTGCCTTATTAATATGCAGCTTCCTATCTACCTTCTGCCATGAGCAAATCAGATGCTGAGAATTCTTGTCATGAAAGTCAGAGCAGGTACCTGGGAGCTTCAACTCACTGTTAGCCATCCATTCCACTCACCACACAACAACATCTCAGGGCATGGTGCATGGACACCAGCTGCTTGTACGTCTTGTTCAAGGACACTGGCATCAAATAGTTGCCTTCTTTGCAGGTTCTGCATGGCACTTCTATGATCTGCATGTTTGGAAGTACACACCTGCATTGCAGTGCGCACACTGAAGGACTGCCACAAAGGTACTTTGCACGCAAGGAAAGGCAACCATTTCATGAACTGGATCACACTACATTTCAGGGCTGCTTGCATGCTCGCTTAATGCTCACTCACTTTGTGCCTATCTACATGTTTGCAGCATCCGTATCTGGTAATGCTGGTTAGCACATTAATGCTTCAAGCAGAACCCAAAGTTATCAGAGCTGCCGTTTTTAGTTATTTTAATTAAATGCTTAGTTTTTAACAACTAGATCTAGTCTGAATCTATCCGATGATAGTAGTGCACAGAACACAATGGGGATGTCCTCACTTTGTACATGTAAATTTATTGCCATAGGAACTGCATGGTGGTCATTCCTACCAAATACTGTCATGGACAGCTGCATCTGCAACAAGTAAATTGGTGAGGATGTGATCACGTAGATTGTTCTCTCTAGTTGATTCTATCATTTTGATACTGGGTAGTCCTTAAGTTTTATTTGTCTTTGACTTTTCTGTTGAATTTTGATGCAATTGAGCAGCTTGCTAGGTCATCACAGGAGGCAGTTAAGAATCTGCCTAATTGATATAGGTTTGGAGTTACATATAGATGTAAGGAAGATTTATTTCCCTAAAGGACATTAGTGAATTAGATTTTTTAAAAAAAAGGAATCTAGTAGTTTCTTGATCATCATTCCTGAAATCAGTTCCTTTTTCCAGAATCATTTAATTAAATTTTAATTCTCCCATCTACTGTGGTGAGATTTGAATCATGTTTCAGGAGCTTTAATCCAGGTTTCGAGATTATTAGTCCAATAACAAGTACCATCGCTACTCTTCTTACAATGCAAATGAATTGTGATTGCTGTTGAATAAATGTACAATGATAATGTTGTGCTTTATGCACATATAATAATGGCTGATTGTATATTAACCATACAAATACAGTGCACATTGAATTTGGATTGCTAAGTCACTGTTTAAAGTGGTAGTGGTGTCAATGGGTTTAATGCGTAGAAACTCTACTGGGACAGAGACACTGATATTACAATTTTGCTGCGATACTTATATCCAAACATCATTAGAGAATTTCTATAATAGTAAACAACTGTAGTTGCTGGCAATGAGAAATAAAAATAGAAAATGCTAGAAATACTCAGGTTTGGCAACCTGTGGAGAGAGAAGCAGACATGACATTTCTGATCAATGTCCTTACATGATCACCCTCAACTCTACTTCTTTTTCCACAGATACAGGAAACCTGCTTAGTATTGTACCATTTTCTGTTTTTATGAGAGAAACTCCCATTAAGGTGCCTTTGGTAATGCACAGCGTTGGTGAAGTTGGGTAGAGTATTGGTGGATTAGAAGGCAGGATGTTAGAATTTGATGTTTGTAAAATGATAGTGGGAAGAGTGCATGGTGCCTTTAAAAGATTGTGTCTTTTCTAGGCTTAGAGATTTAAAAACATATGCAGATGCATAGAGAGCTCCTGAAATTGAAACAATGTATCAAAATACCATGCGGTTAGCAACACAGGCAGTAGTTTGTTACGTTACTAAGGAAAGCACTTTGCAAATCGGCCAATAATTTAAACCAGGCACTTAGAAACTAAAAACCAATTAAATTTAAATCTGTAGGTTTTGACAACCTAGGACCAATCCCATTGTAAGAAAATATTCGGTCATTAGGGATAGAAAAGAAGAGGGTAATTGAAAGTCAGTGTGAAAGCAACTGCCATCTAATAGAGTTAACAACCCTTCAGCTCAAAAGAAGAAAAACAAATCACCGGTTCACACATAATTCTTTAAGCTCTTAGAGTACCCATCATCTAACTAAAAGTGTAGCGGCACTCTAACCTAATATTCCTGATCTTAAGAATTTGACAGACCGGTGTTCCTGTCGCAAGAATTCAATGGAGAAAGACATTCTGGACTGAGAATCAGTGGAGAGGGTGCAGAACATTCTGGAAGTATCCTGGCTATAATTTCGAGACTAAGTTTCAAGTTCTTTTAAATTGTTAGTTTGATTTATTTGTGAGACTTATATATGATAGAATAGGATGCCATTAGAATTTTATTTTGTTTGGGAAGTGTTATTAGTTAAGGGAGAATTGTTCTGTTTGTCAGTAGTTCTGTTAATTTGTTTACTGTTAGAGTTAGATAAATAAATTGTTACTGTTGACTGTAGAGTAAGTGAAAAGATTTCATTACATTTAACCACTCCTTTATAAGAGATTAGGAGGTGAAAGGCAGGTTTTCACACTTCCTTTAACAGATTGAGGTGAAGCGAGTTTCTATGGGTGTTTCGATCTTAATTATCAGAGCGGGGTCGACCTCTACTTCATTAACAACAGCATGCTCAATGTGTTGCAGGAATACATTAGATATTAAGTTTGCAATAAAAATGCATTAAGGAGTGCATAATAGTACCAGACTGCTGACCCTTTACTGCAGTAACCAGTTTGTTTCTCTGCTAGGATTAATGGCCACCCAAGTGATTATGTAAGAATAGCAGGACAGTGGCGACTGGAGGAAGTGAGTTGCAATTTTCTGTATTATTTTGTTCACAAAGGCTTAAGACACCATGTTACATATAATAGAAATGACTTCTGCTGGGACAAACAGAGCCTCTACTGTAATAGAGATATATTAGCCTTTGTTTTTCTCTTAATGTCACCTGATTCTCATCTGGTGTCACAGGATGCACAAATGGGAAATTGAGTTGTTATTTGTGATGTCGGATTCTCATCCATTTTTTTCACTTACCTAATTTTCCACTATAACTTTAAATACAGACATGTTTCTCTGGATTGAGTTGGTGTATTTAATGGAGATGTTTGTGTCATACTCCTCATTTTACCTGTGAACAGATACAGTCTCTTCAAAAAGCTCTGATACAGTTACAAGTATCCCTAGTCTAAGCTCCTGGGCCTAAATTCCAGATCAATCATGGTGAATTCTTCCAATTAATCTTTCATTTATTGCATGTTGTTGAAGAACATACCTACTACATTTGAATATATTTGCTGTCCTATAAACTTCCTTCTTAAAAGCAAGCCTATAGAGATCTGGCTTCCCAGGCTTTTCCCAGGGCAACAACTCCTGATCCCCCCCTAAAGAAGTATCTTCCTCCATATGTTTCATCCTCAGAATCTCCTGAACAAATGGGTTGCCCCATATCCAGGCTTGCCATGTAATTTTGTAAAATCTATTTGTTCTTGGGATGTAATAGAACTCCAGGTAGTGAGCTTTGGTCTTAAAGTGTGACAGTCCTTGTAGTGATGGTGCTCCAAATATGAGAGGGAATTTGATGATTTTGTCTCTGCAGCAATAAATAAATTGTACATATTTAAATCAGGTGTTCGCTAGTAAAGCAACAGCTGCAGGAGAAATGCAGAGAAAAGAACCTAACCCTGTACATGACCTTCTTTGAAGGTCTTTGCCACTGTCAATCAGAAGCGTTATGAAGAATCCTTCTCTGCTTTGGTTGCACCATGAAGTTTGTCACCATCCTTCACCTGCTCAATGATGACATGGAAGTTGTGATAATGACAAATAGTTCCACCATCGATCCATTCCATATTTGTACCGGTGTCACGCAGGGCTGCCTTATTTTCCGAACATTATTTTTGGTCTACCTCACTGCAATGTTTCACCTTACCACTGATAAGCCTGCACTGGAGTGGAGCTAACTTACAGAACCGGTGGGAAATTATTCAATCGCCTCCGCCTTCAAGCCAAAACTAGTCATCCCAACCAGTGGCATCGAACAATAGTACTCAGATGATGCTTGCATATGTGCAATCTCAGAGGATGTACTCCAGTACATCATCAGCACCTTTATGGAGACATATGAGCATATGAGTATCAAGCTGAACATCTGCAAGATGCACGTCCTCCATTAACCTGGCCTGGCATTGTGGAGTGAACCCCCGATCATCAAGGTCGACGGAGGTGTTTTGGAGAATGGTGACTACCTCAGGAGTGCCCTGTTGACCAAAGCAGTTATTGGTGAAGAGATCTAGCACCACTTCCAAAGTGCCAGCGCATCCTGAAGAAAAGGGTGTTCAAGGATAACATTAGATCCGACACCAAGGTCATGGTTTACAGAGCTGTAGTCATTCCTGCCCTCCTATATGGGTCTGAGATGTGGACTGTCTACAGGAGACACCTCCAGGCACTGGAGCAGTACCATTAATGCTGCCCGCACAAGATCCTGCAAATCCACTGGGAAGAAAGACAAACCAATACCAGCATCCTTGATCAGGCCAACATCGCCAGCATCAAGGCATTGACCACACTTGATCAAATATGCTGGGCTGGGCACATCATCTGCATAACTGACATAAGACTCCCCAAGCAGTTGCTCTACTCACTGCTTCAAAAAAGGTGAGCCCCAGGTGGATGGAGGAAACGCTTCAGTGATACCCTCAAGGCTTCACTGGGAAAGTGCGGCATTCCCATAGATACCTGGGAATCACAGGCTCAAGACATTCCAAAATGGAGGAGGACCATCCAGGAAGGTGTGAGCATCTCAAGACTTGCTGTCAGGGAAAAATAGAAGTTAGACGAAAACAGCAAAAGGAGCATGCTGCCACAGCCATGCCCCACCCCTTCCTATGACTACCTCCTTCCCCAAATGTAACAGCGCCTGCAGTAGCTGCACTGGTTTGTACAGCCACGTACGGCCTCACCCTGAGAATGGAAGAGAATAATCCTTGTCCATGAGGGGCCTCCAAAGATGATTGCTAGAAATGGTTTCCATGGACTTCCTGTACTTATCCTTCTCTACAACAAACATCATGGGACTGCAGAGTTTTTGTTGAACTTTGGTGAATAGCTGTATTGCGCAGCTAATGGATTGGTGACTATTGTGTTCGGTGAAAGGAAACCAATTAACTGGATTGTTGAATTACTGGAATGGTGTTGCATTTCATGAGAATTGTAACTATAAATAAGATACAATTTCCACGGAAACCTGTTTGGAGAAACTGTGTATATGAGAATTCTTCACTCCCTTCCGAACACTCATGAATGAAAATAATGATATGTTGTGTTTTTACATTCTAGTGCCATCCAAGTGGCTGCATGACAGATCTCTTCATCCAAATGGCTGTTGTAATGATACTGAAACAAATTCTGAGCAGCTGTGTGCAGTATGCTGTACCGTAAGTTAACCTTGGCCAGAAGCAAATATTCTTAACTTACAGACCACAGTTTGTTAAATGCAGGATATCACTAGGGCCGAATCGCATAAAGATTGACATGTCTTGCCACTGGGGATTTAGTTCTACTGTATCCCAATATTCTGTGCTCTTTGGCATCCAAACCTGCACTATACAATATATGATCCCCAATGATGCAGGATGTCACAGTATCATTTGTTGTAATATTTGCATACCTATAGAACATTATCATTTTGCTTCAAAGAACTTTGGGAAGTTACTTTGAAAAGCAGCATTATAAACAGTATGTCATTGATCATCTAGCTGTACAATAAATTACAGTGGGTTCCATTTCAAACTTGCTTATACAGGCTATATTCTAACAACATGTGCTGTTGGCATGGCTATGCAGAAATCTGCCCCCTTTTTCCTGCTTTTGGAGGCAATGACAACTATCACAATAAGATGAGAATTAAATATGACTGAAGTTCAAGGTCATTGAAAGGACAGTGGACTTTCAGATATGTAATACAATTATAAAAAAATTTAAACCTGTTTGCTATTGTTCTTCCATGAAAGCAATTAAGATAATGTGTGAATTTTGAAAATACGAGCCTTTGTCCATTCTTTATTTGGTGTTAGATTTTAATAACGTTATGCACAACACACATGTCCTAAAATCAATGGGTAATATAATTCTGTCCTTCTTAAAAATGTCAATGCTGTAATGAATTTTATAGTCATCAAGGTAAACACTATCCATCTTCATTTGTCTCTCCTGCAGCTCTTTTTTACAGCTTTGATTCATCTTTACTAGAAGACTGGAAAAAGTCATAACGTGTACTGCTGTCAATAAATGTTCAAGTTAGTCAATGAGATAGAAATCCAAAACAATTTCCTTAGCGGGTAGAGTTTATTAACTAATCGGTGTCACAGCCCTTTCCATCTCATTGTTACAGGTGCTCCCTAGATGCACTCAGACAAACAATAGCCACTATCTCTTTCTCCTTAAACTTAAAAACCTAACAATTTTATTAACCAACATTAACACAGGAGAGGCAAATGAGAATTACTAGAGGTAAAAAGCAGAGTGGTGAGTTGGTGGTGGGAAAAAAATATAGTTGTGTGTAAGAGCACTTCTGGGGTTTTTTAAAAAAAGAAAAAAAATTAAAAGTCAGGGTGCTGCTGAGGGCCTCTTGTTGTGCCGTGATGGTGTGTCTACCTCTGGGCCAGAAGACATAGGTTCAAGACCAGATATGTGTCAGAAAGGTTGATTAGAAATTATCTTAAAGCTAGGGCAACAAAAGAAACAGCAAATCAGAACAACTCCAAATGCTGTATAGAATTAGTTGGAAACTAATTGGTAGAAGAAGTAGCAGTGTTGGACCATTCAAGAGCAAGACTCCAGGGCTTTATTGATTGAGCAGTAGGAAGTCAGGTGAGTGGAATACTTTCAAGGAATTCTCAATCAACTGCCTGAACCCAACCTCAGCTCAACATCTGAGGTTTGATAACAAAATTGCAGCTGATCATCATCCTGGAAGAAACTGTCATATCAGAGGTCCAAATATGACATCAAAATATGACAATAACACCTTCACATGGTGGATCTTCTAACTCTTCCACCTCTATATGTAGATGTATCTCCAATTCTGTTGTAGCTTGCAAAATGTGCTGAATCCAACCCTTACAAGAAAAGACAAAAATCTAGGCAAAGTGACATTTGATTAGATTATGTGTACTGAGGAACAGAGAAAAGCCTCATCTTACGTGCTTTACAGGCAGGCCGTACTATATAAATGCATTAGGGTAACAGAACATTGTGCAGGATTCAACGTTACAACTGCCAAGAAGATGCAGACAGAGATCAACATTAACCTTAACATTAGAGATTAACATCAGTTGGACGTGCATTATCAGAAGGTGCAAAATTATATAGATCAAGTTATTCCCTAGAGTATAAGGAAATCTAGTATTATGCACTTTTAATTAATTTCAATTATGAATGTTTTACAGATCCCTGACATATCAATGGAAAAAATACAACAAAAAAAACGCAGACAATGATGTGAAGGATGCAACAACAAAACACTGGGTAAAAAACTACAACTTGAACCATGTCAACTCTTTTAGTTTATTCAACGAGTTTTTGGAAATGGGTATGTTTTGCTCTACTTAAATACATTTTCTTTTTCATTTTAGCCATCTGCTCATCTTTGGGCCTCCAATGAATTCCCTCTCCAAATTGTAATCTAGAACCTAGACATTGTTGCACACACAATATTCTCTTGTACATTTATTTTCTAATCTCTTTCTTGATATTATGCCACTATAATATTTTAAAAATAATAATATTATAGTTGTGCAATTGGTTTTAACAATATTCACAAGAAATCTGGATATAGAACTGATACATAAGGAAAAATAAGACCATAAGACATAGGAATGGAAGTAAGGCCATTCGGCCCATCAATTCCACTCTGCCATTTAAATCATGGCTGATGGGCATTTCAACACCACTTCCCTGCACTCTCCCCGTAGCCCTTGATTCCTTTTGAGATCAAAAATTTGTCGATCTCTGCCTTGAAGGCATCCAACCTCCTGGCCGCCACTGAAAAATCAGGAATGCAAAGTATTTTTGTGAATACAAGGACACGGATTTACTTAATTTGCAATGGAAAAGAAAGACAGAGCAAGTTATAAAGGAAAATACTTTCTGGGGAAGGATTGCATCTCTTTTTTTCCCATTTGGATGCTGAAAAGATGAGTTTTGTTGAATATAATTCAGAGTGAATTGGAAATCAAATGGTACTCCATTCAAATAGGAACATAAGGCAGAAAAAGAAATGTTGGAATATGTGAAGAGATCCACAAAATATAAGTGAGGGAAGTGATGCTGAAGCACCACAAAGCATTAAGAGAGATCATGTGAAGAATTTTATGCAACTGTGGTCACCTAATATTTACCACAAGATGTAGAAGCAACAGAAAGGATTGATGGAAGCTAACCAGAATAATTTGGCTTTGGTGATAATGGGAACTGCAGATGCTGGAGAATCCAAGATAATAAAATGTGAGGCTGGATGAACACCTGCTGGGCCTGCTGTGTTCATCCAGCCTCACATTTTATTAATTTGGCTTTGGATTGCTTCAAAAAGAAAGCAAGGCCATGATTCAGTTTTTCTTTAATGGATCATCTTTAATGGATTTTCTTTAATGATTTTTGTATGTAGAAATATTTTGTGAAAAATTTAATAACTTAACAGATATAATTCTGAATTAGAATGGCCAAAATTTAAACACTGAAAAGAAGTACTGATGTTCTAGATATTGACTGTTGAAGGTCCCAAAAGATGATGAATCAATTTTGGATATAACAAAGCAGAGAAATAAGGGTGTATCATTCACAAAGGCAATTGTTATTATCTAATGATCTCTGCTAGTAAGGATTAGATTTGGTTTTGTTGTCCTTTTTGGTGAATAGCCTATTAACGCTCACTGTTTGAGTCAATATATGGAAATTTGAACCTTGACTGAAGTATTGGAGGGTATTAAGTTCCCATGGAACTGTACTGTAGCAATAATCTTGACAGATGGTTGTAATAATAGTTCGGAATGTGTGTAAACTCCAGATTTAAATTGTAACAGGAAATAGAATGTGAAAATCCAAACCAAGAAATTTAATGTTTCTTCACAAAGAATAGGCACTTATTCCAGTAAATTTTGCATTTATATTAACAGTTTGTTTTTCCTTTTCAGCCATTCAATATGGTTTCACCACAATATTTGTTGCAGCTTTCCCACTGGCTCCTCTACTTGCATTTCTGAATAATTTATTTGAAATTCGATTGGATGCCAGAAAGATGCTTGTGCTTCAAAGGCGGCCAATACCACGAAAAGCAAAAGATATTGGTAATGTTTTAATGATCTGTGTTGTTACATAGAATTGAGTGTGCATGCATTCCAAAGTCAAAAGTTTGAAATACGTATGAGTGTGAAATATACTTTAATGTGATCAGATGCTCTAGTTTATTTCTCCATCAGCCCCCCTCAAAAGCCCCAATGCCTTGTGGCACATCTAAGCTCTGAAGGTTATAGTTCCATCTAGCAGTGACTTGAAACTCTGATGACTTCAAGCACATACTTTACATAGATATTTCTGGGATTTTAAATCAAAATTTGGTACGCATTGAATACGCCTGCTCAAATATAGTTTGATGTATTGAAAATTATTATCTACAACACATAAAGCCACATGTTACTGCCATGGCAACACTAGATGCAAGTGTACCATTTTTATTCATGAAAAGTAAAAATTCTAAGACTAAAGTTTTGTAAAAAAGTATGGAGCCAATTTCTCCACAAGTTAAATCTTTACAAAAGTTGAAATCCATATTCTCCCATTGCTTCACAACTGCATCAGCTATGTTGGAGACTATTCCCATCAATCCCTCTCCCAAACATGTATAAACTGGGTTGAGAAGTATTTTTATCATTAAATACGTATTTATAAATAATTAGTAACCTACATGGAGATGGACATTAACTCTTTAAATTCATAGAGTGGTACAATATAAAAAATGCCATTCAACTCTCAACGTCTGTGCTGACCAACAAACACCAAACTGTGCTAATCCCATTTGGTCCATAGTCCTGACATTTTAAGTACTTCTTAAATATTCTAAGAGAGTCTGTCTCCACTGCCCTCTCAGTCAGCATGACCCACATTTCTACCATCTACTGGGTGATTTTTGTTCTCTCCGAACTCCACTAAATCACTTACTCCTCATTTTAAATTATGCTCTCTGCTCTTAAACACCAAGGAGAGAGACACTCATGATCTACTCTGTCTTTCATAATTTTGTATACCTCAGTTAGATTCACTCCCTCAGCCTCCTCTGCTTCGAGGTAAACAAACACAGCCAATCCATCTCTTCTCAAAACTGAGACTTTTCATCCCAGGCAACATCCTCGTGATCTTCTCTGCACTCTCTTGTCCTTTGATAGTGCTGTAACCAGAATCTCTCACAGTATTCCATCAGTAGCCCAACCAATGTTTTATAAAGTTGCAAGAAGATTTAGGTTTTTAGATTTTAGATTTTATCGTCACGTGTACACAAGTACAGAAGTACAGTGAAAAGTGTATAATGTTGCCACGCATGGCATCATCTTAGGTACCAAGGTACTGAGGTACAAAATAGCTATAACAAAGTAGTAAGAGAAATGAGATTCAAAAAGTTAAGCATTACTTCAAAGAATAGTGGAACAATAAAGAAATAGTTAATAGTTTAATTAAAGTCTTTCATAGTTTAAACTAGGAAAATAAAGGAATAAGTTAAACATTCAACAGTCTGAGTCCACCACTTCTCTCACTCTGCTGTCTGTTCTTGTCGTCGCTGCCACATAAACCATCACTGTTGCTGAAACTGCCACCTCCATGACCTTCCCCAGTGCCTCAGGAACATGCACTCACATGCCACATCAAAACACCACCATGAGTTACCAAGAGATTAGCCGACATATCGCCGAGACCCCAGGCTGGGACCCGACACGAACCACAGAGAGACCAGGCTGGGACCCGCCTCAAGCCACAGAAAGACCAGGCTGGGACCCGCCACGAGCCACAGAGAGACCAGGCTGGGACGGGCCACGAGCCACAGAGAGACCAAGCTGGGAGTTGCCGTGAGCCACAAATAGACTAGGCTGAGAGCCGCCATAAACTGCAGAGAGACCAGACTGAGGGCTGCTGGGAGACCAGGCTGGGACCCACCATGAGCTGCAGAGAGACCAGGCTGGGACCCACCATGAGCTGCCAAGAGACCATACAGAAAGCTGCCATATCACTGAGAGACCAGGCTGAAACCCACTGCAAGGCGCAGACAAACCAGGCTGAGAGCCTCTGAGAGACCATGTTGGGACCCACCGCGAACTGCTGAGAGACCAGGCTGAGAGCTGCCACACTGCTGAGAGACCAGGCCCAGGACCTACGACAAGCTGTGGGAGATCAGGTTGAGAACTGCTATGGGCTGCGAGAGACCAGGCCAGGACCCATCACGAGCCACCAAGGGATCCCAGGCTAGGACCTGCCACGAGCAGCCGAGCGACCAAAGAGGGGAAGAAAGTGAAGGAAATAGGAGGAGTGGAGGGGCTCCGTTTGGTGCGTCTTATGCTGCTGCCATTTTGACCGGAAGTAGATGAGACAACAAGACTCCTATTTTCTATGCCCTGGCTTTTGAAGACAAGTATCCCTATGCCTTCTTCACTACTCTGTCTACCTGTGCTGACACCTTCAGGATCTATGGACTTGTACACCAGGATCCCTTTGTTCCTCAGTATTCCCAAGACACCTACCATTCGTTGTGCACACCCTCTTATTAGAACTCCCTTATCAGTACATTGAATTGATTACGTTTATCAAATTCAAACATAAAAATCATATATACAAATTGATAAGTATATGATTTCACTCCATTCACAGAACAGAGTACCATTTGGCATCAGAGCATTCACGAAATGTGCATGAAACTCAATGAAGATAATCTTCCTCATCTTCAGACTAAATAATTGTACCCAATCTTTTCCTGATTGTATCATCATGTGTCAGTCATATCATTCCACAAAAAATTATCTTCTGTGCCAGCAAGAACATTGAATAACCTACATTTCCTGAACGGTTTGATATCAATCTCTATTCTGATTTAATCCCAGGTCCTTACAACCCACTCGCATAATATTATAATTTCTGAACAATTATTCCACCTCCCTTGGCAAATGTCTTCTCTCTACCTGTCATCCAGTCATTCCACATTTTTCTATCCTTGAAGAGCTTGTTTGGCAACATATCCAAAGGTTGAACAAAGTTGTCTGAACCAATGGAAATCACTCTAGTATCACTTTTGTGACCTAACTTCAGCATAAACATCATCGACAGGGTACAATTTTAACCTGTTCCAACTGAGAAGATTTTTTTCTTTACATGATCTTCTGGATTGGAATTTCCGAACTTTCCTCAGCTATGTTTTCAAGCTACTTTCATTCATCCTTTACTGTGGATGAGAACAATGTGTTTTGGGAATTGCTGTTTCAGCTGGGATTTTCTCTTCAATATTGATTAAGTGATATAACCTCTATGCCATTAGATACACATGGCAGCACAACTTTGAAGCTACAATTTTCATGGCCAGTCGTCCTCATCAACACTGTTTTCTCTCCAACATTGCTTACTGTTTGACTACTGACATGTCAAAATTCATTTATTCATCCTTGTTCACAATTTAGACCAATTCCTTCCCATTCTTTTGTGCATGTTTGATTGTAAGCCACTTAAATGTGATAAGCCTGTAATTAAATTTTGTGAAATCTTAGTCTTTGCTTTTCTTCACAAATGTGATATACCATCTAGGGCTGGTTTTGAAATCTGTAAGGCCCAATTTTCTTGTGTGTTTTGGGTGAAGGTCCAAGTAGATCCCCATGAAAATGACAGCCCATGAGTCTATGCTGTCAATTTTCATTGATCTATTTTGTAACTTCATTTTCCAAGTCTAGCCACAGGACTTGTCATCCAATCTCTCAACATTCTTTTCCAATACTTTCAATGCTGTAACTCCTTCACAATTACTTGTTTGCTGTACAACCTCAATTATTTTAAAGTTCACACTGGACTGTGAATCTACGATTCCTTCTTGATAACAAGTTTCCAAATTAGAGGCAGGATTGGCAGGTATGCATTGCACACTAATGAAGCAATACCATTGATAAATGGGTTGAACAGAGCAGACACAAGAAGAAGAACAGTTGCCCTCAATGTTGTGCTATTCCATGGATCCTGTTAGTGAGTCAATTTGCAACAAGGTCAGTTTCACTTCAATAGTGAAGTGGCTCTTACGTACAGTGTTTGGAACTTTTGGACAAAAATACAAAATTGACTTTTAAACAAGGTTCCTGTGGCACAACACTTGTTGCATATTGCTAATCTGAAAGTGATCCATTTGTGCCTATCTGCTCCCTGTTAGCCAGCTCATCATCTATCATGCCAATATGCTACCTGCTAAAGCTTTTATTTCCTGCGATAACCTTTATGGCACCTTGTCAAACTTGAACGTATTATTCCAAGATTCATCTAAGTCATTTACATCCATAGCAAATACTGAAGCCCAAGCACTGACCCTCGCAAGAGTACCACTCTGATTACATCCTGACATCCAGAACAGCTTGTCAATTCTTGCTCTGTTTGCTTTCCATTAGTCAATCCTTGCTCAATGCTAACGCATTTCAACAATCTTATGTTTCAACTTCTTGTGTGGCACTTTATCAAAAGCCTTCACAAATGCCAAATAAATCGAATCCACTCATTCTCCTTTATTCACCATGTGTGATAGATTTTTCAAACATAATCTTCCTAGGGATAATGGTGATTTTTTATTAAAAGCTGCTCAGTATTGACTATCCTCCTGTAAGAACAAAACCCCCGGCTGAGGACAAAGACTCAAGAGGCAGGCAGAATTCAGGCACATGGCAGTTTTTATTCTTCAAGCATTCACCGGATCATGTAGGGACAGGGCCAAAGATTCTCGCCCGAACCTGGCCTCAACATGAGAACTCAGTTGTTCCCCTAATCTTTAGCTCAATTCGGAAGCGTGATAAGTGACGCTCTGATGTTTACAGTGAAATACAATTTTTTATACAATTTATGTTTCAATAATCACATACAATGTGTTCACTCTGCCCTTCTCCTTATTCTTTACATCCAATCCGGTGAAACACCTAATCAATGATGCATATCACTGTGGACAGCCCTCGGATCTCATGATCTCATGGTGTTTAACAGACATTGTAATCTCCAGGCCTTGGGATTTTTCTATGGATGCTAATAATTCATGTTCCAAAGTCACTGACGGTACTCCTCAGTCATATCCCTGTCTTACTTGTCTCTAAGGACTGCTTGAATTCTGTTGCTCATTATGTTTCATTTATTATTTCCATCAAATTTTGTTACTCCTCATATTTTTCCACTGTCCTAATTATATATAAAAAACAAAAAAAAGTTGATTCTAACTAACTGCTATAAGATTCATAATATTAATTTCTATTATAAAGTTTTTTTTATAATTGCCTCTGCTGCTAGCACTCTTTAGCTAATGAGCTGCAAGCAATTTATTTCTAACAGGATATGCCAGATGAGACTAATTAACTTTCACACCTATATTTGAATCCTTTCCCCTAATGCTTTTTAGTTATCAATGTACCTTGTTGTATACTTGTATCTATAATTATGTTATAACCTATCTTTGTGATTATCTGAAGTCAACCAGAACTTATTTTTTAATATTGTGACTTTTATAAAAAAATACTAATTACAGCAAAATTACTTTAGATACTGTTTTCACAGTTGCATGATAATTTAGGCTGACTGTCTTCTGGACTGCGATTTATTGTCCTTATTCTGACCAATTCTTTTCACCTATGGAACAACATCCTTTCATTAATGAGGCTGGAATCGAACATTTGTCTTTGGTTGATGAACTTGTTTGATCCCTCAGATTTTTATGACTACAACCCCACAAGTTCATCTGTCTTTGTTATCGTAGAAGTTTAAGTCCTCCTTCAATGTTTGTTGTAAATCTTCAGATTGCCTATCCTTGCACATTTCTTATCAAGACTGACTCTACCAACACTCCTTGCAGCTGTTGTTCATGCAATGCTCCCTTTTGCCTTGGAATAACCCCTTCTCAAAGGTACCTTCGTTCCACTTAAATGCTGGAGCAGGCTTTTAATTTGTTTTAATCACTTTGTCAGCCATTTTGTGTCTTTCAAATATGGGCAGCTCCAACACCTCCCAATTTGGTGCCATCCATTCGTTGAAAAATACTGTTTTTGTTGCTCAAGTTCCAATTGTTATTGTAACATTGAGCCCGTGGAACATCACTGGCCATTTGACTTCACTGTGAATAGCTACCTTTTCGTATTTTGTCTTGAAGTCATCGATCAATTCATCCAACTACTCATTTCTTGAGCTCGCATTCTGTAATCTTATTTATCAGTCAATTATGTGATACCTTTTATTGAAGTCCCTTTGAAAGTCAGACAAATGACATCTTCTTCATTACAATTGTCTACTCTGTCACCTTATTGAAAGCTTCAATAATGTTCATTGAGCAAGGTATTCCCTTTTGAAATTTATATTACTCATTATGAATTCACATGTTGTGAATCAACAGAAATCCTAAGTCAGAACACCTTTACTTTCTGGGGTATTTAAATCAAAAGGACATGGACAATTAGGATGAACCCTCCCCACCCCACCCATTCAGTTTGTTCGCTTCTGCATTACAATACTCACAGCTGAAGCAACATTCATTAACCATTTTTCTGCTCCTCAGCCAGGGACCTATAAATTGAGAATGGATCAAAACCATTTGAGCTTTGTGTCACTAGCTGAAGACATACACGATCAACACATTGGCAGCAGCTAGATCTGATCAACAACAAATATAATCTTTGCTGTTCATTGTCATTCTCAATCTGACCCATTCTCAATTTGTAGTTCCCTGGCACAGAATGGGTGGGGTGGCGAGGGTTCATCCTAATTGTCCATTTCCTATTGATTTAAATCCCCCAGAAAGTAAAGATGTTCTGATTTAGAATTTCTGTTGATAGTTGTACTGATTGGAATGATGTCAGCCAAGTGGGCCTCATAGAATATGTAGTTGTTAAACTGGTCCAATCACAAAGTCCTGGCTGACAGACATAAACAGGAGTGTTGGGTTTTTGCCCCCCCTGGGAGCTGACTCGGTGCTAGCTGGATTAGCCTCATATACAGGTATTACTGCTATAATGTGCGTTTCGTAAATTTGAATTGGCCGAAACACAATTGTTGAATAGTGGACGTTGTCTGGATAATGCAAACTTTCTGCTGCACAGGTATAGCAATTTTCTGCAGTGATTTCCCAAAATGTGATTTTCTATCGTGTGATTTTCTATCGCCAAGGCTAGACAAGAATGTAACTATTTCATTATAGGAGAACAACCTGTGCCATGCACATGTAAATAAAGGGTGACTTGGTGATGGGATAGTCGGCTTCGTGGAGCTGTTTTGATCGTAATATCAAATCCCTCATTGTACTAGACTGTCACCTCTGTATTGGATCACAGCTTTACAGCAAAATTTCTCAGGAGGTTAACTGCTCTGTTTCAGTTGAGGCCAATGTACAGAGTACATTTTGGAGCACTTGTAAAGGTTCTAACATTGAGAGTTGTGAGGTCCTTACACTGAAACCTACAACTTGCTAATGCACGTCCTCTGAATTCTTCCCCTGCCAGGAAAAAGAATAATTTTTTTAAAAATTCACTGTTCCATTCTCAGAAAGCCTTCGTTCTTGGAGAAAAGCAATGTCAGTGTTCAGCTTATCAAGTTCCATATTGATCAGGACTATTTTGTGCATATCACTGACTAGCTGCAGAAAGGTCTGGTGACACAGTGATAGTGGCCTTACCTCTAGACAAGAAGGTTTGGATTCAAATCCCACCTCAGAATCTGGTGACTGTGGCAGTGTGTCATAATACATCCCAATAGGTTAATAAAAGAAGTAAAAGAAATAAAAGTTCTTATATCATCCAAATTTTGACCTGATCTGATGAAGGACTGTGTAAGAGTACGTGTGCCCTGATGACTTTGGCATTGTTTGAATCAATGCAGCAACCAATGTTGACTTAGACCCTCATCTTCTCCATAATTTTCTTTTAGTGACCAGTGTCAAGTCATCTTATCAGTCCTGTGCATGTGGTCCTGACATTTCAACTTGCCAGCTGAAGAGTGGTATCCACTTTTCTTTAGGAGCAAATTACTGCAGATGCTGAAATCTGCACTGAAAACAAAAATGCTGGAAACCACAGTGGGCTGGGCTGCATCCCTGGAGAAAGCGAAATCTAACATTTCAAGTCTATATGGCTCCTCATCAGAGCTGATGTGCACTATCAACATCGATTACTGCATAAATGACACTTCATGTCAGCTCTGATGAAGAGACATCTAGAGTTGAAACGTTATTTGCTCTCTCTCCATGGATACTGCCATACCTGCTGTGATTCCTACGTTTCTTTAGTTTGTGTTGTTTGTTCGCTTCTGCATTACAATACTCACAGCTGAAGCAACATTCATTAACCATTTTTCTGCTCCTCAGCCAAATTCATGTCCATGTGGTTGCTGTCTCTTTTATTTCATGACCTGTCATTTAACTCAAAAATCACTTTGCTCAGTGTGGCACTGTCTGGAAATCCACGTACACCACATCAATTGCATTACTTTCTTCAATCCTCTTCAAAAGAGCTCTAGAAAACTGATTGTATGCAAATTATTCTTTAGAAACATTGCTCATTCTCTCCAATTAATCTATGTTGCCCATGTCGCTATTAATTTTGCGCTGAATTACTGTTTCTAGAAGCTACCACAATTTTAGCTGACTTGCTTGTAGTTGCTGGGCAGTCATCTGACAAAAGCCTGTCAACTAGCATCTGACTTGCCCTAAACTATAGCACTCAAATCACCAATCTAACTGATCCAGAAAGCTACAACACCTCTAGAAACTTGTTAAGTTTTGCTAACTCATTGCAACAGAATACTTCTGTTGTAAAGTGCTTTTCTGTGTCCCAAGTTCCACAATATAAACATGACTGTCCTCTTTCTCCCTTTCTAAATTCCAGTCCAGACCTCAATGTACAAGCTCATTGAGCTAATCAAATTGACTATTTAAGCACTGGCATGTGATTATGTTAATACAGTTGGTTCTGGTACAATGCGTGTTCCAACAACGCCAATTGGCAATAATGTGACTGACGAATAGAGGAACACTGTTTCAAAAACACAAACGTGTGCTGGCTATAATGCAATTCCATTGGTGCTCCTCATCCTGGATAAGTGTCAAGCCATTCTCCCACCATTGGTGAGCTCTTCGAAAACATCAAAGTGCTATTTCTACTCCCAAACATAACTTCTCTCCTTCAACCTATGGACCAGGGTGCAATAACAGCTTTTAAAGCTTATTGTTTAAGGCATACATTTAAGAGGTTGATTGTAGCCAGTGAGGGGGATAAGGACGAAGTTCTTCAATTTAGGGAGAGCTTTAACATCAAGAATGCAATTGACATTATCGTGGACACCTGGGGTGATGTCAGTAAGGACTGCTTGCATGCAGTTTGATGGAGGCTTCTCCAAAACCCTCAACCCCTGCATTAACAACAAAGCAACTCAAAACCTCCTCCCCCATCAAGTCATCTTGACATTTTTTCAAGGTAACATATTACATTTACTTTTTTTAATATTAGAAATGAATTGGACATGTATTCAAACTGCTATCTTTTATGTTAGGCTTTTGAGTGATTTTTGAGCAACTTTGAGTGATATTTTTTGGTGGTCTGTCCCTAACCCCATAGGCCCCGTTATTTCTATAGAGCAATTTTCTATAACACAATGTTGCGCAAGAGTGCAACTACAGGTTGTTCTCCTCTAACATGATAGCTTCATTCTTGCATGACCTCATGCTATAGAAAATTGCCATAAAAAATTGCTTTATAGGAAAATCGCTATGCCCGTACAGCAAAAAGTCTGCATTATTCAAACAGCATCCACTATTCATCAATTGTTACAGCCAATTTGCATTAACGAAATACACGTTATAGTAGAGCTACTTGTGTCGCATTATGGCGGAACCAATTGTACGCTACAAGGTGAAAGTGCTTATCTTGTTACAATGCATATAATCATCAGGAATCATGTGGGAGCAAAATAAAATTTACTGATACCAAATATACCAGGAAATGTTCTTTTAGTGATTATATTTGAAGTGCTGAACTGTGATGTAGATAAACATAAAGAAATAAGCTGTGCATCAAGAATCGGATGGGTATGTAAAATAAATTATGGCTCTCTTTTGGTCCGTAAAAATGGGTAAATATTTTCAGAATATTTGTACTTGCACCCTGTAATGAGTTACTTTAGTGTGCTCGTTAATTTTTATTTAGCCAAAGTAAGCTTTGTCGCAGGAAACAACAATTGTAGAGATACAGGAATCAGAAGGAATGCATACATCAATAACATGTTCATGTGTTCAATTTACGCTGCGGCTGTTGGCATCAAAAATAAGCAGTAATCTGAAACAAACTGTGATCTGTATTTCCCCTCCCACAGCATCTGTCATTAGATCTACATGGTACCAGCGATCAAAGTGATGGGAGTAGGTAAAAGACAGAGGTAGGAATGAACAAATGCAATATCAGGAGAGTATTTGAGAGTAATGTAGTTGATGTGATGAGCACAGGGAAATCTGAGATATAAAAAAGACTAAGGACATGAAGATCAGGCAGAACCTGTTAATTGATACAAAGTTGATGAGTGACAGGAAACAAGTGGTAAACAATTGTTTTTCAAACCACAACTGGTGTTATTGGGACGACTGCATTTCGGGATATATTTTAGCAATCCAGACTTTATGTCAAAACACAATTTCAACGATTTCCAGATGTAGTTTGAAGAAATTTGATGAGAAAATCTGCAAGTGGGAGGAAGGTCAGGAGGTCAACAACACCAACTGAGCACTAACTCAGCTAAGCAGCAAGGCTGACTTACTGGACATAGACTGCACTGCAGAAGCAGTGGATCTGTTCCATCTCCTTATTGAAACCTTCCAGAAAGAGAGAGATTTCCACCACCATACTCCAGTTCTCTCACATATTGCCTGTCATCTCAGCACTGGATAACCTTATTCCAACTCAAATCTGCAAGCATCCATGAAATAGATTGATTGTGATAGGTCAGCGTTCTGGGAAGAACACTCACCAAGGAAGTAATATGGTATTGAATCCACAGTGGAGAAGATCAGCAAAGCTATTGACTTGGTTGCCATGGATTAAGTCCAAATATTGTTGCTATATACTTTAATCAAGAATGGAAAATGAGCAGTGCTGCATCATGTGCAAGTACTTCTTTACCTCTGGAGGAAGGGAAGTATCCCAGTACACAACTAATGCAAAGATGGCTACAAAGGGTCATCCAGTGACTTTTTTTAAAGCTATCAAAGCATCATCCTGCTGAGCATGACGGGAAAAGTATTTGACCTTGTTGCCCTTGTTTGCATCAAACCTGAAATTCCATATCTTTTCAGAACTGAAAAATGTACAGTGGACGTTATTGTTGAAATGAGAGATATGTGGCTGAAGCTTTTTGTCTTGCATTCATCAGGGCAAGCACCAGAATGCCATACTTAAAGCAATCATAACAACTTATACTACGAGAAAGATGTGTGCCAATTTGCTGGCAAGCTAACTCTGGCTGAGGTATTGCTACGGAAACAGAAACAGGGAACTTTAGGCTTCCCCAAACTCTTGGTAATTCAAGAGGTGTAAGGCATGATTATATTCCCTTAGTTTGCTGAGAACAAGTTCCTGCACATGGATATATATCACTTCCAGCAACAAAATTAACATGTTTGATAAAACAAAGAATAGCTGATTTTGTTTGATTTGATCATTGTTTGTATTAGGTAGGATGTATTGTTCTTAACTAGTCAATGCTTGCAAAACTTAAAACAAAAAATCTACTGTCGATGTGATTCGATAACATTTAATCCACCTTAATTGCTGATATGTCTGGTTCATCCCAACATATGAAGTGTCACCAGGTGTCCTTTTATTTTTGCAGGACAGTTTAACATATTTTTAATAATATTTCTCTGTTTTTATGTTTAACCATCTTTTTAGACTCCTTTTCTATAAGTCTATTTATTTATTTGCTATCAATAACTTTCCTTACTTTATCCTATCGTCACAATGAATATTTGTAATTAATTAGTTAAGCTATAAATTTAATAAGGCCTTTATTGTTTCTTGGTCCTCGTTTAGAGAGTCAAAAAGAGCCTAGCATTCACCAACTAACTGAATGAACCTGTGGTAGTAAATAAAATTGTACCTCTGTGTTTCAGGGATATGGGTACGTCTGCTGGAGGTAGTTGGCGTGTTGGCTGTCATTGGCAATGGGTTGGTGATCTCGATCACTTCGGATTTCATTCCGCGATTAGTTTACAAGTATGGATATGGGCCATGTGCTTTTAGAAACAGTTCATATGTTAAGTGAGTATGAAATTTGAATTACAAAAACTCTGTGCCACATGCTGTAATCTATTTGCCAATCAGCTATAAAAGAACAGAAAGAGAACTGAAGCAGCCCCTGCCCAAATGCAGCAAACCTGGACAGCATCCACACCTGGGCTGAGAACTGACAAGTAATATTCATGTTGCGGAAGTGCCAGGCAATATCTTTCTTAAATGACAGCAAATCTAAGTGTCTCCACATGACATTCTACAGCATTTCTATCAGCGAATTGCCTATTATCAACACCCTAGGCATTACCATTGACCAGAAACTGAACTGCAGTACAAAAGCAGGTTAGAGGCTAGGAATTATGTGGTGTTTAACATACTTGACTGAATAAGTGCAGCTCCAGCAACAGCCAAGAAGCTGAACATCATCCAGGACAAAGCAGCCCATTTGATTGTCACCTCATCCATCGCCTTTAACATTCATCATCTTCACTATTGATACACAATGACAGCATACCATCAACAAGTTGCACTGCAGCAACTTGTCAATGATCCTTCAACCAACACCTTCCATGACTTCTACCAGCTACAAAAAAGGATAGCAGGTGTATGGGTAAACCAACACCTGCAAGTTCCCCTTCAAGTCATGCATCATTTCTATTTGGAAATGTATTGTTGTTCTCTCACTGCTGAGTCAAAATCCTGGAACTCTCTAACAGCACAGTGGCTACTTGTATCCTGAGGATTGCAGCAGTTCAACAAGACAGCTGACCACTGTTTTCTGCCAGATAACTAAGGATTGACAATAAATTCTAGTCCAAGTCAGCAATGTCCACAATTCTTGAACAAATAAATAATTAAAAGGAAAACAGGTGATGGCATCAAAAACTTCTTGATGCTGAAAGGTCTCTTTTTCCCTGAGACCTTATTTGAAACCCATTCTCACAAATAAGTAGATACATGGAAATGGTGGGATACTTTTGATGTGCAGATTTCTGAATATTCTTAGTTCTCTTTGACAGACCGATGAATTATTTTGAATACATGCATCAAAAATACAGTGTAGGAGTACAAGCCACAGATTCTGTCAAACATGTTTAGGTGAATATACATGGTGTTAATTACGAACAATGTCTCTGTGTGCTAATATATTTGACGTCACATAATAACTAGACTCTTTATTTTTTTGCTTACCTTGCAGCTGTATGATGGGGTATGTTAATAGTAGCCTCTCAGTATTCTATGTGGAAAACTTTGAGCAAACAGAGCCAAAGGATGATGGATTAAAATCACTTGGATTCCAAGTGACATATTGCAGGTATGATATTGTCTAATCTTATCCCTGTATATACTAGCATCGAATAGTGTGACCTTCTTTCACTACCTTCTTTCCTTCTCTTCTGAAACCGAATACATATGTCACGTTTCCTGAAGAAGTGTCTCGACCCAGAACAGCAGCTTTCCTGCTCCTCTGATGCTGCTTGGCCTGCTGTGTTCATCCATCTTCACACCGTGGTATCTCTGATTCTCCAGCATCAGCAGTTCCTACTATGTCTGTATCATATGTCACATTGTTGCTTCATGACCTAGACACCTTGCCATTACAGGCATCTTGCATATGGAAGACCATGTAACATGGTGGAAATTATTTGACCAGACTGCTAAGTCTCATCTTGCTCTCATTCAATATTCACATATTTGCTTTGTGCAGCACACATATGTTGATAATTACCAGGAGAAAGGACCTTTTATAAGCTCAGCTAATTTGGCCAAGACCAGGGATAAAGGAATAATTTCTGATGGGGAGTCCAGGATTAGAAGGGAAAGTCTAATAAGTTAGAGACATATTTCAGGAATAAAATTAGGAAACATTCTTATACACAGGTGGCAGAACTTTGAAATTCTCTCCCACAAATAACAACTAATGCTCAATCAATTGTTAATTTTAAATCTGAAATTAATGTTTTGTTAATGTATATTATCGTAAGATAATTGCAGCACAGCAAGTGTCCATTTAACACATAGTATCTGTGCTAGCTGTCCTCAGGAGCAACTCATTAAGAATCATAGTTGATAAAAAGAATATGGGATAAAGGCAGTTATGTGGAGTTAGGCTCAGTGGCTTTCTCCTGTTTCCACATATCTTTTGATCAAATTGGATACATTCATCAGTCATGTGGCTTGGTTTTACAATGGAAATTAATTTTTTTTTAATTGAACGATTAGGAGAAAGTGGTTTATGACTCTTCAATCCAAGAATATCATGTGAGATGAAAGTGTGTAATTGGTCAGATTCACAGATGATATACCCGTGGTTCTGATGAAATATTGCACACCTGTAATATAAACATTTTTCTTACTCCACAAATGCTGCCAAACCAACTGGGTATTTACAGCATTTTCTGTTTACACTTTATACAAATTAGGGATTGTGGAAACCAAAGCATTACATAAAGACACAGAAAAATCTTCTAAACCAGGGAAAAATGACAGAGAAAACAAATGATCAGGGGGAAATGCAAATAATTACACATTAAAGCACCAGATATCACTAAACGATCTTCACACAAGCTCTATGAAGGCTTGGGCATAACATCAAAGTTTACTCATTGTGGAGCAGCAACCAGCAGAGCTTGCAATCCCTTGCTGTATTATTAAATCAGGAGAGTGCCAGTTTACAGCCATCAAGCTCAAAGTTGAACTGATTCAGCTTTGGTCACTGAGACATAAAATAAACATATCAGCTTTTATGGAGTTATGAAAACAAGAGGAATTATGCACATTTATACTAGCAGAGACCTGTCTAGTGAAGAAAAGCTTTGACTATATAATCTTGAAAGCTCAATGAGGATTTTGTTTTTGCTCTTTGAATGTAATGCTAGTCTTTGTTTATGTGATGAGTCCAGTTGAGTTTCTCTCAATGGTAATCTCAAGGACATTGATAGTGGGGGATTCAGTGACGGTAACACCACTGACTGTCAAGGGCCTGTGGTTAGATTGTCTGTCATGGTCATATGGTGATGGCTATAGCCCAGTATTTGCCAGCCCAAGCCTGGATATTGTCCAGATCTTGATGCACTTGAACTGCTTTATATCTGAGAAGTCACAAATAGTGCTGACCATTGCATAATTGTCAGCGAACATCCTCATTTCTGACCTTTTGATGAAAGAAAGGTCATTGATGAAGCAGCTGAAGATAGTTAGGCTGGGGAAACAACCTGAAGAACTCCTGTGGACTTGTCCTGGAGCTGAGATGACTGACCTCCAATAACCCACAACTACCTTCCTATCTGTCAGGTATAACAACAATGAGCAGATAGTTTGCCCCCAATATCCATTGATTCGAGTTTTGCTAGGGTTCCTTGAAGCCACACTCAGCTGAATACATGTTGAGGGCTGTCACTCTCACCTCACCTCTAGAATTTAGCTCTTTTGTCCATGCTTGAACAAAAGCAGTAATAAGGCCAGCTGAGTGACCCTGGCAAAACCGAAACTGAGGAGAGCATGTCATTGCTAAGCAAGTGCTGTTTGAAAGCCACCATTGATGACATCTTTCATCACTTTGCTAATGATTGAGAGCAGACTGATGGGGCAGTAATTGGCCAGTTTGGATTTGTCCAGCTTTTAAAGTGCAAGTCATACCTTGGCAATTTTCCACATTAACAGGTAGATACCAGTGTTGTAACTGTACTGGAAAAACTTGGCTAAGGGTCTGGCAAGTTCTGGAGCACAAGTCTTTGGTACCATTGTTAGAATGTTATTAGGGTCCATAGCCTTTGCAGTATCCAGTGTCTCTAATCATTTCATGATCAAGTCCAACATGGGGTTGGCTCTGGGGAAGACATTTTTCTTTGAGGAATTTATTGAAGAGGACTCATGTTTCATTCAAGTAATCAGCTAATAGTTTATTTTATATTTAAGGTGTTATTGAAACATTTCTTTTGGGCTTAATGTTATTAAGGTCATATATGAGATACAGAGTGAGGTGGATAGTAGATTTAGAGAAGTTATTACGCAGCAGAATCAGTCAAAAGCTGGGTGTAAGGTAAGGAGGTAGTTCAGAAGCCTCCGGCTATTCCTTCATCAAATAGATATTCAGGTTTTGGAACTGTAGAAGGAGATGTTCTCTCCGAGGAAAATGGAAGGGCTAGTCAGTTATTGGACACTTGGGATTGTTCTTGTGTTAGGCAGTGTTTGACAAGACTTAATAGAATTATTATTACAGGGGACTCTCCTGTCAAGCATAAATAGGAGATACTGTGGCAGTGAGCATAAATTTTGGAGATAATGGGAATTGCAGATGCTGGAGAATCAGAGATAACAAAGTGTGGAGCTGGATGAACACAGCAGCTTAGGAGCACAAAAGCTGACATTTCAGGTCTCTAGGCCTCCTAGAACTAGAATAGTCTAGGCCCAAAAAGTCAGCTTTTGTGCTCCTAAGATGCTGCTTGGCCTGCTATGTTCAACTGGCTCCACGCTTTATCATCTTGGATTCTGCAGCATCTGCAGTTCCCATTATCTGGGTCATTGGATTAAGAGACCAGGGATAATACCACGAGGACGTTGTCTCCCTGGGGATATTTTTGAAGCCTCTTCCCCAATGAGTTGTTTAATTTTCCACCACTATTCACCACTGGGCGTGGCAAGACTGCAGAGCTTAGACCTGATCCGTTGGTTGTGGGATCGCTTAGCTCTGGCTATCGCTTGTTGCGTGTGGCACGCAAGTTGTCCTCTTTGGTAGCGTTACCAGGCTGACACTTCATTTTTGGGTATGCCCATTACTGCTCCTGGCATGCCCTCCTGCACTCTTCATTGAACCAGGGTTGATCCCCTGACTTTGTCTGAATGTGAGTGGGGGATATGCCGGGCCATGTGGTTGCACAGTGTACTAGGGTACAATTCTGCTGCTGGCCAAGAGTGGATGCCTGGTCTTGAGTTGATAGATCTGTTTGAAATCTGTCCCACTTAGCAATGTGATAGTGCCACACAGCATGGTGGAGGGTATTCTCAGTGTGAAGGCAGGACTTCATATCCAGAAGGCCTGTGAACTGGTCACTTTTACTGATACTGTCATGGACACTTACATCTGCAACCAGCAGATTGGAAAGGATGAGGTCAAGTATGTCTTTCCCTCTTGTTGGTTCCCTTACCACCTGCTGCAGACCCAGCCTTGCAGCTATGTCCTTTAAGATACAACCAGCATGTTCAGTGTTGCTGTGAGCTACTATTGGTGGTGGACATTGAAATTCCCCAACCAGAATATATTTTGCACCCTTGCCACCCTTACTGCTTCCTGCGAATATTGTTCAATATAGAGTAGTACCAATTCATTAGCAGAGGGAGGACAGTACATGGTAACCAACAGGAGGTTTCCTTGCCCATCTTTAACCTGAAGCCATAAGACTTCATGGGATCTGGAGTCAATGTTGCGGACTCCCAGGACACCTCCCTCCTGACTTTTTACAGCTGTTCCACTTCTTCTGCTGGGTCTGTCCAACTGGTGGGATAGGACATATCCAGGGATGGCGATAGTGGTGTCTGGGACATTGTAAGTGAGATACAATTCCTTGAGTCTGATTATGTTAGGCTGTTGCTTAACTGGTTTGTGATTCAGCTCTCTTAATTTTGGCACTAACTCCCAGATGTTAATAAGGAGGACTTTGCAGGGTCAACAAAGCCTTGTCTTTTCCAGTGCCCAGGTTGAAGCCATATGTACCGTCTAGTTTAATTTATTTGTAGCGATTGATATAACAGAGTGGCTTGCTAGGATATTTCAGAGGGCAACTGAGAGTTGACCACATTGTTGTGGGTCTGGAGTCACATGTAGGCCAGTCCAGGTGACAATGGCAGTTTTCCTTCCTTAAAGGACATTGGTGAACCAATTGTGTTTTTCTGACAATCAACAGTGGTCGCATGGTCATCAGTAGATTCTTAATTCCAGATATATTTTTTCATTGAATTTAAGTTACACCATCTGCCACAGTGGGATTCAAACCTGGGTCCCCTGAACATTACCTGAGTTTGTGGATTAATAGTCTAGCGATAATAACCATGAGGCCATCACCTACCTTTCTGATAATTGTGGCTTCCTGTGATTGTCCAGAGGTTCTGCCAATCTCTTAGATGGCCATCAAAGTAGAATACATCAAACTGGGTCTCAAAGAGACCCAGCATTGGGTCAGGACAGGTATATTGAATGTACAATGCAAGGGAGGCCCAGGTTGCAGTATGTTAAACTGAAGATTTTCAAAGTTTCAAAAGCTTTAATCTATTGGCTGACAATGAGTAAAGGTCAATTACTGGTGCAATCTTTGCGATTGCCAGCCTTCGTGGCTTGCTGTTTTCCTGGGCCACAATGTTTTTCAAGACATTTACTTGCCAGTTTAATTGCTTTGTTTGTGTTTGCTTATTCTGTGCCATTCTGCAGGTATCGTGATTACAGAACTGTTGGTGACTATCAGTACACAGTCCAGTTTTGGCATATTTTTGCTGCACGTTTGGCCTTCCTGGTTTTATTTGAGGTAAACAGACTTTTGTTGCCATATAATTACAAAATATTACAAATTCTGCATTGTTTGGTATTTATTCATATCTTGTTTATTATAGTGTGATGAAAGGTTTATATAATATTTATTGCTTTTGGAATTTGGGTAGTTTTATAAAGAGATGTATGTGAATGAGGGTCTTTTATGTTGAAAAAACATCATTCTGAAATCTACCCTAAATAACTTAAATGCACCAGTATAAAGAATACCTGTGACTGCAAGTAAGGCCTTGAGAAAATCCTGGAGTGTGAGTGTGAATGGAATAAGATGTTTATGCTTTTGGATTGATGACAAGTGACTTAAACACATTAAACCATTAGTTTTGTTTTGACTTCAGATTTAAAAACTTAGCATTTAGGTGAGAAGAATCACGAGTTGAGTTCAGAAGCAAACTTTGAAGTTTTTCTCCTAGCAGGTTTTAGTTTGATGGAAACCAGTCACTTTGACAGTTGTGTTTTTAGCTTGTGAAGATTCTGAGCCAGGAGTTTTAGAGGTAGGCATCTTCAGGTTGTTATACATGAAAAGCTTACACCATGAGAACTGTGAAACGTTTATGTCTTCAGACTCCGAAAGGAATCATAAAATTGCATTTACAGTTCAAGAACAACAACCGGAAGGAGTCAGTTAAGTCAAAATTTAATGAGTTGAAATAGGAGTATGATTTCTCTGTTGTATAAAGAAACAAGTTGAAACTTTGTTATAATATTTGTGTTAAGATCTTTCTAATTTTTATACTTGGACTTATTGTTTTCCTTCTTTTGTGTAATAAAGTTGTGTTCTGTTGTTAAAGAACTTCTGCAACAACTTGCAATTATTTCTTGGTGATGAGCCACCATATATAAACCAACTAAATAAAGAACAAAAGTAAGATCCACCAAGCCAAATTTCATGCAGGGATCGGACTTGACCAGAGGTACCATCAGCTGGGATCAAAACGAGGGGTCTTTGGTAGTATTGGAATGAATTTAATTTAGAAGGGATCCATGTCTTTTTAAAGAAACTGATACATGGACATTGGACATAAAACAGGAGTGGTGTGGTGAGATTTATTGCATGGATTAGGCTTGCAAACAGCTGTGAATGTTATTAAGATTTTTCTGAGAATGGAAGACACAAAGTGGGTTATTTGAAGAAAGTGACTGAGGGATTTAGCAAGTAAGTTGAAGATAGAAAGAAATACAGTATCTCATAAGGATGAGATGTTTCAAGTAATTACCTGACATTTAGAATTAAAAGGAGGGAAACCTTACATTGAGATGGCAGCTACAATTAACTAAGGCTCAGTTAAAAACAATGAGATAACTTGAGCTTAAGGAAAAAGAAAAAGTGAAAATTCTTGAATAGTGAAGAAAAGAGTAATGGCAAGGGGGGACAAAGAGAGAAAAAGATAAATGCAAATACAGCTTGCATTGGGAATAAAATGAAAAAGAAAACAGAACAACGGAATGGGAGATGGAATTAAAAAAGCTCGATCTACAAGGAGGTAGGGAGCTTGGACATGACTTAGCTAGAGAAAAGCTTAAAGTAAAGATAGAAAACAGAGGTAGTAACTAAGAGGATAATTATTATTCCAGTGGGAAATTTGATTTAACTAGAAACTTGTGCTTAAATTTACGGAAGATAGAGTTGAAAGATATTTTACCTCATTTTAAAAAGTAGCTGGGAAAATGAAGTGTTTTGACAGGTTCTGCCATAACTGTTTGTCAGAAGAAGTGTGCAGACTAAGAAACTGTTAGGCATTAAGTATGCTTTTTTAATGAGCTTGTCCCTGAAACATATCAATTAAAATTTAGTACTGCAGGAAATAAACATAATCAGATATTCATAGACTTTGCAAGAGAAAGCAAAATCCTGTGGAATAAGTGGTTTCAGATGCTAAAGTTGTAATTTTCTTCTAGAATGTAAGAGGTTATGGACTAAATCAGAAACACTATGCTTGTAAACCTTAAAGCTTATTTAAGTAAACAACAGGTATCAAAGATCTGAGAAATAGGCATTTTTGCAGATGCCCATCTTATCTCCTCACATGGCCTAGTGGTATTATCACTGGATGGTTAATCCAGAGACCCAGGTAACATTCTGGGGACCTGGGTTTGAATCTTGCCACAGCAGATAGTAGAATTTGAATTCAATAAGAATCTGGAATTAGGAGTAAAATAACGACCATGAATCCATTGCCAGTTGATGGAAAAACCCATCTGGTTCACTAATGTCCTTTAGGGAAGGAAATTGCCATCCTTACCAGGTCTGGCCTACATGCAACTCCAGAACCACAGCAATGTGCTTAACTTTCAACTGCCCACTAGGCAATTGGGATAGGCAATATATGCTGGCCTAGCCAGTGACGCCCTCATCCCGTGAATGAATTTTAAAAAAACTCAGGCACTTAAATGTGAGGGATGGTCATATGGGATTCCTCAAGGAAATTGGAAGAATAAAAAATCTTGGGATAGAAAACGTGCTAATTTTAGAAAGCAAACAGAAGGAACCTAAATAAGAAAGGGGAAAGGCTAGATCTTAAAAGTAATGCAGTAGTAGGAATGTATAAGAAATCTTCACAAAAATGTGCATCAGATAAATGGGTATTGAACCATGAGCAGCAGTTCAGGTGAAGTATGTTCTCTACGAACTTATTAGGAAAAAAGAGATGACTCAAAAATGTCAAGGAAATCCTACCTAGCAGATTTTTGGAGGTTTTGAAAATTCTATTTCATAAGTAGAGGTAGTTCAGTATGCCTCTAATTGAGGAGAGAAATCAATAAAGATACTAAGAGACACTAGAGCAAGTCAATCATTGGTACTGGCCGATGATGTAGTTTGCCTTCCTCAGGGATTAACAAATGAAAGAACATTAATTGGAGGGATACATGGAGATTACAAATTGGTCCCTTTGTACAGAGTTGGATTGACGATTGACCTAGTGTGAGGACTAAGATTTATTACTTTTGTGAATTTTAAATTTGTGGACTGAATTGAGATAAAAACTAGTGTTTTGAAGGAATGTCTTCATTTTTTAGAAAACAAGTCCTAAACAGTCATAGCAAACATTGTGTTTTTATGAACAGCCAGTTAAGGGGTTACAGATGAATTGGAGCAGAGAGATTCTGTGTACAGCTGTAGTTGAGTGTCAACAGAAGTTCGTTGGTCCATGGACCAGTGACCAGTTATTGATGACAAAGGCCTTTTTCCTGCCAACAACTATGTGATTTCTTGTCACATAACTGGACAAGACTACTGAATTGGTTTTCCAGTTTTTCCCTTTGATCCATTTCTTTTTTTGCCTGTATCTTTTACTCTGTATGTGTTGGTGTGTGTGTATACATGTGTGTTTATAAGATGGAGTTTATAAGGGAATTAAAGTTTATTAGCAATGTTCTATGTCAATAGTTTATAGTTGTTTACCTGTAGCTGCAATATAATTACTGTGATAAATAGAAATTCTTGCTAAGTACAGAAACCTGGCCCACACTTTCTATCAACCTAGGTTTGAAAGTCAAGTAAATTGGGAAATTTTGTATACATATCTCAAAACCTTTAACTTTTGTGACAAATCTGGGAATGGCTGGAATTGTTTTCCAACACATTATCCCAGTAAATCATGACATCTAGAAAACTGTGAAGTTGCAGTTGCAGTTCTGAAACAAATTCTGATAGGAATTGACTTTTATTTAGATGAATGACCTGGCTGATTTAAAAATGTTGCCCTCACTCAGAATGGTGGAATAACTAGTAAAATTCAAAGAAGCTGGAATGTTGCAGGATAAATATCCTCGATTGTTTCCTAACAGTGCTATGATTAGATCTTAGGCCCATACAGTTAGACAGGAACAGAAGGAGTCTATGAAAGAAAGGTTACTTGGAAATTCAGTTATTGGATACAATTTTCAAAATATAAATAGAAGGAATGAGGGAAAAGAGAATGAGGTTGACATGTTTAGCCCATCGTTACCAGAAATGCAATGAAGCATTCTGAAATAGCCTAATCATAAATTTATTCAGAAGCAATATCTGAGTGTGACTCATTGAAAGACATGCACTACTAAGGAAATGGAAACCACTTCAGACAGCAATTGGTGAGGAATAGGCAGTAGTCCATTAGGTGGCAGCCCATTTGCGTGTCATATTAAAATTTAACTTTTGGCTCAGAAGATTCTAATAGCAAGTCTTTTAGGTTTTAAGCAAACTCAAGTTAAAATATTATCACCTTTTTACTGACAAGGATTATATAAAGATGTGGTTAGAATTCACCTGACATGGCATTACGACAGCTGAGACAAATACCATTGCTTTGCACAAGCTAAATATATTTTGAGAGTTTGATTATTGGATATTATAAAATGTTTGAAGTGGGATAGATTGCTGTACATGTGCTATATCAAACAACTGATTCATTTCTATTTCAGAATGTCGTTATTTGCATCAAGTACTTTGTAGCTTGGTTTGTGCCTGACACACCAGTTTCAGTGAGAAACTGCTACCTAGAGAAAACATTTGTGCGACTACAGAAGGAACTGGAGTGAGTTTTTGTTATGCTGATCTTAAACACCTATGAACCAAAGTACACATATAAATGACTGTACTGGTACATCTAAGTTTTTTATAGCATGTAATTTAACTGTGTGCACATATCTACATGTGATACCAGAGCTGACGCAATATAAACAATTGACTGAACCAACAGGGTTAGTATATGTTAGTATGATAGAAGATAATAATGATGTACATGCAGTACAATATGACTGAGCGGTATTCACAGTTTTTGGTGCATTGTAACATTGGCGCTGGTGTTATATCTTCCCCGCTACCTTTCACAGATCAGCACGATTTGCCATTGTGAATGATTAATATAATGTTACAGCGTGAGTAAAATAAAAATACTGCAAATAGTTCAAAGTAATGCACACCAAAACCCCTGAGCAGATGATTTTTGCTGTTGGCTTCATTCTACTGTCTACAAGTCACAAAGTATTTTGAGCACCAACTATAAAATCTGAATTCCACTCAGTAGAACCACTTTACTTAAAAGATCTTGAACAGCTACCATCACATTTGTGGTTGTCTTTATCCTGAAGTGACATTTAGTAAGGATGATATAAACACTGTACATTATTAGAAAAATACTGTAGAAGAAACAACAGTGGATTGGGACAAATAATGGGAACCTAAAAGCTGCATGAACTCACTGTTATCGTTTGTATAATACAGTTCAAGCAGGATTTTTGTACTTGTGCCCTATTTCTAGGCTGTGCCGACAAGGGCTAAATTTATCTAAATTCCTGTTTGGATCTGCTGTGTCCATTCTTATCAGGATGGCATATATTTCAAAAGGACTGACTCTCATTCTTGAAACCTCATATAGGTTCAAATCAGTCAAATCTTTCATATGATGGCAACTGTCTCGCTACACAAATGACAAGCAATGACTAGCTCCAATAATTGAGAATTTAACCATCACCCCTTAACATTCAGTGACATTACCAACAATGAAAAATCCACTGTCACCATCCTAGGGATACCATTGACAGGGAATTTAACTGGACTAAGCCATATAAATAAGGATCTACAAGAATAGGTCAGGTGCTAGAAATCCTGCAGGGATTAACTCATCTCCTTACTCCCCAAAGCCCATCTACCATCTACATAGAACAAGTCAGAAGTGTGATAATATTCCCTATTTGTCTGGCTGAGTGTAGCTCTAACTACATTCGAGAAGCCTGAATGCAAAGCAGTCCTCCTGATTGGCACCACATCCAAAAAAGCATTAACTCTTTCCATCACTGATGTTTAGTAGCAGCAGTGTGTACGATCTACAAGATGTACTTCAAAAATTCACCACAGTCCTTGGACATCATCTCTAAACCCACTACCATCTAAAAGGACAAGGGCAGGAGATACATGAGAATGCCGACAGCTGCAAGTTCATTCGCATCCTGAAATGGAAATATACCACTGTTCCTTCAGTGTAGCAGGATCAAAATCCTCAATTCACTCCCTAACAACATTGTCTACCTACAGGAAATGTACTACAGCAGTTCATGCCAACAGCAAAAATCATCTGCTCAGGGCTTTTGGTGTGCATTACTTTGAACTATTTGCGGTATTTTTATTTTACTCACACTGTAATATTATATTAATCATTCATAATGGCAAATCATGCTGACCTGTGAAGGTTAGTGGGGAAGATATAACACCAGGACCAATTCACTATGTCGAGCAGCTCAGGTTGAAATGTAGAAGCAGGTGTAGGGCATTCAGGCTTTCGAGCCTGCTCTGCCATTCTATATGATCATGGCTAATGATCCAACTCAGTATCTCGTTCCCACTTTCTCCTAATCCCTTTGATCCCTTTAGCTCGAAAATACCAGACCTAAAGGGCTCACCATACTTTGGTTCAAGAAATTTCTCCTCATCTCAGTCCTAAATAAAATTAATTTGACCATTTTTCATGGGGTGGGGGGGTTGGGGTAGAATTCAAATCCATGTTCCCTGATGCTAACCTGGGATTCTGTCTTAAAAGTCCAGTAACATTACCACTATATCACCTCCTCCTTGATAGGCAATAAATGCTGGTCCAGTCAGTAATTCCCAGATGCCATAAATGAATAGATATGAAAAAGTCCATTCAGTCAGGGAAGGTGTGGCTCATGCAGTGTTAGCTTATGTAATGACAACCTCAGGGAACACTGGAGTTTGAGTCAGTGTAACCACATTCTTGACATGATGATTGTACTTTGTAACTAAAGTGTAACTGACATTTATTTGAAAAATTTAAAGGGCCCATCATAAAAAATGCAAATTGTCTATCCTGTTTTTCAGGATGTCAAGAGAAATCCCTGGTTACTCAAACACTAATGAATGGAAAAATCAATCAACAGATGTTTGAAGCTTTAGAAATATTCTGCCACTGAGAAGTTTTGGTTGACTGAGAACAGCCTTGAGAAGATATTACTTAAGATATTACTTGGGTTATGGCAGTTATTTGAAGAGAAGACATTTGAAGGAACAAAAAATCATTGATTATTCAACGAATCTTGCCATTTAAAGGACGTTTATATTTTCATTGAAATTGAACTGCTGCTAAAAAGCAAGAGTTTTTCAAACATTTCATGAAAATCAATCTAATCATTTGTTATAATGCTTCTTGGTCATGTTTATTGACAAAATGTCTCCCAGATTGATATTAGCAATATCTCAGAAGAGCAGACTTTGATGCTCCAATTTTCAATTTAATTATTCACAAATGACAATCCTAGGTGATTGTATTGTATTGCAATATTTTAAAAATGTATTTGTTTGCTCTGCATCAAACTGGAAATTCTTACTGTGTTTAGTCCCTAACCAAGAGAATTTCATAACAATGAGCTTCATAGTTTGGATGATTCTTTTTTTTCTTTGGGATATAAACCTCTAGGGGATCTATGTCCAGTAAATCAAACAGAAGGTTACTTTTCCACTCAACCTAGGATGAAGCTGATTTTATTTTAGGAAAAGTACTTTCGAAGAGGTCTTTCCCATTCATGTTCTAGCCAAAAGTATATGTTTGATATATATATTCTTTTATTTGCAAGCAAATAATTGGGTTTGTTTTCCCCAGACAGTAGGCAAGATTAGACAATCTGTATTTTAAAATTATTTTATTTTCATTCACAGTCTTGACCCAGTGTCAAATTGGAAATTCAGATGTGTTGATGCTGATTGAAATTCAATCGACAAAAAGCTCTGATTATTAATTTAACCCATGTTACTTCTATGTTCCTTCCATCTCTGGAAGCCACTGCCACTTATGGACCTCAGAGGTCCTCACAGTAAAAAAAAAAGTACATGGAACCATTGAATGGGATTCCATTAAAATATAGGACTTTAGGTTTAACAACTGTGAATATATATATTGGTCACCACACTGGAGGAGAAAAAGGTTAGATGAACACTTTATAGAGTCTTGGCTTGTAAAAGCAACAAAATTACACTGAAATTTTATAAAAGATTTGTTCAACTTCACTTGGAACACTGTATCTAATTCTGGGTATGGCATTTTAGGAAGGAAGGATATGAAACCATGAGAGATGGTGCCGAAAAAATCTTGCAAGAGTAGTTCCAGCAATGAAGAACTGCAGTTACATGGATACTTAGGATTGTTTTCCTTTAGAGATGAGAAAATTGAGAGGTGGTTTGAAAGGGATATTTAAAATCATGAGGAATCTGAACAGAGTAGATATTGAGAAACTTGTTCCTAGGTGAACTGTTAAAAGGCAGAGACTACTATTCTAAGATGAGTGGCAAAAAGTACAATGGATAAGCGAAGAAAACATTTTTATGTGGTGCATGATTAGAATCTATAATGCACTGCTTAAGGGCATGGTGGAACCATATCTATATGTGACTTTCAAAAAGAGAATTGGATAATTATGTGAAAGAGAACAAATTTCAGAGGCTACAAGGTAAAGCTGAAGGAATGAGACCTAGCAAGTTGCTCTTGCAGAGTTGGCACTGACATGATGGAAAAATGACTTCCTTCTCAGCAACAACCATTTCATGGTACGTTTAAAATTAATACTGAGATCCGAAACCATTGATCAGATTTACAACATTGAAATAGGAGTAAATACAGAAAGATTAACAGTGTGGGAGGAAGAAGGATGTCTTGATATGTGTGGTAATAGATGAAGATCGAAGTAGGCTCATGTTTGACATAAATGTCTAGGACTGTGGCCTGTTTTTTTCCTGTAAAATTCAGTAATAATTTCAGATTGTTTGCTGGGTTTTGAGGAGGGAAAAAAAAGACAATCAGAGAGGAAAACAAAACAGAGAGTACATGCTGCATTGACCTTAAGCATCACATGTATCGCATAAAATGGAACTATGATAAAGGAAGTTGAGTTTTTAAAGATCAAGCGTTATCGAAATGAACAGTTAAATAATCTTGAGGGGCTGAACAACTCAGTACTATTCTTGTATTCAATGTTGTGAATCTTCTTCCCAACTATATTTTGATTATCTTGTGCAGTCTTCTCTGAATCATGAATTCAGATGTGGGATGCTCAATGATTTGTACAATGTGAAGTACTATTTGTGACTCATTCAATACTGAAGCAGTCCACATCCATATGTAGTAAGACCTTGACAATATCCAGTCTTGGGTTGGTAAGTGGCAAATAACATTCAAATTGTACATCTGCCAGGTAATGACCATCTCCAAAAACAAAATGTCTAAACATCCCCAAATGGTGTTACCATTGCTAAATCCCCAATACTAAAAAGCCAACGGGGTTACTGTTGACCAGAAACTGAACTGTACCAGTCGTATTAATAGTGTAGTCATAAGGGAAAGTCATAGATTAGGAATTCTGAAATGGGTAGCTCACTTTCTGACTCCCAGAGCTGCTCCACCATCTACAGAGCATGAGTCAAGATTGTCGTGGAATGCTGTCCACCTGCCAAGGTGGTTGGAGCTCCCACAACACTTGAGATGCGCAACACTAATCAGAACAAAGCAGCTGGACTGGTACCCATCTATCATGTTCAGCATTCTCTTCCTCTCCCACTGATGTGCATTGGAAGAAGTGTGCACCAACCTACAAGATGGCATTGCAGCAACTTAGCAAGATGCTTTCAAAAAACTTTCCAAACCAAGTAGGATAAAGGTGAGGCTGGATGAACACAAAACTGGTAAAGAAACAAAACTGTATAGATCCCCATGTGTGGTCCTACATAACTGCAATAAAACTTTACTCTTGCACAACAACCAATTTGCAATAAAAGCTAACATATCATTTGATCTCCTAACTACCAGATGTACCTGCATGCTAATTTTCTGTGATTCAACTACAATGTCATCTCTATCCCTTTGAATATCAACATTTCCCAATTTCTTATCTTTAAAGTCCCTTCTTTTAGATTATGAAATATGATCTCAATAAATATGACTTTTTGTGAATATCACTTACACTATTCAGGCTGCAATGTGGTTATAGATTCTATCTGGAAAACGTTTCTTAGACTCTTCTTCCACCTTGCTAGACCATTTTACTTTCATAAGTATATCCTCAAAACTTATCTTTTCTATAATACATTTATTTTCCATAATGCATTTATTTTCGAAATGGTGAGAAGATTAATAAAGCAGAGGTACAAAGGGATCTGGGAGTGTTGGTCCAGGATTCTCTAAAAGTTAACTTGCAGGTAGAGTCCGTGATTAAGAAAGCGAATGTAATGTTGTCGTTTATCTCAAGAGGGTTGGAATATAAAAGCAGCGATGTGCTTCTGAGACTTTATAAAGCTCTAGTTAGGCCCCGTTTAGAATACTGTGTCCAATTTTGGGCCCCACACCTCAGGAAGAATACACTAGCCCTGGAGCGTGTCCAGCAGAGATTCACACGGATGATCCCTGGAATCATACTAAAATGTGAGGCTGGATGAACACAGCAGGCCAAGCAGCATCTCAGGAGCACAAAAGCTGACGTTTCGGGCCTAGACCCTTCATCAGAGAGGGGGATGGGGTGAGGGTTCTGGAATAAATAGGGAGAGAGGGGGAGGCAGACAGAAGATGGAGAGGAAAGAAGATAGGTGGATAGAGTATGGGTGGGGAGGTAGGGAGGGGATAGGTCAGTCCAGGGAAGACGGACAGGTCAAGGAGGTGGGATGAGGTTTGTAGGTAGATGGGGGTGCGGCTTGGGGTGGGAGGAAGGGATGGGTGAGAGGAAGAACAGGTTAGGGAGGCAGAGACAGGTTGGACTGGTTTTGGGACGCAGTGGGTGGAGGGGAAGAGCTGGGCTGGTTGTGTGGTGCAGTGGGGGGAGGGGACGAACTGGGCTGGTTTAGGGATGCGGTGGGGGAAGGGGAGATTTTGAAACTGGTGAAGTCCACATTGATACCATTAGGCTGCAGGGTTCCCAAGTGGAATATGAGTTGCTGTTCCTGCAAACTTCGGGTGGCATCATTGTGGCACTGCAGGAGGCCCATGATGGACATGTCATCTAAAGAATGGGAGGGGGAGTGGAAATGGTTTGCAACTGGGAGGTGCAGTTGTTTGTTGCGAACCGAGCGGAGGTGTTCTGCAAAGCGGTCCCCAAGCCTCCGCTTGGTTTCCCCAATGTAGAGGAAGCCACACCGGGTACAGTGGATGCAGTATACCACGTTGGCAGATGTGCAGGTGAACTTCTGCTTAATGTGGAATGTCATCTTGGGGCCTGGGTTAGGGGTGAGGGAGGAGGTGTGGGGGCAAGTGTAGTATTTCCTGCGGTTGCAGGGGAAGGTGCCGGGTGTGGTGGGGTTGGAGGGCAGTGTGGAGCAAACAAGGGAGTCACGGAGAGAGTGGTCTCTCCGGAAAGCAGACGGGGTGGGGATGGAAAAATGTCTTGGGTGGTGGGGTCGGATTGTAGATGGCGGAAGTGTCGGAGGACGATGCGTTGTATCCGGAGGTTGGTGGGGTGGTGTGTGAGAACGAGGGGGATCCTCTTTGGGCGGTTGTGGCGGGGGAGGGGTGTGAGGGATGTGTTGCTGGAAATACGGGAGACGCGGTCAAGGGCGTTCTCAATCACTGTGGGGGGAAAGTTGCGGTCCTTGAAGAACTTGGACATCTGGGATGTGCGGGAGTGGAATGTCTTATCGTGGGAGCAGATGCGGTGGAGGCGGAGGAATTGGAAATAGGGGATGGAATTTTTGCCGGAGGGTGGGTGGGAGGAGGTGCATTCTAGGTAGCTGTGGGAGTCGGTGGGCTTGAAATGGACATCAGTTACAAGCTGGTTGCCTGAGATGGAGACTGAGAGGTCCAGGAAGGTGAGGGATGTGCTGGAGATGGCCCAGGTGAACTGAAGGTTGGGGTGGAAGGTGTTGGTGAAGTGGATGAACTGTTCGAGCTCCTCTGGGGAGCAAGAGGCGGCTCTTCCGCACCTACACAGGCCCCAAACCCCACCTCTTCCTCCGGTACATTGATGACTGTATCGGCGCCGCCTCTTGCTCCCCAGAGGAGCTCGAACAGTTCATCCACTTCACCAACACCTTCCACCCCAACCTTCAGTTCACCTGGGCCATCTCCAGCACATCCCTCACCTTCCTGGACCTCTCAGTCTCCATCTAAGGCAACCAGCTTGTAACTGATGTCCATTTCAAGCCCACCGACTCCCACAGCTACCTAGAATGCACCTCCTCCCACCCAACCTCCTGCAAAAATTCCATCCCCTATTCCCAATTCCACCGCCTCCGCCGCATCTGCTCCCACGATAAGACATTCCACTCCCGCACATCCCAGATGTCCAAGTTCTTCAAGGACCGCAACTTTCCCCCCACAGTGATCGAGAACGCCCTTGACCGCGTCTCCCGCGTTTGCCACAATACATCCCTCACACCCCGCCCCCGCCACAACCGCCCAAAGAGGATCCCCCTCGTTCTCACACACCACCCCACCAACCTCCGGATACAACGCATCATCCTCCGACACTTCCGCCATCTACAATCCGACCCCACCACCCAAGACATTTTTCCATCCCCACCCCTGTCTGCTTTCCGGAGAGACCACTCTCTCCGTGACTCCCTTGTTCGCTCCACACTGCCCTCCAACCCCACCACACCCGGCACCTTCCCCTGCAACCGCAGGAAATGCTACACTTGCCCCCACACCTCCTCCCTCACCACTATCCCAGGCCCCAAGGTGACATTCCACATTAAGCAGAGGTTCACCTGCACATCTGCCAATGTGGTATACTGCATCCACTGTACCCGGTGTGGCTTCCTCTACATTGGGGAAACCAAGCGGAGGCTTGGGGACCGCTTTGCAGAACACCTCCGCTCAGTTCGCAACAAACAACTGCACCTCCCAGTTGCAAACCATTTCCACTCCCCCTCCCATTCTTTAGATGACATGTCCATCATGGGCCTCCTGCAGTGCCACAATGATGCCACCCGAAGTTTGCAGGAACAGCAACTCATATTCCGCCTGGGAACCCTGCAGCCTAATGGTATCAATGTGGACTTCACCAGTTTCAAAATCTCCCCTTCCCCCACCGCATCCCTAAACCAGCCCAGTTCATCCCCTCCCCCCACTGCACCACACAACCAGCCCAGCTCTTCCCCTCCACCCACTGCATCCCAAAACCAGTCCAACCTGTCTCTGCCTCCCTAACCTGTTCTTCCTCTCACCCATCCCTTCCTCCCACCCCAAGCCGCACCCCCATCTCCTACCTACTAACCTCATCCCACCTCCTTGACCTGTCCGTCTTCCCTGGACTGACCTATCCCCTCCCTACCTCCCCACCTATACTCTCTCCACCTATCTTCTTTTCTCTCCATCTTCGGTCCGCCTCCCCCTCTCTCCCTATTTATTCCAGAACCCTCACCCCATCCCCCTCTCTGATGAAGGGTCTAGGCCCGAAACATCAGCTTTTGTGCTCCTGAGATGCTGCTTGGCCTGCTGTGTTCATCCAGCCTCACATTTTATTATCTTGGATTCTCCAGCATCTGCAGTTCCCATTATCTCTGATCCCTGGAATGGTAGGTTTAATGTATGATGAACGGCTAAGGATCCTGGGATTGTACTCATTAGAGTTTAGAAGGTTGAGGGGAGATCTAATAGAAACTTACAAGATAATGTATGGCTTAGAAGGGTTGGATGCTGGGAAGTTGTTTCTGTTAGGCGGGGAGACTAGGACCCGTGGACACAGCCTTAAAATTAGAGGGGATAAATTTAAAATGGAAATGAGACAACATTTCTTCAGCTAGAGAGTGGTGGGCTTGTGGAATTCATTGCCACAGACTGAAGTGGAGACCGGGAGTTTAGATGCCTTCAAGGCGGAGATTGACAAATTCTTGATCTCACAAGGAATCAAGGGCTATGGGGAGAGTGCAGGGAAGTGGAGTTGAAATGCCCATCAGCCATGATTTAAATGGCGGAGTGGACTTGATGGGCCGAATGGCCTTACTTCCACTCCTATGTCTTATGGTCTTATTTATTACACCTATATTTGCTACTTTTGTTCAGCTTGAGTTTCTCCTATGTGGAGTCCCTTAAATGCACTATTTTCTAAAACTCTGTTCTTGGGATTTTGTTTCAGAAAAGCAGTGTTTATTGTCCATCCCTACCTGTCCTTGAATTAGTTGAGTTGCTAAGCCATTTCAGAGGCAATTACGGATTAACTAACATTACTTCGGGTCTGTAGGCCAGACCTTATAAGAATGGCAGATTGACTTCCTTAAAGCACACCAGTAAACCAGACTGGATTTTATGACAATCTGGCAGTTTCTCAATACTATCATATTACTACAGATTTATTAATTAATTTAAATTTCCCAGCTACCATGGCTGAAACATGTTCAAATTGAGTATATTTAAGATGGAGATAGATATGTTCTTGATTATCAAGGGGTTCAAGGGTTGCAGAGAGAAAGGGGGAGAGTGAGGTTAAGGAATTTATCAGCCATGATTGAATGGTGGAACAGACTCGATGGCACAAATGGCCTAATTTCTGCTCCTATGTCTTATGGTCTTATAATGACTAGTTGATAAGATGCTGGAAATAAAATGTTGACAAATAGTTACTACATCAGCTGGAAACTTTTGCATTAAGTAATATTTCACATACCCTGATAATAATCTTATTAAGCACTGCTACCTTGGAATACTGCGGCACATCCAACTGTCCTATAATGGGAACATAATTACAATAGCTGAATTATAGCCCTCTGAGCAACTGAAAGAGAATGATAGACATGCTTCTAAGTACAAAGCCAAGTCAAAATATTCCAGGTACAGAAGGAAGCACTTGTTTCAAACAGTGCAGTGGTTGACTTTCAGATACTTTGGTTGAACAGGAGTGATTGCTGATGGAATGAATAGTCAAACAGGGAAATATGGTGCAAGTAAGTCAAACTGTTTGCAAATTGCACACATAATGTTCAAAACATGACATGAAAAGTAGATGTAGAGATTGAAACAAGGTGGAACTCATCGTCTATGAGGTTCTTGATTGTTGTTGTTAACCTGGGCCAAGCAAGAAAGCCTTAGCTGACCAATACAACCAGGAGATTAAAATCTCCTCAGCTGATGACTGATTCTGAGCTAGCTGACCACAAGTAAATAAAGGGTGACTTGGCTACAGGAACCAGCCTCTCTGCAGTTATTTCAGTGGGGATAAGAGAAAACAGGACGTGCTTGCTCCGGTCATCTTGGAGTTGGAGTAAGCATTTATGGCATCATTGCTTTATTTGGGAAGCTTGACTCATTAGATCCTGCTTCTGAAGACTGGGCCCAGTATGTGGAAAGAATATGCAATATTTTTTCAGGGAAAATTATATTGGGGCAGATGAAAAGCAATGAGTAATCTTTCTGACTGCGTGTGGACCCACAGCATTTTCAGTTATGGTGGGCTTAACTTTCCTGGAAGCACCAGACTCTAAAACCTTCCAAGAGTTGATGGTTAAGGAATAATATGGCCTCAACCCTCCTCTAATTCTGAGATGTTATTGGTTTTATTTGGCAGTTTAGAGAACTGCGGGGAATTTTCATTGGGATTTTTGATTAACCTACAATGACTGGCAGAGGCATGTGATTTTTGATTAACCCTGAATGAGATGCAGAGAGACCATTTGGTATGTGGATTAATGACGTCACCATGCAGAAGCATCTTCTAGTTGAAGCTCAACTGGACTTCAAACAGGCACTGCAGCTGGTCTTGTCATTAGAAAATGGAGCAGGTGGAGCATGGGAACGACAGGACATACCAGTCAAGTGGACTCCCTTACCTCTTGAACTGAGTTTGGGAAACACCACTTGAGAGTGGGTGATTGCAGAGCCTCTTGGAGGGCATGTCCTGAGCAGAGGGATCCGAGGCCAGCCCACAATAAAACAAAGCTGAGTCTTGGCCAAGTGACTAAATAGTTCTTTAGGATCTGGGTGGGCAAGCCAACGTAGTTGCTGCCAATATGCGGACTCAAGACAGCAAAGGAGTCCTACAAGTCTGCTTGAGTAAGAAAATCTGTAGGCCAGTTCCCAGAAGAGTGCACACCCTGGAAAGTCCTTCTACATGTGGGTTTGGACAGTTAAATTGCTTAGTGGCATCCAAATTTGAGGCCAGGTGCCAACTCTCCACCACCCCCTTGATCATAACCCCACCCTCAACCACCAAACCATCATCTCCCAAACCATCCACAACCTCATCACCTCAGGTGACCTTACACCCACAGCCTCCAACCTCATCGTTCCCCAACCCCGCACCACCTGCTTCTATCTCCTCCCTAAAATCCACAAACCTGACTGCCCTGGTCGACCCATTGTCTCCACCTGCTCCTGCCTGAACTTATTTCCGCTTATCTAAACTCCATTTTCTCCCCCTTGGTCCAGGAATTCCCTACCTACGTCCATGACACCACCCACACCCTCCACCTCCTCCAGAACTTCCAATTCCCTGATCCCCAACACGTCATCTTTACCATGGACATCCAGTCCCTATACACCTGCATTCCCCATACAGACGACCTAAAGGCCCTCCACTTCTTCCTGTCCCGCAGATCTGACCAGTCCCCCTCCACTGACACCCTCATCTGCTTAGCCAAACTCATCCTCACCCTCAACAACTTCTCTTTCAATTCCTCCCACTTCCTACAGCCAAAAGGGGTGGTCATGGGTACCCACATGGGCCCAAGCTATGCCTGCTTCTTCATAGGTTACATGGAACAATCCTTCTTCCGTACCTACACTGGCCCTGAACCCCACCTCTTCCTCCGTTACATTGATGACTGTATCAGCGCTGCCTCATGCTCCCACAGGGAGCTTGAACAGTTCATCCACTTCACCAACACCTGCCACCCCAACCTTAAGTTCACCTGGACCATTTCTCTCTCCTTCCTGGACCTTTCTGTCTCCATCTCTGGCAACCACCTAGAAACCGATATCAATTTCAAGCCCATTGATGCCTGCAGCTACCTAGAATACACCTCCTCCCACCCACCTTCCTGCAAAAATGCCACCCCCATTCCCAATTCCTTCACCTCCGCCACATCTTCTCCCAGGATGAGGCATTCCACACCCGTACATCTCAGAGGTCCTTGTTTTTCAAAGACTGCAACTCCCCCCCTGCCCCCCCAGTGATCAAGAATGCCCTCAACCGTGTCTCCCGCGTTTCCTGCAACTCATCCCTCACACCCCCTCCCTGCAATAACAACCAAAACAGAATCTGCCTCGTCCTCACGTACCACCCCACCAACCTCTGGATCCAATGCAAAATCCTCCAACACTTCCGCCATCTGCAACCCAACCCCATCCTTATCAGCTTTCCAGAGGGGCCACTCTTTCTGAGACTCCCTTGTCCACTCCACACTCCCCTCCGGTCCCACCATACCTGGTACTTTTCTCTGCAACCGTAGAAAGTGCTACACCTGCCCTGACATCTCCCCCCTCACCCCGATCCCTGGCCCCAAAAAGATTTTCCACATCAAGCAGATGTTCACGTGCACATCTGCTAATCTGGTATACTGTATCCGCTGTTCCCGTTGTGGCCTCCTGTACATTGGGGTAACCAAACAGAGGCTTGGGACCACTTTGCAGAACACCTACGCTAGGTTCACACTAAACAACTGCACCTCCCAGTCACGAACCATTTCAACTCCCCCTCCCATTCCTCAGATGACATGTCCATCCTGGCCCTCCTGCAATGCCACAATGATGCTATCCAAAGGTTGCAGGAACAGCAACTCATATTCCACTTGGGAATCCTGCAGCCTAATGGTATCAATGTGGATTTGACAAGCTTCAAAATCTGCCCTCCCCATACCGCATCCCAAAACCAGCCCAGCTCGTCCCCGCCTCCCTAACCTGTCCTTCCTCCCACCTATCCCCTCCTCCCACCTCAAGCCCCACCCCCATCTCCTGCCTACTAACCCCATCACGCCCCCTTGACCTGTCCATCTTCCCTGGACTGACCTATCTCCTCCCTATCTCCCCACCTACACTCACCTTTCCTGGCTCCGTTCCCGCCTCTTTGACCTGTCTATCTCCTCTCCACCTATCTTCTCCTCTATCCTTCTTCAATCTGCCTTCCCATCTCTTCCTATTTATTTCAGAAACCCCTTCCCCTCCCCCATTTCTGAAGAAGGGTCTAGGCTCAAAACATCAGCCTTCCTGCTCCTCTGATGTTGCTTGGCCTGCTGTGTTCATCCAGCTCTAATCCTTGTTATTTCAATTCAAATTAATGTTTGGTTAAATGGTCACCCAGTTCCCAAGGAATTTGATACTTGGGTAGCTGTATCTGTGGTTGCAAAATCTGCCTTTAACAAGATTCACTCAGGGCTCCAATGTTTAGGTTTGTGCAAGACCTCAGCCAGACTGAGAACATACACTGAGGAGCCGTTGCAAATTCAGGGTACTACTTAGGTTCTGGTCTCCGATTTGAAGCAGTTGGTGCAGTAAAAGGCTCAGGGCCAAGTCTGTTGGGGTGGAATCAGTTGAGAAAGATTCACCTAATTTGGGTCAACATTTTTAGGTTGGAAAATGACTGCATCAATGAAGTCCTAGTGAAATACCCAGGAGTTTTTAAGATCTTGGGACTATCAAAGGGGCCAAAGCCACTTTGCGTGTTGACTACGATGCAATTCCGAAATTGTGCAAGGCCTGTTTGGTGTCATTTGCCTTGTAGGCAAAAGTTGAGGCTGAAATCAGGAGGCTAGAGCATGAATGTGTCATCAAATCAGTGTAGTTTGCAGAGTGGGCAGCAATTGGTCATACTGATTGTTAAGCCTGATGCCTCAGTTCACCTTTGTAGGGATTTTAGGCAAATGGTAAACTGCTTCTTGCAGCTGGATAAATACCCAATCCCTTGCATAGAGGACTTGTACGCAAAGTTGGAGGGAGAGGCCACGCTTTACAAAGCTGAGCATGACCCAAGCCTAACTGCAATTGTGGCTCGATGATGAGTCCCAGAAGTATGCTACAATTAATTCCCGTAAGGGTTCATATCAATATAAAATACTGCTATTTGGTGTACCATCGACCTGTGCTCTTTTCCAGCGGACCATGGAGGATATTTTACAAGGGCTGCTCTAGATTGCCATTTATCTGGATGATGCACTAATAACCGGGAAGATATAAAGAGCATTTGGAGAATTTGGACATAGTGTTTAAATGTTTATTCCAAGTCAGCGTACACCTTAGAAGGGAAAAATGTTATGTTCTAGGCATGCCAAGTGACCTACTTGGGTTACAGAGTCAAAAACACAGGGTTATATGTCAGCTCCCATGTCTGTATCGGAGATTAGGTCTTTTCTTCGGTTAGTGAATTATTATGGAAAATTCATACGTAACCTGGCCTCCATCTTGGCACCCTTAAACCTGCTATTGAAAAAGATTCAGCCTTGGAAATGGTCGCAAAGCAAGAAGCAGGCTTTCAAGAAGTGAAAAAGCAGTTATCAGAACAGGGTCCTCATGTTCTGAGGAAGGGTCGCTGGATCCGAAACGTTAGCTCTGTTTTTTCCTTCACAAATGCTGCCAGACCTGCTGAGCTTTTCCACCAACTTTGTTCTTGTTCTTGATTTACAGCATCTGCAGTTCTTTTGGTTTTCCTTTAAAGTTTTCCACTCTGACCTGAAACCTAGTTTTTGACATTTCCAAACTGGCAAAAAGACTCTGATTATCCATGCCTCTCAATTTTATATTCTTCTATCAGGTCGTCACGCAGCCTCCGACACTCTAATGAAAACAATCCAAGTTTGTCTAACCTTTCCTTACGGCTAATACACATATTTAGCTTATATAGGAAGACGGCGGACAGTAAGATGCCCCAGCCAAAGCTCCATGCTCCACCCATTCTTTTTCCTTTCATTTCTTTTTTCCTCCTTTTCTACATTTTGTTTTTCAACTTCCGACTTGGACTTACTCAGAGGGGAATGGAGGAGCTGGTGAACCCAGGAGTGGAGGCCCCTGGGAATCAAGGCCCGGAGTGGAGGTCAGTGCAGGGAATCGAATCCCTGAGCGGAAGCTGGTGCTGAGATTCGAGTCTCAGAGAAAACTTACCTTGGAGCAACTGAGTGCTGGTGTGGAGCGGGCTAGAGCCTTGAATCGGAGCAGGGACAGTTGTTAGACTGGATCTGGTGTGGATGATCAGACCACATGTGGAGGCCCCTGTGCTGAGCCACAGCAATCTAATGTTTATTTGTAATTTGCTTATCTGTCTGTAATGTTTATCCTTTAAACTATGTCATATTTCTAACTTATACAATGAATCACTGTGAAGTAATGCAACTACTTTTCTTTTTTATTTCTCTGTTCATATCTAAGCTTTGTACCTAGGTAATTTGTTCCTAAGCTGGTACCATAACAGGCAACATTGTAAAACATTTCACTGTACTCCTGTACTTGAGTAAAAATGACAATAAAGATATTCTATATTCTACATTTTACACTCCAATCCAGGCAACATCTTGGTAAACTTTTTCTGCACCCTCTCCAAAATCCCCACGTTCTTTCTATCCTGTGGCAACCAGAATTGCACGCAATACTTCAAATGTAGCCTAACTAAAATCCTATACAGCTGTAACATGACTTGCTAACTTTTATACTCAATGCCCCGACCAATGGAGATGATGTGGGGGTGCCAGTGGAGGCAGACAAAATCAGAAATCACACGACACCAGGTTACAGTACAACAGGTTTATGTGAAATCACATGTTTTCGGAGCACTGCTCCTTCATCAGGTGAAGTGGAGGAATGCACAAAGACACAGAATTTATATGCAGAAAAATAATGGTAAGATAATTCCAGGTAATTAAGCGTGCCAAAAGATAAGTATAAACAGTGTGAGTGCAGTGTTGACATGCTGAATAACAAGTCTTTACGGGTGATCAAAATGTCAAATGGTGTAAGTAAAACGTCAACAGCTAAATAGTAAGTGAAAGAATGACCTACGATTCAATGTAATAAAGGCAGAGAGATAATTTTAAAAATAATCAAAAGTACGTTGGTGCTATGGACAAACCAAATGGCTGCTAAAACATGATAATTATAAGAGTCGCATAACCAAAGTAACAAGTAATACAAAACTGTACAAACTATGGTAGAGAGAAAAAAGCAAGTTATTGAGGTGGTGGTGTACAAATGGAACAGTAAGGAAGATTTTACACAGAATAGTATGGTGGATTACGTGCAGTGCGACATGAACCCAAGATCATGGTTGAGGGCATGGTCATCGATACAGAACTTGGCTATCAGTTTCTGCTTGGCGTTTCTGCATTGCTGCGTATCTCGAATCCGCCTTGAAGGATGCTTACTCAAAGATCGGAGGCTGGATGTCCTTGACTGCTGAAGACTTCCCCAACCTTCCCCATTCCTGCCTAGCGATTGTTGTGCAATGTCAACATGGTCTCCCTGACATACGCTGCCTCAGGGCATCCTTTCCTGCAGCGTATGAGGTAGATGACGTTGGCTGAGTCACATGAGTACATACTATATACGTGGTGGGTGGTGTTTCCACGTGTGATGGTAGGATCTTGGTCGATGATCTGACATGTCTTGTAGAGGTTGCTGTGGCAGAGTTATGTGGGTGCTGTTCTCCTGTAAGCTGGGTAGATTGCAGCGAATGATGGTTTGTTTGAGGTTAGGCAACTGTTTGAAGGCAAGAAGTGGAGGCATAGGGATGGCCTTCGTGAGATCTCAAATGCTATAGTAAAGCCCAGGTAGACAACATCCACTATCCTAGCCTTATCGCTCACCTTCGTAACTTCGTCAAAACAAAGCAATAAAACTTGTGAGACAAGATCTCCCCTGCATTAAGGCATGCTGTCCATCCCTAATATATCTATTTTTCTCCAAATAGAAGTAAATCCTGTCCCTAGGAATATTCTCCAAAAATGTCCTTATAACTGCTAAAAGCCTCACCGGTCTAAAGTTTCCTGCATTATCCCTGTTAGCCTTCTTAAACAAAGGAACATAATTGGCTGTTCTCCAATCTTTGAGAATTCACCTACAGCTAAAGAAGATACAAAGACTCTGTCAAAGCCCTAGCAATCTCCTTCCTTGCCTCCTTCAATATCCTTGGATAGATCCCATCAGGCCTGTGGACTTATCTACCTTAATGTTTTTCAAGACACCCAACCACCTCCTTCTTAATATCGTTCAAGAACTTACATGCTGGGCTTGTCTCATTTACAGCAACAGGTACAAGGCTGATTGTGCCATTTGCAAGATTCAAACTGTGTATAAAAAGTCTCCAAAGGATCTGTAGTGAGGCTAGGAATTATGTTAATAATGATATAGCATTACAACATAATAGTGCAGTAATTACATTAATAATCCAAGAAAAATTAGAGATTATTTCTTGTGGTGTGTGAAATAGCTACTGCCTTAAGTGTTGTGTTACATATGATGACATCAGACATCATGTGAGCATGGTAACTCACAGTGTACAAAGGTATTTATTCCATCCCCTTTTCATATAAAAAATGCATGCATTGTTACTCGGTATATATAATCCATAAAGAAAATGATCATACATGAACAACGCACTGTTTATTCTTTTTAATGCGCTCCACTTCCTTTTCTTTTACTAGCATATCAAACACACAATGTTTAAAGTATTCTGGTCTTTTCATTTTTAGTAGGTGTTGACTTTTCATCCGGCATCCATTGATTCTTGGGGTTCTGCAGAAAATTGTGACACCTCGGGTGTTTCTTCTGTGCTAACTGCTGTCTATGGAATTCGCTGGGGAGTGGTTGAGCTCTGAGACTAATAGTCATTCAGTTCCTTGCTCAAGGAAATCTGACCTGCCTTATTACCTGTGTGTTGTGAAGGAGAAACTTCTCCAGCTGAGTGTAAATCTGTTGTGACAGAAGATCTGGTCAATACTTTTTACTATGTAAGATCATGGTGACAACTTCACAGATGGCAAGTTGTTAAGTGGACCTACTATTGTTGAATGTTTGTACTATGACTAGCTTACAACTATCAGTTCAGGCATCATTTTGGCAGCTTTATCAAAACAAAATTCAGTCTTCTGTGATTTCACTGAAACTTTATCATTTACTCTTATTCCATTTCATGTCTGTCAATGCAGACTGAGCAGCTTTGGCAGGCAGTTAATTTTCTTCAGAAACTGAAATTGACTCTCTCTGCTCACATGATTTAGCGTCTTGGTGAGATTGAAAAAGACAATATATATATTTGACTCCTTTATTCATGACATTTCACATGCAGTTAACAGACTGAAATGATTGCGTCAACTGTGTAATTTCTGTTCTGAAACCCTATTAGAAATTGGCACGGGTGTATTCAGCCAAAATCTGATGTTTGGCAGAAGTAAAACTGTCAAATATTCTTCCATGACATTCAGCCAAGTAATGAAACTTGTTGTGACTGCTCTTGTTCTATTCTAAAGTCAAACTTTATATCACGCAGATGCAGAAGCTGCATGGGAGCTTTGCCAATGGCAAGCAAGCCAATAACTTTGCTAAGCTCCTTCACTTTGGATTTGATATATAGCTCTCTATGGTGTTTGCAGTTTCTTCATTGGCTCTGTTTTCCCAAGAATATAAGTCAAGGTAATATTCCATGCATTTATATGTTGATGGTATAAAAACTGTATATATTTATTCCAGTGATTTTTTTACATCAATGAGTGAAATAAGAAAAAACGGTTTAAAACCACTGTTTTGCAAGATTGCTGCATGTTCTGAAAAGCAAGTATTCCACATGCATGGCAAATGTTATTTAAACAGTTGCTTAAACAAGCAGAAATTGAAATCTAAATTGCAGATGAACTGGAGCTGAGGAGATTTATTCAGATGGAGATAGTAGGAACTGCCGATGCTGGAGAATCTGAGATAACAAGGTGTAGAGCCAGACGAACACAGCAGGTCAAGCAGCATCAGAAGAACAGGAAAGCTGACGTTTTGGGTCTGGACCCTTCTTCAGAAACAGAGGAGGGGAGGGGGATTCTCAAATATATAGGCAGAGGCGAATGGAAGATGGATAGAGGAGTAGATTGGTGGAGAGGAGACAGACAGGTCAAGGAGGCAGGGATGAGGGTGGTAGATAGGAGATGGGGGTGGGTTGATGTGGGAGGAGTGCATAGTTGGGAGAAAGGATGGACAGGTTAGGAAGGCGGGGATGAGCTGGGCTGGTTTTGGGATGCGTTTGGGGGTGGGAAGATCTTGAAGCTTGTGAATTCCACCTTGATACCATTGGGCTGCAGGGTTCCCAAGTGAAATATGCATATGAAATACATACCTCATATTCCGTTTGGGAACTGTGTGTGTGCGTGTGTGTGTGTGTGTGTGTACACATTCGTGGTAAATCAGACAATTTTGTGTAGTTATTTTAAATCTTTAACTTCTGCGATAATTCCAGGAATAATTGGGCTTGACTTCCAGTGCACTACCCCAGATGAGTTGTGACAACTGAAATCAGTGAAGACTGACCTGCCTTTGTCTTCAATCGAGCTGTTTTCTTTGCTGATAAACCTGTTGCCTTTTTGACCCTATCAAACTTTACCCTAATGTTCTCTAAAGTCTCAAGACATTCAGAACATCATAGTGGTTCTACTTGTTAGTGGAAATTTTTGACATAAGCAGTTATTGTTCCATGACATTGCTCAGGTTGGCCCTGTCCAAGTAAACTACTTGAATGAACCTACAACGGTTTCATGGGAATCTTTCAATCAATTATTGAAGATTCAGAAACAGGCTGCTTTTTATCAATCACTGCAGGGAAACAGATGGCCAACTTGGCATTTTTAACGAAAGTGCAGTTCTTATCACACTTCATCATCTGGGCCCTTTCCTCAAGACCTTTTGTCAAGTCAACTGCCTGCAATTTCTGTGCCATTTCACCTTACCAGAACGTCAATAATTGCCCTGGAAACAAGGGACGGGTTTTCCAAAGCATCCAATGATAAATTATGTGCAGCTGGAGGGACCTGTCTCCTCTGAATCTGTGGAGAAAGCACATTTGATTTAATTTCATGGGCATTTATTGGAATCTTACCAAATAACTAGACATGATTTTGCACAGATACAATTGCAAAACTATATAGCATGATTTATGCAAATTTGTTTGTTGCAGTGCATCAATACTCATCTCCTCTTTCCCAAGTCCTACTCCATGATTTATCCTAGCACCTAAGTCCCACTTTCTCAACTTGGCCTCAAACATTTCTTGAAGAAATGAATTGCATGAATTCATTACAACTGCTTGCCATCTTCAGCTTTTTGACTCAGCACTATAAACTTAATCATGCAATTACTTCTAAAATTTAAACTTTTACGCTGTCATGTAATTGTCTCCATATTCAATGGTGCCTTGTTTTTTGCCTTCTCACAGGTGTCCCTCTAAGTCTATCCAAATCTGATTTTATCAAGTACTTCCAAAATGTACTTTTGCCTTAGATTATAGAAGTTCGTTGCCTACTCACAGGCCTCTACAAATATTTCACACCTGACCCACATGACAGCTAACTCTGCACAAGTCCAATGTCTCTAGTATTATACTATCTTGTAAATCAGTTACATATTAATTTTTATTAGTCATTTAGATTTGTTTTATCACTGATTATTTTCTTTATTTTCCCTCCTTCACAACGATACTGACTTTTAGATTTTTCTCATTCATATTGTCGTTAACTCGACTGAATTATTGCGAAGGGGAATATCTATAGATGGTACTTGTATGGGATGCAAATCATCTTTAACAACAGAACATAAAATTATTACAATACCAAAATAGCAAACAAAGCTTTAAATATGTAGAAGACAGTTACAAAGATCTTAACAAACGTCAAAGTTTTGAGGGTTCACAACACTTTCTGTTACAGAGACTCAACCTCAGAAATATTAGCTTGGTTTCTTCAACAGCCCGATTATCATTTCTGAAGCCTACACGGGAGTTGTGCAGATTTTGGAGTACTCATTCATTTAAATAAGGCATTTCTGAAACTATTTGTTAAAAGCACTTAAGTCAATGAATAGTACTTCATAATTTAATTTTAGTATAATATTTTGCATTAAGTAAAATAAGTAAATTAAGTAAAATACTTGTTTTTAATTTGGTTTCTTTTTGCAGTACAATGACCCAGTATTCATTCATCCTACACTTTAAAACTAATTAAAATATAGCATCTCATTGAATGGGAATAAAGAAATGTATGTATTATTTTATTCATTCATGGGATTTAGACATTGCTAGCTGAACCAACTTTTGATGTCCACCCCTAGTTGCTCTTGAGCAGGTGGTGATCTGCCTCTTGAACCACTGCAGTTCATGTGCTGTAGGTAGACTAACAATGCCATTAGCAAGGAATTTCCAGGGTTTTGATCTGGCAAAACTAAAGGAATGGCGATATATTTCCAAGTTAGGATAGTGAGCAGCTTGAAGGGAAACTTGCAGGTGGTGGTGTCCCCCTGTATCTGCTTCCATTGTCTTTTTACATGGAATTGGTCATCTGTTTAAAAAGTGTTGTCTCAGGAGTCTTTCAGAATTTTTGCAGTGCTACTGTAGATGGTACACATTGCTGCTACTGAGCATCAGCGTCAGTAGTGGAGCATGTGAATGTTCGTGAATGTGATGCGAATCAAATACATTAATTTGCCTTGGATTGTGTCAAGCTTCTTGAGTGTTTTTGGAGCTGCACTCGTCCAGGCAAGTGGGGAGTATTCCAAAAACACTTTTGACTTGTCTCGTCTAGATGGTGAACATACTGTAGGGTGTCAGGAGGTGAGTTTGTGACTGCAGGATTCCTAGCCTCCAACCTGCTGTTGTAGCCACAGTATTTATATGGCTCATCCAGTTCAGTTTCTGATCAACATTAACCCCCAGGATGTTGATAGTGTCAGATTCAAACGGTAATGATGTTGAATGTCAAACAGCAATGGTTAGATTCTTTCTCATTGGAGATAGTCATTGTCTGGCACTTGTGTAGTGTGAATTATATTTTTGCAGTCAGTCCAAATCTAGATATTTTCTAGGTCTTGCTGCATTTGGATATGGTATGCTTCAGTATGTGAGAACTCATGAATGATCCTGAACATTGTGCAATCATCAGTGAACATATCCATTTCTGACCTTCAAAAGGACAGAAGGTCATTGATGAAGCAGTTGAAGAGGTTCGGGACAGAGACACTACTCTGAGAAACTCCTGCAGCTGAAATGATCAACCCCAACAATCACAACCATCTTTCTATGTGCCAGTATAACTCCAACCAGCACAGTATTCCTAATAACTTAGGATTTTCTCAGGCTCCTTCATACCATACTTGATCATAGGCAGCCTTGAAATCAAAGGCAATCACTCTCACCTCTGCTCTTCAACTCAGCTCTTTTGTCCATGTTTGGACCATGAATATAATTAGGTCAGGACCTGACTCGCTCTGGCAGAACCCAAACTGAGATAACAGGTCAATGTTAAGCAAGTGCTCCTTGATAGTACTTTTGATGACACCTTCCATCACTTTACGTATGTTTGAAGTAGACTGACAGGACAGCAATTGGCCACTTGGATTTGCTCTGATTTTTGTGTGCAAGACTGAGCTGAGCCATTATACATGCGGCACTGGAGCTCATCAGAACTGTAAATGTGTACCCAAACTGGGCTGCAGTTCGGAATATACACAAGTTGAGTGGGAGTAGAAATGTGTTCCAGGCTCGGTTGGAGTGGAGGCATACAGCAAGTCTGTGCTCAAGTTGATTTCTGCATGGGGCATGGCTGAGGTAGGATTCTGTATTGAGACAACTGCAGAAGGCTCTCTGTATGATAAAATTTGGAACCTAGTCTGGGACAGTCATGGCCACAACTCGGGATGCTTCTTTCAGTTTAAGGGGATTCCATGCTAGCGAGTTTTGAGAAGATTTGTAGCTCAGGTTGAGGTTCTGGATGTGAGTTTGCTCGCTGAGCTGGAAGGTTAGTTTTTTTTTCAGACGTTTCGTCACCATTCTAGGTAACATCATCAGTGAGCCTCCGACGAAGCGCTGGTGTTATGTCCCGCTTTCTATATATCTGGTTAGGTTTCCTTGGGTTGGTGATGTCATTTTCTGCATTGGTGATGTCATTTCCTGTTCTTTTTCTCAGGGGATGGTAGATTGCCTCCAAATCAATGTATTTGTTGATGGAGTTCCGGTTGGAACGCCATGCTTCTAGGAATTCTCGTGCATGTCTCTGTTTGGCTTGTCCTAGGACAAGCCAAACAGAGACAGGTCCCTCCAGCTGCACATAATTTATCATTGGATGTTTTGGAAAACCCGTCCTAGGACAAGCCAAACAGAGACATGCACGAGAATTCCTAGAAGCATGGCATTCCAACCGAACTCCATCAACAAATACATTGATTTAGAGGCAATCTACCATCCCCTGAGAAAAAGAACAGGAAATGACATCACCAACGCAGGAAATGACATCACCAACCCAAGGAAACCTAACCAGATAAATAGAAAGCGGGACATAACACCAGCGCTTCGTCGGAGGCTCACTGATGATGTTACCTAGAATGGTGACGAAACGTCTGAAAAAAAAACTAACCTTCCAGCTCAGCGAGCAAACTCACATTCGGGATTCCATGCTGTTTTTAAAGTATTAGCATGACCAGTCCAAGTCTCCACAGAGTTCAAAATTTTGCAATGTCGTGCATAGTGAGAGAGCAATGGAATCTATATCATTGCAAGATATGGGAGGCTGGGTGTTTAGGAGAGGGGCTGAGCAAATGTTGAATAGCAGAGCCTTAGCCTCATGCAGAAGTCATTTTCTTCTTTGGAAGGCTTGGAAACAGTGGTTGCAGGAGATGTAAATGAAGACACACTGAAACTAAAAATTCAACGTTTGTGATATGTATTTTGTGCTATGTGTTATTTATTGATTTGTTAATTTAAAAAGAGTGAAATGTTTAAACCTGTGCATTGGAGGGTAAAGTGTGAAAGTTGCTTAATACTTCACTGCATCACTGCTCCTGTACACACCTGCCCTAGTGCATGCCTTGACTCCAGCCCTGTCCTGGTTTACATCTCCAGTACAGCTGAACCCTGGTGCCCATTTCCAACTTCAGCCCAGTCCCAGTACACAACTCCACTCCAACCCAAGACCTGTAAACATCTCTAGCTCTTCTCTAGGTTTCAGGCTCCTTTTTCCTCGAATTAAATTTGAATTCCTAGGCCTCCCAAAAGACACTGACATTTCACAGTTGGATAAGTTAGGTTTAATGTCCAAAATAACTCCTCCAATCACACTTTTCACACTGATTTTGATTGATCCTCTGACCACATTCTGTCTCTAGTGTATCAGCTCTCTCTCTCTCTTTCCCACACAGGCTGTTCTTCCAATCACAGTTCTGTATGCTTTGAATAAATGGGGAATGGAAATTTAAAGAAAAACCTGCACAAAGTTGGGTCATAATTTAAAATTTCCATAATTTCCAAGGCTCTGAAGTTTGCAATGTGTGCTAAATGGTGGAAATTTATCATTCTTTTAGAAGATTATGGTTAGATATGACCTGGAGTACTGTGTGGAGTTCTGGGTACCATAATTTAGGAAGGTTATATTGGCCTTAAAGGTTGTGCAATAGATTTACCAAAATCTAGGCTCCTAGACTTAAATAATTAGACAGATGACACAAACTAGATTTGTCTTCCTTGACATTTATGAGTTGAAGGAGTCATTTGATGAATGTAACCAAGAAATTAGATCAAACTGAGAGGATACATATAGATCAACTTTTTCTGCTGGTGGCAGAGTCAAGGACTCAGGGGCATTGTGTAGAAGTTAAAAAGCTTTTCAGAAGTAAAATTAGGAGAGATGTTGATACACAGAAGGTGACAGAAGTTTGTAATTCAGGTTTGTAAATAACAATTGATGCTAAGTCAGCCGTTAACCATAAATCCAAGATTGTATTTATCCAGAGGTATTTAGAGGTATAGGGCAAAAAAGTCACAGTTCAGTCACACTGAACGATGGAATAAGCTCAGGGGACAAAATGAACTACTCCTGTTTCTCATGTTCCTTTCTTTCTGCCTATTCTCTTTCCATTTCTTCTGCATCTTATCCTCCGACTCCTCCCCTCTCCCCCTTTATGCTGTTCACCCAACACCACAGCCCTGTTCTGACCATGCAATTATATGTTAAAAAGTGTGCCGGGGCAATAGTTATAGGGGACTCAACCGTCAGGGGAATAGGCTGACATTTCTGTGGCCATAAATGAGACTCCAGGATGGTATGTTGCCTCCCTGGTGCTAGGGTCAAGGATGTCTTGGAGCGGGTACAGGACATTCTGAAGTGGGGAGGGTCAACAGTCAGTGGCGTGGTACACATCGGTTAAAATGACGTAGGTAAAACAAGGGATGAAGTCCTAAAGGCAGAATACAGAGAGCTAGGAAGCAAGTTAAGAAATCATACCTCAAAGGTAGTGATCTCAGGATTACTACCGGTGCCACGCGCTTATCAGAGGAGAAATGACAGGATATATCGGACGTGGCTACAAAGATGATGTCAGGAGGAGGGTTTCAGATTCCAGGGGCATTGGGGCTGGTACGATATAATTGGGATGACAGAGACATGGCTGCAGGGTGACCAGAGGTGGGAACTGAACGTCCCGGGGATTCAGTATTTAGGAAGCGCAGGCAAAAAGGAAAAAGTGGCTAAGCAGCATTGCTGATTAAAGAGGAAATTAACACAATAGTCAGAAAGGATATTAGCTGTGACAATGATCTCCCTCAAAGTTGCCACCCAAGTGGATAAGGTTGTAAAGAAAGCATACGGTGTTTTGGCTTTCATTAACAGGGGGATCGAGTTTAAGAGCCGCGAGGTTATGCTGCAGCTCTACAAAACCCTGGTGAGACCACACTTGGAATATTTTGTCCAGTTCTAGTCACCCTATTATAGGAAAGATGTGGAGGAGGCTTTGGGGAGGGTGCAAAGGAGGTTTACCAGGATGCTGCCTGGACTGGAGGGCTTGTCTTACGAGGAGAGGTTGACTGAGCTCGGACTTTTCTCTCTGGAGAGAAGGAGGAAGCGAGGTGACCTGATCAAGGTGTACAAGGTAATGAGAGGCATGGATAGAGTCGATAGCCAGAGACTTTTCCCCAGGGCAGGATTGACTGCCATGAGGAGTCATAGTTTTAAGGTGTTAGGAGGAAGGTATTGAGGAGCCGTCAGAGGGAGGTTCTTCAGCCAGAGAGTTGTGAGCGCATGGAATACTTTCCCAGTGGAAGTGAGTCATTAATGACATTTAAGCGACTGCTGGACATGCACAAGGACAGCAGTGAATTGAGGGGAATGTAGTTTAGGTTATTTTATTTTTGGATTAGGATTATTCCACGACACAACATCGTGGGCCGAAGGGCCTGTACTGTGCTGTACTTTTCTATGTTCTATGTTCTAATGTGGAGTCTATATGGGTAGATTTGAGAAATACCAAGGGGCACAAAACGTTAATAGGTGTCACATATAGAACACCAAACTGCAATGGTGATGTCAAGAATGGCATTAAAAAGCAAATTAGAGATGTATGTGATAAGGGATTATCAGTAATCATGTGTGATTTTAATCTGCACATAGATTGGGCAAATCAAATTAGCCACAATACCGTAGAAGAAGAATACCTGGTGTGTATAACAGATGGTTTCCATGGCCAATATGTGGAGATACCAACTAAACAGCAGGCCATTTTAGAGTAGGTGCTGTGATGAGAAGGGAATCATCGCCAAACTAGCTGTGTGAGACCCCTTGGGGAAGAGCAACCAGAAATTGATAGAATTTTTCATCAAGGTGGAGAGTGAGGTTGTTGATTCAGAGACTAGGGTGCTGAACCTTAATAAAGGAAACTATGAGGATGTGAGGTGTGAGTTGGCTTTGATACGCTGGGGAGAGTTGCTTATAAGGATGACTGCGGATAGAAACTGGTAAACATTCAAGAGGCACATCGGGAAACTACGACAGCTGTTTAATCCTGACTGTCACAAAATCAAAATGGGCAAGAAGGCCAATCCATGGCTTACAAAGGAAATAAGAGACAGTATCCGATCCAAGGAAGAAGCATACAGATTGGCCAAGAAGAGTAATAAATCTGAGGATTGGGAGCGGTTTAGAATTCAGCAAAGGATCAAGGGATTGATTAAGAAGGGGAAAATAAAGTACGCAAGTGAGCTTGCAGGCTAAATAAAGACAGGTGCTAAGAGTTTCCATAGGAAGATGAAGAAAAAGATTGGTAAAAACAAATCCCCTACAGACAGAAACGGGGGAATATATAATAGGGGACAAAGAAATAGCTGAGGAACTGAATACATACTTTGGTTCTGCCTTCACAAAAAAACGAACACAAATCAAATACCAGAAGTTTTGAAGGATACAAGATTTAGTGAGAGGGAAGAGTTGAGGGAGACCAATATCAGTAGAGAAATGGTGCTAGGAAAATTGTTGGGACTGAAAACCAATAAATCCCCATGGCCTGATAATCTACATCCCTGAATAATTAAGGAAGTAGCTTTAGAGATAGTGGATGCATTGGTAATCATCTTCCAAGATCCTATAGACTCTGTAACAGTCTCTGCAGGTTACAGGGTGGCTAATGTTGCTCCAATATTCAACAAGGGAAGAAGAGAGAAAACAGAGAATTATAGGCCAGTGAGCCTAACATCAGTAGTGGGGAAAATTCTCTAAGCTGATGTTGGATTATTTTATTACCTGTTTTATAAAACAGAAATTACATTAGCTTTCTAATGGTCATTGGAAATCATCCCAGAGCAGTAAGTATTAAAAATATAGGTTGAAGCTCTCAATGATAAGAAGCTGCTCTATTTTCAAGTTACAAATTCAAAATAAAACAATTTGTTCATCTAATTTAATATCAATGATGTAATTAGTAACGAGCCTAACCTCTCTTATGGCTTTAATATGGTGATATTTGTGGACAGCCGTAGACTTACTTGGTCATTGGTTATACTCAATGAGGCAGAAATTCAGTCTAACAAAGTGTGAAGCTGGATGAACATAGCAGGCCAAGCAGTATCTCAGGAGCACAAAAGCTGACGTTTCGGGCCTGAAACATCAGCTTTTGTGCTCCTGAGATGCTGCTTGGCCTGCTGTGTTCATCCAGCTTCACACATTGTTATTTTGGATTCTCCAGCATCTGCAGTTCCCATTATCTCTGATACCTGTCTGTACAAGACGGCGAAGCGGTCGATGTCTCGCGCCAATTGTGAACGAATCCTCCAGGTAGTGATGACAAACCGACTCCTGAGCCCACCCCTGCCGCGTGCAGCTTTTTCCTGTTAACGGCCGCACCAGGCCCGCGGCCGACCGGCTCGCACGCGATTACACACTGCTAGTCCGGAACCAGTGCTAGAGAAGGGAAGCCGGCATCGAGGGGAAAGAAGGTTAAATACCGAGAAAAGTTGGGCTCAAACCCTGCGGAAGATCAGGGTCAGCACTTAGGGAGGGAAAGGTTAGCCGGTTGGAAGAAGGATTACACTGTGGAGGGCGGGTGGGTCAGACGCTTCTGGATCACGCTGAAGTGTAGAACAGTTCACACATCAGACGCCAGAAGTTTGCAGCGGAGTCAAACTCTAGAGGCGGAAAGCACAGAGGGAAGTAGCAACGTTTAATATTCAAGGTTGAAGAATACAGTCAGGTATTGAGGGCAGCGTAGACTTGAGTTGAGAGAAGAGTGCAGCTTTGAATGGAAGCAAAATCCACTGTTTAAGGGAGAAACAACGCGAATGCTGGGGGTTGGAGCTAAGTTACAATATTAAAGGCTTTTAGCATAAAGAAAGTCAAACCTGCCAACTACGAAGATTATCCGCTAACAACTACGGGAGCAGACTACATGACTGAAGTAAAAGTGGAACCTCATAATGAGGAGAAGACTGAACATGACATTCTGGAGAGATCAAATGCCAACATTGTGTCCAAAGTTAAAACAAAGTCTAGAATCAAGAAAGGAACAGAAGCTGCCATGAAAATGTGGAGGCAAAACAAGATAGCAAGCTTAAAACAGAAGTCATTTTTAACGATGGAAATAGAAGATTACATGGTACATGAACCATTTTTGTCAGTTTACCACAATTTAACTATTTTAGAGAGAACAGGGTGATTGGGATCTCTGGTCAGAGCAGACAATTTGGACCGAAGAGTTCATTTCCATGCTGTATGACTCGGTGGTGGGGTAGCATTGTTGGTAAGGTATGAATAAATTTGTTAACAAAAGTGACCTTGTATTGGAGGATGTAGAATCCATGTGGGTGAAGTAAGGAAGAAGACACTGGTACCAGTAATCTATAGGTCCCCTAACAGTAGCTATACAGTGGGACAGAGTCAAAGAGCCATGCAGTCTGTGAACTAATAAAAGACAACCAAAAAAAAGTGAGAAAATAAACTTTGAGGGTAATCATGCAAGAAATATCAAGACAGACAGCCAGAGTATCTTTAGGTATGTAAAAAGGATGAGAGAAACCAAAGTGAAAATAGGCCAGTTAGAGAATGAAGCTGGGTAAATAATAATTGGGAAGTAGGCGATGACAGAGTAGTTGAATAAATGCTTTGCATCAGTCTTCACAGTTGAAGACATGAAGACTAGATATTCAAGGAGCAGAAAGAGAAAATAAATACAACAGCTATCACTAGAGGAAAAGTGCTAGGGAAACCTAATAGGGCTGAAGATCGATAGGTCCCCTAGATCTGATGGGATGCAACCAAGGTTGTGTAATGAAGTAGCTCCAGAGATAGTGATCTGGCAGGAACCTTTAGATTCTGGAAAAATCTCAGAATTAGAAAACTGCCAATGTAACATCATTATTTTAAAAGGAAAGAAGACAAAAAGATGGCATACCAGTTGGCTTAATGAATGTTACTGGGAAAATCTGACAGCAGAACATTTAGAAATACATAATATGATTAGTAGGGTCAGCTTGGCTTCATAAAGGGGAAAACATGCCAGTCAATTTTCCTAGAATTCTTTGAGGGGATAACAAGCAGGGTAGATGGGGGAGAGCAGTGGATGTAATACATCTGGATTTTTAAAAGACATTTGATATGGTACATTAAGCTTCTTACATTGGTGTTGGAGGTGATGTATTAGCGTGAATTGGATAACTAATAGATGGCAGAGAGTTGGGATAAAGGGGACATTTTCAGGATGGCAACCTGTAGCTGGTGATATGGCAAAAGGATCAGAATTATATGGTGACAGTTATCTACAATATATATTAATGACTTAGATGAGGAAAGTAAATGTACTATTGCTAAGTTTGTGGATAACAAAAATAGGTGGGAAGGCAATTGGTGAAGATGACTCAAATATTCTTGTAGGGGATATAGAAAGGTTAGCAATATTTTAAAATTTATTCATTCATGGAATGTAGGTGTTGCTGGCTGGCCAACATTTATTACCCATCCCTAATTGCCCTTCAGAAGGTGGTTTTGCCACCTTGAACTGTGGCAGTCCACCTGCTGTGGGTTGACACATAATGCTGTTAGGGAGGGACTTCCAGGATTTTGACCCAGTCACAGTGAAGGAAAAGCAACATATTTCCAAGTCAGTATGGTGTTTGGCTTGGAGGACAACTTGGAGGTGGTGGTGTTTCCATGTATCTGTTGCCCTTGTCCTTCTGGATTGAAGTGATCATGAGTTTGGAAGGTGCTGTCTGAGGATCTTTCATGAATTTCTGCAGTGTGTCTTTTGGGTAGTATACATTGCTGCTACTGAACATCGGAGGTAGAGGAGAGGATGTTTGTGAATGATGTGCTAATCAAGAGGGTTGCTTTCTATTGGCTGGTGTCAAGCTTTTTGAATGTTGTTGGAGCAGCACCCATCAGGCAAGTGGGGAGTAGTCCATCACACTCCTGACTTGTAGATGATGAACAGGCTTTGGGGAGTCAGGAAGTGAGTTACTCACTGCAGTATTCCTAGCCTCTGACCTGCTCTTGTAGCCACTGTGTTTATGTGGCAAGTCCAGTTGAGTTTCTTTCAGTGGTCACCCCAAGGGCATTGGCAGTCGGGGATTCAATAATGGTAACACCATTGAATGTCAACGGGCAATGGTTAGATTGTCTCTTATTGCAGATGGCCGTTAGTCAGCCCAAGCCTGGATATTGCCCAGATTTTGTTGCATTTGAATGTGGATTGCTGCAGTATCTAAGGAGTTACAAATTGTGCCGAATATTGTGCAATACTCAATGAACATCCCCACTTCTGACCTTCTATTGCGGGGCAGATCATTGATGAGCAGCTTAAAATGGTTGGGCCTAAGACACTACCCTCTGGAAATCCTGCAGAGATATTGTGAAGCAGAGGTGACTGACCTCTAATAACCACTAGTATCTTCCTATGTGTTAGGTGTGACTCCAACCAGCAGAGAGTTTGCCCCAGTACCCATTGATTCTAGTTTTACTAGGGCTCTTTGAAGCCACACTCCATCAAATGCAGCTTTTATGTCAAGGTTGTCACTCTTAGCTCACCTCTGGCATTTAGCTCATTGATCCACATTCGAACCAAGGCTGTAAGATGAAGGGTCTAGGCCCGAAACATCAGCATTTGTGCTCCTAAGATGCTGCTTGGCCTGCTGTGTTCATCCAGCTCCACACTTTGTTATCTCAGAAACGGAGTGTCCCTGGCAGAATACAAAGTGGGTGTCAATAAGCAGGTTATTGCTGAACAAGTGCTAATGGGCTGTTGGTGCTCCCTTCCATCACTTTACTAATAGTCAAGAGTAGACTCATGGGTGGTAATTGGTCAGGTTGGATTTATCCTGCTTGTTATGCACAGGACATACGTGGACAATTTTCTACATTGTCGGGTAGATGCCAGTATTCTATTTGTCCTGGAAGAACTTGGCTAAGGGAGTGGCAAGTTCTGGAGCACGAGTCTTCAGCTCTATTGCTAGAATGTCTTCAGGGCCCATTGCCTTTGCATTGCCCAGGTGTCTCTTCTTGATAACACATGAAGTTAATCGAATTGGCTGAAAGCTGGTATCTGTAATGCTGGAGATCAATGAAGGAGTCCGACATGGATTGTCCACTTTGCACTTCTGGCTGAAGATTGCTGTGCTTGCTTCAGCCTCATGTTTTGCACTGATATGCTAGGCTCTTCCATCATTGGGAATGAGGGTATTTGTGGAGTTTCCTCCTCCAATGTGTTGTTTAATTGTCCACCATGATTCATGACCGGATGTAGTAGGAGTGTGGAGCTTAGATTTGATCTGCTGTTTGTAGGCTGCTTAGCTGTGCTGGTCACTTGCTGCTTATGCTGTTTGCCATGCAAGTAGCCCTGTTTGGTATCTTCACCAGGGAAACACCTCATTTTCAGGTATGCCTGGTGCTGCTCCTGGCATGTCCTCCTGCGCTGTCCATTGAACCAGGGTTGATCGCCTGGCTTGATAATAATGATTGAGTTGGATATATGCCAGGCCATAAAGTTGCAAATTGTGCTGGAGTACAATTCTAATGCTGATAATGGCTCACAGTGTCTCATGGATGCCTGGTCTTGAGTTGCTGGATCTGTTTGAAGTCACTGGGCAATTTTCCATATTTTTGGGTTGATGACAGTAGTATTAGCTGGAACAGTTTATTTAGAGATGTGACAAGTTTGGGGCCCGTTGCCTTTGCAGTTTCCGGTGCCTGAGCTGTTTCCCTGTCATGTGGATTGAATCAAGTTGGCTGAGGACTGGTATCTGTGATGCTGATGATGAATCATCCACATGACACTTATGGCTGAAGATTTTTACAAGTGTTTCAGCTGTAACTTTTGTACTGATCAATGAGGATGGGGATATTTGTGGAGCCTTCTCTCTCTGAGAGTCAATATTTCTAACACAATTCATCGTTGGATGTGGCAAGACTGCAGAGTATCTGATCTTCTGCCATGGAAGCCTTTAGCTTCTGTCAACCACTTGCTGCATATAGTGTTCAGCATAAACCAGAAGAAATAACAAGCATGAAGGTGAATGGCAGAAAGCCAAATTTCAGTTTATTAAAACTGCCAAGCCTTGGCCTGATTTGACCATTCGAGAGACAGTCAGGATACAAACCTTCAGTGTCCTCAACAAGAGAGAGCCCAAGTGGCAAACTGGACCTGCACAAAGCAGTTGTCACCTCAGTTATACTGTCAAAGTGGCATGCGCACAATGGCATGGAGAAACTGTTCCTTCACTGCAAGCAGCCCCCAATCCGGAAGATGTGAACTCACTGTCTGTGTAGATCACAGCACATTAGCAATGGAAATAGAACAATAACAGTTACTCCAATAATAAGTGACATGGAAACAGCTGTCCTTAAAAAAGACAGTTCACCCAATGAACAATGAATGATAACGTATACACACATATCACATCTGCACATCTAACAAATTGTTAATGTAGTTAGCAGTAGTCGTATGCATAATAGATAACTCGGGGAGATCACAGGTAGATCACAGTATAAATGATAATGCATGCAAATGTTTGAAATGTTTTGCATGGAAAGGAGAATGTTTGGCTTAGAGATGCAATGCTTCACTTGTGTGCCTTTAGGCTTGCTATGGTCGTGTGAATTTCATTGTGAGGCACCCACTGCCCGTATCCATCTTATAACCAATTTAGTAAAGAGACAGTACAAAGTACGTTGTGGTCCTGTGAACTCATATTTGTTGATAAGGGTTTTGTCTGAACTGGGCTGGGACAAAAGTGCAAGCAAAATATAACTACACCTTTAGAAATAAGATTTGAAACTGAGAACATTGTCAGAGTAAATTGCGACAAATGTTGGTGACCTAACAATAAAAGATTCAGACAAAAAGATTAATGGACTAACTAAATGAAGGAATAAGGTTGGGCAATGACAATTTGAATTTTACATTCAATAGAGGGAGGAGTGGGTAAGGGTCTGAGACTTTGGATGATTCTGGATAAATAATAATTTATTAGGAAATGGTAGAGGAATGAAAATTTATTTAACTCCTTAACTAAGAATTAAAATAATTCTCAACTCACTGCTGAATCCCTGACTACCCAGACTACATCTGTACATTCACCCCCAACGTGAGCCTCATTTGTCAGCACTCCCTCACCTTCACACTCCCACAGACATATGACATCATCCCTTTCTTTTCTCCTGCCCCTCTGCCACCAGCAATCCCTCATTCCTGAGACTGACTTAGCCCATGGATCTCTTCAGGCCCAACAGCATCTGCCAGCACCACCATGCATCAGATTGGATTTGACCACCCTCTCCACTTGCCAGATTACCAACTTATTATCTGCCACAACCGACCTGCCACTCTATGTCCTTATACATTTCATTCATTTTACCCACCTACCCAACCTATTCTCTAGAAATGATTAAATAACTTAAGAATATTAAAATAAATGAATAAAACAGATTACAGTTAGAATTATTAAATGACAATTATATAAAATCTTTAAATTGAATATAAAAGTTATTACACTTACAATTAATAAAAATAGCACAAAATCTTTGAAAGGAATTTCATTGCACTTAACTCCCTATGTTAGTCTCCAAACTTCATGTTGTTGCCCTTAAGGGGCACTTCTAGGTCCTTTGACATCCTGGGGGCTGTGACTTTGCGTTCTTTATGCTTTGCCAAGGCCTAGGCAAAATGCAGTAATGGAGGTAGCAGGGAGAAGCCAGGTTTGAAAGTCTGAAAAAGGGTTACTGGACTCAAAAAGTTAATTCTGCTTTCACTCCACATTTGCTGAGTTCTCCAGCAATTTCCTGTTTCTCCAGATTCTCAACATCTGCAGCTCTTTGTTTTATTTTACAACACTGGATCTGGTCATTGTTACAAAGCAAAGCAGGTAGGAGTCAGAAAGCATCTCAATTATACTGATAACAACACACTAATACTCAAGACTAGGAACAAGAATGATATAAGTAGGACAAAGACTAAGATAATGATTAGAGTACAGCATGAAGAAGTGAGGGTGGAACTAAAAAAAATAAGCAGAGTAAAATCAGGAAAAACCAAGGATCTGGATTATGCTCTGAGGGCGAGCAGTCCACACCAAGTCTAAGGTAGAAGGATGAGCTCAAAGTGGCAGTAGGACATGACTCTTACTTGTGCATTAATTGTTAGTTTTAGGGTTTTAATTGAACCACAAGTGGGCAGTCTATCTAGAACCTACTCTGCTACTCATAAAATCATAAAATTTGTGTGGGCAGTCCTTTAGCAAACACATCGCTAATCGCATAGCACCATAATTTATGACCCGCCTGCTTGTTTTTCGCAGCCACCGATGATCTGTAAAATTCAGTCCACTGAGATTGAAATCTTTACAGAGGTAAACAACAGGGTTCAAGAGAAATACATTTTTCTAAAACCAGAACATAGAAAGCCAACTATGGGAAACCAGAGATGAATAAAGACCAAAGGGAAATTAATTCTAAATAAAAGATTTACGCAACATACTTAGATTCTAATGGAGAAGGGAACAAAATGGAATGCAAAGAGCTTAGGAAAGAAGTTTTCAAAAACACATTAAAATCAATGAAAATTTATAACATAGGTTATCAAGGAGTAAGAAAGAACCTTATATGTGCATATAAACAACAAAGGGAAAATTGAAGTTACGTTAGGGCTCTTAGATGCAAAAGATAAACTAATAGGTAATAATAGAATATCTACATTGTTTCAGTTTTTAACTGGAGAAGATGACAAAATTGTTAATTCACTAAAGCTAAGAAATATTAATACACTTGTGATGCAAAGGAAGAAATGATTGACAAGTAGATGAATTACTGAGTTGGAATAATATTTAGGCTGATACTCTTAGGTAGCTAGGGAGGTGATAGAAGTGAAGGCTTGTTCTGAGGTGGACCTTTCTGTTATCAACCTCCACTAGCGTTCTAATGAAGTTCAATGTACATTCAAGGAATAGCACATTCCCTTTCAGGTAAGTACTTTACTTACAGCTGAAGTCAACATCAAGTTCATTAGTTTCACATTGTACCCTGAGCTCAGTTTTGTTTCCTGTTATTTTGTAGGTTCAGCATTTACTTTGATATTTCTTTATTTTCGATTTTGCGTTTTTTAAAATTTTTATTTAGGTGACTAATTTTTTTTCTAGATATGTTTTGTTTCGGTGCTTCTGCCTCACCATCAGTTGATCCATCAACTTGTTTTCTCTTCTAATTTTTTCTCTTTTCATGTTATCGTAGACCTTTCTTTTTATTATTTCCTATTCCCCCTCCCTCCACTTTGCTTGCTTAAAGCCCAGTACAATTCTATTTCCGAATTCTGATGGAAGATCATTGGCTTGAGGTATTAGTTCTATTTTTCTGTCGACAGATGCCATTTCACGTGTTACGTATTTCCAGCATTTTTATTTTGACTTGAACTTTCCCACATTTGAAGTATTTTGATTTTGCATCTGACTTTTTTTACAACAAGTATGTGAGCATAATGCCATTGAAACTATTTCTTTATTTACAGAATGATGAACTAATGTACATATTAACCAACTCTGAAAGTGAAATTCTGGTACCTGAAAATGAAGACTTACTGGTAATACGATTCTGTATACAATCTGTTTGAACAAATTAGATGGTATAGTAATTACTACATTAATTGCATACTGTTGAATAGAGGTGCGGCACACATTTGCTCCAACTCCTTGGATTAAATACTTTAAGTTATGTTAAAATATAGCTTAGGAGAAGAATATATGTCCTGCCCATATTCTTAATCAAACAACTCCAAATTAAGTTGTTATGGATTACTTGGAGAATGCAACAGTTGGATGAATAGGTAGCAGTCAAAAAGAAGCAGCTGGATACAATATAAAGCTTTATTTAATTAAATCATCCACAACATGGACTAGAATCTACGCCTTCAAACCTTTCTGTCTGCATTTCACATATTATGTTATTATTCTTCAGCTTTTATAGTCATAGAGTCATACAACATGGAAACAGACCCTTCAGTCCAACCAGTCCATGCTGAACATAATCCCAAATTAAGCTAATCCCACCTGCCTATTCCTGGCCCATATCCCTCCAAACTGTTCCTATTCATTTACTTACCCAAATGTCTTTTAAACATAGTAATTGTACCCACGTCCACCACTTCATCAGGAAGTTAATTCCACACACAAAGCATCTTCTGTGTAAAAGATTTCCTCCTCATGTCTTTTTTAAATGCTGCAGATAATACCAAGTCGGGTGGGGGTGGGGCAGTGAACTGTGACAAAGATGCAGAGATCCTTCAGCATGATCTTGACAGTTTGGATGAGTGGGCAAATCCATGGCAAATGCAGTATAATTTGGATAAATGTGAGGTTATTCACTTCAGAAGCAAAAATAAGAAGGCAGCTTACTACCTGAATGGCTGTAAATTGGGAGTGGGGATTGTGCAGCAGGACTTGGGCATCCTTGTACACCAGTCACTGAAAGTTAGCGTGCAGGTGCAGTACTCAGTAAAGAAGGCAAATAGTATGTTGGCTTTCATTGCGAGAGGTCTTGAGTACAGGAACGGAAATGCGTTGTACAGGGCCTTGTTGACACTGCACCTGGAATATTTTGTGCAGTTTTGATCTCCTTTTCTGAGGAAGAATGCTCTTGTTCTTGAGGGAGTGCAACAGAGGTTTACCAGGCTGATTTCAGGGATAGCAAGTCTGATGTATGAGGAGAGATTGGCTAGGTTGGGATTGTTTTCGCTGGTATTCAGACAAATGAGGGGGGACAAAAAGTGACTTTCAAATTCTAACAGGACTGGACAAAGTAGATGCAGGGCGGATGTTCCCAATGGTGGATGTGTCCAGATCCAGGGATAACAGTATGAGGATTTGGGATAAACAATTTACGTTGGACATGAGGAGACATTTCTTCACCGAAAGAGTAATGAGCCTATGAAATTCATTACCGCAGGAAGTAGTTGATGCCAAAACATTGAATGTATTCCAGAGGCGACTAGATGTAACACATGGGGCGAATGGGATCAAAGGATAAGGCTATTCAGTTTCGATGATCAGCTATGATCATGAAAAATGGCGGAGCAGGCTCAAAGGGCCAAAAGGCCTCCTCCTGCTCTTATTGTCTATGTTTCAATGTAAATCTTTCTTCTGTCACCTTCAAAATGTGCCCCCTGGTCTTGAAATCCCCCATCCTAGTGAAAAGACGACATCGATTAACACTATCTATGTCCCTTATTAGCTTATAAACTTCTATCAGGTTGCTTCTCAACCTCCTACACTCCAGTGAAAAATGTCCCAGCCTATCCAGCCTTTCTTTATAACTCAAACCTTCCATACCTTGCAACATCCTGGTAAATCTCTTTTGAATCTCTCCAGCTTAATAATATCCTTCCTATAACTGGTCAACCACAGCTGAACATAGCATTCTAGAACAGGCTTCACCGATGTCCTATACAACCTAAACATGGCTTCCCAACTCCTATACTCAAAGGACTGAGCAATGAAAACAAGTGTGCCAAACATCTTTTTAACCAGAGATAATGGGAACTGCAGATGCTGGAGATTCCAAGATAATAAAATGTGAGGCTGGATGAACACAGCAGGCCAAGCAGCATCTCAGGAGCACAAAAGCTGACGTTTCGGGCCTAGACCCTTCATTTTATTATCTTTTTAACCACCCTGTTGATATATGATGCAAGCCTCAAAGAATTATATACCTCTTAGGTCTCTCTGTTCTACAACACTATCCAAGGCCCTACCATTAATTTAATTTCCTCAATCTCACTGCCAAGTGCCCAGTGGCCTCTTTTGTGCATGGCCAGCAGTCAGTCAGTAGTGCTGCAGATGAGAATTCCCCAGAGCTTTTGGATAAGAGGGAGTAGATTTAAAACAGAGATGAGCAGAAATTGCTTTTCTCAAAGGATCGTGAATTTATGGAATTCACTATCCCAGTGTGCAGTGAATTGTGGGAAATTGAGTAAATATGAAGAGGAGTAGACAAAATTTTAATTACTAATGAGTTGAAGGGTGGTAGTGAGTAGGCAGAAAAGTGGAGTTGAGACTGAAATGAGATCAGCCATGTTTGTATTGAATGGCAGAACAGGCTTGAGTAGGCCTAGTCCTGCCTAATCCTTCTATTTCTTATGTTCCTATGTGTTGCAGTAACTGCTTGTATATCTGTGGGTACATTGTCCATTTTCTGAACCATAACATTTGTTTGTTTCAGGCTAAAGTTGACTTTGTCTTAGTGACAAACAAATCATATACTGGCATTGATAGACATGAAATGGAGAGGATATGTTACCTGAAAAAGTTGAAAGAGATAGGCTTCAATATAATGGTGAGTGGAATAAAGTCAAAGTTGAATCGAAACTAAAATGAAAGGGTTGAACACCAATAAAATGAAAATAAGGTATAACTTTTTTAACATCCACAACAGTTTACTAAGTGGTAATTCACTTGATGTGCTCTGAATGGAACTGGTAACTCAGACAGTAACCAGCTTGAACAGGAAAACCCACTGATCTTCAATAGTATCACCATTCCCATATCATCCTGCTTCAATATTTTGGTTGTCATCACTGACCAGAAGTTTAACTGGCTCAGAAAAATAAACTTCACGGCCACGAGAGTATTTCAAGGGCTATTCTGCAATGAGTGGCAGACCATTTGACACCCAGAACGTATTTGCATACTCAAACCTTATTTGAATGAGTGTAACCAGTAGCAATAACAGTCAAAAGCAGTCAATACCATCCAGGTTAATGCAATCCATTTCACTTATGCTGCCACTGGGCTAAAAGTTAATCTTCTCCACCTTAGATTTACTGTAGTTATAGCATGTGTAATCTACAGAATGCAATGAGACAACATTTAAAAATTGCTTTGACATCATCCTTGAAAACTGCAACATTTAGCAAGAGGTGAAGACTAAGAATAGGAAACATCGTTTCTTCTAAGTGCTCTTCCAAGTCACAAAACAGTGAGACCAGGATGTATGTTCCTATTCTTTCAGCAGCATGAGGGAAAAAACATTGTCGACCTAAGGTCCCCGTTACCTTGAGAAGAACTTTAAAGAGGGTCCATCACAACCTTTCAGGGCAGCTATGCACAGACAGCAAATTGTCTCGCAAACGTTTCCCAAAAATCAAAGAATAAAGTGAAAAAAGCATGATGTGGGGCAGGTTTTTTCTATTCTATTTTGTCAAATTTCTTATTAGGGAAAAGTCACATACTTCAAAAGTCATGGTAGGTTTAGGTAGAGCCAACATGGTTTAGGAAAGGGAAATCATGTTTGACAAATTTATTAGAATTTCTGAGAATGTAACTACATGATGTATAAGTGGAATCCAGTGGGTGTAGTATACTTGGATTTCCAGAAGGCATTCAAAAAAGTACCGTATTAAAAGTTGCTGCTAATGTTAAGGGGTTACCTGGCTGGGGGAGGCCTGGAACTTCTTTCCTAACAGCATTGTGAAGGCATCTGGACTGTAGCAATTCAAGAAAGTAGGTGATCACCACCTTCTCAAGGGAAACTAGGATAATAATAAATGCTTGCCCAGCCAGTGATGCTCACATCCCATGCATGAATAAAAGTAACTCAGAATAGGGAGTAAGTCCCTGGCTTTTAGATTCACTAATCAGTGGAACTAACATAATCAATGCTCATCTTGTTTTGCCTTGTTAGAATTTTGCAAGTTTCATTGATGTCACCAAAAAACAAAGAACTGTGGATGCTGGAAATCAGAAACGAAATCAGGAATTTCTGGAAGAACTCAGCAAGTCTAGCAGTATCTGTGGAGAGAAAGTAGAGTTAATGTCTCAGGTTCAGTCACCCTTCTTAAGAAAAATGAGCTCAATGAGATCACCTCTCATTCTTTGAAACTGCAGGTAATACCTATGCAGACCCAATGTCCTCAATCTACCCTTTTAAAATAATCGCAGCAACCCAGGGGTTAACCTGGTGAACCTCCTTTGCACTGCCTCTATAGCAAGTATATCTCATAGAGTCATACAGCACAGAAACAGTCCCTTCGGTCCAATCCCTCCACATGGACCAGTTATCCTGCACTGATCTTGTTCCATTTGCCTGTGTTTGGCCGTATCCTTGTAAGTCCTTTCTATTCATGTAACTGTCCAGATACCTTTTAAATGTTGTTATTGTGCCTGCCTTTACCTCTTCCTCTTGGAGTTTGTTTCACATGCCACCCTCTGAAAGAGTTGCCCCTCAGAACCCTTTTAAATCCTTCCCCTCTCACTTTAAACCTATGCCGTCTTGTTTCGGACTCCAATACCCAGGGCAAAATACCTTGGCTATTCGCTATATCTATGCCCCTCATGATTTTATTAGACCTCTATAAGTTCACCTCTCAGCCTCTGATGCTCCATGGAAAAAGTGTTTGAGCTGTAGGGAGAGGTTGAATAGACTGGGGTTATTTTCCATGGAGTATCAGAGGCTGAGGGATGGCTTTATAGAGATTTATAAAATCATGAGGGGCATGGATAGGGTAAATAGACAAAATATTTTCTGCAGCGTGAGGGAGTCCAAAACTAGAGGACATAGGTTTAAAGTGAGAGGGGAAAGATTTAAAAGGGGCCTAAGGGATAACTTTTTCACGCAGATAGTGATACAAATTTGGAATGAGCTGCCAGAGAAAGTGTCAGAGGCTGGTACACTTACAGCATTTTAAAGGCATCTGGATGGGTATATGCATAGGAAGGGTTTTGAAGGATATGGGCCAAATGCTGGCAATAGGACTAAATTTATTTAGGATTTCTGGTTGGCATGGATGAGTTGGACCAAAGGGTCTGTTTTCGTGCTGTATGTATCTCTATGAAAGAAACCCCTGCCTATTCAGCCTCTCCCTATATCTCAAACCAGCCCAGTAACATCCTCATGAATCTTTTTTGCACCCTTTCAAGTTTAACAGCATCCTTCCTATTGCAGGAAGACCAGATTTGAATGCAGTATTCTAAAAGTGGCCTCATCAGTGTCCTGTGTAGCCACAACGTGATAGTCTGACTCCTATACTGAATGCACTGACCAATGAAGGCAAGTGCGCCAAATGCCTTCTTCACCACCAAGTTTACCTGCATCTCCACTTTCGAGGAACAATGCACCTGCACCCCTAGGCCTCTTTGCTTGGTAACAGTACCCCTGGCCCTACCATTAACTGTGTAAGTCCTGCCCTGGTTTGACTTAACAAAATTTAATACCTCACATTTGTCCAAACTCCATTTGCCACTCCTCAGCCCATTGGCCCATCTGATCAAGATCCTGTTGTACTCTTTAGATTACCTTCTTCACAATCCACTACATCACCTATTTTGGTGTCATCTGCAAACTCACTAATCCTGCCCCCTGTATTTACATCCAAATCACTTATATAAATGATAAAAAGTAAGCAGACCCAACACCAATCTTTGTGACACACTGCAGGTCACAGGCTTCCTGTTGGACAAACAGCCCTCGACCACCATCCTCTGTCTCTTCAACCCAATTTTGTATCCAGCTGACTAGCTGTCACTGGATTGTCTACCACTCTGCCTTCATCAGTTTTCTTTGTTAACTTTTAAAAATGCATTTTTTGGCACCTCTTCAAAAAACTCAGAGATAAGGGTTCCAAAAATGTACATAATCGTCCAGATGACATCTCACTGAGTATTTATGCAACTGCAGTAAAATATCTTTACTGTTATGCTCAAATACCGGTATAATGCTCAAATACCCTTATAATGAAAGCCACCATATTGTTTACCTTACTAATTGACTGCTGTATCTACATGCTGAATCTTGGCAATACATGATCAAGGACAGCAGGTCCCTTTATTCATCCCTACTTCCTAACCTCTCACCATTTAAAAAATATTCTGCATTTATGTTTTTTCTAACAAAGTGAAGAACTTCACAGTTATTTACATTATAATCCACGTGCCATGTTCTAAACCCATCGCTTGAATCCTCACTGCATCCACCTTACAACATACATTTCCATTGGAAACATTGCAATGGTCCCCGGGTTGCGGGGGGAGGGGGTGGAGTGGGGGGGTTGTGGGGGTGTGATGGTGATGGTGTGGGATTGTGAATGGCTGTGGATCTAGCACTGACCCTTGCAGTGCTTTTCTGGTAATAGTCTGCCACCCTGAGAAGGATCCATTTATTTATACTGTCATGATTCCTGGAGGAATAGTTTGCTGCAAATCCAGCCCTATTATTCTGAATCATTAGAAACACGATATGTGACCAATTTAATCTCTAAGATTGTGAACCCTATCTGAGAAAAACGTTCACATCAGTGAACAAGGAAAGAACTTGCTCGTAATCATAATCTTATCCTTTAACATGTGGCAAAAACAGATTGTTAATTACAAATGCAAACTTAAACAATAACCCCTTTAAATCTAAACATGTTTATTCATGCATATGATGACAGACAGATAGATGAATAAAACAGTCTATTTAGGAATGAGGTGTGTAGAAAATATAGGCAAAAGGGCACCAAATTTGTGGGTCAAAGTACCTGGCAAAAAGGGATGTAGGAATATAGAAATTAGGAGTGGAAGTAGACAACTCAGGTCTTTGAGCTCGCTCAGCCTTTTAATATGATTATGGCTGATCTTATCCTGGTCTCAACTCCACTTTCCTGCCTGCTCCCCATAGCCCTTTATCCAGCTTTTCATGAAAAACATATCCATTTCTTTCTTCAATCTGTTAATTGATTCTGCCTCCGCTGCAGCCCGTGCAGTGAGTTTCACAGATTCACAACCCTCTGAGAAAATTAGTTTCTTGTCATCTCAGTTTTGAACCTACCTCCTCTCACTCGATATCTATAACTACTTGTTCGAAACTGTCCTACAAGGGGGAACATCTGTTAAATGTCCACCTTATCAATCCCACTTAGCATTTTACGTACCTCAATCAGATCCCCTGTCATTCTTCTCAACTCAAGCAAGTATAAGCCCAAACTATTCAACTGCTCCTCGTACAACAGCCTTTTCATTTCTGAAATCAATCTGGTGAATCTCCTCTGAATTTCCTCCCTTGCCACCACATCTTTTCAATTTCTCTTTCTCTCAGGAATGTACTTTAACTGAGAGGTATTTAGTATCTCCCTAAGCATTTCCCACTGTTCTTCAACTGTCCTGTTCATTAATATTTTTGCTTAGCCCACTCAGGCCAACACCTTCCTCAGGCCTGTAAAGTTACCTTTGCCCAACACTAAAACTTTATGATTCTGTCTTCAGTTTTTCAATCCAAATTTGAAACCAAAGCATGTTTGGTCACTTCTTCCAACAGGCTATTTAAGTATACAACCGTTTACCAATCCTTCCTTGTTACGTATTACAAAATCTAAAGTAGCCAGCTCTTTCGTTGGCGCCATGACATGTTGCTGTAAGAAACAATTCCTCGTACACTCTATCAATCCTTCTTTGAGGCTACCCTTGCCAAATTTATTAAACAAGTCAATATGCATGTTTAAATCACCCATAATTACTGTTGTACCCGTCTCACAAGCCCTCATTATTTCCTGGTTCATACTATGCCCTACTTCTGGACTACTGTTCGGGTGCCTGTAAATTACTCCTATCAAGGGGTTTCTTCCCTTGTTTTTTCACTTCCACCCAGATTGTTTCAAAATTTTGGTCCCTAGTGACAATAAAATTACTTAATACAGACTTGATGTAATTTTTAACCAGTAAAGCAACTCCACATCCTACTCCTTTTTGTTTATCCTTTCAGAATATTTTGTACCTTTGGACAATTAACACACAGCCCTAATTTTCCTGTAACCACATTCCAGTAATCCTCAGTAGGTCATCTCTATTTGTCTGTATTTGCGCTGTCAGCTTTATTCTGAAATGACATGGCTTTCCCATGAATGATTATTTGGTTTTTTTGCAATGATATCATTTTTTGATCGTGATGATCCTCAATGCAGAAGCTGGTTAATTGGGGTTAGGTTTTGACTTGAATTAGAAGCTTGTTTTTGGAAATTGTTTTGTTTTGTTGTTGATTCTTTTACAAGAGCAAGAGTAAAAGATTTGGCTTGCTTAAAGGCTTTTTGGAGGTCATGGAGGTCCCTCAGGTCTGTGATAAACTGCACTTAAACCAAACCGTTATCTGTGTCTGGGTGATTACTATTTTTTTCAAAGACACCTGATGCCAGTACAAATATCAAAATTCGTCAAAACGGTACATGTCTCTGTGTAATCAAAAAGTATCCCCACACTTCCACTTTCCTTTAAATTATATATAAAACAGGTTTGTTTTCTGAAACAAAGCAGTCCAAACCTCATTTTTTTATAGTTTGTTTTACAAATGAAATATCTGTAGTCTTCATACTACAGATTGGCTTCTATCTATTAATGAATTCTCAATTCGTATGAGTATATTTCCCTCAACACGATGCACTCTAATTTGATTTGCTAACCTCCTGTGTGGGCTGTGATCAAAAGACTTCTGAAAGTGCAAATACACCATATTCATTGGTTCATTAATGCTACATTCAATGTTCTAAAAAAAGACTCTAATCAAGTTAGTCAAACATGACTTCTGTTTCATATGTTCATGTTGACACTGCCAAGTTTTATCATTATTTTGCAAGTATCTATTTATCACATTCTTTATTGTAGATTTTAACGTTTTCTTTATTACTAATGCCAAAGTAACAAACCTGTAGTCCTCCATTCTCTCTCATTCTCCCTTTTTAATTTTTAGAGTTATTTTTATTGTTACACAGGATTCCCACAGAAGAAGCGGTGAAAGCCCTTAGAATCATTTAGATGGTTGTTCTTTGAGATAGAACATGTAAGTGAGCAGAGTAGGGCCGATAATTCAGTTGAAGGATAAAGCACCTGGTGCCTCACTTCTCTGGCCCTTCCTGAACATCTCACCTGATGGTTGGGCCCTGGTCCTGTCCGGCCGTTGATACAGAGTTCCACCATATTGCCAAATCTTGTGAAAAATTATTTCAGCTCAGTTTCATTAATGTCATGAGGCAGGTTCATGATAAGTAGCAGATGATCGTCTTGCTATCAAAGTGTGCACAATATTTCCATATCCAAGCTAGCTTTCATTGTGACCTTGCTGGAGTCCTGTTGTAATACACAGTGCTGTTCCTAATTTGCTGGTCATATAGCTGAGGATGGGATTTGTCATTTATGGTTTTGTCCATGGTCAGGGCTACTGTATTGGGTCAATGTAAGAGGAATTCCAGTGGTGAAGATAATGCCACTAGTGATCAGTTCTTATTTGTTACTGAAGCCAAGAAAGAACTGAAGCCTTGAGATGGAAGGGATGAAAATTTCATGATGATAATTTCAGCAACTTCTTCCATGAACACGGGATCACGTTTTTCATCTTGGCTGCCCTAGTCCATGTTCTGAATGTACTGTTCAAAGGCTTCTATCCTCCTTTGATCCATTTCCAACCTTAGTCCTCCATTGTTGATGTGTGAGAGTCAGATAGTAAGTATGAGTGAGACAATGAAGTCAAGTGAGTCAATGAATACGATAGATACTGAGAGGGAGAGTGTGAGAAAAGTGTAAGTGTGAGAGAGAAAGTTACCGACTAAAAGAGAGGTGGTGATTAACAGTGAAAGTGAGAGAGAAAGTGAGTCAGTGGGAGAAAGTTGTGTATGTTTTCTTTGTGTCTGTACGTTAACTTCTTAAAAAATGTTCAGCCTTCATGTTATAGCCAATCAGATCTCAGGTAGCTAGTGCTGGGTTTCTTGTTGGAGGGGAATGAAAGGTTTACAAGAAGTCTGGTTTCTTTTTAGAGGATTTTCTGTCCCCCTGAGGCCAATTCCTCCAACCCCACTTCATGCCATGTATTCGCTATTCCTCCTGACCTTCTCCTCTTTCAGGCTGAATATACTGTCCTTGGAAAAGGACTCAGCTTCGTACCCTAATGCCCCCACTCCAATGAATTTCGGGTTCATCATGATTTTGAACTATTTTTCCGCTGCCTCAGTCTCTGCACTCACTTCTTCAGGCAGGATTCCCACCCTTGTTCCACTGATCAATTCACCCACCTCCAGTGTTCACCCTCCACTTGGACTCCTTCCTCTGGCCTCTTACCAGGCCTCGATCTCTTCATTTATAATTGCTGACATGACATTGGCCATCTCAATTTCTCTGCTCCTCTCACCCACTCTCGCCTGTACCCTTCTGAAATTGCCGCAATTCGTTATCTTAGGTCCAACCCTAATTTTCCTATCAAACCGACCAATAAAAGTAGTCATGTTGTAGTCTGGTGCACTGATCTTTACCTTGCGGAAGCTCAACACTGTTCTTGGACACTTCTTCCTACCCACACCCCCAGACCATGACCCCACGTCCGAACATCAAACCAATGTTGCCAGGACTGTTACCCACCTCATTACCTCTGGAGATCTTCCCTCTACTACCTCTAACCTGGTAGTCTTCCAACCGTGGACAGCCTGCTTCTACCTTGTTCCCAAAATCCATAAAGCAGATTGCTCCATAAGGCCCATCTTATCAGCCTGTTCCTGCCCCATTGAGCTCATTTGCTCCTACCTTGACTCCTTTCTGTCTCCACTTGTCCAGACTCTGCCCTGTTCCAATTCCTGTAATGCCCTCCACCATATTGACAGTTTCCAGTTCCCTGGCTCTAACTGCCTCCCTTTCTCCATTGATGTCCAACCCCTGAATCCCTCCATTCCCAACAAGATGGTCTGAGACCTCTCAGCTTCTTCCTTGAGCAGAGGCCTGAACAATCCACATCCGTCACCACTTTCCTCCACATGGCTGAACTTGTTCTCTCACTGAACAATTTCTCCTTTAATTCATCTCACTTCTCCCAAGTCAAAGGAGTGGCTACGGGCACCAGCATGGGTCCCAGTTATGCATGCTTCTCTATGGGGCATGTGGAACAATCCATGTTTCAGTTGTACACTGGCCCTTCCACAACTCCTTTTTCAGCGTATTGATGACTGCTTCGGTGCTGCTTCATACTCCTGCCAGGACCTTGAAAAATTTGTTAATTTTGCCTCCTCTTGGGGCGGCATGGTGGCTCAGTGGTTAGCACTGCAGCCTCTCAGCACCATGGACCCGGGTTTGATTCCCGCCTTGGGCGACTGTCTGTGTGGAGTTTGCACATTCTCCCCGTCTCTGCGTGGGTTTCCTCCGGGTGCTCCGGTTTCCTCCCACAGGCCAAAGATGTGCAGGTTAGGTGGATTGGCCATGCTAAGTTGCCGGAAGTGTGGGTTATAGGGAGATGGGGATGGGTCTGGGTGGGATGCTTCAAGGGGAGGTGTGGACTTGTTGGGCCACACCGTAGGGAATCTAATCTAATCAATATCCACCCCTCTATAACTTTCACATCGTCCATTCTGACCTCTTCCTTCCCTTGACCTCCCTGTCTCAATTTCAGGAAATAAGCTGTTCACTGCCATCCAGCACAAAGCCACTGACTCTCACAGCTACCTTCACTATAGCTTGTCGTACTCCACATACTACAAGGACTCCATCCCATTCTCCCAGTTCTTTCAATTACATTGCAGCAGTTTGGATGATGCCACCTTCCAAAACAGTATTGCTGACATGGCTTGCTTCTTCCATGACTGTGGTTTTCCAGCCACTGTAGTTGATCAGGCCCTCAACCAACCTATCACCCGTGCATCTGCCCTTGCCCCGTCCCACCACTCACAAGAGCATGATTGGGTTCTCCTTGTCCTCACTTCACACCACCAGCCTCTACATTCAAAATATCATTCTCTGCCATTCTAGACAAGTCTAGCAGAATGCCATCTTCAAACACATCTTCCCCTCACTCCTCCTGTTTGCATTTTGCAGGGATCATTCTCTCTGGGATAACCTAATCCATTCCACAACCACCAACACCACCACCCCTCCCCATGGCACCTTCCCATGTAAATACAGAAGGTGCAACAACTGACCCTACACATCCTCCCTGCTCACCATCCAAGGGTCTAAACAGTCTTTCCAGGTGAAGCAGCATTTCACCTGTACCACCTCCAATTTTATGTATCGTATTTGTTGCACCTCATGTGGCCTACTCTGCATTTGACAAACTAAATGCAGACTGGTTAACTGCTTTACAGGACATCTGCGGTCTATGCGCAAGCATGACCCCAACCTTACCTTAGCCAGTCATTTTAACACAGTGTCCTGTGCTCATGCCCATATGTCTTCCCAGACATAGAACATAGAACATAGAACATAGAACATTACAGCACAGTACAGGCCCTTCGGCCCTCAATGTTGTGCCGACCGGTCATACTGATCTCAAGCCCATCTAACCTACACTATTCCATGTACGTCCATATGCTTGTCCAATGACGACTTAAATGTACCTAAAGTTGGCGAATCTACTACTGTTGCAGGCAAAGCGTTCCATTCCCTTACTACTCTCTGAGTAAAGAAACTACCTCTGACATCTGTCCTATATCTTTCACCCCTCAATTTAAAGTTATGCCCCCTCGTGCTCGCCATCACCATCCTAGGAAAAAGGCTTTCCCTATCCTCACTATCTAACCCTCTGATTATTTTATATGTTTCAATTAAGTCACCTCTCAACCTCCTTCTCTCTAATGAAAACAGCCTCAAGTCCCTCAGCCTTTCCTCGTAAGACTTTCCCTCCGTACCAGGCAACATCCTAGTAAATCTCCTCTGCACCCTTTCCAAAGCTTCCACATCCTTCTTATAATGCGGTGACCAGAACTGTACACAATACTCCAAATGTGGCCGCACCAGAGTTTTGTACAGCTTCACCATAACCTCTTGGCTCCGGAACTCGATCCCTCTATTAATAAAAGCTAAAACACTATGCCTTCTTAACAGCCCTGTCAATTAGCCCTGTACTTTGCCTTCTGGTTACTCCTACCAAAGTGCATCACCTCACACTTGTCTGCATTAAACTCCATTTGCCACCTCTCAGCCCAGCTCTGCAGCTTATCTATGTCTCTCTGCAACCTACAGCATCCTTCGTCACTATCCACAACTCCACCGACCTTAGTGTTGTCTGCAAATATACTAACCCATCCTTCTACGCCCTCATCCAGGTCATTTATAAAAATGACAAACTGCAGTGGACCTAACACCGACCCTTGCGGTACACGACTAGTAACTTCCTCCACAGTAAAAACTGAGAATCAGCTCATTTAATATCTCTGCCATCTCCTGCTGTCTATATCTAATATAAGATTTTCTTTTATTTTCTTCTTGCATTTTTAACTGTAATGTGCAAATGCAAAAAGTTGCTGAAAATTTTATACAGCAATGTAGAGCAAGTCTGGCTTCAAAGTAACCAAAGTAATGGCACTGAAACAGGAGCCGGGAATGCAAGCTTAAAAAACAAAATGACATTGAATGTGCAAAGTAGTCCTTGTAGTGGCTGTGATATTGTCAGAAGGGTCTTCAGAAATGATTACAGATGAGCTCAATTCGAAGAGATTCTCCAGAAATAGCACTGACCATCTCACTTTCAAAACTCAATTGCATGAAGGGAGATTGAAAACAGGTGGATTTCATTGAGAAAGTAATCCTTATATAATGAAAGAAAAAAGAACAATTGTTTCAACAGGAATAATAGTACATTGGAAATATGCCATTTAGCCCTTCACACTTGCCTTGTCATTCTGACGGATCATCTCACGTCTGTTCTAGTCCTCAACTCTTCTTCCATGCAGCTCCTCATGGCCCTCAGTTCCTGGATATTTCAATAATCTATTTTTAAATACTCTCAGTGATCTAACCATTACTTTCTAAGGCAGAGAATTCCAACATTAATCACCTTCTGGGAGAAAAAATTCCTTCATATCTCGGTTTTAAATGAATGTCTCCTTATTCTATTACTATATCCCTAACTCAAGATTCCTCTTTAACAACTTCTCAAAATCTATCCTATCAAGCTCCCAGGGAATCTGTGTTTCAATACTAAATCCTCATTTTTCTAAATTACAATGAATAAAGGTCTATCCTGTTTTGCTGTCCATGATAAGTCAACCACTTCATCCCAAAATTCAGCCTAGTGAATCTCTTTTGAACTGCCTCCAATGCCAGTATATCCTTTCTTAAATTTGAGCACCTAAACGAGACGAGAGACTCTAGGTGTGGCCTCGCCCATTCTCTGTAACATTGTAATAAGGCTTCCCACTTTTAAACTGCACCCGTGGAATAAAGGCCAAAGTTAATTTTCCTCGCTAATCACTTACTGCCCCTGAATGCTTTTTGTGTTTCAAGTATAAGAATACCCAGCTACCTCTGCACTGCAATTTTTTGGAGTCCATCTTTGTTGCAGTATTCCAGTGAATCACAGTGCAAACTGGAGGAACAACATCTCATCTTAAGATGAGGTACTATACAGCCTTCTGGAGTTAAATATTGAGTTCTGCATCTTCAAATTGTGAACCAAAATCAATTTCTTGCCTTTCTTTTAGTTTGTTACATTCTGCTATCATGTCCTCTCTCCCATCCCCCATTCCAATGGGACTGTCTGTCCTTTCAAATCTGGCAGGGAACACACCATTTTTCTACCATTTTCACGGTCCGATCACTTAATCTGAACTATCAACATTTTTTCTCCACTATTACCCTACACCCAGCACCCCCACACCCTTCCTCCCAAACTGTAGCATAAATGCTGTCCCCTCTACACTTCAACTCTGATGAATAATCATCTAGATTCAAAACATTAGTTTGCTCTTTAAAGTTTTCGAGAAGATTTGTAGCCCGGGTTGTGGATGAGGTTGTAGACATGCTTGCCAAGCCGGTGGGTTTGGTTGCAAATGTTTCGTCACCCTGCTCAATAACATTGTCAGTGCAGCTCCGGTGAAGCATCAGTGTTCTATCCTGCTTGTTTTCTATATGCCTTGTATTGCTGGGATGGTTGGTATTACTTCCGGTTCTGTTTCTCAGTGGTTTGTACCAATTTGTTTGTTGATGGAGTTCTGGTTGAAACAGTTTTTCTTGAAGGGCTATTCTTTTCTTTGTTATGGTATTTTGTTATTGTCTGCTGATGGCTTGTGCCAGTGTGGATGTCCATTCCTTGCCAGATACACGAATGCCAACCAGCCACCAAGAGACACGAGCAGTTCTAACTGGGGTCACTACACACGGCCAATGAGGGACATGAATTCCACTGAAACAACACGTGTTTAATAGCACAAGCCAAACATGCCAGGGATTTCCTGGAGGCCTGGTGTCCCAACTGGAACTCCACCAACAAACAGGTTGAATTAGACCCTGTGTACAAACCACTGAAAAACAGAACCAGAAATAATACCAACCACCCCAGCACACCAAGACATTTAAATAACAAGCGGGATAAAACATTGATGCTTCACCGGATGCGCACTGACAATGTTACCTCACAGGTTGAAGAAATGTTGGCCAGTTGGTTAAGATTAGGAGACATTACTTCAGGCGAAAAGTAAACGACAAAACCACTGGCTTGGTGAACATGTCTACAACTTTAGCTTGTCTTCTGTCCATGGTTACTGTCTGACCCGCTGTGATGTCCAGCATTTGCTATTTTCAGAACAGTGTCAAGATTCTGCAGGAATTTGCTTCTAACATTGCAGCTGTATTGGGTTTCTTAATTTCTTGCTGTACCTGCATACTAACCTGTAATTCATGTAGTAGGACGGCAAGATCTTCCCGGATGTCAGCTCTCTGCATGTTAGGCTTCAGTACCTTATTGACAAGGAGACCCAAATCCCTTTGCAATTCTATGCTTTTCACCTTAAAAGCTTTAAAACATGCTCTGCACATTTGTTCTTCCTACCAAGGTGGATAATTTCACATTTGTCTACATTCTATTCTATCTGCCATGTTTTGCTCCATCACTCAGTCTGATTTTACACAAAGTGATTATTTTACCTCACTGCTATTTCTTATTTCCTTCTATAAATTCTCCTGACTCTGCTTTTGATGCACCTATAATCATCTTAGCCAAAGCTTTCCTTTTAATGTACCTTTGGAAGCTTTTGCAAAACTTTTTTTATTTTGCTAGGTTGTGTTTGTAGTCTGTTCTTCTCATTTTCTTGCTCCTCCTTTGCTGAATTCTAAAAACTTGTCAGTCTTCATTCTTAGTATAATTTCTGGCCACTTTAAAAGCCTTCTTTAAAAACCTTATAAAATCCTTAACTTTTTTTGTCAGGCGCAGCTGACTGACTTCTTTTGAATTTTTGCACTTTGAAAGACTATACAGCTTCTGTAAACCATGCAATAGATCTGTAAAAACTATCAATTACTTATGTACGGTCATGCCTTTTAAAACATTTTCCCAATCCAGTTCAGCCAACTTGTGCCTTGTGCTTTTGTAATTTTCCTTATTCATATTTTAGACCCTTGCCTCGATTAAACTACGTCACTTTCAAACATAACATTAAAATTTGATCATGTTGTGGTCACTTATCCCTAAAAGGTTCTTTTACAACAGAATTATTAAGTGCCTTTTTTTCATTTCTGAAAATGAGATCCAAAATAGTCTGAGATAACAGGGTTAAAATTGTTTCAGAGATAGTAGGAACTGCAGATGCTGGAGATTCTGAGATAACAAGGTGTAGAGCTGGATGAACACAGCAGGCCAAGCAGCATCATAGGAGCAGGAAAGCTGACATTTCGGGCCTACACTGTTCTTCAGAAATGAGGGAGGGGAAGAAGGTTGTGAAATAAATAGGGAGAGAGGGGAGGCGGATAGAAGATGGATAGAGGAGAAGAGAGGTGGAGGTGGCAGAAAAACTGCTCAATGTCCAAGCGTGACTGGGATTCGTTGATGTGTGGGTGGAGGGGGAAACAAAGGTGCGCCCTTTACTGAGGACTGACTGTTCGTCCTCAGTAAGGGGGAGATCTGCAGGGGATGGTGAAGACTCGGCAGGGCTGGGGGCTGCTGTCTCCTCTGGAGCTGCTGGCGGTGGAGGCGGTGGGCGGTGCGGCATTGGCATCGGCTATGGGCGGAGTTGCGTCGGCGGTGGGCAGAGATGTGTCAGCATGGGCCATCGCTGATGCCGATGCAACTCTGCCCACCGCTGACGCCGACGCAACTCTACCCATCGCCGACGCTGACACAACTCCACCCACCACTGATGCCGACGCAACTCTACGCATCGACGCTGACACAACTCCGCCCACAGCCAACGCTACTCCACCCACAACCGTCATCACTCACCTCCTCCACAGAGTGGTAACAGTGGCTTCATAAAGAGCAAGAGAAAAAGCAGAGTCAGGCAGTTTCTCAATCAACATGAGAGAGTGGGTCTTGAAAGAGAGTAGAATAGATCTGCTCAAGAAGGGATGGCAGGAGATTAAAACAAATGTGTAGCAGAAAGTCCTTTGAATTAGTCTGATTCTGTAGGACCTAAAGTGTGAAATCAGAGGAACAACAATTAGGTGATCGGTACGTACTTTATTCCCATGTCTCTCAATTGGCCAGTTGGTTTAAATCAGGAAACGTTACTTTAGACGAAAAGTAAAGCTGAAGGATTCAACTTTAAAATGTTTAACATCCAAATTCATCGATTAAATAGATTAGAAATGGCCAAATGTGTTGCAGCTGTTGTCTGTCAGAGTTTGCGGATGCTGGCGCAGTCCTTGGTACAGCAAGTGCTGGTTCCTCAAGAAAATTTGGCTCAGAATTGATGAGCTAGAGTCTGAGTGGTAAACACTGCGATATATTAGGGAGGAGGAGAAGTACCATCCCATTGTTTCAGGAGACAGTCACACCCCTCAGATTAATTTCATCAAATTTCTTCTGTGTTGGGCAGACAGCAAGATACAACTGCAAGTGAGGCAGGTTGGGTGTCCAAACTTTAACTTTGGAGAAGTCTTAGCCATTGCTCTTATTGAATTAGGCATGATGTTCTTGCTGTCAGTATGGATGAGGGCACAGACTGCAAGGAGGATGAGCAACCTGACAACAGGACTGTGATACTGAGTACCATTCATCTGGGGAGAAGAAAGAGAAATGGTGTAGTACTAGTAGTAACAGTCATAATAGTAGTAGGCAATTGTATAGTTAGGTAATTAGGTACTGTTCTCTGCAGCAAGGGCAAGAGTCCTGAAGGCCAACTCAGTGCTAAGATTCAGGACCAATTTTAGGTGAAAACAAACTTGGAAAGGAAAGGGAAAGATCCAGTTGTCATAGTCCATCTAGGTACCATCAACGTAGGTAGGGATTTGAAAGAAGTTCTGCCGAGGGATTACAGGCAGCTAGAACATAGAACAGTACAGCACAGAACAGGCCCTTCAGCCCACAATGTTGTGCCGACCATTGATCCTCATGTATGCACCCTCTGGGTTAAATTAAGAAAAACAGTACCACAAAGCTAATAATTTCTGGATTACTATCTGAGCCACATGCAAATTGCCAAAGGATATATCAGAGAGGCAAATGGATGACTTAAAGATAAGACTTGGGAGAATGGGTTCCGCATCGTGCACCAGTACTGGAGAAAGAGGGATCTTTTCTGTTGGGAGAAGAGTCATTTCATCCAGTGATTGGGTGAATTGTATAAGTGGGTTTCTTATAGGGCTTTGAACTAAACTGTGGGAGGACGGTTCCGTTGAAGAGAAGTTTGAAAAAAATCAAAAAGAAACAAGATAGCACATGTAAAGGATAAGAAGAAGTAAATGATAGTCAAAGTGAGATGGGAAAGGGTAGAAACTTAATGCAGAAGAGTACAGAAGAAAAATTAGAACCAGAGTTAGTAATAATTGTCAAAATTATTACAGTTTTTGTAATAGTTCAGACTCTTTATCTGACTGCACACAGCATTTGTAATGAGATAGATGAGTTCACAGCCCCAACAGAAATAAATGAATATGACTCAATTGTACATACAGAGAGGTTTTTACTACATGACCAAGACTAGGAACTCAATAGACGAAAAGGAAAGGGAGATGGAATAGCTTTGCTGATGATGCAAAGTATCAGTGCAGTAATGAATAGTGATACAGGTGCAATAGATCATAATGCTGAATCAGTTTGAGTGAACATAAGGAATGGCAAAAATGAAGAAACCATTGGTGAGAGTCGTCCATAGGCTCCCTATTATTGGCTCACTGTAGTGAAGTATAAATTGGGAAATAATGGAAGCATATGTAAGAAAGGTACAATAATTGTATTGGGTGATTTTAATCTGCATTTTAACTGGATAGTTCAGATGGGAAGGGTGACAGACTGATGAATTTCTATAGCTGATTAGGGATTGCTTTTTAGAGTAGTATGTTGCAGAACCTAACAGGGAAAGGTGTAGTAGTATGTAATGAGGTAGGATTAAGAAGAGATCTCTTAGTTAAGGATCCTCTGAGGGTTAGCAATCATAACACAATAGAATTTCAAATTCAGTTTGAGGGAGAGCACCCAGCGGACCTGAACTTGCATAAGGGCAATTACAAAGTGTGAAGAAAGAGCTGTTTAAAGCAGGCTAGGAAAACAGTGTAAGGAGAAAGTCATTGGATGAGCCGTTTCCTGTCACCAGATATTTCATAGTGCTCATCAAAAATTTATTCTAGTGACAAAGAAGAATTCAATGTAGGATAAACCACAAGTAATTAGCAAAGACAGTCAAAGAGATTATCCAGTGAAAAACTAAGGCATACAAAGCAGTGAAAACTAGTGGTAGGTCAGAGCATTTGGAATTTTTTAAAGAACTAATAGCAGATGACTAAAAAACTAAAAAGAAGGAGAAAACTGATTATAAAAATAAATTGGCAAGAAATATAAAACAAACAGCATGAGCTTCGGGGGATATATAAAAAAGAGAGTTGCTAAATTAAGTATGACACCCTTGGAGATGCAAATTGGGAATTGATAACAAACAGCAGGGAAATGGTAGATCATTAAACCAATATTTTGTTTTAGCTTCCATGGTGGGGCACACAGCAAAGATGTTGTAAAGTCTCTGTATGAAGCAGCAAAGTATTTGACAGCTAACAGGACTAAAGGCCAGCAGACCTAACGGTCTGAATTCGAAAGATTTCAAAAGAAGTGACTGCAAGGGGAGCAGTGGCATTCGTTAACATATTTCAAAACTCAAAATATTCTGGGAGGTTTCCAGCAGATTGGAAAACTGCTAATGTGACATCCCTGTTCAAGAAGAAAAGGAAGCAGGAAACAGGAAACTTAGACCAATTATCCTAATGTGTTGTTAGGAAAATGTGCAAAGACGTGGCAGATTGAGTTTACGTGAGAAAATATGAGGTCATGTGTTTGGTTTGAGGAAGACTTATTTATATTGAGAGATTCTAAAAATGTGCAGCACAGAGGGATCAGGGCGTGCTTTTTCCTGAATCACAAGAAGTTAGCACACTGGTGCAGCAAGTACTACAAGGTCCGAAAATACTACGGTGTCCTGAAGATAATCATTTGACTATAGCAATAAAAGCAATAAAAGCTAAGGAGATGTGGGGAATATATTGTCATTGTGATTGCAGATAAGGAAAAGTTAGTAATTCTAAAATATATAAATTGATTAATTTGAAACTAAAGATCAAAATATCAAGATTGCTACAGCAGAATGTAGATGGACTGGAGAGTTGGGTAGATAAATGGCAGATGGAGTTCAATCCGGGCAAATGCGAGGTGATGCATTTTGGAAGATCTAATTCAAGAGCGAACTGCACAGTAAATGGAAAAGTCCTAGGGAAAATTGATGAACAGAGAGATCTGGGTGTTCAAGTCCATTGTTCGCTGAAGGTGGCAACGCAGGTGAATAGGGTGGTCAAGAAGGCATACGGCATGCTTTCCTTCATCGGACGGGGTATTGAGTACAAGAGTTGGCAGGTCATGTTACAGTTGTATAAGACTTTGGTTCGGCCACATTTAGAGTACTGTGCACAGTTCTGGTCGCCGCATCACCAACAGGATGTGGACGCTTTGGAAAGGGTGCAGAGGAGTTTCACCAGGATGTTGCCTGGTATGGAGGGTGCTAGCTATGAAGAGAGGTTGAGTAGATTAGGATTATTTTCATTAGAAAGACGGAGTTTGAGGGGTGACCTGATTGAGGTCTACAAAGTCATGAAGGGTATAGACAGGGTGGATAGCAAGAAGCTTTTTCCCAGAGTGGGGGACTCAGTTACTAGAGGTCATGAGTTCAGAGTGAGAGGAGGAAAGATTAAAGGAGATATGCATGGAAAGCTCTTTACGCAGAGGGTGGTGGGTGCCTGGAATGCGTTGCCAGCGGAGGTGGTAGACGCAGACATGTTAGCGTCTTTTAAGATATATCTGGACAGGTACATGGATGGGCAGGGAGAAAATGGACACAGACCCTTAGAAAATAGATGACAGGTTAGACAGAGGATCTCGATCGGCGCAGGCTTGGATGGCCGAAGGGCCTGTTCCTGTGCTGTAATTTTCTTTGTTCTTTGTTCTTTGTTTTCTCTTTCCAGAAAAAAGAAAATGATTTAAATCAGTTCTTTGGAATCCAAGCTCCTGACACGATATTTGAAAAGTACACTCAACTTTTGAATATTGCTGAGAGAACATGTAGCTATACTGGATTGGAAACAATCTCAAAGTCAACAAGGTATTATTGATCGAGTGTAGTACATTTAATGTAATTATATTTTTATTGAGTTATCAAAGATCTCAGTTCAACTCCTCAACATGCAGTTACAAAATTCACTCTGACATAATTAGTTTAATTCAAATTGGAACTAAATTTTGATTAAATGTGAAATTTTAGAATTGTGTACAGTAATTTTAGATTCCAGTCTCTGCTGATAGTATGTAGAAATATTCTCGTGAGTTCAACACATCAACAAATTGAACAGAATTGCTGGACTAGATCAGTTAGTTCTGACCACAAAGCTAGCCAAAAATCTAGGGCTGGATTTTACCAATTAGGTGAGGAAGACATTCAGGCTGCATAAGTGATGGGACTGTGATTTTTTGAGGGGAAACTAATAAGAACTGGCACCCAAAAACAATCTGCCAATTATAGGTGGCAGGCAGCTTGTTAATTGATGGCAGTTTACTTGTACATTTACAGAATTCAGGTAGGCTACAAAGGAAGAACTTTAGCTCAATAGAGGCAGTCAATCATAGACAACATGGTATTTGACAAGTTTTATGGAGTTCTTCAAGGATATAATGAACGGGAAACCAGTAGGTGCCATGTATATGAATTTGCAGCAGCCATTTGAAAGTGTGTAATGCTCGGGTCCTCCTGTGGCGCTTTGATAGTGTCCCTGTCCCTAGATCAGGAGGCTCATGTTCAAGTCTCAGCTGCTCCAGAGGTGTGTAACAATTTGATTAGGATGCTCCTCAGAGGGGCGGTGTGGATTGGATGGCCAAGTGGCCTGCTTCAACATTTTAGGCATTCTACAATTCTATGAATATCTCTGAACAAGTTGATTAGAAAAATAGTGTTCATCATGAAACATTACTACACAAAATAGGAGCTTGCCATATTGTTCGTAGTGTATTAGCAAATATTGAGGATTGGTTAACACAAAACAGAGATTTGGGATTAATGAGTCCACTTAAGGTTTTACTCGACAGTTCAAGAACCAGGCGAATCCATATCACGATTTTTGGCAAGGTTAAGACAACTGGCGGAGGCACGCGATTTCGGTTGAACCCTAAGTGAGATGCAATGTCCAAATGTTCTCCCCCTCTGCTTGCCATTTAAGAAACCTTAGGATTAGATGGACACGGCAAATATTGCAGCCTTGATGCAGTAATGCCTGAAGAAGAAGATGAATTTGGCCATGGCGCTCCACACACAAGAGAAACAATATGGTCAGGAGGAACCAGATCTGGTGTGAAAACGCTCCAGGAGAAGCTGCAAGAAAAATAACCAGTCTACATCCCGCGATTTTGGAGGGATGTAGTGATTGGAACAATGTCAGCCAGGTGGATCTCATTGAATATGAGTTCGCTGTTTAGAGTTGTTAACCTGATCCAAACAGGGAGTCCTGGCTGACAGATATAAGTAGAGGTGAGAGGGGTTCTCCTCACTCAAAGATCCGGCTCTGTGCTAGCTGGGTCAGTGTCATGTATTATGCATTTTAAATAAAGGGTGAGTTGGTGATGGGATACTGGTGTTCATGGAATTATTTCACTAACCACGTGCAAAACAAATGTTGTGAACATTTAACATTACCGATTGAGACTCAAACCCGTTTTAAAAGCACTGCATATACAGACATCTATGGAAAAATAAAGAAAAAGCATTGGTGTTGTGGGTGGAATGAAAATACTGGAGAAACACAATTCAATAGCATCAGTCCATAAGATTTGATGTGTCTTAAGATGTTCCTTTTGCTTCCAAAGATCTTCTATTCTTCAGTCTCCTTTCTGGATTATTTCATTTGTTCACATGAAGCACAGGATAGTTGGTGCATTAACTGTAAAATCTTTGAATTTTTGGTTAAAGATAATATCTTACAGCAACTGATGGAAGAAGATAACTGACATTCTTTGGGCTTTAGTTACTTTATAGATAAAAACACAGAAGCTATTTCTTCAGCAGCCTAGAGGCTTTTCTTCCTCTATTGGAATCACCCAAATCTAGGAGTCAGTCAGAGAATAGTTGTCATTTGATACCCACAACTGTTCACAATTGCACAAAACCAATCAGCGATCTGTTGCAAAACTAATCTCACTCTTCTTATAAACACGGGTGCCATGGCATCTTCTCTTTCCTTTCCCACTGCTTGCAAAGTAACAACGTAAACATAACTCACAATGAGTTCCAGGTCTGTTTATTAAAGTGCAGCCATTCCTTCCACAATCTTTGGTTTTAAAACAGTCCTCTTTTTCCATTAAAGTCCACAATCATAAATAGGAAAAATTGGAAGATGCAGTCTTCACAGGAGGTTGCTAGATTTTTGAAATATCAGGAAGTTGAGGGCTATGATGAGCTGGCATGAAATAGGAGTTGAGGCCTGGGACAGGTAGAACATGATCTTGTTGAAGTCAGGGCAGACTTGTAGAGTGGAATGAGCTTCTCAAACACCTGTTTATTATTTTGTTATCACAGAATCAGCTGTGATGATCTAACTGCTGACTAATAACTTGTATAACATTACTTGATTCCTTTTGTATCAGAGATAATGGGAACTTGTGTATCTCCTGGATTCAATGTTTTTTTGTTCAACTTGTTTTTGTACACTTAAAGATTTCATTTCTTATTTCTTGGTACAAATTTTCATGTTTTTGTTTCTTTTTAAAAACTGGTTTTAATTTATCTTTTTACAAAAGAAATTCTAGCACCACTTTTCTTCCATGTTGATATGTTTAGCTGATAGCAGTAATCATTGTGTATTTTACCTTTTTTCCATTATTTGTCTATGGTCTTTGCCATTTTCTTTACTTTTCTGTTTATCGGTGCTTTTTTTAAAATATAAGATCATTGTTTTTAAACCGTTTTCCTAGCCTCCTAACTTTCAGAAAGCCTCCATTTATTTTAGCATGTGATGATTCAACTTTCCTCTAAAATACTGTTGCATATCATACGTCTAAAATATTTTTGTTCCAGAAAGATGTCTCAATGTGGTTAACATCAGAAGCAAAAACAGAAATTAGTGGAGAAACTCAGCATGCCTGGCAGCATTTGTGCAGAAGAAGCAGATTCCTGTAACCCTAACATCAAATCCGCCCTCTAACATTTGTTTAAATTGAATGCTGAGTTATTGCACTGAATATGCATTATCTAAATGACAGGCATTTCCCCACTGGTTTGGTGTCTGATAATATGTGTTATTTGCACCCAATGGCCACTGGCACAGTTGTCTAAAAGGAGCAATTTATTGGGTTATAATGGAAAGAATGAAATCGGTTACTTTCTGTTTTAACTACACAAACTGTATGTATTGTACAGTCAAAGAAAAAGTAAAGACTCACTTGTGTAGCTGAAGATAATGTTTTAATTTTGTATTTATTTCAGAATTCGAATTATCAACTTTATTCTTCAGAGGACAACTGTCCCAAATTGTGGTAAGAATATATAATTCAATCAAAAATGGAGACAATCTGTGTTACAAACATGATCATTTGCATTTAACAGAAATAGATTTTTAATGTAATATAAAAACAGAATATCCTGTAGAAACTCAGTGGGTCTGTCAGCTTTTGTGGAGAGAGAAACAATGTTTCCAGTTCACTGACACTTCTAAGGTACTTTTTGTATAGCTTACAAGACACTGCACAGAAAGCATTGGTTATATGCAGTTATTTGAAACTACCCAAATGCTCCAGCAATTGGACAGAATGCAGAGAAATTGTACTTTTTAAAGTTTAATGTTGACCTTGATCCCTATATGCCAATGCACTTGACAGTGGGCCTTTTCTATGACCAATGATCTTCCTATCTACAATATGGATATCTAGAATTCTGCACTTGAAGACTTTAATGATATATTTTTCAACACATTGATTATCTACTAAAGCTTTCAGTCAGCTTGAGTTGCATATCATGCCACTTTTCACTAAGTTATGTTCAGATCTGTTTAATTTCCTGTAATGTCAGTATTTACTATCTGTGCTAAAGTTAGTTAACCTCCATTTCCAGTTAACTTACGGATATCCTAGGACCCTTCTTTAACTTCTTTTATGTTCCTTTTTCAATGCTACTAATTGCTACTAGTAACCTTAAAACCCTGGCCTCTGTTTTTTTGTTGGTTCCACTCTTCAATTCCAATCCTCAATCTAATTTAAGTCATTTGCCCTCAGTCTGCATAACCTTCATTCTTCTGAGCGAGCAATCATTCACTTACTTGAAGACAAAAATTCACTTAGGTTTTTCACATTTCTAATTATAAACTGCATTTTTTTATTCTTTATAATCCTAGCTTTAACCTACTGATGTTCAAATCATAGAGTTATACAGCCTTTCATATATCAAGTCTGCATTGACCTACCTACAGTAATTCCACTTTCTCGCACTTGGCCCATTTCCATGAATGTTATGTCATTTAAAGTACTAATGCATGTACCTTTTAAAAGCTATGAGGTTTCCAATCTCCGCCACATCCCAGGCAGTGCATTTCAAATACTCAACACTCTCCGCATGAAAAATATTTTCCTCAAATCCCCACTGGACTTTCTGCCCTTCACCTTAAAATAATGGCCCCTTTTTGTTGATCCTTCAACTAAGGGGAACAGCTGGTTCCTGTCACCATGTTGATGCCCTTCACCTTAAAATAATGGCCCCTTTTTATTGGTCCTTCAACTAAGGGGAACAGCTGCTTCCTGTCACCATGTTGATGCCCTTACATACTTCTATCCGGTCCCTCTCAGCCTTTCTGCTTTACAGAAAACAACATGGATCTATCCAGCGTGTCTTCACGCTAAAATGTTCCATCCTAGGCAACATCCTGGTGAACCTTCTCTGCACCTCCTGCAGTGCAATCACATTCTTCCTGCTGTGAAGTGACCAGAAATGCACACGGTACTCCGGCTCTAGCTCCAGCATAATCTCCCTGCTCTTATTATCTATGCCATGACTGATAAAGGCAAGTGTTCCATATGACTTCTTAACTTCTCTATTAACCCGTCCTGCCACCTTCAGGGATCTTTGGATAAGCATCCCAAAATCTCTGTTTTCCTCAGTGTGCAGCTCCTAGTGTCCTGGCCTTGAGTACTCCCTTTCTTGTTACTGTAACTAAAGTGCATCATCTCATACTTCTCAGGATTAAATTCCAACTGCCACTGATTGGCCCATCTGACAAATCCATTTATATTTTCCTGTAACCTAAGACCTTCCTCGTTATTAATCACCTGGTCAATCTTCATGTTATCCACAAATTTAGTTCTTGTATCCCCACATTCTCATCTACATCATTTATATATATGTATAATGTCAACAGCCTGTCTTTATATGACTAGCCCTGACTAGTGAAAGCAACATGGATGAAAACCTTGTATTCTTCTAGTGTTCTTCATATTGCTGTTGGAAAAGTCAGATCCCAGAATTAAAGCTAGCTTGATAGATTCTATTTTAAAATTTTAATGTGATGGTCATTTACTGAAACAGAATCATACGAAGGTGTAGATTTTCTTTGGCAATAAATCACAATTTATTACATAAAAGCAAAATGATTAAATAAAACGAACCAAGCTATCTAAATATACAGTTTCAAATAATTCAAACCACACAGAAAAGCCAAGTTTACATCTGTTCCCCAAAAACATCACACTATAGTTTCAGATTTAGAGACATTACCCCTCTGTTTCAGCTTTTTGTTTGACTCAGCTGATTCTTCCAAGTTCTGTCCTGAGAACTAATGAAATCTTCTTACATAAATATGCAAAACTGGGGGCTCAGACCTTCTCAGTGTTTTAACAAACTGCTGATTTCTAACTAACTACTGGTGGCCTGGACGTTACTCAAATTAACTTCCTACTGCTGTAACTTTTTTCCTGAGCCATTCTATACTTCTTTCTAGAAGAGAAAGAATATTGTCCCTCACTTTCCAGTTATGTATTCTCCAAACTGCTCAAAAACTTCCAATCTATGCGTTTCCTATGCCAAAATCAATCCTTAGTTATTCTAAATTAGAAGCAAATGACTGTCTCTTAACGTTTATACTCCTGTCATAATTCTAGCACAGGACAAACCACCTTCCATTAACATTGGAGAGGTTCCCTGCTGCTTGCCATCTCATGAATTGCGTCATGGTTTCAGAAAGACATTGATATTTTAAGGCCCCTCGCAAAAGTAACCTATGCTGTCATATTGAAAACAATCTCTAATATATACACATATATACATAAATCAGGCATCACAATTGATTTTGGCTATTTTATGTACTTAACACAGTGAAACAAGGGTTCACTGTTCCACTTCTTGCTTCCAATTTATCCATTGTCTCATATTTTCTATTACAGACATGACTCCAATCCATTACAGTCAAGGGAGACATAGTAGGATGGTTCCCTTTTTTCTCTACTTCTCACTTGGCTACAAGATCATAAGGTACAGGAGCAGAATTTGTCTAATAGACCCGTCAAATCTGCTCTGCCATTTGATCGTGGCTGACAAGATGTGTTTAAAAGTAGGAAGCATTTTAACTCTCTTTGGAGTGCTGTGACTCACAAGAACAGACAGAAGACAAATTTTCTCAGAAGTTTGAAAAAGAATAAATATTTCTTTCTTATCACCTAAATGTAGTTGCAGTGGGAGCAATTTCCACATACACTGTCTGTGGCAATGGGAAATGAATAAAAAAATACTTAAGGACTATGCTGAAGCCTGCTAGATTAATTCCATTCATTCCAAGAAATCCTGACATCTTCCCTGGAATATTGCCAAGTTTACTGCCTTCCGACCATCTGAGAAAATTCAACCAATTGCACTTAAATGGAAATTCAAAAATACCAAGTCCTTCTTCAACTTATTACTGTGGACTCAAACATTTTAAAACTTTATGCCTTCCCGTTTTCTTCATCTAATACAACCAACAAGCTATTAAAATTCATTCCATAACTATTTATTTTTCCCAACTACTTGTGCCCTACAATAGGTAAAGGTACTCTAGCTATGATTTTCAATGATAGAATATCCATTTGCAGGTAAGATGAATGCAGGGAATTTTGAGATAAACATGATTTATGGACTGAAAGTGGTTACATGGTCACAAGGGTTCCTCTTTGCATGATTGAAGCTGTTTCCTTTTGCATTGCTTGGACATAAATACATTATCTTTCCATAAAACAGGAGGTCTTCATGAATTTCTAAGCAATAAGACATTTGAAACAGCCTTCCCACTTCATGAGGTAAATACTGATGCTTGTATTGTTAAAACAATTTTTTTTGGTTAAACATCCGAAAGAATTAAATTATTTAACATTTAAAGAAGAAACCTTTTATATGATGGAATTTTCATGGTAATTTATTAGGCTTAGAATTCAGGAAAATAATGGTGCCATTCTATACTGCTGCAGAAACTTATAGTTTGTAATTTCATCTTAATAAAGTCAACCAGAAACAGAATACGATGTTGAAAGAATATGCATTGCTCCAGTTACATTTGTGTCCAATATACCTGCCCTACAACAAAACTTTTAGCCAGAAATGCATTTTGCATGCACCACTAATGAAAAGAGTTAGGAGACTTGTTAGAACCAAGAAATTATCACCAGTATTATGCATCTTGGACTTTAGATTACCAAAACTTATTTTATTGCAGTAATGGTACTTGAAAAGGAGGAAGTGTATATTGAAGATGGTGCTTGGTAAATGACAAATAGATGTAAATCAAGAATGTGGCAAAATGGTCTCACTACATATAAAACAATTGAAATAAACAGGAATAATTATCACCAAGGAATCAGAGATGAGGTAAACTCCATTGCTGGGCAATGGCTATGTAATTAAGGCATTATTCTGAACTGGCAGTTATGCTGAGCTAGAAGTTTGGTTCCATCATGCTGCAGAAGCCAGATGCTCTATCAATGGCATGTACTGGACTTTGCCACAATCTTCACAGTGCTAAGAGCATAATACATATGAGGTGTGCCGTTGTAAGGGCACTAGCAAGTATTAGCTGTGCCGACACCAGAAGCATCCCAACTAGCCAGATCATTATTTTAGAACACTGTTCCAACTGATCAGATGTTGATCTACTGAACACATATGCCATCAACTCTTAAAATATGTATTCAGCTGGAAGAGGCACACCAGATGAATGCTGTTTAAAGGGCTAGATACCCAACTTGCAGATAAGGTGATCTTTACTAACTACTGCTATTGCCAAGTTTGTCAAAGTATTTTTGGAAGTATTGTGCTGAGTTGCTGAATTTTCCTTTGCAAGGGGTTTTGCTGCATTCTCACAGGAATGACAGAGCATTTGGTGACCTGTTGACGAAAAGGCTGCTGAAGATATGGAAATACATAATGTAGTGCTGGAGGAACATAGCAGGCCAGGCAGCATCAGAGGAGCAGGAAAGTTGACGTTTCAGGTCGGGACCCTTCTTCAGAAATGGGGGAGGAGAAGGCGACTCTGAAATAAATAATGAGAGGGGGAAGTGATGATAGAAGGTGGATAGAGGAGTGGATAGGTAGAGAGAAGACAGACAGGTCAAGGAAGTGGGGATGAAGCCAGTAAAGGTGAGTGTAGTTAGGGAGTTGGGATGGGGGTTGGTCAGTGAAGCGGGAGTGGTGGGTAGGTGGGAGGCAAGACGGACAGGTCAACGAGGTAGGGATGAGGCTGGTAGATAGGAAGTGGGGATGGGGGTTGGTCGGTGAGGTGGGAGGAGCGGATAGGTGGGAGAAAAGACAGGCAGATCAAGGAGCCGGGGACGAGAGGGTCTGGTCTTGGGATGAGGTCGGGGCTGGGGAGATTTTGAAGCTTGGGAAGTCCACATTGAGCCCATTGGGCTGCGGGGTTCCCAAACAGAATATGAGGTGCTGTTCCTCCAGCCTTCGGGTGACATCATTGTGGCACTGGAGGAGGCCCAGGATGGACATGTCGCCTGAGGAGTGGGAGGGGCAGTTGAAGTGGTTCGCGATTGGCAGATGTTGTCATTTGTCATGAGCTGAGCGTAGGTGCTTCACAAAGCGGTCTCCAAGCTGCCGCTTGGTTTCTCCAATGTAGAGGAGGTCACATCAGGAACAGCGGATACAATATACCACATTAGCAGATGTACGGTGAACATCTTTTTAATGTGGAAGGTTTTCTTGGGGCCTGGGATGGAGGTGAGGGGGGAGGTGTAGGGACAGGTGTAGGACTTCCTGCGGTTGCAAAGAAAAGTGTGGTGGGGCTGGTGGGGAGTGTGCAGTGGACAAGGGAGTCACGGAGAGAGTGGTCTCTCTGGAAAGCAGATAAGAGTGGGGAGGAGTCAGATTGCAGGTGGCAGAAGTGGCGGAGAATGATGCGTTGAATATGGGCCTGCTTCCCCTCCCCATTTCTGAAGGAGGGTCCAGACCCGAAACGTCAGCTTTCCTGTTCCTCTCATGCTGCCTGGCTTGCTGTGTTCATTCAGCTCTACACTTTGTTATCTATGTATTTAATTGGTTAGCTGTTTGTTTGTTCCCATTGTAACTCCCCTGTGTCTGACTGTAAGAGACCTATATTTGTCTTCACCAATCTTTTTCTGTTCACACACTTATAATCTTTATGTTCCCCACAAACTTATTCTTGTACTCTATTTTCTCTTTCTTAACCCTTTGTCCTCCTTTGCTGAATTCTAAACAGCTTCTAGTCCTCAATTTTTAAAAAAAATTCTTGTTCAATTTCTATGTCTCTCCCTTGGATCTAATACTATCTAAAACTATTTCCTTGGTAAGCTATGATGTGGCCACCCATCCTATGTATAATCTGTGATTCTTTAAAACAATAAAGGTGCTTTATGTAAGGGTGGTGAAAATCTCTATTTAAATTTATTATATTAATTGTAATGTTTATAATCTAAGTTATGCATGTATTTATTTAAGCCCAATGCATGGGTTAATTGGAATACTGTGATCAGTAATTCACAGAAAGAAATCAACTCTACTTTAAAAACAATTCCTTATGTTATATAATACTAAATATTTAAGAAAGAGCAATAACTGATTCTACCTGATTTCTTTTTGTTCTAGAAAAAAATTTGGAACGAAGAACACCCATTTCTGCATAACTGGGCTAATTGGAAATGTTTGTTAGATGCACAACCAATCAATGAGATAAGGTGATATTGTAATCTGGTGTGATCAAATCATATAATTACACTAAAAACTGCATTGGGAATGGGGGGGGAGCAGGCAGGTGGCACACAACAATTACAGTATACGTTAATTATTTCTGGAAGCATGAGCATAAGGGGACATTAAATATTCACAAAGAAAATTGAATGATACAGTGGTAGAACATGACTGAGACTCGTGAGGTGATTGAAAAACCAAAGGTAAAAGTTCACATTTATTGGCAACATGGGGATATCAGAGCCAATAAAGATCAATAGGAAATAAAGGAAGTAATATGTTAATTGAAATATAAATAAATATAAAATATAAAACAGTTAGATAGCAAAAAATTATGTGTGCAGAAATGTCAAGAGGAGCATCATAGTGTTGAATGTTCAGTTGAGGTGGTTTGAGCACAAAACCATATACTGCTTTAAGATTAAAAGGACATAGGTGAAAGTTCCATAGGTAAAGGAATTGAAAGCAATATTTATAAAAGAGAAATACAATTAACATATTTCTTAAAACAATCAAGAAAAATGTAGACAATTTTGGAAAGCATTGAAAAGGTTAGAAGGAATCAAATAGAATTATGCAGGTAGTGTAAGGAATAAAGAATTTTATAAACTAATTGAAAATAAAAAAGTCAATTAAGTGGAAACTAGACAATTCAGAAAAAGGAAGATTCTATGGTGAATGAAAGTATAGTGGAAATAACAAAAATGTTTACATTGCTATTTAAAAGTCACAATGTATGCAAGAATCTAGGAAGGTGTGCAAACATTACAGTTGTATGTTTTATCTTACACTGTTAAGGGAAGTCAGAAAGGAGCTACCAATTGACTCGATTGTACAATGGGACCAAAGAATATCCAATAAAAAAGCTGTCAAATAACTGAGAAAATAAGTTAGGGAATTGTTACTTTAACACAATGTCAGTTGTTACAAAGCCTACAGAGCATTCAGAATGACAGGCAGAGAGACCCCAAACTGCGTTCAATTGAGTATGTATGTATCTGACAATATAAATAGAATTTTGAAGCAAAGCTGACACACAAGGTTCAGAATTTGAGCAGTTCAAGCACGTAACTTGGGAAGTACATTTCCAATACGATTAACAGCAAGTGTGCACATGCTCCTGACAAAATGCTGACATTGATATTAGTTAAGGTGATTCTGGCATCAGAAGTTCAAGCTCAAAGATTCAAAATAGCAGAATAATTTACAATAAGTCCCTGCTTAACCTTGAGTTAGTTAGCACTGTTTCACTTCAACATAGTTCAAGAAATATTATGATTTAATACTGCAGGCTTCCCTTTCACTTTGCTCACCACAGAGATCCTGTTCTGTAGCCTGCTTGCAAACATGACCAATCCACACAATTCTATCCCTTAGTGCCTCTACTATTCCCAATTGTTGACCTTGCCTCTCTACAGGATTTGAACCTTTCCCTAGGTCTCATTTGCCCCCAGAAGTTGCCCCACCACCGCTTCACCCCCACTAGCCTTGCCTTCTGACCTAACCATTTACTTTAGGTCTTGGGGTCTGTTCTTCTTCAGACAACACCCCTTGCCCCATTAAGAACTTGCAGTGAAGACTTGGGCTAAATCTAATGGCTAGGTTGGTCAGTGCATATGGCCTTGGGACTTCACCTGCTACCTCTGCTAATGAACTTCTGTCACTAGATAGATCATGGTCCATCTGAGTAATTTACAGTATTGGTAAGTGTATTTTCATAAAATAGTTTGTGTGTGGGTAACCCCTTGGAACAGGGATAACATAATCTTGTGGCAAGAACCAAGCCCCGGAGTGTTTTAGCGTAGAGAAGTTGTTATGCCACAGCTACCACATGGTTCTGGCTAACTAGGAAACCTTCCCATTGTTTCTACCTTGTAACAAGCATTTCAGACACATTTACAGATAGTTAACACCTGTTTGAAATAGTGTCATACTGGACTCAAAACATCAACTATTTCCCTCTGTACGTGTCCTCCCAGACCTGCCGGATTTCTTCAGCATTTTGTTTTTATTTTAGACCTCCAGCACCCACAGTCTTAACAGTCTACATGGCCATATTTTAACACCTTATGTGGTCATCAGGGTGTCTTTATTGTTTAATTGGATGTGAGCATCACTGTTAATGCCAGCAATGGTTAATTAGATTAGATTCCCAACAGTGTGGAAACAGGCCCTTTGGCCCAACAAGTCCACACTGCCCCCTTGGAGCATCCCACCCAGACCCATCCCCTTATAACCCACACACCCCTGAACACGATGGGCAATTTAGCATGGCCGATCCACTTAGCCTGCACATCCATGGACCATGGGAGGAAACCGGAGGAAACCCACGCAGATTCAGGGAGAATGTGCAAACTCTGCACAGATAATCACCCGAGGCTGGAATCGAACCTGGGTCCCTAGTGCTGTGAGGCTGCAGTGCTAACCACTGAGCCATTGTGCCGCCCTATTAGTTGCCCATTCCCATTATCTTTGAACTGAGTGGCTTGCTTGGCGATTTCAGAAGGCAGTCAAAAGTCAGCTACATTGTTAGCCAGACCCGGTATACTTACCTCTGCCGTTTTCCTCTCTTGAAGTTCTGGTATGCTATTAGTGTACTACCGTGAAGATTGATGCAAAGTACCTATTCAATTCCTCTGCTGTTTCTTTGTTCCCTGCTACTATCTCTCCAACCTCATTTTCTAGCAGTTCACTGTACATTCTTGTCTCCCTCTTATTTTTTATATATCTAAAACATGCTCTTGCAATCTTCTTTTATATTACCAGCTAACTTACACTCATATTTTATCTTCTCCCCCTTACTTTTTTATTAATTGTCCTCTGCTGGTTTTTAAAGGCTTCCCAATGGTTTCACACTAATCGTAAAATGTGCATTTTTAAACCAGTCAAAAAGTAGACAAGTTGAATGGCTAATTTGTTATATAACTTAAACTCTACTCCTTTGTTAGTAGAGAAGCACAGTTCTGACAAACTCTGCAGCACAGACATCAATGAGTTGTTTTCCTCTGCTTTCTTTTGATTCCTTCTGATTCTTTGCTAATGATGTGAGTTTGTGAATACACCAATTTTCGGCCTTTAATTCACTGCTTAAACCTTCAATCTTTTAGTGTCTCCAAGTGTTTTCCTTTTCCATTTCAACAGCAGATTTACAGGGAAAGATGAAGTAGCTAGCTATTAGGAAATCTCTTACTTTTCCACCCAGAAGCGGGAGAGAGAGAGAGAGAGAGATGGATGCTTTCTCTTCATGGGCTGAGTGTTTCTGCTGTGTTATCCACATACTAAGCTGTGCTCTCCACCCAGGAAACAATCTATGTTGTTAATATGCTGAGTGCTGCTGAGCCGACAACAACTAGTCCTCATAGAAAATTCAAAATTGCCCTGAACACACACATACGATGACTAAAAACCAAAAGAACCGTGGATACTATAAATCAGCAACAAAAACAAAGTTGCTGGAAAAGCTCAGCAGGTCTGGCAGCATCTATGAAGGGAAAACAGAGTTTAACGTTTTGGGTCCAGTGACGCTTCCTGAGAACTGATGGTGGCTGTGAAAAAGTCAGTTTATATGCAGAAAATAGGGAGGTGGGTGGGATAGGGAGTAAACGATAGGATAGAGCCCAAAGAGAGAGAAAGATAGTTGAACAGACAAAGGAGTTGCTTACGATCAGGCTGGGAGGATGAATAGTAGTTAATGGGGACTGTTAGTGACTAACAACAGTGGGTGTATAGTGGCAGGCTATGTGGTAACAAGGCCTGGTGTGTGGGCTCGGGGGCTGGGACATGGGAGAGATTAGGCCCAAAAATTATTGAACTTAATATTGAGTTTGAGAGCTGTAGGGTCCCCAAGCGGAAAATGAGGTGTTGTTCCTCAGGCTTGCGCTGGGCTTCACTGGAACACTCAAGCAAGCCGGAGACAGAGATAATGGGAACTGCAGATGCTGGAGAATCCAAGATAATAAAATGTGAGGCTGGATGAACACAGCAGGCCAAGCAGCATCTCAGGAGCACAAAAGCTGACGTTTCGGGCCTAGACCCTTCAGAGAGGGGGATGGGGTGAGGGTTCTGGAATAAATAGGGAGAGAGGGGGAGGCGGACCGAAGATGGAGAGAAAAGAAGATAGGTGGAGAGAGTATAGGTGGGGAGGTAGGGAGGGGATAGGTCAGTCCAGGGAAGACGGACAGGTCAAGGAGGTGGGATGAGGTTAGTAGGTAGATGGGGGTGCGGCTTGGGGTGGGAGGAAGGGACGGGTGAGAGGAAGAACAGGTTAGGGAGGCAGAGACAGGTTGGACTGGTTTTGGGATGCAGTGGGTGGAGGGGAAGAGCTGGGCTGGTTGTGTGGTGCAGTGGGGGGAGGGGACGAACTGGGCAGGTTTAGGGATGCGGTGGGGGAAGGGGAGATTTTGAAACTGGTGAAGTCCACATTGATACCATTAGGCTGCAGGGTTCCCAGGTGGAATATGAGTTGCTGTTCCTGCAACCTTCGGGTGGCATCATTGTGGCACTGCAGGAGGCCCATGATGGACATGTCATCTAAAGAATGGGAGGGGGAGTGGAAATGGTTTGCGACTGGGAGGTGCAGTTATTTGTTGCGAACTGAGCGGAGGTGTTCTGCAAAGCGGTCCCCAAGCCTCCACTTGGTTTCCCCAATGTAGAGGAAACCACACCGGGTACAGTGGTTGCAGTATACCACATTGGCAGATGTGCAGGTGAACCTCTGCTTAATGTGGAATGTCATCTTGGGGCCTGGGATAGGGGTGAGGGAGGAGGTGTGGGGGCAAGTGTAGCATTTCCTGCGGTTGCAGGGGAAGGTGCCGGGTGTGGTGGGGTTGGAGGGCAGTGTGGAGCGAACAAGGGAGTCACGGAGAGAGTGGTCTCTCCGGAAAGCAGCAGGGGTGGGGATGGAAAAATGTCTTGGGTGGTGGGGTTGGATTGTAGATGGCGGAATTGTCGGAGGATGATGCGTTGTATCCGGAGGTTGGTGGGGTGGTGTGTGAGAACAAGGGGGATCCTCTTTGGGCGGTTGTGGTGGGGGCGGGGTGTGAGGGATGTGTTGCGGGAAATACGGGAGACGCGGTCAAGGGCGTTCTCGATCACTGTGGGGGGGAAAGTTGCGGACCTTGAAGAACTTGGACATCTGGGATGTGCGGGAGTGGAATGTCTTATCGTGGGAACAAATGCGGCGGAGGCGGAGGAATTGGGAATAGGGGATGGATTTTTTGCAGGAGGTTGGGTGGGAGGAGGTGTATTCTAGGTAGCTGTGGGAGTCGGTGGGCTTGAAATGGACATCAGTTACAAGCTGGTTGCCTGAGATGGAGACTGAGAGGTCCAGGAAGGTGAGGGATGTGCTGGAGATGGCCCAGGTGAACTGAAGGTTGGGGTGGAAGGTGTTGGTGAAGTGGATGAACTGTTTGAGCTCCTCTGGGGAACAAGAGGCGGTGCCGATACAGTCATCGATGTACCGGAGGAAGAGGTGGGGTTTGGGGCCTGTGTAGGTGCGGAAGATGGTCTGTTCCACGTAACCTACAAAGAGGCAGGCATAGCTCTAGCCTGTGCGGGTGCCGATGGCCACGCCCTTAGTCTGTAGGAAGTGGGAGGAGTCAAAAGAGAAGTTGTTGAGGGTGTGGACGAGTCCGGCTAGGCGGATGAGTGTGTCTGTGGAGGGGGACTCGTCGGGCCTGCGGGACAGGAAGAAGCGGAGGGCCTTGAGGCCATCTGTATGCGGAATGCAGGTGTGTAGGGACTGGACGTCCATGGTGAAGATGAGGTGTTGGGGGCCAGGGAATTGGATGTCCTGGAGGAGGTGGAGGGCGTGGGTGGTGTCGTGGATGTAGGTAGGGAGTTCCTGGACCAAAGGGGAGAAAATGGAGCCTGGACCAAAGGGGAGAATCTCCCCTTCCCCCACCGCATCCCTAAACCAGCCCAGTTCGTCCCCTCCCCCCACTGCACCACACAACCAGCCCAGCTCTTCCCCTCCACCCACTGCATCCCAAAACCAGTCCAACCTGTCTCTGCCTCCCTAACCTGTTCTTCCTCTCACCCATCCCTTCCTCCCACCCCAAGCCGCACCCCTATCTCCTACCTACTAACCTCATCCCACCTCCTTGACCTGTCCGTCTTCCCTGGACTGACCTATCCCCTCCCTACCTCCCCACCTATACTCTCTCCACCTATCTTCTTTTCTCTCCATCTTCGGTCCGCCTCCCCCTCTCTCCCTATTTATTCCAGAACCCTCACCCCATCCCCCTCTCTGATGAATGTTCTACGCCCGAAACATCAGCTTTTGTGCTCCTGAGATGCTGCTTGGCCTGCTGTGTTCATCCAGCCTCACATTTTATTATCCCAGAGACAGAGATGTTGGCCAGGGAGCAAGGTGGTGCATTGAATTGGCAAGCAACAGGTAGTTCAGGGTCTTTTTTGTGTGCAGAACATAGATGTTCTGCGAAGAGGTCGCCAAGTCTATGCTTCGTTTCCCCAATGTAGAGGAGACCACATTGTGAGCAGCAAATGCAGTACACTTGATTCTTGAAAGTGCAGGTGAAGTGTTGCTTCACCTGGGCCCTTGGATACTGGGGAGGGTGGAGGTAAATGCACAGGTGTTGCATTTTCGCCGGTTACGGGGGAAGGTGCCGTAGGGCTGTGGGGCGGTGTTGGGAGTGAAGGAAGTATGGACCAGGGTGTCTCGGAGGGAACGGTCCCTGCGGAAGGCGGACAAAGGAGATGAAAATATGTGTCTGGTGGTGGCATCTTGCTGGAGGTGGGGGAAATGGCGTCTGATGATCTTCTGGATGTGGATGCTGGTGGGATGGCAGATGAGGATAAGGGGAACCCTATCACTGTTGCAGGAGGGAAGAGAAGGGGTGAGGGCAGAAGTGCGGGAGATGGGCCAGACCCAGTTGAGGGCCTTGTCGACAACGGAGCTGGGGAATCCTCGGTTGAGGAAGAATGTGGACATTTCGGAGACTCCCTTGTCGAAGTTGGCCTGATCTGAACATATACGACGGAGACGGAGACGGAGGAACTGAGAGAATGGGATGGAGTCTTTACAGTATCAGGTTCATTTTCGGAGACCCTCACGGACTTAATGCAATAACTAGACACTGACCTGTTTAGAAAAACACAAATCCTTTATTACCAAGCAAGTACAAGCTGTAGAGAATCACTGTACTTAACCTGGCACAGAGTGCAGCGTCTCCTAAGTAATTCTCCCCGAGCAGTGGGCAGTCCCCGCTTTTTATACTTTACTAAGTACATAATACATAAAACAATTTCACATCTCACAATGACATGATACATGAAACAATTATTACAACAGACAAAGACAGAATACAAAACAATTATTACATCAAGAACATAAAAGACCAGGAAATAGTATCGATCGTTTGTGAAGTGACTGCTAATGGCAGGAGGCGATTTCAAGTTGTTAACGAAACAGATTGTAATTTCAAGTTGCTGATGTGTCTGGTTGGAACAAAGTCAGTGCCCTGGCCCCTTTGTCAGCAACAGAAGTTACATGCTTCAGAAGTCTCACACCTTTACAAATGTTCCTCACTTAACCTTATTTGAGACAGTTTAACACTAATTCTATTTGAGCAAGAAGCTTAAGGTAGGGTCTGCATGCCGATGTGTAGCAAGATAAGGAGTTACAAAGTTTTACACCGAATTCCTAGCTGGACAGGAAGCTTTAAGGCAGTGCCTGCATACCTATGTGTAGGCAGATAAAGGACATTAATTTATACAAGTGTAGAAATCAATGGGATGTTATCCCAATAACATCTCAACAGGAAGTGGGGTGCGAGGATGTATAGTCCAGGTAGCTGTGGGAGATGGTGGGTTTGTAATGGGTATTAGTGGCCAGTCTATCCCCAGAAATGGAAACAGAAATGTCAAAGAAGGGAAGGGAGGAGTCAGAGATACACCAGGTGAAAGTGAGGGCAAGGTGGAAATTGAAGATGAAATTGATGAAGTTTTCCGATTCTCGACAAGAGAGGTAAGCAGCACCAATGATATCATCGATGTATCCGAGAAAGAGTTGTGGGTGGGAGCCAGAATAGGACTGGAACAAGGAATGTTCCACGTACCCCACAAAGAGACAAACATAACTAGGGCCCATACGGGTACCCATGGCAACCCCTCTTACCCGCAGAAAATGAGAGGAGTTGAAAGAGAAGCTGAGCCCTAAGGCCCTCCTGGTGGGGAATGGATGTGTAAAGGGATTGCACATTCATGGTAAAGAGGAGGTGACAGGAGCCGGTAAACTGGAAGCTTTGAAACTGGCATAAGGCGTTAGGTGAATCATGGATGTATGTGGGTAGGGATTGGACCGGGGGGAGAAGACTGAGCCAAGGTAAGAAGAGATGAGTTCTGTGGGGCATGAACAGGTTGAAACAATGGTTCTACCGGGACAGTCCTGTTTGTGGATTTTTGGCAGGAGGTATAAATGAGCTGTGCGGGCTGGGGGACTATTAGCTTGGAAGTGGAATGGGGGAGATCACCGGATGAAATGAGATCTGTAACCGTGGCGGATACAATGGCCTGATGTGCCATGGTGGGGTCATGGTCCAGGGGAAGGTAGGAGGAGGTATCTGAGAGCTGGCACTCAGCCTCTGCAAGGTAGAGGTCAGTACGCCAGACAACAACAGCACCACCATTATCGGCAGGCTTGATGACAAAGTTAGGGTTAGATCTGATTGCACGGAGTGCAGTCAGTTCGGAGGGAGATAGGTTGGATTTGCTGAAGGGGCAGTGAAATTGAGGTGACTGACATCATGTCAACAGTTCTTAATGAAAAGAACGAGTACAGGTAAAAGGCTGGAGGGAGGGCTCCATGTGGAGGGAGAGTGTTGGAACTGGGCGAAGGGGTCTGTGGGGTGGGGAGAGGACTCTTGTCCAAAGAAATGAGCACGGAGGCGAAGACGGCGAAAGAACAGATTGGCGTCATTTCGTGCCCGAAATTCGTTAAGGTGGAGACGCAGAGGGATAAAGCTGAGGCCTTTGCTGAGTACAGAACATCAGCATCGGAGAGCAGAAGGCTAGGAGGGATGGTTTGGAGGGATGTTTGTTGACACACATATGATGCCATTCTATCTGGACTGCTTCTCACAGCTTGAATAGGGCAGGTTGTAGAGACAACTGACAATGTGTTCCAGCAACTTATTTTTAAAACTACAAACTACCTCATATACCTCATTATTACAAACAGCAAAATGTGAGACTTACATATATTCATAACCATTCAACCCTTATACATACCATATTCATTATAAAAAGCACTTTTCTATTAAATTCTAAACTTATTCAATGAAATGTTAACTTACTTTATTATTTTTACAATATAGACAATGTATCTGCTGTCACACCATCTTTCCAGCCAAGTGAACAATTTTTACATCAAATGGTCAAACCAATAAACTCTATCTGAACAACTGAAGTTTTAAATTTTCCAGCAAAATGTTTTTTTCTCAAAAACAGGAAATTATGTAATGCCAGTCTTTTACTCCAAGTGGAAGTGATATTAATATAACATCACTCAATCCAAATCTTTAGTTGAAACAGAGAAAATTAAGTTTATTTTGCCACGACAATTCCTTTGCAAAAATGTGTAAAAAATATATTGAGTTAATCTAGCTCCAAAGTCAGTGCTTTTAAATTAGAGCTATTGGATTATCCTTGTGATTCTAACACAAATAAACATTCTCTAGTATCCATGTTTCAATAAAGACCACCTCAACATTTGATCTAAAAACATGTTCCTATCTGCCTCCAAATTTGTTTCCCTACTTTCAAACACAATTGCTTGTGTTGGCAAAGTTGCTTCTCTACTGCCCACTTGCACCTAATAGCTAATCTATATACTTGTTAACCAACTATACTTCACTGGAACATATATTGTTTTGAACAGTCACATCAGTTTCAAAATCTGTTTTTGAAGCCCCACTCTCTAACTGGTATTCTGAGCTGTGAATGCCCATTGTGCCTGAAGCAAAAGCATTTAAAATTTTCGACTTTTATGTAAATCTGTGAAATCTTGTAGTTGATCAGACTGCATAACAGTCGAGCAATCAATGTGAGTAATTTGAACCTCATTTACTTCAGGATCTAGATCCAAGTGTGATGATTCCAATTGAACAGTAGTTTCCTGCATCACTAATTCAACACTTACCATCTTTCTCTATCTGAATGTAAGCTCTTATTCCTCTTCATCAGATCGATTGGGGAATTTCTTCACACCCAAGCCTACATGAAACACTAAGAAATCTTTATACTTCGTGACTATAATCTAACAGATCTAAGGTTTTGAAGTAGATCTGTAGCTTGCATTGTGAGTGTTGAGGTTGGTTGGCTCGCCGAGCTCGTTTTTTGTTCCACAGACAACTGCCCTGAGGATGTTACCAAACATGGTAACTAAATGTCTGCAGAAAACAAACCAGCTCGACGAGCCAACCAACCTCAAAATCTAACAGATCTATACTGGATTCTAAAGGAAAATTTGTTGGTGGAAGTTCTACAGTCAGTTTACATTCCTTTAATGATACAAATGCTGCCATTATCACAGTACACTGAGCAATATAGACATAGAAAATAGATGCAGGAGTAGGTCATTTGGCCCTTCAAAGCTGCCCTGCTATTTGATACGATCATGGCTGATCATGCAAGCTCGGTATCCCATTCCTTCCCTCTTTCCATACCCCTTGATTCCTTCAGCCACAAAGACCAAGTCCAGCTCCCTCTTCAGTATATCTAATGAACTGGCACCAACAGCTTCTCGTGGAAGAGAATTCCACAGGTTCCCAACTCTCTGAGTCCAAAAGGTTTCCCCTATCTCAGTCCAGAATGGCTTACCCTTTATTCTTGTTCTGGACTTCTCCAACATGGGAACATTCTTCCTGCATCTAGCCTATCCAGCCCCATCAGGATTTTATATGTTTCTATGAGATTCCCCCTCATTCTTCTAAATTCCAGTGAGCGCAAATTCAGTCGACCCACTCTTTCCTCATATGTCAGTCCTGCCATATCAGTCTGGTGAACCTTCACTGGACTCCCTCAGTTGCAAGAATGACCTTCCTCAGACTAGGAGACCAAAATTGCATACAATAGTCAAGGTGCGGCCTCACCAAGGCCCTGTATAACTGCAGCAAGACATTTCTTACTCTGACACTCAAAATCCCCTTGCTATGAACGGGAGGATGCCATTAGCTTTCCTCACAGCCTGCTCCACCTGCATGCCAACTTTCAGTGACTCTTCCACCAAGAAACCCAGGCCCCGTTGCACCTCATCTTTTCCTAAACTGCCATTTCAGATAATAATCTGCCTTCCTGTTTTTGTGACTAAAGTAAATAACCTCTCATTTATCCATATTATATTGCATTTGCCAAGTATTTACCCACTTAGCCAGTCTATCCAAGTCACCGTGAAGCCTCTTAGCTTGCACCTCACAGCACACATTGCCACCTAGGTTAGTGTCATCTGCAAATTTAGAGATTTTGCATTCAAATCTGCAGAATGCTAGAACTAATGCATCCACTATTTTTAGTGTCGCTTCCTTAAGTACTTTGGGATGCAAAGCAGCAGGCCTTGTGAACTTATCGGGTTTTAAACTCATTGATTTCCCCAATACCAGTTCCTGACTAATAAGGATTTCCTTCAGTTCTCCTTCATGCTTGACCGTTTGTCCCATGGCATTTCATGAGGATTATTTGTGTCTTCTTTAGTGAAGACAAATCCAAAGTATTTGTTCAACTGGTCTGCCATCTGTTTGTTGCCCAGTATGAATTTTCATGATTTTAACTGCAAGGTACCTACATTTGTCTTTTTTTAAAATCACATCTAAAGAAGCTTTTATAGTCACTTTTTATGTTTTCAGCAAGTTTACTTTCATACTCTATTTTCCCTTTCCAAATTAAACACTTTGTCCTCCTCTGCTGGATTTTAAATTTCTCCCAGTCCTCGAGTTTGCTGCTTTTTCTGACCAATTTATTTGCCCCCTCTTTGGCTTTAATACTGTTCTTGATTTCCCTTCCCAATTTTAGGCCAGACATCATGCTACTTTTATTGCACAAATTTATCTTGATTCCTATGTTCTCCTGAGCATTGGGCAGAATGATTACTTCCTGAACATTGCAATCAAAATTTAAACCTAATGGAAAATTGAATCTATGTAGGATATTGAACAGTAGTTTGCACTCAGGGAAATTTCCTTCCAGATATCATTACTGAATTTTGTATTACAGATTTGTTCAATGAGGATAGTAATTTTTTTTTAAAAAGTTATTTGTGGGACATAGGCATTACTGACTGGGGCAGTATTTTTTGCTCACCCCTTATTGCCCTTGAGAAGGTGGTGATGAATTGCCTTATTGAACTGCTGCAGCCCATCTGCTATGAGTTGACCCACAATGCCATTAGGGAGGGATTTCCAGGATTTCGACCCAGCGGCACCCAAGTCAGAATAGTGAATGGCCTAGAGGGAGGGGATCTTGCTGGTGGTGGTGTTTCCATGTCCTATTGTCCTCAAAGCAATAGCCTCTGGAAATTGGATTGTCATATCCAAAAATATAGATATACTGATATTCTGCTTTTGTTTTGACTAATAGCCCCGTGCAATCAACTAACACATGACTGAATGGTTCTTCAGAAACTGCTGTTGGTTTTAAGGGACAAAAACAGAAGTTTCTGGAAAAACTCACTGGTCCCAAAATATTATGTGTGATATGTCTTCACAAATGCTACCAGACTTGCTGAATTTTTCCAGCAACTTCTGTTTTTGTTCTGGATCTACAGCTTCTGCAGTCTTTTTCAGTTTTATGGGTATTAAGAATACTGATTTAACTTTGTGTTGAGGTTTTCTTAACACCTGATACATGTGACATTGTTTTACAGCACTGCACTACACCATTATGAAGTCTTAGACAGGCTAAATGCAATTTTGTTAATGTTTAGTTTCTTATTCTTACATGTCCTGTGATATTTCCTTACGATGTTTAGACAGATCCACTATGTAATGAACAAACATCAATCATAGGCCTGTGAGGGTGACTCCTCTTCTTCATCAGAACTCTGTTTCCTATAATAACGCTCTGGAATTTCTTCAGTCTCAGCTTCAGCATGAGCTGCCTGTGCTAATATATTTTCACTCCATATTTGCTGTCTGAGCCTAATTTAATGAAAACATACCAATATTTTCTTTGAATTACCCTTCTTGTTAAGGAATGTTTTGGGGGCTCTTGTGTATTACCTTGACTTCAGGTGATGTACTTTATGTAATGGAACCTCCAACAGCAGATGGCAATGAGAAATGGTGATGAGCGTGGGATCTTGAGCAGTTGAGGCAAGACTTCCATCAGGAGATGGTGACAGTAAGGGAGGGCAGTTAGAGCATTTGAATGGACTCTCTGCAGAAAGTCTGCCTTTTGAAAACAGACATCTCGTTGGAAGAAGGAGCATTCAGACAAAGGATTTCTAAACCTAATATAAACCACGGGCTTGATGCCAGGAAAACACCTTTAAGCTCAAATTTCCTTTTGTAATTACCTATTGCTAGTGGGATCCCTACTTCATTATTTTGGATCTTCTTCTGTTTTCAAATCTGATGTTACATTTCTGGCATATTTGGCAGGATTCCACAACACAGCATCAAGTCATGGTGGATGACTTTGAAAAGCACCTGGCCAAACTGAAATAAATGGTGGAGGATTTGAAAGTATTAATGTCCTTAAGGGAGGCTGGAACTGCTCTAGAATCATTAGAGGCTTGTGTATTAGCAGAAGAAATGGATTCATTAGGCCAAACACAGGCAGAGGTTTCCCATGTGCATTTCCTTTATGCTGTGGATGAAGAAAGCAGTCCTCCTAGCCAGATATTATACTTGCTGGATGAGTAGGAAGCCAACAGATCTAGGGAAAAAAACTGGAAATACCCAATGATCCAGAGATCAACAAAGTCTGATTAAGGGTCTAGGCCCAAAACGTCAGCTTTTGTGCTCCTGAGGTGCTGCTTGGCCCGCTGTGTTCATCCAGCTTTATACTTTGTTATCTTGAGGATACCTAGTTGGTTATAATATGCAGGGGCTTGAACATGATTAAGCAGGTAGCATTTTGATGGAACATCTATGCAGGAAAGCCTGTGGGAAATACTTGGAAGAAGTACGGATGCTCAATGAAGTCCACAGCAAACCTTTGAGCCACTGATAAGGGCTTTTGGAGACAGTGTTGGTTTGTGTGATGTAAGGTGTGTGATTTTTTTTCCATTTTTATAAATAAACAGTTTGTTTTAGCATTTAGATTTCAAACTAGTTGGTGTATGAGTGTGTTTAATAGCTAATTCACCAGTATTTCTGAAGCTATAATTTTAAACCAGAATGGGGCCCTTCTGTAGAGATGACAATGTTTGGAGCTGGAGGAGCACAGCAGGCCAGGCAGCACCAGAGGAACAGGAAAGCTGACATTTCGGTTTGGGACCCTTCTGCAGTTGTTTCTATTGTGAGAGCTTTAGAATCTGAAAGACCAAACCTTGAAAGACATTTTCTTCGTTTTGGGTTAGAAGATTCAAGAAGCGATGTTTATTTAGGAAAATCTCATAGATTGGGAAGCTTTTGTGGCAGTTTGCTGATACCTGCTGGGGTTAGGTGTGTTATGTTAAATGAACAACTTTTCCAAGATTGTTTTGTTAGAGTCCCAAAGGGGTTATTTGGAGCGAAGAAAATTTAGGCTCAGTTGCGAGAAAATTCAAGGAAGAGGCTATTAAGCTCTCAAGACTGTAAATTGAAAAAATAGTTATATCAAACCCATTGTTGGGTGGTGAAGGAAACTCTTTGTGATATTTAAGGACTGGAAAGTGTTGGTGTTGGGTTAGTTATTTTGCTGTATATTTTGAAATCTTCCAAATTGTATTATAGGGAAGTAGTTTGATTTGTTCCATTTGATCTTCATTCTTTTGTATAACAAATTTGTATTGTTAAAACCAAATCTGTAGGATTTTGTCTGCTTATATTTGAGTAAAAGACCACCGCATTAAAAAAGAACTACCAAGCCAGATTTCTTCATGGGATCTAACTTGGCCAATAGTAATATCATCTGGGATCTTAATATCCAACACAAGGTTGTAAAGGTTATGAGTATAAGCAAGTCAAAGGGAAGGACTGATTTCTGTATCCTTTGAACTAATAAAATTGTTCAATCACAAATCATCCCTCAAATTGACCAGGTCCAGGCTACTGAAGGACCACCTAGCAGAAGCAGAGATGGGAACATCCAGATAAAGCTGAGGGGGCTTAATCATGACAAACTTCAGTTTGATCTTTTCTTGAAACATGAGATCATATTAAAAAGATCATGGGAACCAATGGGACTTCCAGGATCAGGAAAGAGGCTAGCATCCAAAAGTGACTGTCAGTATGGAGATACAAATTTCAGGAAGCTGAGGTAGCCAGATTGCTGCACAGCAAGCATATATTGAATCCTTGCTGTCCCATCTCGATGATGAACATGTGGTTGATCCTGCCCAAGGGATGCTCCAAAGAGGTGAAAGAATTGTGACAAGGTTGGGATCTCCAAACAAGACTGTTCTCAACCATTGCCATTATGTTCAGAGATCCCATCCAGTGCAATATCTTTCCCTTTGCACCAGACCCAAAATTGGTAGGGCAGAGGGGCAAGGTTCCTTCAGGAAGGGGCTCAGTCGTATGCAAGGTGTAAAATATAATAAGATAGAAGCACTGTGCCTAATTGACGCAGGAACAGAGGTGTGCACCATTGCCTGCCAATTTTTTTTGTGAGCATCTTGATTGGTATCTCCTGTGCTCTGGATCTCTGCAAGTTCACAGAGGTCAAACAACCCCTTTAATGGCTGCAGCGAACTCTCCCTGTCTGTCCTCAACTCACACTTTTCATGGTTAGGGCTCTCTTTTCATTTATGATCCAATTACTTATCTGGTGGAAGGAAGATGACAACACCTGTGCTTTTGGCATTAAATGGGCAATCTTGAAAAGCATGTCTGGGACTGCCATGAGCCGCACATTATGCGGTGACTGTTGGTGCATCAAATTGCATCAGCCAATACAGGACTCTAGAACTGCTCTTGATTGCTCAAGCTGGTCTTGCCCAACTGGTCAACATCAGGCTTTACTATGGCGCCACATGACACGTGACAGACCTCCCATTTGGTGCAACTGTGAAATCCGCCTTTGTGATTTTGGGAGAATAGAATGTGGTACTTATGCAGTTTGCCAGTTTCAGTGACTAAGATGTTTACCTCTAACCAAGAAAATCCATAGGTGTCCTTAAATTGACTAACTGGAGGAGACATCTCTGACCTCATTTTGAAGTTGAACATAGGTAAGTTGGAGGAGACTCAAAGCAAGCGGTTGTTTCGACTTTCACCAAGTTCAGGGCAAGTATTGAAATAGATTATTACATTACTGTGACCTGGTAAGCACAAAATTCTGATTAAAGATGCCCATTCATTAAAGATTCTTGTCGCCATATCCACTATTGGGAGCAAGTTTTGGACTATCTGTAGAAGTCTTGAAATGGGGTATCTTTCAAGAATTGTCAAGTTGAAACATCAGCTTTCCTGCTCCTATGATGCTGCTTGGCCTGCTGTGTTCATCCAGCTCTGCACCTTGTTATGTCTATATGCCAGCCCCACAGTTTGTGGAGAAGAAACACAGCTAAGTGAGGATTTGTGTCAATTACCAGGCAATCAACACCAAGATACACAAGGATGCTTAGCCTCTACCTAGGTTTGAGGAATTTTTCAAATGTGCAAAGTACTTCTTGAATTTTCATTTGTCCCATAGTTATAACTAACTATCCATTGCTGAACAAGATATTGAAAAATACAGCATGATGAATAGGCACAGGGGTCTTTACAAATACACATAGATGATTTTTGGGCTTTGTAATGGCTCGGTCACCATTTTTCTTTTGATGAATAAAGCTTTCGGCAAAGTTAATTGCTAATCCGTCCGTAGTTATCCGGGTGGAATACTGTCTTTTGGCCCAACGTTCCAGTAGATCCTTGCAAACCTGGACACTGTCTTATCCCATATGTCATAATTTAATTGAAAATAAATTAGAGAAATGATAACTTTTCTGAACAAAAGTATTGTTCCTTTTGGCACTTCATTTACAAGAAAGCAATAATGAAGAAATCCAAGTGGTCAAGGAGTGAACCTAGCCCACGACTGGAAGGGAACAGCAGATAACAAAGAGTGAAGCTGGATGAACACAGCAGACCAAGCAGCATCTCAGGAACACAAAAGCTGACGTTTTGGGCCTAGACCCTTCATCAGAGAAGGGGATGGGCAGAGGGTTCTGAAATAAATAGGGAGAGAGGGGAAGGCAGACTGAAGATGGATAGAGGAGAAGATAGGTGGAGAGGAGAGTATAGTTGGGGAGGTGGGGAGGGGATAGGTCAGTCCAGGGAGGACGGACAGGTCAAGGAGGCGGGATGAGGTTAGTAGGTGGGAAATGGAAGTGCGGCTTGAGGTGGGAGGAGGGGATAGGCGAGAGGAAGAACAGGTTAGGGAGGCGGGGACGAGCTGGGCTGGTTTTGGGATGCAGTGGGGGAAGGGAAGAGTTTGAAGCTTGTGAAGTCCACATTGATACCATCGGGCTGCAGGGTTCCCAAGCGTAATATGAGTTGCTGTTCGCAACCTTCAGGTGGCATCATTGTGGCACTGCAGGAGGCCCATGATGGACATGTCATCTAAGGAATGGGAGGGGGAGTTAAAATGGTTCACGACTGGGAGGTGCAGTTGTTTATTGCAAATCGAGATCGTCCCCTCCCTCCACTGCATCCCAAAACCAGCCCAGCTCGTCCCCGCCTCCCTAACCTGTTCTTCCTCTCGCCTATCCCCTCCTCCCACCTCCAGCCGCACCTCCATTTCCCACCTCGTAACCTCATCCCGCCTCCTTAATCTGCCCATCCTCCCCGGACTGACCTATCCCCTCCCCACCTATCTTCTCCTCTATCCATCTTCGGTCTGCCTCCCCCTGTCTCCCTATTCATTTCAGAACCGTCTCCCCTTTCCCCTCTCTGATGAAGGGTTTAGCCCGAAACGTCAGCTTTTGTGCTCCTGAGATGCTGCTTGGCCTGCTGTGTTCATCCAGCTTCACACTTTGTTATCTTGGATTCTCCAGCCACTGCAGTTCCCATTATCAGGGAACAGCAGAGTTGTGCTTGGGTTAACTGATTACCACAGGAGATTTGTGCAAGGCTATACATGATTGGCTTCCCCATTCCACAATTTGCTGAGGAAATCAGAATGCTGAAGTTGGGAAAGGATACAAGAGATACATCATAGAGCATCATAGGTAGTTGGAACCCAGCTTGTGATTAATTCTGTTGCACCCTCAAGCAGAAGTTTGTTTCATCACCTGTCCTTTGCTAACCAGATTTCCAATTGCTTTGTGTACTGGAATCCAGCAGTTTCCTTGTCTCGGAAGCAATGCTGTCACAGATTCAAGGACAGAAAAGTGTTTATTGCTGGAGTCTGTTAGTATCAAGTAAATGAAAGGAATAAGGGGAATTATTGCAGTCTAAAACTCAAACTGTCAACTTTGAGGTGAGGCTATTTCCTAGAGGTTCAGAGACATCCTGATTGGTGTAGACTTTGAAATTTTACAGTCACCAACTCACTCAGCTACTTTCAAATGTCTACCAAGCTTGATGAATTGCTAAGCCCATGCAACTTTGATTCCTGATCCTGATTCCTGATACAACAACAACAACCATAGTAATGCAAGTGCTAATGCCCTTGGAAGAATTGTTATTTCAATTCAATCCCCCAGCTGAGGGATCTATGCCATGACGATATCCTAAATCAAAGACGCACTTTGACCTGATTGTCTATGACAATCAGTCAATGCAGCCACTGCATCTGATTTAGCCTTCTGTACATCGATGAGACCAAGCAGAGGCTTGGAGTCCACTTTGTAGAGCACCTGCGCTCTGTTCACGACCAACGACAACACCTTCCAATCGTGAAGCATTTCACCACCCCTTTTCACTCTTTAGGTGACATGTCCACCCTGGGCCTCCTCCAGTGCCACCATGATGCCACCGGCAAACTGGAGGAGCAGCACCTCATATTCCACCTCAGGAGTCAATGGCCCAAATCTCCATCAGAAGACTGTGCAGAGTAGCCTGTGGGTGGAGTGTGGGGTGCTAGTATATACATAAACGAGTCCCAAAAGGCCCTCAGTCACTTTTGTTTACTCAGAAGACAAGGTACTCAAATGATCATACGTAATATGGTTTAATTGTGTACACTGCCTAATATCCTCTGGACAATGAGGATGATGATGATGATGTGGCTCCTGACAATGCCATAGATCTTGCAAAGGTCCTTGCTCTTGCTCTTGAAATTGTGCCCTCAAATCTTACATGGAACACAGAAAGGCACAAACCAATCCATTTCAATTTTACCAGTTTCAAAATCTCCTCATCCCATGACCAACCCTCCCTCTCATCCCTGCCTCCTTGACCTGACACAACCTGTCCATCTTCTCTCTCACCTATCCACGCCTCCCACCTCACTGACCAATCCCCACCACTCCCTACCTGCAATCACCTATAACCATCCCACCTACCTTCCCCAGCCCCACTCTTCCTTTGTCTATTTATTTCTGAGCTTTGTTCCGCCCACCCCCAACCACTTCTGAAGAGGAGTCCCGACCCTACACATTAACTTTCCAATTCCTGTAATGCTGCCTGGCATCTGGAGTTCTTACTATCTATTAGTGAGAATGATTTCAGTGTTCCATAAGATTTAAGGGCACAGTTTCAAGAGCAAGAGCAAGGTCTATGGCATTGTCAGGAGCCACATCATCATCATCATTATCCAGAGAGTATTAGACAGTGTACACAATTAAACCATACTATGCATGATCATTTGAGAACCTTGCCTTCTGAGTAACCAAAAGTGACTGAGCGCCTTTTGGGACTCATTTATGTATAATCTAGTATCCCACACTCCACCCACAGGCTACTCTGCACTGTCTTGTGATGGAGATGGCTAGATCAAAGAATGAATAGATAAGCACCATACAAAGCTAAGCCAGGCAGTCAAGATGGTGGTCCAAAAGGAATGAGAAAAATACCAAGAAGAAAACCATTGAACAATTGCAGAATGGCGCACAAACCTATGTTAACCCTATGCCAACTGCCAGCTCAAACCAAAGACCCCTCATCTAATATGGACAGAACCAATGTGATGTACAAGATCCCATGCAAAGTCTGTGAAAAACATTACATTGGACAGACAGGAAGGAAAATGACCACAAGAATACATGAACACCAACTAGTAACAAAATGACATGACCAGTACTCTCTTGTGATAATGGGAACTGCAGATGCTGGAGAATCCAAGATAATAAAATGTGGGGCTGAATGAACACAGCAGGCCCAGCAGCATCTCAGGAGCACAAAAGCTGACGTTTCGGGCTCTGATTAAGGGTCTAGGCCCGAAACGTCAGCTTTTGTGCTCCTGAGATGCTGCTGGGCCTGCTGTGTTCATCCAGTCTCACATTTTATTACCCAGTACTCTCTTGTGCCCATTCACATAGATAAGGTGAACCACCAGTATGATTGGGACAATATCAAGATCCTGGGAGAAGCCAAATGGAGACAAGCATGGGAATTTCTAGAGGCTTGGTTCTCCACCAAGAAGGCCATCAGTAAACACATAGAATTAGACCCTGTATATACACGACTGCAGAGAAAAACTGGAAATGAGGTAGCCAATTCCAACAGACTCCAGAGTTCAAATACCAAACACAACAGCGCTTCATCAGAGGCTGGAATCAATCTTTAACACCTTAAAAAGTGTTAATTTACACATAAATATTACAACTATAAATCTTCTAACCAAACCATAGTACTTTAAGCCTGTTCCAATATCTCTTTAGAACTCAATAATGATCAATGCACTGCTATTTTAAAAAATATTTTTACCTTACTTTGTAAAACAATTTAAAATGTAATGTATAAAATTATGATAACACTTCTAAAGGCGATGATGCACTCCAGCCCCTCCAATATCCACAGATCCCTAGCCATCCTCAAGCGTACTGATGAATATAGCATTCTTCCTCTCCAGAAATAACTAAGCATATGACTGTTCACATGTATGGTAGCTTAAGAGAGTGCCCTTAAACACATTTAATGGCAATTAACATCCCAATTTGGCAATAGTTTGGATTTAATATTTTCCACCTTGTTTTCAAACCCTTCTGGGCCTTGCCTCACTTATAGCCTCATTTAGCCTTACAGGTCTTGAGATCTTTGCGCTCCTCCAGTTGTAGACCCTTGTGCATACCCAATTTTAATTACTTCATTTTTGGCAGCTGTGCCTTTAGCTACCTGAACTTTAAGGTGAGTCATGTTAAAAGAGGCTTAGGTTCAAGTTGCACCTGCTCTAGAGGTGTGTTGTAACATATCTAAACAGATTGATTGAAAAAGTCAAAAATGTTAAGTCTATTTCTCTCCTCACAGGTGCAACCAGGCCTGCTATGTCTTTTTCCAGTTTTTATTTCAGGTCTTCATTATGTGCAGTGTTTGCCTCTCTACCTCCCACTTTTAATAAGATGCACTTTAAAGTGTACCTCGTTGATCAAGGTTTTTTTTATTTTGTCACATTGACATGACCTCTTATTACATTTTGTTTGATATTGCTTCTGTGGCATGCTTGTTTTGGTTTAACTCTGTTAAAGGCATAATATAGATGTAATGTCCTTGACTCTATTCTACATAGCTAGAAATATACAACAAAGAACATCATGTTTAAAATATTATACATTTTGATGACTTGCATTACATTTCTATTTGTAGATTGTATTTTGGAGAGCGTCTTGCCTTGTATTTTGCATGGCTTGGTTGGTATACTACCATGCTGATTCCTGCTGCCATATGTGGAGTCATAGTCTTTTTATATGGATTATTCTATTTTGGAGATAGCCAAGTGAGGTACTGTATAATTGGTGTTTCTGTTGCAATTCTGTCGGGGGGAGGTGATGGCCTAGTGGTGGTACTGCTGGACAGTTAATCCAGAAACCCAGATCACATTCTGGGGTCCCGGGTTTGAATCCTGCCACAGCAGATGGTGGAATTTGAATTCAGATAAAATCTAGAATTAAGAATCTAATGATGATCATGAATCCATTGTCAATTGTCAGGAAAAAATACCATCTGGTTAACTATACCCTTTTGAGAAGAGAACTGTCATCCTTACCTGGTCTGTCCTGCATATAACTCTGGACCCACAGCAATGTGGTTGACTCTTAATTGCCCTTTGGGCTATTAGTGATGGGCCATGAATGCTTCACCCTCATCCCGAGAATGAATGAAGGAAAAAAAATCATAACAGATAATACAAAAGATAGAAATTATTTTATCAGCGAAATATCTACTTTGCTCAAGCTTTAAGACATTGGACAACTGAACTGATGGAAGAATAGATAGATCCTGGTTTGGTAACATCCTACACTTGAAAGGGCTGTTTATTGGACCCATAATGCTTGGAACATTGTTTCTGCTGAGGGTAACATAAGATACAGAAGGAGGCTGCAACTTCACTTCTTTGCCTCATGAAGGTTTGAATTCACTACCACAGGACATAGTTGAGGCTAAAATGTATAGAAGTTATGAGGAGGCAGTAGCATAGCAGTATTGTAACTGGCATAGTAATCCAGAGACAGTCTAAAGCTCTGAAGACACGTTCATAATCTCACTGTGGTAGATGTTGGAATTTGATTTCAATTGATAAATTAGGAATTGAAGGCTTGATTAATGACCAGGTGACCATGAAATCATTATTGATGTTCACTAAGATCTTTTCAGAGAAGTAAGATCTATCTGGTCTGGTTCACATGTGACTCCTAATCCACAGTAACATGGCTTACTTTCAGTTGTCTAGAAAACTACTCTGTTGTAAAGTACTACAATGTCTGATAAAAGAAATAGAACTGGATGGACCTTCTGACATCAACCAAGTCACTGGAAAAGATAAAGACACTCTCAGCCCTCTCAACCCTGCAAAGTGCGCCATACAAACATCGAGGAGCTTGTGCCAAAAGTGGGAGAGGTGTGGAACAGACTAGTCAAGTAACAGCCTGACATAGTCATTCTCACAAAATCATACGTTATAATGTCTCAGACATCTATCACCACCTCTGTTGAGATCTTGATCTCTTTGTCAGGGCTCCAGCATCATGGATGCCAGCCTTCATCTGATTTGATGATCATCATTGGCCCAAAGGTGGCTGCACAATGGTATGCAGTTAGGAAGCAGAGTCCTTGTCATAGATGCCAGATGCCAAGAAGTCTCATTGCAATCTTATTGCAACCCTACAATGTACTGGTAGGACTACAAAGGAAGCACTGTGAGTAGTCTTCATCTTCTTATCTGAGGAAAGATATAGTTGCATTGCAGGTAGTTTGGAGAAGGTGGACGATCCCCAGAATGGAAGGATAGTCTTATGAGCAAAGGTTAAACGCTACGGAATTTAGAAGAATGAGAGGCGATTTCATTGAAACATATAGGATATTTAAGGGGCTTGACAGGGTAAGTGCTGAGAGGATGTTTTCCTGTCATGGGACAGTCTAGGAAGGCATAGTCTCAGAATAAAGGGGTGCCAGTTTAAGACTGAGATGAGGAATTTCTTCTCTCAGAGGGTTGTGAGTTTTTTGAACTCCTTGTTGCAAAAGAACTATGGGGCAGAATCCTTGTGTAGATTTAAGTTTGAGATAGATCAATTCTTGATCAGTAGGGGAATGAAGAGTTACAGGGAAAGGGCAGGAAAGCCAACATGCCGAATGTCGGATCAGATAAGATTCCACAGAGTGGTGGAGCTGGCTGAAGGTGCCAGGGGGCCTACTCATGTTTCTATCTTTTATGGTTTTATCAGGTGAAACATGTTCCGAAATGCCTGTTGGTTACTAGCTCCCATGCCACCCTAATTCCTTAAGGTGACGAATCAGTTTTTTTCCATGTCGAGCACCACTTGGATGATGTACTGAGGGTGCCAAAGACACAATATACCCTGGGGGATTTCAGTGCCAACCACCAAGACTAGTTCAGCAGTACTACTGATAAAGCCGTTGATTCCTAAAAGGCTTAGCTCCCAGTCTGTAAAAGCTGGTGAGAGAATCAAAAAGACGGTACAATATACCTGACCTCATCCTCACCAATCAGCTATAATAATGTAGGTAGAAGTGACCATAGATTATGGAGACGAAGTTCCACCCTTATTTTGACAAAACAACTGGGGCACACAGTCACTCAATGGTTAGCAGTGCTGCCTTACTGTGCCAGGGACTTGGGTTCAATTTCAGCCTCAGGCAACTGTCTGTGGGGAGCTTGCACATTCTCCCTGTTTCTGCGTTGTTTTCCTCCAGGTATAATGGTTTCCTCCCACGGTCCAAAGATACGCAGGTTAGGTGGATTGGTCATGCTGAAATTGTTTGTGCTATTCAGGGATGTGAAGACTAGGTGGATTAGCTATGATGAATGTGAGTTTATGGGAAATGGTAGGAAGTTGGATCTGGGTGGTGTGAGCTTTGAAGAGTTGGTACAGACCCGATGGGCTGAATGGCCTCCTTCTACACTGTTCAGGTTCTGTGATTCTGTGACCACTAGCATTCCACCCCATCATGTTGTGTGGAACTTTCACTGTGATAAATGTGATAGATTTCAAATAAATTCAGTAACTCCAGACTGGGCATCCTTGAGCTGCTATCAACAGCCACAGAATTGCAACCAGACTTAATTTGTGATTCATGGCCTGATTTAATGAAGAGTGCCAAGACGAGCATCAAAATACCTAAAAAGGAGGTGTCAACCTGGTGTAGTTACAGCCCAGGGCTATTTGCAAGTTTATCTGCATAGGCAGCACGTAATGGACTGAGCAAAGCAACCAACAGATCGTATTTAAGCTCTGGAGTAGTATCACATCCAGTCATGAATGGTGGTGGACAATTGAACAGTTCACTAGAGGAAGAGGCTGTAAAAGTATTTCAGTCTTCAATAATGGGTGAACCCATAACATCAGTGCAAAAGACAAAGCTGAAGCGTTTGCATCTGTCATCAGATAGAAGTGCTAAGTGGTCTCCTCCTGAGATTCTAGGCAGCATAGATGGTAGCTTTGAGCCAGTTTGATCACTCCACTTGATATCTACAAGCAGCTAAAGTCACTGATCCTGCAAGGGTCACGGGGCCTGTCATCATTCTGGCTATAGTATTGAAAACTTACATTGTAGAACCAACTGCATGCCTAGCCAAACTATACTAATACTATTGTTATGTTTGGCCACCACCCAGCAGTTGGGAAGGTTGAGTTGATATCGCCCTTGCACAAAAGCCAGGCACATCCAATCCAGCCTATTACCACCCTATTGGTCTACTCTTGATCACCAGCAAAGTGCTGTCAATCGTGCTATCAGGTAAATCTTACTGAACAATAACCTGTACGCTGATGCCCAGTTGGATTCTGCTCAGTCAATGGGGTCCCAACCTTATTACTGCCTTTGCGCAAACATGGTCAAAGGAGCTGAACTCAAGATGGAAAGTGAGGATAACTGCCCTTGAATCAAAGTGACATTTCAAGAGTGTGGCATCAAGCATCCTATAAAAATGTAGTCAGTGGGCATCAATATGAAAGTTCTCCACTGGTTGGTGTCATAAATTGCACAAAGAAATATGGCTAGATGCTGATCATCTCAATCACAGGACAGCTCTGCAGAAATTCCCCACTATCCTGTCCTTGGCCGAATCATCCTCAGCTGTTTCATCAATGATCTTACCTCCATCATAGGTAGAATTGGGAATGTGCTGTATTGATTGCAAGGTGTTCAGAATTATTTGCTGCTTGTCAACATCTGAACAACATCCAGGCTTAAGTGTGATCTTAAATATGATCTGATGGAATTACCATTGCTAAATCGCCCGCTATCAACATCTAAGGAGTTATAACTGACAGAAGCTGAACTAGACTTACCATAAAAATAGCGTGGCTACGAGAACATGTCAGAAACTGGGAATTTTGTGGAAAATAATTTCCTGACTTCCAAAAGCCTGTCCATTGTCTGCAAGGCATAAGTCAACAGTGTGATGCAATACTGTCTCCACTTGCCAGGATGAATGCAGCTCCAACAGCACTCAAGAATCTCAACAACATCCAGGACAAAGCAGCCCAATTCATCGATATCCCATCTAACTCCTTGAATATTAACTCTCTCAACCACTGAATTACAGTGTGTACCTTCACTGTTCCTTGGTCAGCACCTGCCAAAGTTGTGAGCTCAACCAACAAGAAGGATAAGGTCAACAGAATCACGTAAATTCGCTTTGAGGCAATACACCCAACTTGGAAGTACATCACCATATCTTGCTGTTGCTGGGTCAAAATCCTGGAACTCCCCCTGCACTAACAGCTCTAAAGGTGCATCTACATTACATGAACTTCTCCAGTTCCAAAAAGCTGCTTTATATCTTTTTCTCAAGGACAATTAATGTTGGCCTAGCCATTAGAGTCCATGTTCTGTGAATGATTGAAAAGGAACATAAAGGGTAAATGAAATAAGTAGTTGAAACGGAATAGAATATAATGATAAAATAAATATAGTGTGAGTAAACTAGTACAGAGCATAAGCACTGTGTAAAATCATTGAGCCAAGTGTCTGTTTGTTTCATTCTATAAGTTCTTTGGAACAAACATCACTGATCCTTGCAGTTCAGTGCTGCAGGATGACTTGAGAGTTTGTCTGAGTTATCTCTAATATCTGAGCACTCCCACACTTTACAAAATATTTCCTTGGGAGATTAGTGCTGGTGAGCAGGACTGGTGTAGATTAAGAATAATTATTTTCAGTGCAGACTCAATGGCTGAAAGCTCTTTCTGTACTGCGTGATTCTATGATAAATGCAATTCTTTAACCATCTTATTCTTCCCCCATGTACCTTCAGTAAGGAAATCTGCAATGCTCACACAATAATCATGTGCCCAAGATGTGATCAGACGTGTCCATTGTGGAAGCTTTCTGATACATGCTTCTATGCAAAGGTACAGTAAAATATCAGATTAAGGAAATGGCATACATCTAGCAAAACAAAAAACATCTGTAAAAACCTCCGTAGGAAAGATAATCAGTTGTTTTTATGTCCATTCTATTTCCTGTTGCATTCAGGCTGGGTGTTAGAATGGGAGGTATTTGAAAACTGAATTAAATACGATTGTAAAGTCTTAAAGCTGAACTGCTATAAGTAAGATGTAGGCTACCCAGGTTATTGAGTAAGGAAATGTGAGAATTTCTTTTGAAAAGTCATCGTAAAACTCCTCTCTGATGAAGGGCCTACGCCCGAAACGTCAGCCTTTGTGCTCCTGAGATGCTGCTTGGCCTGCTGTGTTCATCCAGCTTCACACTTTGTTATCTTGGATTCTCCAGCATCTGCAATTCCCATTATCTCTTAAACACTAACATGGTCTGTAACAATTACTTTTATGGAAATTCAACCTTACAAAATTTGGCTATAGTACACAATAATCTGTTGTGGTGCTGAACGTTTGCATGTTTAGCATTTGCTAAACTTATTGAAACTGAAATCTATTTAATAACATAATGGTCCATAATATATCCACAGTAAATGAGCAGTGCCACAGAAATAGAGCAGCCAATTAAAATAGGTGCTAATGGCCATTTCATCTTAGTTATATTTAGACGTTTTCTTAATTATTCACAGAGGAGGGCATAGGTGGCTAGGCTCAGCATTTATTACTTCCATTTGGGATGTTTGCTGAGGGAATTGTAATAATGGGTTGAATTTTCATATTTTTTAGACTGAGTGCTATTTTTGGACAGTTTAATGGCAGGTATCCCATCATGGCTCACAGCAAAGTTTCTCATGCAATTTCCACTGCTGCCTTCATTAATTATGCAGCTAGGTTCTGTCGTGCCTATCTTGTTCAATCATGTAGCAGCAGAGGCAGAGGTGCGCACCCCTGCTGGGATCCTGTGGCATTAGGCCTCTGGCACTATATTTAAATCCATGCTGCAGAACTCTTTAAAGGCTGCAAGCCAGGAAATGCCTTTCTCACTTTGGGATTCGATCATTATTGAAAACAATATGCTCAGAAAGGAAAGCTGGCAACACGTTTTAACAACAGGGACCTGGAGGTGCTAGTGAATGGGCTGGCTGGGAAGTCAATCTTTCTTGCAGATGGGCAAAGGAGGCCATGCTACCACTCAAATCCAGCATGGACTCAGATAATGATCTGATCAGTGCCCATCCTGGACCAAAAGGAATGCACAGCAGTGGTGAAAGAAGATCAGTGATTTTCTGCTAAAATAAAACAGACTTTTGGATGCTGGGAATCTCAAACAGAAACAGAAATTGCTGGAGAAACTCAGCAGGTCTGGCAGCATGAGTCAAAAGAAAAACAAAGTTTAATGTTTCAAGGCTAGTTTTGTCAACCAAACTTTTTTTTTGTCAACAGTTTCTCCAGCTGAAATTATTTAGCACTTCTTGTTTTTGTTGTAAGGGTTTTCTGTGCTCACAAAAAAATTGCCACCACCTTTGCTCTGCTAACTCACATTCAACCTAACATTGCCACTGCACAGTAACATCATCAAGGCTAATGATTTACGACTCTCAGAATTTCATGCAGCCCTTCTATTCAGTAAGTCTCACTTTGTCATCTTCCAAGCCCTTCCTGCACTCTGTGCTTCCTACTCGCTCACTGGGGACCATAACCAACTCCCCTATCCTGCACCACAACTAACTGCTCTTTAATGCACTAAAATCTCAATCAATCCCTCCATTTACCCATCAAAGAAGAAATGTTTCATAATTAGAAATCAGGCAGAGAGTGCCAAACAGGTAGCAGTAGGGCTATTTCTTGGCCCATCACCCCCAGTGAGGAGAAGATATTTAGGATGGCTGGTTAGAATTGAGTCTGCTGGAATCTCCATGTCAAGACAACCCAGTAAGCTTCATTATGCCATTGTGTAGTGTTCTGCCATTACCAACAGAGTGAGCATATTCTCAAGCTCCTGCCCCTACTGCATAACCTATTATCTCTCTTTTCTTATGCAGGCACTAGTAGCTGTCACGCAACCTGTGCCCCGAGGAGGCAGCCTCTCACTCCATTGGTTCTTCCTCCACTCTGAGGAAGAAGCCACATATTTTTCAGTGGATCCATTGGCCCAGCTTTCTTCTACACCATCCACCAGCTTAGAAACTTTCACCTTGTTGGGTACTCTGTCTAGATTAGACTTGAAAGCACATCTGCTGAACCAATTACTGGCAAGTCTCTGCAGCTGGCCAACAAAGGAAGCCTCCAGGTCACTGGCATTAAGAGGACTACCAGTGGTCAGGAGAAGTTATCCCATGGTGTCAGCCATTAATAACTTCATCCAAATAAATAGACAAATACAAGATGGCAGGCAAGTTTATCAGACACACTCAGCAAACTGAAGAGTCCACCAACATTAACAATACTGTGCTGGTTGTGCCATGCATGTATGTACCTGTTGCTATGCCCAGGTCGACTGTCGCCATTGAAATCCAGATCTGGCAGAATGCTGAGTGGGTGTTGAAAATGCATGATGACCTGCATTCCATTGTTTTCGCTGTTTTTGCTCAATATCAATGGCAAGTCAACAGGGAAATGAAGGATTTCAGTGTCATACCAGGTGGCCTTTCCTTTCAAGGAATCAAGACGGTACACACACAGACATACACACACACACACAATGCCCTACCCAAGGAGAGTAACACTGCACCTGGGCAGGACACCCTCAGCATCTCTGAACCATCTAGCTACGAATGTTCCAAGGGCCATCTGCCAAATCCCCCGATCCAATAGGCTTTGTTCACCCAAGCTGCAGACCTCAGGTCTGCACCTAGATGTAGTTGAAGAGCAAAGAAAATAAAACTACTGAGGTTCTATAGATAGCATTATTGTAATACACTTTCACAATATAAATTTATATGTGCTTTTAATCATCAATTTTAGCTGTAGGATCTGGTTAGGTGATTACCATGGCAGCGTTAAGCAGCCTCTTCTTACATCCTAAGAATGTTAGAAGATACACGGGCAGGACATTGTTCATTTCGCGGAAGCATTCTAGTTAGTAGCAGATTTAAGGATTTTTTTTCTGTATTAATTCACGAGAGGAGGGTGTTGCTGACCAGGCAGCACTTATTGTCCATTCCTAATTGCCCAGAGGGCAGTTAAGCATCAACCACATTGCTATGGGTCTGGAGGCACATGAAGGCCAGCCCAGGTAAGGATGGCAGTTTCCTTCCCTAAAGGACATTAGTGAACCAGATTTGTTTTTCCCTACAATGAATATTGGATTCATGGTTATCAGTAGACTCCTAATTCCAGATAACAAGGTGTGGAGCTGGATGAACACAGCAGGCCAAGCAGCATCTTTGGGAGCTTTCCTGCTCCTCTGATGCTGTTAGGCCTGCTGTGTTCATCCAGCTCTACACCTTGTTATCTCACATTCTCCAGCATCTACAGTTCCTACTCCTAATTCCAGATATTTATCAACTCTGAAACTCATGAGTGCAGCTGTTACGAAGTTAGTTAGAATAATTGTGAGTTGGAAGGCAGGAAGCTAAAATGTGTGGCTCCTTTAAGAGATTTGTGCTTTGTCTGTACTTAGAACTTTTTAAGAAAATGTATGTCTATGAGCAGCAGCTGAAATTGCCTGTACAGATAGCCTCAAAAAGTGAAACAAGTTTATCAAAAATGTTTTGATGTTGTGACAATGAGTTTGAATTTGGCCATTTAATTTAAAACCAAACTCAGTGATTTTCAGCAATTCAAAGCCCATTGAATTTAAACACTGATGTTGACAACCTGAAACCAGTCATATTATAAAAATTTAATTATGTCATTATGGGTATATAAGACAGGGGCATTTGGAAAATCAGGGAGAGCCAACTACCATCTGAACAAGAGAGACAACTGCCACATGCCAGAGTTAGCACCATTCAGCTCTCAGAGAAAGCCCATCTAATTAATCTGAAATACCACAATATTTTAGCTCAAAGTCCTCCTTGAAGAAATTATAGAGATAAAACATTCCTGACAGCAGAATTAACAGAAGAAAGGCATTTGTGAAGAGAGCAGAGACAACAGAATATTCCAGATGACAGTCTATGTGAACTTGGAGAGATTAAGTTATAGTTGATTGCTTCTTATTAATTGTGTTTATATTAGTGGGACTTGTCTTTATTTAAACAGCATTCCAGTAGAATTTAGACCAGTTGGAGGGTAGCACAGAGGGGAATTGGCGGTTTGTTAGTGATTTTGTTAATTTGTTCATTGTGGGGTTAAATAAATAAATTGTTTCTTGCTACTTATAAAGTGGAGATCAGCAATTTTCTTTCTTTTAACCATATTTAATAGATTATGAGGGGAAAGGTGAGCTTCCCTGGGTGTTCAGGGAGTAATTATTAGAGGGGAACCCCTACTCCTGTCATAACAGATTGGGACTTGTGTTTTACTTTAATTATCAAAAGGGTTCACCTATTGCCCATCATCAAAAAAATTGAGGGCTCAAGTCCAGGGTCTGGATGGATTTAAACAGGTCAAACCTGGGATCTGGATGTCTTGAGTCTGGGATGTTGATGGCTCGAGGATGGGATCTGAATGGATTTAGACAGATTTAAACAGACTTGGGGATTAGTGTCCTAGGTCTTTAAATACAACTTAGATGAGAAAAAAAGTTGTTTAATTTCAGTTAACCAACCTGTTGTTGGTTAAATTAAAGTGAGGGAAATGGTTGTTAACATTGTTAAAGCGATTCTGGCGTTTGAAGATGCTTCCCAAATTTACCAAGAAAGTTTAGAAAAACAGAGGAAGTGTATACTAGTAGAATTAGCAAACAGGTTAGAATTGGATTTGACTTGAAATAAAAGGAAAATTGAAATTATAATGGAGCTAGTGAAGCACTTAAGTATATCAGAGAAGCAGGCAAGTGCAGTGGAGTTAATAAAAATTTAGATTGCAAATGAGACAACTGGAGTTGGAGAATGAAAGGAAGGTGTGAGAGTTTGAATTACGGTTACAAGCAGAAGAAAGGAAAAGAAAAGCCATGTTAGAAGATAAAGAAAGGGAGACAAGGTTCTTCGCTGAGCAAAAAGAGAGAGAGAGAGAAGAGAAGGAGAAAGAGAGAGAGTTTGAACTTCAGAAGTTGCACATTGAATAGGAAAATCAATTTAAAAGGATGGAGATGAAGGTAAAACACAGGTTTAATGAGGAAGAGAGTGATCGTAGTCAAAGACATGGTGGGGATTGTGCAAATACGTTAAAATAATGCCAAAATGTTATGAAAAATATGTTGAAGCCTTTTTCATTTCACTTGAGAAACTGGCTAGGCAGATGAATTGGCCAGAGAATATGTGGGTAATGTTAATTCAGATGAAGTTGGTAGGCAAGGCTAGTGAGGTGGTTGCAGAGCTGTTAGTTGAGTTGTCAAGAGATCATGACGAGGTTAAACATGCAATTTTAAGTGCCTATGAATTGGTACCAGAAACATATAGAGAACAGTTCAGAAACATAAAGAAGGAACGAGGTAACAGTTATGTTGAGTTTGAAAGAATTAAACAGTGCAATTTTGATAGATGAGTAAGACCATTAAAGATAGAAATGGCACGAGGATCTTAGAGAGATTATTCTGCTGGAGGTGTTTTAAACCTCACTCCCAGACATGACAAGAACTCATACTGAGGAATAAAAAGTTGCCAAAGTAAGAAGAGCTGCAGAGATGGTGAATGAATATGTGTTCGTGCATAAATTGAAATTTAGCTTCTGACAGCAATTTCATTCCATGAGGGATAGAAACTGGGAAAAAGGGAGATCTTTCAATGAAAAACAAAAGTTAGATCACAACGGGAGCAGTTTACTACAGGTGTAAAAGGAAACCCAAGAGGGTGAAAAGGAGTCAAGAGGCCTTAGGTGTTTTCACTGTAATGGAGTGGGACACATAAAGATACAGTGCTGGTGTCTTAAGAAAGACACCACCAAGGAGAGCCTTTTTCCTAGGATGGTGACAGCGAGCACGAGGGGGCATAGCTTTAAATTGAGGGGTGAACGATATAGGACAGATGTCACAGGTAGTTTCTTTACTCAGAGAGTAGTAAGGGAATAGAACGCTTTGCCTGCAACGGTCGTAGATTCGCCAACTTTAAGTACATTTAAGTCGTCATTGTACAAGCATATGGACGTACATGGAATAGTGTAGGTTAGATGGGCTTCAGATTGGTATGACACGTCAGCACAACATCGAGGGCCAAAGGGCCTGTACTGTGCTGTAATGTTCTATGTTCTAAAGGCACTGGGAAAAGGTGTTTTCACTGCCATAAGGTGGGACATATGAAGTCGCAATGCACGTGGTTGAAGAAAGGCACTGGGTAAAAGGATGTGGTAAAAGAGGCTAAACGAGTGGGATTATTTAAGGTAGTGAGGGAAATCACAAAAGGAGTAGGGGAGCTGCAGGAGAGAGCACAGTCTAGTCATGGGCTGCATGGTAAGACAGTGTCCGATTTCTACAAAGCCTTCACCTCCATGGGTAAGGTTTACTCAGTAAGAACAGGGGAGAAGGTAAAGAAGTTACAATATTGAGAGATAAGGGAGCAGGTCAGTCTCTCATTGTAAGAGATAAAAGTATTTGCGATACTTCTGAAATGTTCCCTGAGAGAGCGGTAATCTGTGGAGTAGATGGACAGAGATTTTGTGTTCCCCTGTGTAAGATCAGGTTGGAAAGTCCAAATAAGACCGTGGAAGTGACAGTGGGAGTGATTGAAACAGTGTCAATTCCAGGAATATAGTTTGTTCTTGGAAATGAACTGGCAGGAACAAAAATGGAAGTGACACCTCTTGTAGTGGAGAAGCCAAAGGAAACCCGGGGAACTGAGGAATCAAAAGAAAAAAAGTCTTAGAATTTTTCCAGACTGTGTGGTGGCAAGATCCCACTGTCAAAGGTTGAAACAGGAGGGGAAAACCATATAGGAAGTCGAAGGAGTTGATGTCCAGCTGGCTGACACCCTGTTTGATGAAATGTCAAGGAAGACCCTAGACAGACAAAGGATCAGCCAGAGGTGTTTAGTTCTGAAAGATGAGACAATAAAACATCTATATCATAAAGCTTTCTCAAAAAAAATCAGAATGTATTCCCAAACATCATTATCTCAAGGGTAGAATCCTTAGGAAAAAATGGAGACCTCAGTAGATTAGTGCAGAGGAGAAATGAGCAGAAGTGCACCAGATAATGTTGCCGGTAGTATACAGACAGGAAGTATTATAGGTAGCACACGAATTACCAGTAGGAGGTCATTTAGGAGTGAGGAAGACTCAGGCCAAAATACAAAAGCACTTCTATTGGCCTGGATTGCATAAGGATGTGGTTGCATTTTGCGGTAACTGTCATACTTGTCAGATGTTAGGAAGGCCTCAGGCAGTAATACAACCAATGCCGCTGATGCCAATTCCCACATTTGAAGGATCTTTCACCTGGTTAATGATTGTTTGTGTAGGTCTCCTCCCTAAAACTAAAAGTGAGAACCAGTAATTGCTAACCACAATGGATGTGTCTACCCAGATTTCTGGAGGCCATTCGATTGCACAGTGTCAAGGCAAAAAAGGAAGTGGAAGAGTGGTTGCTTTCTCTACATGTGATGGCCAACTCAGGGAGATTCTTTCAGACCAAGGGTCCAATTTTACTGCCAAATTATTTAAGGAGGTCATGGATAGTTTAGGCACCAAACGCTTTAAATCAAGTGTGCATCATCCTGAATCTCAGGGAGCATTGGAAAGATGGCATCAGATCATAAAAACCATGCTGAGGGCTTATTGCCAGGATTACCCAAATGATTGGGATCAAGGTATTTATATCGTTTGCCATTAGAGATGCTCCAAATGAATAGACTCAGTTTACTACAGTTGAGTTGATATTCAGACAAAATAAGAGGTCCTTTCGAATTAATTAAGGAGAAGTTGATAGGGCTGAAGCCAGAGATCTCAGAGTTTGATTATGTATCTGAGGTGAGAGAAAGATTAAACAGAGTAGTTGAATTAGCTAGACAACATCTGAAGGTGCCACAGCATCTAATGAAGGAAGAAGCAGATAAGAAATCAAAATTCGGATGTTTGCCTGAGGGGATAAAGTTTCAGTGCTGTTACCAATGGTAGGAGGCGCCTTAAAAGCAAAGTATAGTCATCCTTATCAGATTGAGAAGTTGAGTCAGCTGAATTATCTGGTAACAATTCTAGATAGAAAAAAGATTTATTGGGTATGTCATGCGAATATCTTGAAACCCTACTATGACAGGATAGGAAACCAAAGAATCAGGTATTAGATACTGCCTCTGAGAGTGAGGGATCAAAATCAGAAACATTTGATTTTGATATGCTCGAAGTAAGTTAAATAATGAGCAAGTCCTTGGAGAATGGGATAGGATAGTGAGCTATCTGTCTCAGGAACAGAGGACTGAATTGAGAGGCTTGTTGCAGAACAATGAGGACATCTGTGAGAATAGAATGGGGAGGACTAGTACTGGAATGCATGAGGTTGAAGTAAAGAACGCTGTTCCAATAAAGCAATACCCCAACAGGCTTAATCCTCTTAACACCACACAGGTATGGAAGGAAGTAGAAACGATGTTGCAAGAAGATATCATCAAGCTGAGCCAAAATGAATAGAGTTTGCCGATCTTGTTGTTTCTGAAGCCTGATGGTACTCAGCAGTTCTGCTTAGATTATCGGAAGGTCACCACCGTAACTAAATCAGACTCATACCCAATTCCAAGGGTGGAGGACTGTGTGAAAAAAGTTGGACAAAACATATATATCACCAAGTTGGACTTACTCCATGGTTACTGGCAAGTACCTTTGTCAGAGAGAGCAAAAGAAGTTTCTGTGCTTGTAGCCCCAAATGGGCCATATCAATTTAAAGTAATGCCCTTTGGTATGGAAAACGCACCCGCCTCATTTCAAAGACTTATGAACAGAGTTGTGGCAAGATTGAATAATTTGCTGTCTACAGTGATGATGTTAGCCGTTCATGGAAAGATCACATGGTGCATTTGGCAGAGCTCTTTAAAAGACTACAGGAGGCAAAATTGCTTATAAGCATAGCAAAAACTGAATTTACAAAAGCAGTAATGACATTCATGGGACATAACATCAGACATGGAAGGATGACCCTGAAGAACTAAAGACAAAGGCCATCGAAGAATTTCTAAGACTATCTTCGAAGAAAGAGGTACTTCAGATTTTGGGATTGAACAGATTCTATCGGAAGTTTGTGCTGAACTTTAGCAGCGTGGTGGCACCACTGACAGATTTACAAAAGAAGAACATGAAATTTCGGCAGACAGAACAATGCCAGGTGGTATTTGAGAAATTTAAAGCTGTACTAACCACTGCACCAGTTTCAGCTGCACCAAATTTCTCAAAGCCCTTCAATGTCATTATCAATGCCAGTGATATAGAGGTTGATGCAGGAGGATGGGTGGAATTGAAAGGCCAATTGGATATTTTTTGAAGAAACTCAATATTCATCAGAGAAAATATTCCACTGTTGAAAAAGAATTATTGAGTTTGGTACTGGCCTTACAACATTTGAAGGTTTATGTTATAAACAAAAAATATTTCAGAGACGGTTGCGTATACCGACCACAACCTCTCACTTTTTTGGAAAAATTTAAGGACAAAACTGTGAGACTATTTCATCGGAGTCTTATGTTACAAACTTTTAACTTATAAATTGTACATGTTACGAGACAGAAAAATGTTACAGATGCATTATCGCGGGTTTAAAGAAAATGTGGAAGTAAGATTGGACTGTACCAGTGCTTTATTATATATATTTGTATTAGTATGGACGGTATAATTTTGTAGTAATAGTATTAAGATTTAGAAAAAAATGAAACCAGCTTTTCATAATAATGGTTCATTTTTTTCTTATGGGAGATTGTTCCAAGTTGGTTAGACTGTGTTATGTCAGGAAATGGCTGAATCTGTCTGATAATTAAAGTAAAACACAAGCTCTGATCACTTATGACAGGAGTGAAGTGGAAGGCAGGAAGCTAAAATGTGTGGTTCCTTTAAGAGATTTGTGCTTTGTCTGTACTTTGAATTTTCAAAAGAAATGTATGTCTGTGATCAGCAGCTGAAGTTGCATGTACAGAGAACCTCAAAAAATGAATCAAGTGTTTCAAAAATGCCTTAGAGACAGTAGGAACTGCAGATGCTGGAGAATCTGAGCTAACAAGGTGTAGTGCTAGATGAACACAGCCAGCCAAGCAGCATCAGAGGAGCAGGAAGGCTGATGATTCGGGCCTTAACCCTTCTTCAGAATTTCTGAAAAAGGGTCTAGGCCCGAAACATCAGCCTTACTGCTCCTCTGATGCTGCTTGGCTTGCTGTGTTCATCCAGCTCTACACCTTGTTATCAAAAATGCCTTACAGGTTGCAGGCAAAACAGCAGTCTTGTTTTGATGTTGTGACGAGTTTGAATTAGGCCAGTGAATTTAAAACCAAGCTTAGCAATTCAAAGCCAATTGAATTTTTAAAAAAATGATGGTGTTAACAACCTGAAACCAATCATATTATAAAAATTTAATTATGTCATTACTGGTATATAAGACAAGGGCATTTGGAAAATCAGGGAGAGCCAACTCCCATCTGAACAAGAGAAACAACTGCCACCTGCCAGAGTTAGCACCATTCAGCTCTCAGAGAAAGCCCATCTAATTAATCTAAAGTGCCACAGTATTTTAGTTCAAAGTCCTCATTGAAGAAATTATAGAGATAAGACATTCCCGACAGCCGAATTAACGGAAGAAAGGCTTTTATGAAGAGAATGGAGATGACAGAATGTTCCAGAAGACAGTCAGTGTGAACTTGGAGAGATTAAGTTACAAGTTATTCATAGAACATTACAGCACAGTACAGGCCATTCAGCCCTCGATGTTGTGCCGACCTGTCATACCGATCTGTAGCCCATCTAACCTACACTATTCCATGTACGTCCATATGCTTGTCCCATGATGACTTAAATGTACTTAAAGTTGGCGAATTGACTACCGTTGCAGGCAAAGCGTTCCATTCCCTTACTACTCTCTGAGTAAAGAAACTACCTCTGACATCTGTCCTATATCTTTCACCCCTCAAATTAAAGCTATGCCCCCTCGTGCTCGCCGTCACCATCCGAGGAAAAAGGCTCTCCCTTTCCACCCTATCTAACCCTCTGATTATTTTATATGTTTCAATTAAGTCACCTCTCAACCTTCTCTCTAACGAAAACAGCTTCAAGTCCCTCAGCCTTTCCTCGTAAGACCTTCCCTCCATACCAGGCAACATCCTAGTAAATCTTCTCTGCACCCTTTCCAAAGCTTCCACATCCTTCTTATAATGCGGTGACCAGAACTGTACGCAATACTCCAAGTGCGGCCACACCAGAGTTTTGTATAGCTGCAGCATAACCTCTTGGTTCCGGAACTTGATCCCTCTGATAATAAAAGCTAAAACACTGTATGCCTTCTGAACAGCCCTGTCAACCTGGGTGCAACTTTCAAGGATCTGTTTACATGGACACCGAGATCTCTCTGCTCATCTACACTACCAAGAATCTTACCATTAGCCCAGTACTTTGCCTTCCGGTTACTCCTACCAAAGTGCATTACCTCACGCTTGTACGCATTAAACTCCATTTGCCACCTCTCTGCCCAGCTCTGCCGAACTTTATTGCTTCTTATTAATTGTGTTTACATTAGTTTCTTTATTTAAACAGCATTCCATTAGAATTTAGACCACTTGGGGAGTAGTTAGTTGTATAGGAGGGAATTGCTGGTTTGTTAGTAATTTTGTTTATTTGTTTATTGTGGGGTTAAGTAAATCAATTGTTTCTTGCTCCTTATAAAGTGGAGATCAGGGATTTTCTTTCTTTTAACCACTCTTTTCATAGATAATGAGGGAAAAGGCAAGTTTATCTGGGTGTTTGGGGAGTAATTATTAGAGGGGAACTGTACTCCTGTCATAAGAGATCGGAGCTTGTGTTTTACTTTATTTGTCAGAGGGATTCAGCCATTCCCTGTCAAAACACAGCCAAAACATCTCACTTTATATTTGAGAAGTGTGAAGCTGGATGAATACAGCAGGCCAAGCCACATCTGAGGAGCACAGAAGCTGACGTTTCGGGCCTAGACCCTTCAACAGAGAGGGGGATGGGGAGAGGGTTCTGAAATAAATAGGGAGAGGGGGGAGGCAGACTGAAGCTGGATAGAGGAGAAGATAGGTGGAGAGGAGAGTATAGGTGGGGAGGTGGGGAGGGGATAGGTCAGTCCGGGGAGGATGGACAGATTAAGGAGGCGGGATGAAGTTAGTAGGTGGGAAATGGAGGTGTGGTTTGAGGTGGGAGGAGGGGATAGGTGAGAGTAAGAACAGGTTAGGGAGGCGGGGATGAGCTGGGCTGATTTTGGGATGCAGTGGGGGAAGGGGAGATTTTGAAGCTTGTGAAGTCCATATTGATACCATTGGGCTGCAGGGTTCCCAAGCGGAATATGAGTTGCTGTTCCTGCAACCTTCAAGTAGCATCATTGTGGCACTGCAGGAGGCCCATGATGGATACGTCGTCTAAGGAATGGGAGAATGGGAGGGGGAGTTAAAATGGTTCACGACTGGGAGGTGCAGTTGTTTATTGCGAACCAAGCTGAGGTGTTCTGCAAAGCGGTCCCCAAGACTCTGCTTGGTTTCCCCAATGTAGAGGAAGCCACATCGGGTACAGTGGAGACATCTGCTCGGTTCGCAATAAACAACTGCACCTCCCAGTCGCGAACCATTTTAACTCCCCCTCCCATTCCTTAGACGACATGTCCATCATGGGCCTCCTGCAGTGCCACAATGATGCCACTCAAAGGTCGCAGGATCAGCAACTCATATTCCGCTTGGGAACCCTGCAGCCCAATGGTATCAATGTGGACTTCACAAGCTTCAAAATCTCCCCTTCCCCCACTGCATCCCAAAACCAGCCCAGCTCATACCCGCCTCCCTAACCTGTTTTTCCTCTCACCTATCCCCTCCTCCCACCTCAAACCGCACCTCCATTTCCCACCTACTAACCTCATCCCGCCTCCTTGACCTGTCCATCCTCCCCGGACTGACCTATCCCCTCCCCACCTATACTCTCCTCTCCACCTATCTTCTCCTCTATCCACCTTCGGCCCGCCTCCCCCCTCTCCCTATTTATTTCAGAACTCTCTCCCCATCCCCCTCTCTGATGTAGGGTCTAGGCCCAAAACGTCAGCTTCTGTGCTCCTCAGATGCTGCTTGGCCTGCTGTGTTCATCCAGCTTCACACTTTGCTATCTTGGATTCTCCAGCATCTCCAGTTCCCAATATCTCTGATCACTTTACATTTGGCCTGAATGCTGACCTTATTAAAGTAACACTTTGTGATTAGTCATTGCCAACACTCATATTACACACCTATGGCCACCTTGTGCGTTGTAGTGATCATTCAAGAATGCACACTTGACTGGAGGCAAAGATTCATTCTGTATGTGTTTCACTAGTGAGTGCCAACTCATTCAAGGATGGTTGATGATCAGTGCTCAAACAGGATTCAAAATCTACCTCATAATGTAAATGCATTTCGAATGCCTCGCAGACAGAAGTGTAAACTTACTGTGTCTGCTTAGAATGTGTTAGTAGCCATTTTTTGTCATTATTGTGTAGTCAAGGTTCAGTCAACAATGGCACTTATCCAGGTCTCACTCATATGAGTGAGTTATAGACACCTCCTGATAATTGAGATTATCTCTCCTCCCACTGTTTCCATTCATGTTTGGTTTTGTGTTGCTGCCCCTGTCAAATCCATCAGTTCTCAGACTCCCTATGTTCCTATGTAACCTTAATATTTTACAATCAACATCTTCAATCCACTGTCCCATCCCAGATCAGCCCTTGGTATGATAACATTGCCTGCCCAAAATAATGATCTATTTATCACAACTCGGTGGGGGTTGTCTCCTAGAAATCAGGCCTCAGTATTTCTGGAGTTGCCACAAACATGAAAACTCGACCTATTAACCAAACTGCTCCAATTCTGCTTAGCTCTGCAATTCAGGATAAAAGAATATGCACAACAGTTTTTCCATATTTACAAGAAAATAACTTTGTTTTATTATAATCAAGCTATTTTAACCAATGGCAAAAGTGGACAGTTGACTAACTAACCTATAATGTAAACTCATCCCTTTCTTCAAATTCCCGTGCACAAGCAAACAGAAAGTCAAAAAGACAAGACAAAAGGACAAATATTAATGATGGAGGAGAAAACAAAAGTTGGAGAAGCACTGTTCTGGCACCAATTGAGATCATGGATATCAATGGACTGGTTTCTTTCAGGTCCTTTCTATTCCTTCCAGTTCTTCGCTGGTGATACAAGGTTTTGTATATGCCAGATCTCAGTCTTTCAATCACTGATTGAGGATTCACTGATTCGGTGCGTCTGAAATTAGTTCTGCTTTTCAATACCAGATTGACAGATGAGCAGCTTATCGTGAAATGTGATAGAGAGTAGCAGACTACAAGAGATTTCCTTTTATTTCTTCACACGTAAGGTAGAGAGAGATGGATACTTTCTGTTCATAGTCTAGACGTTTCTGTTGTATCGCCCACACAAGGCTATATTGACCTGCTCTGGATCAATCAAATGGTTGTTACTAAGCTGAGTGCTCCTGAGCTTGCAGCTACTGGTTTCTCAATTTCCACCAATGAAAAGACTGTTTCTAGGCACAACTACCCTGATCTCACACAGGCAGTGCTGTTTTGTCTAGAATTCTTCCTCTCACTGGTTCAACAAAACACAATCTGCTCTTGTAACTTGCTTTGAAGAGAGCAGCCATCTTCTTACATGGTTTATTTATTTGGTTTAGTCCACATCAAACAAAAAGAAAATGGCCTAATAAACATTGTCCTCCCATTGAAGCAGGGTGATGGTGACTTGCAAATATCCCCTTCTATTGTACTCATGGCTTTCTATCTTTTAGCAGATTCTGCACTTGTATTTGACGTTGGTTTCTTCACTGTTTTGATCTCCTCTGTGACACAGCACAATGAAGCCCATCATTACATGACCCACAGGATCCTGTTAAGTACTCTTGATGCTTACTGCTCAAACCTCCAGGACTGACCATAGCCTACGCTCTGTGAGACTTGTGAGAGTATGGCCCACTGTTCAAATGTCCCTATAACTCTCTGACTGACTGGTTAATCCGTGGATTGGTTGCATTTGATTTGAAGAACTGATTGTGGACAAGATCAAAACAGTGAAGGAGACCCACGTCCAGTCTCAGAACTCTGTGATTTCTCACCATTTAGATGATATTTTTATTCTTACCACCAAGTGGACATACATTTTCCATTATTGTACCTCATTTGCCAGATCCTTGTCCACACACTTAATCTGTCTTTACCCCATTGTAATCTACTTACGTCCTCTTCACAACTTACTTTTCTACCAATCTTTGACTGACATATGAAGAAAGACTGTATCGATTAGGCTTGTACTCACTGGAATTTAGAAAAAAGAGAGGGGACTGGACATGCTAAATGTGGGAAAAATATTCCCGACGTTGGGAAAGTCCAGAACTTGGGGTCACATCAAAGAGTAAGGGGTAAGCCATTCAGGACTGAGATGAGGAAGAATTTCTTCACGCAGAGAGTTGTGAACCTGTGAAATTCTCTCCCACAGAAAGCTGTTGCAGCCAGTTTGTAACATATATTCAAGAGGGAGCAGGATGTGGTCCGTGTGGCTAAAGGGATCAAGGGGTATGGAGAGAAAGTGAGAATTGGATACTGAAATTGCATGATTAGCTGCGATCATCTTGACCATTAAAGACAAAGTGTGTGGTGAGGCACAAGTCTAGTAGTTTTGACTGGACTGTCATTGCTGATGGAGCAGCTGGCCTGATTTGCTGCTTCCTCTAATAATATGGTCGTTGTTTCTTTGACTAATGGGGTGTCAATTGATGTGAATAATGCTCGAAATGCTGAATGGCCTACACTTGCATGTATTTTCTGTTTCTATATCATCAGAATATTTAGCAACTATACCTCTGGTCCTTTCATCCAAGTTACTTAAATAATTTATAAAATGTTGAGTCCCCCGGCACCTATCTCTCTTATGTACCCCATGTTATATCTCGGTAACCAGAAAAATGACTCATTTAAGTGACTATGTTTCCTGTTAGCTTGCATTTTTGTAACCCTACCAATATTTTACCAACTCCCTGCATTGCGTGATTAATTTCTTCAATATTTTTGATGAGACACCTTATTAAATACTTTCTGGAAATCATGGCGCAGCACATTCACCAGCTTCCCTTTACCAACTGTACATGTTGTTTGTCTTCAAAAAACTTTTCACCCGAGTCTACCATTCATGGGCTTGACCTTACCAGCAACCTCGAGTACATAATCCAAGGTTTTAAGTGAGAGGTTTGGCCAAGGCCCATCTCAACGTTGAGGTCATCTCCCTCCATCTTTTACACTTTTCTCACAGAGTGTGGCAATATTCTTTACTGGGTGACAGTGAGTTCCCAATTGAATCTAATTGCTTGTTAAGTGCCTTGTTAAAGTCCAGTTGGTTGGACCATGGGTTGTAATCTTACCAAACTCGCCACAAAAGTAGCCGCTACGAAATCTCGACATAGAAACCAGGCTGGGTTCCTGTTGAATTGAATTCATTGTTTCCTGTGCACACTGTTTGTCTTTTTCATAGTCAAACTGCAGAGCAGAGGATCATTTGTACACACCAGATACATATACCCTTCCACCAGGAACATTGGCACTCCATTTTCAGGGAGTCATTTCCAACATTCTGCCGTCCTCCAGTACACTGGCATTACACTTGGCAAGGACAAATTTGTCTCACAGGACACACCAACAACGAGCACAGTCCAGTCACATTGGGTACAGTTACTGCATAGGGACATGCATCCAGCCCATGGCTGGATCAGATTGTCTACTCGGGTTGCTCCCTTGCTGTCATAGCATCTTGGTGCCTACCAGCATGCCCACAGCATACATACCCCTTGACTTGCTCTCCTGTGCCTTTCATTGGTAGTTAGTGAGTCAGGTGGCAATGCAGTGCAGCAATCTTCAGTCAAGGGCACTTGCATCTTGCATTAGTGTGGCATTTCAGTCTATTACCTGTACCACTTGGCCTCAGCTTTCATGCCAAACATTCAGTATTTGCAGTAAACAGTGGAATATTAGATTAGATTCCCTACAATGTGGAAACAGGCCCTTCGGCCACAGAAGTCCACACCACCCCTTGAAGCATCCCTCCCAGACCCATTCCCCTATAACCCACACAATATGTCTAAAAGAATTAGGGAATAGTTCACAGTGAAGTCTGTGGGTGCACCTGTCAGTCAGTAGGGGAAACGGGTGGTGTAACCAGCATTGTTAGTCAAGGATGGCCTCCCATACCAGTCCCAGGCTGCTCAAGGTTGCACTACACAGAAGAACCATACCTTTATGCTACAGGGAGCAGATCATGGTCAGTTCTTTGTCTCCATAAGTGCCAGTCCAAGGAATAGGCTATCAGGATCATGTGTGTTCACCTGCCCAGGAACCCGATGAAGGCCAGCACCAGCAGGTCAAGTTGCTCAAGAGGATGGATCACCGTCATTCCATCACCTCAGTTGGCAGAAATTAAAGAGAAGGAGTGATGAGGGAAGGTGTCCTCTTGAGGTCGTTGACTTGCTCACCAAATTGGCTTGTTCTTGTTCAGCGTTTCATCAACGTGCTAGATAACATCAGTGAGGCCTCCAATGAAGCAATGTTGTTGTACTCTGCTGGGAATTTATACTGTCCAGTCTGTAATGGTGAGTTGTGTCATTTCTAGTTCTATTGTGCATAAGCTTGTATGAGGGGTCCAATTCTATATGTTTGTTGATTGCATTATGGGTCAAGATCCAGGCCTCTAGGATTTTCCATGCGTGACAATGTTTGCTTAGGCTACTATGGTTACATTGTCCCAGTTAAACTGACGGCCTTCATTGTCCGAGTGGACTGATGTTAGGGAAAGGTCGTTATGTTGTTTTGCTGCTAGCTGATGTTGCTGTATTCTGATGGCTAGTTTCCTTCCTGCCTGTCTGATGTAATCTTTGTGGCAGTTGTTGCATGATAGTTTGTAAATTACGTTGCTTCTGCATGTCGTGAGTATAGGATCTTTAATCCTTGTGAGTGTTTGTCGTAGTGTGGCTGTTGGTTTGTATGCTACCATGATTCCTAGTGTTTGCAGGAGTTCCATTGTCTGTTCTGATTTATTCTTGATGTAGAGCAGTGTGGCCAGTGTGTTAGGGCATACAATGTCCTCTTGTTATTGTCTATTTAGTAGGCACCTGTGGATGAAGTTGCGGGGACATCCATTCATAGCAAAGATTTTGTATATGTTCTCTTCCTCTTTCTTGCGTTGTTCTAGTGTCCTGCAGTGAGTGGTGGCCCGTTTAGGTAGTGTCTTAATATAGCTTTGTTTATGGACATTGGGGTGGTTGCTGTGGAAGTTGAGGATTTGGTCAGTGTGGGTTGCTTTCCTGTATACTGAGGTTTGGAACTCCCCATTGATCATAAGTTCAACTCTGATGTCCAGGAATGGAAGCTGATTGTGGTTGTTTTCTTCTTCTCTCATGAATTTAATCCTGGTGAATACGTTGTTGATGAGCTGGTGGGTCTCATCTAGTTTGGTGCATTTATTGATGACAAATGTGTCATACCGGTTCCACAGTTTAGGTTAAATCAGGGGGTGTGTAGTGTATTCTAATCTTTGCATGACTGCCTCTGCGATGCGTCTTGAGATGGGTGACCCCATGAGTGTGCTTTTGACCTGTTTGTATACTTGACCATTGAAGACAAAGTGTGTGGTGAGGCACAAGTCTAGTAGTTTTTGACTGGACTGTCATTGCTGATGGAGCAGCTGGCCTGATTTGCTGCTTCCTCTAATAACATGGTCGTTGTTTCTTTGACTAATGGGATGTCAATTGATGTGAATAATGCTGTGACATCAAAGGATACCATAATCTTGTCGTCACTGATTTTTATGTTTTTGAGAGTATTGGGTAAGTCTTGGGTGAGTGGATGGAATGGAGTGATCCATTGACTAGGTGTTTCGGTCTCTATTGTAGGTCTTTGGCCAATTTGGCTGAATGTGTAAACACAAAGTTGCAGAGTTGGTACTCTGGGTTACTAACAGTGTCACGTGATACCTAGGTAAGAAATAGGGAGAGACTGCAGCTAAACACGTGGCTACAGGGCTGATGTAGGAGGGAGGGCTTCCATTATGTGGATAATTGGAGCACATTCTGGGGAAGGTGGGACCTGTTCAATAAGGACAGGTTGCACCTGAACCAGAAGGGCTCAAATATCCTGGGAGGGAGGTTTGCTAGAGCTGTATGGGATGGTTTAAACTAGTTTGGTACGGGGTGGGGAACCGGATTTATAATTTAGAGGATGAGGTATTCGGCCTTCCAACAGACACAACAGGGATTGAGGTGGTTTATAAAGAAATGCTGTTGATGGAGCGTAATTGTGGACATCGAGATGGTTTGAGGTGTGTATACTTCAATGGTAGAAATATCAGAAATAAAGTGGATGAACTTAGAGCCTGGGTCTGTACTTGGAACTACGATGTTGTGGCCATTACAGAAACTTGGGTGACTCAGAGAGAGGAATGGTTGTTGGAATTCACAGGATTTAGATGCTTTAAAAGAAATAGGAAGGGTGGAAAAAGAGGCGGGGGAGTGGCGTTGCTACTTCGGGCGAGTATAGCAGCTACTGAAAGGCAGTTTGAGAATGATATGTCTATGGGTCAGTTTGCATTGAGGTCAGGAACAGGAAAGGAGCAGTCACTTTGTTGGGATTTTTTTTACAGACGCCCTAATAGCTGCAGAGAAGTAGAAGAGTGGATTGGGAGGCAGATACTGGACGGGTGCAGAAGTCACAGGGTTGTAGTCATGGATGACTTCAACTTTCCAAATATTTATTGGAAATATTTTAGTTGTATTAGTTTAGATGAGCAGATTTTGTCCAGTGCTTTCAGGAAGGATTGGACTAACACAAAGATAGGCCAAGATAACAAAGTGTGGAGCTGGGTGAACACAGCAGGCCAAACAGCATCTCAGGAGCACAAAAGCTGATGTTTCGGGCCTAGACCCTTCATCAGAGATGTTCTCTGATGAAGGGTCTAGGCCCAAAACATCAGCTTTTGTGCTCCTGAGATGCTGCTTGGCCTGCTGTGTTCATCCAGCTCCACACTTTATCTCGGATTCTCCAGCATCTGCAGTTCCCATTATCACTGATACAAGAATAGACCACTTTGGATGTCGTGCTTGGCAATGAACTGGGCCAAGTGTTAGACCTGTTGGTAGGAGAGCATTTTGGCGGGAGCGATCATAACACTGTTTCTTTCACGATAGTCATGGATGAGGATTGGTACATACGGCAGGATAAAGTTTATAATTGGGAAAGGGTAATTAGAATTCAGTTAGGCAAGAACTGGGTCACATAAATTAGGAACAGATGCTGTCAGGAAAGAGCACAGAAATGTGGAGATTGTCTAAGGAATGCATACTGCATGTGCTTGACATATTTGTCCCTAGCAGGCAGAGAAGATGTGGTTGAGTGAGGGAGCCATGGTTCTTGAGAGAGGTCAAACGACTGATTAAGAGGAAGATGGAGGCTTATGTAAGGTTTAGGATAAGAGGAATGGAAAAGGCTCTAGAGGGATACAAGTTAGCCAGGAAGGAACTGAAGAAAGGGCTTAGGAGAGCTATAAGGGAGCATGAGAAAACCTTGGCAGATAGGATCAAGGAAAACTCCAAGGCTTTTTACATATATGTGCAGAACAAGAGAATGACCAGAGAAAGGGTCGGGCCAATCAAGGATTGTAAAGGGAATTTGTGCACAGAAACTAAAGAGATAGGAGAGGATTTTAATGAATACTTTGCTTCAGTATTCACAACTGAGAGGGACCTAGTTGTAGAGGATGACGTTGTGAAACAGGCAGGTAGGCTAGAGGAGGTTGATGCTAGTAAAGAAAATGTACTAGGAATTCTGAGGAAGTTGAAGGTGGATAAGTCCCACAGGCCTGATGGGATTTATCCAAGGATTCTATGGGAAGCAAGGGATGAGATCATAGGGCCTTTGGAGATGATCTTTTCGTCCTCACCGTCCATGGGTATAGTGCTGGAAGATTGAAAAGTGGCAAACGTCATTCCCTTGTTCAAAAAAGGGAACAGGGATGACCCCGGAAATTACAGACCAGTTAGTCTTACGTCAGTGGTGGTCAAATTATTGGAAAGGGCTCTGAGAGACAGGATTTATGATCACTTGGAAAGGCACAGTTTGATTTGTGATAGTCAACATGGATTTGTGAGGGGTCAATCATGCCTCACAAACCTTATTGAATTCTTTGAAGAGGTGACCCAACATGTGGATGAAGGTGTTTGATAAAGTTTCCCATGGTAGGCTCATGCAGAAGGTAAGGAGGCATGGGATGGGGGAAGTGTGACAGATTGGATTCAGAATTGGCTGACCTTTAGAAGATAAACGGCAGTAGTGGACAGAAAATATTCAACATGGTGCTCAGTTATGAATGGTGTACCACAGGATCTGTCCTGGGTCCTCTTCTATTTGATTTTTGTATATGATTTGGATGAAGGAGTGGAAGGGTGGATTAGCAAGTTTGCGGACGATCCGAAGGTGGGTCACGTTGTGGACAGTGTGGAGGGCAGTTCTAGGTTACAAGAGGACATTGATAGAATGCAGAGCTGGGCTGAGAAGTCGCAGATGGAGTTTAACCTTGAAAAGTGTGAGGTGATTAATTTTGGAAGGACAAACTTGAAAGCAGAATACAGGATTAATGGAAAGATTCTTAGCAGTGTGGAGGAGCAGAGGGATCTTGGAGTTCATGTTCACAGTTCCCTGAGAGCCACCATCCAGGTGGAAAGAGTTGTTAAGAAGGCGTATGGTGTGTTATCTTTCATTAATAGAGGGATTGAGTTCAAGAGCCATGAAGTTATGCTCCACCTATACATAAGCCTGGTTCGGCCACATCTGGAGTATTGTGTCCAGTTCTGGTCTCCTCATTACAGGGAAGATGTAGAAGCATTAGAAAAGGTGCAGAAGAGATTTACCAGGAGTTGCCTGGAATGGAAGGAAGGTCTTAGGAGGAAAGGTTGAGAGAGCTAGGCTCTTCTCTTTAGAACGACGAAGGATGAGAGGTGACTTGATGGAGGTGTACAAAATGATCAGAGGTATAGATAGAGTAGACAGCCAGAGAGTTTTTCCTAGGGTGGAGTTAGCTTTTATGAGGGGACATACTTTTAAAGTGAATGGAGGTAGATATCGGGGAGACGTCAGAGGTAGGTTCTTTACTCAGAGTGGTCAGGGCATGGAATGCATTGCCGGAGTGAGTAGTGGAGTCAGCCTCATTACGGGCATTTAAGCTGTTATTAGATAGGCATATGGATAATAGTATAAGGTAGTGGTGGAGGTTAGATAGACCTTAGGTTTAGGGTGAAAGTTCGGCACAACATCGTGAGCTGAAGGGCTTGTACTGTGCTGTACTGTTCTATGTTTTATATTCTATGTTCTAAAAGCTCAGCAGGTCTGGCAGCATCTGTGAAGGAGAAAACAAAGTTAACGTTTTGGGTCAGGTGACCCTTCCTCAGAACAGAGGAAGCTCTGAACAGAGATCTGAGGAAGGGTCACCGCACTGGAAATGTTAACTTTTTTTTTTCACAGATGCTGCCAGACCTGCTGAGCTTTTCCAGAAACTTTGTTTTTGTTCTTGATTTGCAGCATCTGCAGTTCTTTTGGTTTTTATTGAGTGAAGGTGTGCCCGGTAGGGAGACAGTGGGCCTGAGGGGAATGTCTGGTTTGCGTACTTTCGAGAGTCTGTAGAAGCAGAGGGTGTTTGTGCCTTCTGGTTCATTCTCATGTAGTAGTCTGTCTTGGGTATCTGCCCTGCATCCTTTAGTCTCTTCAATGCTTCGTTGATCCTATTTCCTAGCTGTGGTGTTGGGTCTGATGCTGGACTCTCAGCAGTGTGTTGGCACTTAGGCTGAAAACCAAAGACAGAGGACCACTTGCTGTCATTTAAATCCTGACACACATGGATACCACACAATATTGTGAATGGCTGCAAATAGATTCGCAATGTGAGGGTAAATGAACCAACATGTGGGTGAAAGGCTGCATTACATCCATAGAGGAACAACATAGACTAAAAATATGATATGTTGTGGCCACACAGGCAATGCAGGGTGCCTACTCCCTCGCCATCATGCAGCGTTGATCCTCTGTGTGTTACACCTTGGCACTGACACTGCTGAGTGGCTGTCTGAAGTATACACTCATGCAAACAGCCATCTGAACAGTAAGCAGTGTTGACGGGGAATGCAAGATGTTGGAGTGAGCCGATGCCATACCGTGCATTGCTAACCCTGCTCCAACTTGATGTATTTCTGTTCATTGTACTTTTCAAACTGTTTTATCCTGTTAATGCCCTTGTTAAGAAATCATGCTGCACGCACAACAAGGCAAATAAGCACAGAAACATTACATAATTGGTGAAAAACAAGGCTTTATGAACCTAAGAAACTATTTACAATACATCCTGTGGTAAACAAACTATTTACATAACATTGTTAGCTGTCATCCCCACATGCCCTGAGCTACCTTGCTCTGCAAATGTGGTGGGGGGAGCCTGCATCATATTGGAGTCCATTGACCCTGGAGGTTTTGGCCAGGCCACTCTGGAGCAATTTGGTCTGGATGAACCTGACATGCTGACAGCCTCCTTGCCACAGGATGGTATTTCCAACGATTGGAAAGGGGCAGATAGAGTGTAGGTGGAAGGCCCGGCCATCTCTGCTGTCTCCTTACTGAAAACTGACGAGGTGTTTGTGTGTGGCTCTTTGTCCGGTTAGGTGTCTCCCGGTAGTGCCCAGTCTTTTGAGGAGTGTCAATTAGAACAGGCTACCCACTCAATTCTCGCCCTGCCCTCAATCCTGAGGACCAATGCCTGGTGTAATAGAACGCAGGTACTAATGATTCTCTAGCAGCATCCTGAGAGTACTGAGCCTGTCTCTGCATGGCAGCTGCCAACCTGACTAGAGGGACAAACAGACATTAGCAGGACTGCCTGCAATGCTGCAATGTCTGAGTAGTGATGGGTAGTGCATTGTAGAACTTGCTGCATTGCTCCTGCTTCTCTGGTATGAGGGCAAGTGTCTCTTGCATGACTGCTTTTTCCTGTGCATCTGGATGACATCCCTCATTGGCAGGTACAAGGGTCCTGACGTGCCTGGGTTGAGCAAGTGGCATTTCTCTGATGGCTAGTGGCCTGTAGCATTACTCCCTCACCCACCCGTGAGAATGCGCTCCCAAATGGCATGCTTATGTTCCTTGTTGAGCTGTTTTCATCTGTTTTGCTAGGGAGCGGTGTCTAGGAGGCAGAGTTTTAATTGATAAATGCATGCCAAATAAAGTCTAATAGGGGTAAATTGAGGTAATCTACTTTGGTATCAGAGATAGGATGGCAGATTATCATCTGAATGTGATAGATTAAGAAAGGAGGAGGTGCATGAGACTAGGTTGTCCTTCTATACCAGTCACTGGAGGTAAGCATATAGGTGCAGCAGACAGTGAAGTAGGCAAATGGTATGTTAGCCTTCATAGTGAGAGGATTTGAGTACAGGAACAAGGATGTCTTACTGCACTTGTATAGGGCCTTGGTGAGAGCACACCTGAAGTAATGTGTGCAGTTTTGGTCTCCTTCTCTAAGGGAGGGTGTACTGGCTGTGGAGGCAGTACAACAGCGGTTTTCAAGACTGATTTTTAGGATGGCAGGATTCACGTATGAAGAGAGACTGGAGCAGTTAGAAATATATTCACCTGAGTTTAGAAGAATGAGGAGGGATCTCATAGAATGTTTTTAAGATCTCAGTTGACTGTTATTAAGGCAAAGTTAGATTTTTGACCAGCAAGAAATTAAAGTTTATGGTGAGCAAGTGGGTAAGTGGACCTGAGTCTGTGAAAGATCAGCCGTGATCTTATTGAATGGCAGAGCAGGCTGAAAGGGCCAGATGGCCTGCTCTTGCTCCTAATCCTTATGTTTTTATGTTCTTAGAAAAAGCCTAAAATTCTAACAGGATTAGGCAAGGTAAATACAAGAAGTATGTTCCCAATAACATGGGTGTCCAGAACCACTGATTACAGTTTAGTGATATCGGTTGGTCATTAAGGTCTGAGACGAGTGAAATAACTCCACACAGGCCAGTATCCTGTTACTAAGTCACCTTTCATTTACACGCGCATAGTACCTGATACTGGTCTGGCCTCCTCAGAGTCAACTGTCAGAGTGAGCAAAACCTCTGACACTCCTGTTTTTATCTGTCAGCCAGGTCTCCCTGATAGGATGTGGTTAACAGCCCAAATCAGGGAATTCATATTCTATGAGGTCAGCCCAGCTGTCTCCTCATTACAATCACTATAATACCAAGCTCTAATCTTACTGTTACTTTATTGAAAGCCTATTGCATAAAGTAGCTAGACTGCCTAATTCTCCATTTTTTGTTTCTTCTTTTCTGTTAATTCCCACATAATGATACTTATACCCAGTGAGAGGCAGTTGATGACATCATTGCAAAGCTGCTTCAGGGTTCAAAAGTGCTTACGCACAGGTACTAAATAAGAGGAGCAGGCAGCAAAAAACTCTGTTACCTTCTTTAAAGAAGAATTACAAGACTTCCTTCCAAGAAGAACAAGACAGTGAGTTTTCTGTCTTTCACTAAGCTGGACAAGCATATGGACGTACATGAAATAGTGTAGGTTAGATGGGCTTGAGATCGGTATGACAGGTCATAGATAGATAGATTCATAGAACAGTACAGCACAGTACAGGCCCTTCAGCCCACGATGTTGTGCCAAACTTTTACCTGAAACCTAAGGTCTATCCACCCTCCACTACTACCTTATACTATCGTACATGTGCCTATCTAATAGCTGCTTAGATGCCCCTAATGAGGCCGACTCCACCACCCTCTCCGGCAATGCATTCCACGCCCCTACCACTCTCTGAGTAAAGAACCTACCTCTGACGTCTCTCCGCTATCTACCTCCTTTCACTTTAAAACTATGTCTCCTCATAAAAGCCACCTCCACCCTAGGAAAAAGTCTCTTGTTGCTTACTCTATCTATACCACTGATCATTTTGCACACCTCTGTCAAGTCACCTCTCATCCTTTGTCATTCTAAAGAGAAAAGCCCTAGCTCTCTCAACCTTTCCTCGTAAGACCTTCCCTCCATTCCGGGCAACGTCCTAGTAAATCTCCTCTGCACCTTTTCCAATGCTTCCACATCTTTCCTGTAATGAGGCTGCAATACTCCAGACGTGGCCAAACCAGGCTTTTGTATAGCTGGAGCATAACTTCACGGCTCTTGAACTCAATCCCGCTATTAATGAAAGCTAACACACCATATGCCTTCTTAACAACTCTGTCCACCTGGGTGGCAGCTCTCAGAGTAATGTGAAAATGGACCTGAAGATCCCTCTGCTCCTCCACATTGCCAAGAATCTTTCCGTTAACTTCTGTACATGATCTATAAGAAAGTTAACACACAGATCCTGACCTCAAAAGTGACTCAAACCACTGATAAAAATGTCAAATTATTGTTCCAAAGTATACTAACTTCCAACTTGCAAAACAAAAGTTAAATGCTGTAAATCTGAAATTAAAAAATGCTGGGAATATTCAGCTGTTACCAGCGCCTGTGAAGAAAGAGAATCAACTTTTCAGCTTGAAGAACCTTTCATCAAAACTGGAAAAGGCACGTTTAAAACAGGTGCTATTCAAATACACAGAGACAGGGAACAGGGAATGGGCTTCAGTTAGGACAGAGCAAATAAAGGGGGTATGATTGGATGAAAATTAAAATTACAAAACAGAATTAATGGTGCTAGGCAGAAAGAAATGATAATGGGACAAATGGTGAAACAAAAAGCAACAGTTAGCTCAGCTGGCTAGATGCCTACGTAACCACTTGCCTCTCTTCAACACCATCCAGGGCAAAATGGCCTGCTTGATAGACAACACATCAACAAACATTTAATCTCTCAATCATTGATGCTCAGTAGCAGCACTGCATATCATCTAAAAGATGCACTGCAAAAATTCACCAAGGTTCCTCAGACAGCCCCTTGAAAACTCAACCATTGCTATCCAGAAGGACAAGGACACGGCACAACATCGAGGGCCGAAGGGCCTGTACTGTGCTGTAATGTTCTATGTTCTATGAACACGTTAGTTGTGGTATCTGCACAAAGCTAATACTATCTCCCAACACCTTTAAGAGTTGCTGAACAGTGCAGAAAGGTGCCAGAACACTTCATGAGAGCAGTCAAAGATACCATGCTACCATAATGCAACTTTCTATTTTACCCATCTTCATTTTTGTAAACTAACACCGGCAATTAAATCTTCATATAGTTTGGGTAATTTTACATTAGTTTATATAATTACAGTTCATACTCTATTTAGTGTAAATGCATCTACAACTCTCATAACATACACCAACTACCTTCCACACCTCTAAACCTCCCCTCTTCAGTCTATCATTCTCACTGCCCAAACATCTCTCTTTTCATTTCTCATCACAATTGATGCATATTTTATCCCCATGTGCAGCTTTTTAACTCCCTCTCAGTTGCATGAAAATAAATGTTATATTTGACACCCTTGTTCAAGGAGGGTATACAAATAAACCCAGGAAATATGAGCCAGTCGGTTTAACCTATGGTTTGGAGCACTGAACAGTCAAGAGGTGATTTATTACTATATGGCACACCATGCTATGTCAATCTCACACTGACAGTATGTGCCAGCAGCTTCTGTGGCAAACATAGTGCATGTGTTCCAATCAAATAGCATTGTCTGAAAGCCACCAGGGAACAGTCCTCAGTGGAGTCAAGGGGGAGTATGGTCAGTATGGGGTACAGATATGGTCACTCAAGACTTTATCTGATTCCTGTCCACAAGGTTGGTGATAGTCAGTCAGACACTTGGTTTTATCAGAGTCTGGGGATCTATGTCTTTGCATTCCAGAGTTTAGACCATGATTAGTCCTACAGCTAAAGTACAACTCATCCAGATATTACAAGTACTTCATTCAAGGTGCTGTGGAGACATTAATCTAAGGACTGGCCCCTTCGCAGTCAGGGCTGGCGACACAGTCAGTCTATAAGTGGGCCCAGTCAGTCCTGGGTGTTTGAATGATATTGGTCAGTGGTGTTATTAGGGGCCAGTCCATGGATTATTGGGCAAAGTGGGGTGATTCAAGCCTAGGTACAGACTTCATTGGACTGGGACACTGAGGAAATGCTTATAGTAAAGGGGGGGAAGTTTAAGAAAGAAGGGTGGAATCTCCGAGAAAAGTAGGGAATGGAAAGCTCTGAGAAAGTTTCTTTTTTACATTCTCATTTCTCGTTCATATTTGGAGAATGTATGGCTAACATGGACATACCAATTTAAAATAGGGAAGGTTGGAGACCTTAAAATTCATGTAAAGGGGTTGAGTTTAAACAAGGGAAAGCTGAAAGATCATCAACAGAACAGGGGCAGCAGCATAAAAGGGGCATTAAGGATAGTTTGAATCATTCTGCATCTCAGGTAGAGCTTATACATCACTCACAAGAATAGAAAGTTGAAACCTCATGACCTTCGATCCAAAGTCAACTGTGCAATAATGCTGGATAATGGTTAGCGTGCTTGCAGAGTGAGCGGAGTAAAGAACTTTTCTTTTTCTTTGGGGATAGAGTTGTTTTTTTATTAATTTAAAGCCTTGCCGGGGTCAGTTTCAGTAATCGTGCATCCACTTTTTCAGTAATGCCATCCATCAGACATTAAATTGACAACATTGGCAAATCATTCATTGTTCAAGAAAGAACATTACAAATTGTGACCGCAAACAATCAATACCATTAAATCATCTACACTAACTGCTTCCTTGTCAGGTCAGCTAAACAGCTGGTTTAACTTAAAAGAGTCACATGGGGCATAGTACTTCTGAAATGCATTCCATGGCTTTCATTGGAAGGCAATCCTTCAGAGCTGTCACCTTTGCATATTGAACTGTAATATTGCAGGATCTGGTTTGTGGTATTCAAGAGCCACTTTTTTTTGGACAGATGTGGCTTATTGCCAGATTTTTGCTTTCGCGAACATAGCATGAACACTTTGGATGTGCAATATACATTTGGATAAGCTTACACGTCTGATCTCCTGAGCAAGGTAGGCCATTGACCTCTTCACTCAGCATCCATGGCACACAGTGTCAGGACATAATATATACTTTACGATTGATGTGAGGTCTTAGGCGTACCATAAATCTAAGGACATTCTTTTTTTTGAAATGCTCACAAATTATCTGTTCATGCTCCTGACATGGACACCACGGTGTCAGGAGTCCTTGAAGTGTTGCTTCAGATCAGAAGAAAACAATGAATGGGAGAACAGTTTTGATGCTGTCAGCAAGAACAGCATCTTCAGTGACTGCTGCACAGGCTCGAGAGGGAGAGGCAGCAGAAAAAATTTCCACAAGGAGGTGGAGGGGATTTATGAGATCCCACAAGTACAGGCCTCACTGTTATTTTCTACAGCTCTCATAAAGTCAGTGTTGGCAGAGATAAGGATTTCTTGGGCCATCACCATTCAATTGAATCATCTGCTGGAACAGGACCATTCCTCAGAAGGGCTGGGAAGCCATCCAATTCCAGAGGCCACTGCAACTGCTTTGCATTTTTAAGACAGTACCTCATTTCAAGGAGCAACTGAAGACCTGCATGGTATCTTTGAATCCTGAGTCCAAAAATGGATTGTGTATGTAACTGATGTCATTTTCTCCAGATCAGAGTTATCCTTACTTTGTGATAAGAAAGCAATTGTCTGGACAATGGGATTCTCACCATTGCTGGTTTTCCCTAGGTGCAGTGTTTATTGACTGCACCTATATTGCTGTGACATTATCCATTCATCAATGTGCAGAGTTTTCAACAGAAAAGATGTTCATTCCATGTATGTTCAAATTGTATATGACCGTTGATGCTAGATTTTGGAGGACTGCATCAGATATTTTGGAAGCTGTTACGATGCATGCATCTTAGCCTCTTAATTCCAGATTTTTTTTATTGAATTAAAATTTGACCATCTGTAGAGGTGGTTTTTGAACTCAGGTCCCCAGGACATTATCTGGGTCTCTGGATTAACAATCCAGTGATAATATCACTAGGCCATCACCTTCCTTGAATCCAGTCACATGGTCTCATCCATTATATGCACGGTAAGCAATACATAAAGTGGATGAGGCCATGTGACCAAATTGACCAGACACTGTTTGTGAGGATTTGTAAAAGGCAACAAATTTTGCGAGAGGGAAAAGAATATCCAATACAACCCATCAGTGAAAATCAGCTCTGGAATCTGAAGTTACCAGACTGAGATAGTAGAAAGGAAGCAAGCCAGTGGGAGCTGAGAGTGATCTTAGACTGGTTGCTGGAGAGTAAAACATCCAGTTAAAGATCCTTGGCAATAGACCTACAGCCATGCTTATATCTTTGTCTGTTTTTCTGTCTCATGCACAGTGTCTCTCAGATGGCTGTAGATCCAAACTAACTGTTATCTGTCTGTGTTGTATGGGTGTGTTTATTGTGAACACACTATCAGTTGGAACAATGAGTGTGTACGTGCAGGAACAGAGTTGTGGGCAGTTGACATCATCAGCTTCATCTGCTCATGTGTTGGCGGCCATTTCTTTAGCCATTTTGATACTTGGGCAAAGGGATTACTCCTTCTTTACTTGCAGTGTAGACAGGGAGCAGCAGCGGGGGTGGGGAGAGGAGAACACGTGACACAGCAGCCCTGGTCCATCCACAGCCATGCACAATGTTACACTGCTCCCAGAATAAATCCTGTCCCAGTGAGAAGAGTATGCTGGAGAGTGCCAGGTAGCAGAGTGAGCTAAGTGAAGGAGTGACAGGTGAGGAGACCCACTCCACAGGCACAGCAATGAAGGGAAGTTCCAATTTGCCAGTATCAGCCCTAACTTCATGAAAGCCTCTCCAGACCCCTCATCCCCACCTGATCAAAGGGTCATGTGCATACAAATCCTTCCTGTAGTCTGTTACAGTCAGCTGACATCATGGGCTATGTGTATGTGAGCATTTTGCTATTATGGATAATCACTCCATGATGTATTTACTGATTTGTGAGGAAGCATGTAATCTGATTTCAAAAATGGCTGCCTCTGCCCTCCTTTCCTTAGCAATGTAAAATATTGCATCCGAGTAAGAATGCTAATTAGTTCTTATCTCAGAAGTAAGCAGATAGTTTACAGCACAACTATTTACAACCCACTAGCAAAACATCTTTTGGAGTCTTTGCCAAAGTCTACTCCTCTACCGTCATACTCACATTGATAGCTTCCCTCGTAAAGATATCAACGTATTTATTCAATATCTTTGAATATTCAATTCCATTTTCATTACCTGTGATCAAAGCTACTACTTGCCTCCTTTTCAACAATTGGTTTTGAAGATTCTTACTCCTTTGTTAAGCTGGTTCTCTGCCTTCATTCATTAAAATTATTATTTCTTTGAGTTTTGCCTTATCTCCACTCCTTTTACACTATTGATGTCAAAGCTCCCACTTATATTACCCTTCAGATGACTTCGCAATGGTGCATGATGATTCCTGGTAATGTCCTGCCAGACTAAAGACATCTACTTTATTGTCATCTGGTCTGGCAAATGTAAAATTGAGGTGCCGCCATTGAAGTTAATAACAATGCATAACTGAATCTATCCTCTGATGTGCTGTGCAGCAGCAAATGATGACATGACCTGGTTGAAGATACACTGCGCCTTAGAGAGTAAACATTTAGCAGTAGATGATCAGTTGCTCCTACTAAACCTTGCGAATACAGTCATGACACACTGTACTGTCAGACATCCAAGTGATCCACAAAGCTCTTGGCCTCTACTGGGGTGGTGGAATTTAGTTACTCTGTGAAAGAAGCCATTTGTTGCAGCAGGATAATTTCTATGACCAGAACTGCCCAGATGTCCTGGCGGCCTGGAAAAATAGTGGTATATTGAAAGTAAGAACCTCTGTCTCATTAATTGCCATTGGCAGAGCAGCTGCGGTTCTGGATTGAGTCTGCAGGTTTTTATTATAAAGTTAGCAAAGATGCTGCAATGCATCCTTGGAGAAGCACTGTATTAGCTGCTCACAATGTTGCCTCCTCTACATTGAGGAACGGAGTGTAGACTGAGTGACTGCTTCGTAGAACACTTACATTCTATCCGCAAGAAGGACTCTGAGCTTCCAGTTGCATGCCACTTCAATACACCACCTTGTTCCCTGGCCAATATCTCTGTCTCAGCCTTGTTGCTGAATGCAAGCTGGAAGAACAGTGCCTCATATTCTGCTTGGAACCTCTACAGCCTTCTGAACTCAAGATCAAGTTAATCAATTTTAGGACTTGAGCACCCTTCCCCATGCTTTCCCCCATCCCTACACACCAGGCCTTATTATCACATGGGTTGCTATTAAGTGGAATTTCAAAACCTGCCAATGGTACCAAACATAAAAGAGTGACAAGCAATGAGGGTGATATAAGTTGTCTGGGACACTATTCAGATGGGCTAACAAAATGGTCAGGTAAAGGACAAATGGAATCTAACATGGAGAAATGGCAGCCTGAAAAAATAGTAGTGTATTGAAAGTAAGAGCCTCTTTGGGGGCGGCATGGTGGCTCAGTGGTTAGCACTGCAGCCTCACAGCACCAGGGACCCGAGTTTGACTCCAGCCTCAGGTAACTGTTTGTGTGGAATTTGCACATTCTCCCTGTGTCTGCATGGGTTTCTTATGGGTGCTGCAGTTCCCCCACAGTCCAAAGATGTGCAGGCTAGTTGGATTGGCTATGCTAAATTGCCCATAGTGTTCAGGGGTGTGTAGGTTATAGCGGGATGGGTCTGGGTGGGATGCTTCAAGGGGCAGTGTGGACTTGTTGGGCCAAAAAGCCTGTTTCCACACTGTAGGGAATCTAATCTAAAATATGAATTGATGCATTTTAACTAAAGATATAGGAAAAGGCAATATAGACTTGATGACACAATTCTAAAGAGCCTGCAAGAACAGAATGACAAGGAAGAGGTGGAGAAGGGGGTTGCAAAATATCTCCATGGAGGCCAGTATTCTATCAAGAAGACCCTTTCCACAGAATGGTCTCTGGACCCGAAACGTTAACTCTGATTTCTCTTCACGGATGCTGCCAGACCTGCTGAGCTTTATCAGCAACTTTTTTTATTGTTTCTGTTTTCAGCATCTGCAGTTGTTTTGTTTTTTTTCTATGAGGTCCACCTGGCTGACCTTGTTACAACCACTACAGGGTGCATGTGCATCAATTGTTGAAACTTGCAGAATATATTGAAAGATTGGTAAGCAAAACACTGCAGACTTATTAACTTGAAACATTTGGCTGAACCTTCCCATTTTTGATTAAGTGTTATTTCCAGGGAGTTTCAAGGAGGATTTCCTGCAATTGCCAATGCTGGCTTTTCTCAAACACTCTTTTGCTATTTATCTCATTAATTATGATACAGTCTGTATGGTGTTTTTCATATTCGATCATGCTGCTTCATAATGGAAATGCTCACTGCTGCTGAGACCTTGCACCAGCCATACCATTAGCTTCATATTTAAACCCCAGCTGTGCCCACTCAAATGCTATATGTCAGGAAATGCACTTCAAAATCTGCTGCTCCATTGTTTGTGTCTACAGATGTTCAAGCTGCTACCCCTACTGCTCAACTAATAGCCTCTTTGCTATTATGCAGTTACTAGTGGCATCCGCATAATCTCTACACTGAAGACATCAGCTTCTCACCTGATCAGTTCCTCTTTACTTCTGAGGAAGAAGCCACATATCCCTCAAAGAAAGCACTGGCAAAGGTTTGCCCTGTGCGCTTCACCAACTCAGAGAATTTCACCTTGGTATGTTCTCTTCCTAGATTAGATATAAGGCCAAATTCTGATGGGTACCTCACCTGCCCTTCTCCACTGTGTGAGTAAGTAATGCCCCTGGTCACTGGAACTCAGAAGACTGCCAGCAAACAGGTACTTTCTCAGGCCTGAGCAGAAGATCAGACCATAGTGTTGATTGCACAAAAGCACAGTCACAAGATTAGGCAGATTTGTCAGAGATACTCAGCAAACTGGATTGAAAATTGGAAGATTGAATCTATGTTATCAGTCCTCTGGATTACTAACATAAATCAAGAAAAGCAGAAGTCCCAAACCTGTTCCCTGGGGAACTCCACCATAAAACGTCCTGTAGCCGAAAAATAATCCATCAACTGTTACTTTCAGCTTTCTATCACATCTAATTTTGTAACCACAACTATATTAGTTAGATATAAAGAGTAAATGAGAATGATTGTGTAAAGGAGGTTTTTTTTCTATATTTATGCTTCTTTTGTCCACAATACATTGTGTTTCATTATTGCATTTCATTTTTGCAAGCGTGGAGGTGTTATGAGAGTGTTTCCATTATTAATATATTCTAAGTACTCATGTTCATAAGATTATGAAAGTTTGATAATTTGAAAGAGGAGGTATGGACTTGATTTGGAAACTTTTGTTTAAAGACCCTAACTAGAGGTCACAGATTTTAAGCGAACAATTTAAACTTTTTTGCTGGAAGTCACATATCTGAGTTTATGACTGTCAAGAATGAGGGCTATTTGATATTGATTGGAGTTCAGTTGGTGTGTAGCATGCTGACAGAAGCCACTCAAATCATCCTCTTCCACCTGTTTTGAGCATTTTCTATTATTCCAGCGTGACTGTAGGAAGAAAAAACTGTTGCAGCTCTCTCCCTGAGATGTTTCTGAAATAATTCCACTAACTAATTTTCAGATAAGCTGCTCATCTGAAAGAGCCCAGTAATAACTGCCTATATTTGATGAAAGCCATCTATGCCGGTTATGTCTGTTTACGTGTACAAGGATGCCAAACCAAAAGCCATATGGAATATTTCCTATCTTATGTTTTTCATGAAAGTAGTATTTTAGCACAGTTGACCTCTGCAGAATTTTTTTTTGTAATTGCCATGTGTGTAGCAAGGGATATATATTCGAACTGCATAAACTACATATTTGTTGAATAAGTCTAGTTTTACAATAAGTCAGTACTTTCACTGTTTATTAAAGGAACCTCTTTAGTGGTTTTGTATTCTGAAAGGCATAGATTAGCATGTATAATTGGCCATAGCAATGACTGGGTAAAACTATTTTTAACATATATTGTGTCTTTTGGAGTAGTGAAACTTCAGAGAGATGGTGCATTTCTCTCACCTTGATTTGAAACAGTTTGCAGACTCCTTATGTCCTCTTCACAATTTACTCGCTAGCATATCTTCGTATTGTCAGCAAATTTAGCAACCATGTATTCAATCTAAGACATTTGTATGGATTCTAAATAATTGAAACTCCATCATTGATCGACATGTCATACCACTTGACAGATCCTGCCAACCTGAAAACTACCCAGTTATACCCATTTTTGCCTTCTATCAGCTAAACAATCTTCTTGTGTTATAATACGTTAGTCACTATTCATTTTTTTCATAATAGTCTTTAATGTGGCACCTTGTAAATGTTTTCTGAAAATCTAAGTACAGTGTGTAAACTGGTTTCTCTTTATCTACATTGCTTGTTACTTCCTCAAAAGTTTCTAATAAAGCTGTCAAACATGATTTCCCAAGTTGCCTCTGCATGTTTGTATTAAGAATTTTGAAGTCTGGTCTTTTAATTTCCTTAACAACAATTTACAACACTTTCCAACTGACATCTAAAGTCCACCATTTGAAATGCTCAGTAACTGTTAGACAATATTTAAAACTGAACCAATACCCAGGAAGCCTCTCTGTTAAAAGTTCTTGGAAATTTGAACTTAACACTAAAATGGAGAGGAAGTGAAATATATTAAAATACAATTCGTTTGATGTTTTTTAGTACAATAACTGAATGCGTTGAAAAAGTGAGGAATGTCAGGGTCACAATAAACTGATATTTTGGAGTATGCCTGGATCCCAACATTAGGTGATTTGCATTTGATAATTCCTTTAACCAAGTGAATACTATACTTACATCATTGGAACTGCTCATAGGTGGAGGGATTGATGGGAGAGCAGGTGAAGAAATCCTCAAAGTGCTTATGATGTTGAAATGACAATATGTTTAGCGAGCCGGAAGTAATTTTACACTTACTGATTCAGTATAGCTAAGGGAAAATTTACAAATAGAGAGTCAGTGTGTAAGACGTAATATGTGCTGTTGCTAATGTCCAGTGCTTCTGATGATCAAAACACTTTTCATTCTTTTCATGCAGATTACACAACTGTTTGATCAAGAAATAACAGTTTTCTTTGCTATGTTTATGGGAATCTGGGGTAGGTACTCTCCTTATACAACATTACCTTTTAATTTTGTTTTTATTTGCAAAATTAAAGCCTGGTACTGAGTTTAAAATAGATACATGATTGATGAGATTATAGGTGAAGGAGACCATATATAATATACAAGATTAAATTTTACATGGGTTACTAACATTTTAAAAATTATGAAATATCTTGACCACGACATTATGTGAATCTTTTTGGGTTCACCTTGAAGAAATCCCCTGCTACCTATTGCAATATTCATTCCTGGTAAATAAACGTGGATGTTAAGCGGCAACTGATAATTCAGTGTTTTTTAAACTTTTGGCACATGGGTATTTCTAGCAGCTTTGACAGTTATTGCCCACCCTAGTTGCCCTTCTTCTTGAACTGTTGCACTCCAATATGATGGAAGTACTTCCTCAATGGTGTTAAACAGAAACATGTAGGATTCTGACCCAGTGACAGTGAAATGACTGTGATATATGTTCAAGTTGAGACTTTCCTTTTATAAGGAAATTGGATGTGATTTTGTCTGCATGTGCCTGTTTCCCTTGTCCATCTAGATAGTGAAGGTCATCGTATTAGGAGGAACTGTTGAAGAAACTTAAGATTACTATGAGCCTGAGACAGTTCTTATTTAGGTATCATATATTCTACCCTTCTTAGCCGAGGGAAAAGTAGAGATTCAGTGAACAAAATCATTGTTGATTTCGTTCCTCCCCTTTCAAACTGAAGTTCAAAACTAGGGGGCATGTTTTCAAGGTGAGAGGAGAAATATTTAAAAAGGTCACGAGGAGCAACGTTTTTACACAGAAAGTGGTTTGTATGTGGAATAAACTGCTAAAGGAAGTGGCAGATGCAGATACAGTTACAACATTTAAAAGACATTTGGATAAGTACATGAATTGGAAAAGTTTGGAGAGATATGGGCCAAACGTAGGTAAGTGGGACTAGTTTGGTTTGGGAATATGGTTGGCATGGTCTAGTTGGACAAAAGGGTCTGTTTCCATTCTACCTGACTCTGTGACTCTACTGCAGCAGTTAAAATCGACCAACTCACCATAGACTGGGATCATTTTGGCCTGTACAGCTTGTTAGAAAATTCCAAATGTATTTGCTTTGGGAATTTCAGCGACAATTTTTTACAAAACTGCAAAATTAAACCCACCTTTTTAAAATTGTACTTATTTGTTTACATGATAATATCATTTATAGTTAAAGAATGAAGTACTGGCAATCTCAGCAAATATCTCTGTCTTAAATTGTAGCCACTGTGTTTCTGGAGCTGTGGAAACGAACCCGAATAAAAGTTGTCAGCGAGTGGGATTTGTTCCACTGGGATGAGGATGAGGTAATAACCATAACTGATTTTCTCACTGGTCGATAAGTGTAATAACATTAAAGCACAGTTTTAAAAACTGTGATATCTTATGATTATGACTGATACAAACTTGAAGAAGTATTTAGATGATGATAATGGGTTTGATAATACATTGAAAATCCTGAAGTAAGCTTCTTTGTCAATGACATTTAATACAACCAGGTCATTATCCTTTTACTTCTGGATTTTTAATTGATTGTGTGGAAATGATCATGGTGAGGGCTCACATGATTTAATTTCAGTTGAATAATCGATAGGGACAATTCAAAAATCCCGCTAGCCTGTATTCTAGATTTATGATTGGTGGGTGCACAGACTGAAAAACGAAGGTGATACAAGAAAAAAAAATTCAACTCGCAGGGGTTTGGTATTGGAGGCAAAAGAAGACAAAGTATAACAATGGATTTGGGATGCTTAAAGACTGTGCCCATGTCATCCTTCATTGATATACTGCTGGGTCTGTGAGGCGCTGATTAGAGATCCTTGTCCCAACAATAGAAATCTAGTGTTGTCACATCAAGCATGGCTGAAGGAGGCCAGGAGGTTGGAAACAGGAATATTGTTCCAATGTTTCAGGAGTCAGTAAGAGAGTGCTTTAATGGCCCAAACAAGGCAGGAAAGTGCAATCCAGGTTAATGTTCACTTATGGCCTACTGTACATATTAACCTCGCATCTATCTCTAGCCACTCTTAGAAGCCAAGCCCACTCTATCACGTCACACTCATGCTCAATTACACTGTAGGCACACCTACCTTTCTTCCACATCATTTTTCACAGTTTAACTGTAGATCCATCACTGTCACTCACCCCCCACTGATTTTTAATTCTCTGCTTCTACCTGTAGATATCTACCAAATGCACTACAATTATTGACTGAATTTGTGATTTTAGATTAAGTTTTCTCTTTCTGCCTTTCAAAAAGAGAGCCCAGAACACGACTGAAAAGGAGAGTTGGGGAGGTAGATCTCCACAGACTTCTGAGCTAATAACTGCAGAAAAGAATAGCTGGAGATCAGCAAATGTTTGGCACTCAATGCCATTGGAGATAAGGAAATAGCATCTTTGCAGAGACTGACAACACATTTAAATATCAAAAATCCATTTGTCGCCCAACACTGTCACATAACTATTTTCTTCATAAAGATATGCCATATTGTTACTGCATCATGGCTGAATTGTATCAGCTTCCACAGACTAAGCCTTCATTCATAGGATCAGCTTCCAAAGATGTTGCAAATAATGAACCACAGAAGAGCAGAATTCTTCTAAGAGGACACTATCAGACAATTCAGACTTACAATGATGCAACTTAGATGTTTGTACTTGGGACCAGTCAGGCAATTTGTTGATCTAATGTTCATGGCAGACTATTCACAACTGTACAATTGCTATTAAGATCTGCTGAGCTGTACCCCAAGGGTTGACAAGGAAAAGGAGAATTATCGTAGAGTAGCAGAAACTATTTGATGAAGCCACAGGTCATAAAAACATATTGACCATGATTACAAAGAAAATGGGGCAGTTTGACTCAATCAAGAGTGTAATGATGCTGCAAAAATGTCTGGCCACAATTTGGGGTGGCACGGTGGCTCAATGGTTAGCACTGCAGCCTCACAGCGCCAGGGACCCTGGTTTGATTCCAGCCTCTGGTAACTGTCTGTGTGGAGTTTGCATGTTCTCCCCGTGTCTACATGAGTTTCCTTCAGGTGCTCCGGTTTCCTCCTACAGTCCAAAGATGTGCAGGCTAGGTGGATCGGCCGTGCTAAATTGCTTGTAGTGTTAGGGGTGTGAGGGTTGGGGGGGGGATGGGTCTGGGTGGGATGTTCCAACAGGCGGTGTGAACTTGTTGGGGCGAAGGGCCTGTTTCCACACTGTAGGTAATCTAGCTAATCTAATTGTGTATATCATCCTACTTGGTGCCTTTAATAGGAAAGCCTTAACCTTGACTTTACATTGCTGTACTGATCTGTGCTATGGTGTTCTCCACAACTTTGCTGATCTACGCATGGGACTCACTTATTCTGATTGATTCAGAGCGGTACATGTATTACCTCAGCACAAATAATCATGGCAGATCCCTGCAAATTTTGTTCATACCTAAAAGAACAGCTTTTTATGACTGCACACCAGCTGTACGTAGATGGCGTGGAAACCTTTGAGGTTCACATTGCCTCTGGGGATCTGGGGTGTGCAGATTGTCATCTGTGTGCCATTCTTCCAGCCAGCTAACATTGCTTGAATCTGGGTGACAAGCTTGAACAGGGCTGGAAAGTCTTGTGATGTGGTTGCCACTGCATCTCCTGGGATAAAGTGGACATTCTGCACTTGTGCCACCATGTCTAGCAGGAGCACCAGGGTTCTATCTGAAAAGGGGGAGTGGAGCACTGATTCCTGTCTGCCATGTCTGGGGCAAATGTTAGGAACTGCACAGGGTAGCCCTGGATCATCAGTGCTTGTCTGGTGCAGTGTAGCCTTTTAAAAAAGACACCGACATTACGTATATCGGTCAGTTGCAGGATATCTGGTGAATGACGAGTAGTTCCAGGAGTTGTACATAGGAAAGAAATTGAACTGCTCGATGCCGTAAGGCGCGAATGGCAATTAGTGTGGTGCGTTTGGTAAGATTTGGTGAGAAAGTTCGCTATGTCTAGCTGGAAGAATCCTTCAAAAACTCAATGTGACATGCACTGAGCCAAAAAGCCATAAAATTTAGCTCTGTATACCAGATGTTGCAGTCTTCGCATTGATAAGACTGTGAAGAAGAAGAGCAAGAAGGAAGCGAAGAAGGGAACAGCATAAATAACAGATTTTGAAGCACAAGTTTCCAGAGGCCATATCTGTGGATCAGCAAGGAACAGTTGAAGAGGTGATTGTCAACAGCATTGTCAACCACTCTACTAAGAAAGAGTGTACAGGAAAAAATTACTGTCACCTCGAGATGAATGAACAAAAGTACAGGAGACTTCTTTGTACAACTAGGGAAACCATCATCTTCACCTGCCAACTCCTGCAAGCTGATCTGCAGCTGATAGACTTCAGAGGAGCAGAATGCTTGTGGCACTGAATATCATAATTGTACTGAATGTATTAGCTACCAGCAGCTTTTAAAACCTAACTGACGGCCTGTGCAGCACTTCTCACTTGGCAGGTCCACAAATGTATTTGTGAATTCCACAGTTGCCCTGAGTAGGAAAGCTGTTAGGTTTTGTACAGTTAACATGGGCCCAGACAATAAAAGTGCCAAAGCCGTTGCCTTTTCTGTCATTATGGGCTTCCCTCAGGTATGAGGAGTCATCAGCTGTACATATGTTAAACTCAGAGTTTCATGGCACTATCCAGCCTGGGTCCTGAACAGGAAGGGATTTCACTGCTTCAATATCTACCTTGTTTTTGACCACAGGCAACAATTCTTGCAGGTGGGCAGTCACTATTCAGGGTGCTGCTATAGTTCAAACGTTCTGCACAGGTCCAACATAGCTTCAAAGCTTCGGCCTAGGGATTAAAAGGGATTTAGTTCTAATTCTAGATTACAGTTTTTGCCAATTGAATTATGAATAGCTTTTGTGTTATAGTTAACAGATTATTTTGAGTTAATTGAAAAAACCTGGTGAAAGTCTCTTTTATTATGGATAGTAGTAACAAATGGTCCTTTTGGTTATTAAGCTTAAACATTTATACTATTGGTGCAACTTGCGGAATAGTGGGACTTCGTCACTAGTGCATTCCTCCTGTCACAGTCGTAACAATAGATTCTTGACTAACAAGAGAGTTGAAGATTATTGGGGTAGGTGGGAATGTGGAGTTGAGGCTACCATCAGATTAGTCATAATCTTGTTGAATGACAGAAGAGGCTGGTGAGACTGAATGACCATTTCCTACTGCTAATTCATGTGTTAGTATGTTCACTTTAAAAATCAACTGTCAAAATGAGTAGAGGTTTCATATTGACCAACAGTGCAGGACTGAAGTTAATGAACCTTCAGCATTAGTTGACTAAGAGAAACATCCACTCAAAATATTTATCTTACATACAGGAAGAACTTGCTCTTGGGCTAATATATGACCCTGATGTGCCACCGACACAGTACCACTATTCATACCTGCGAGCCACAATAGTCCTCATGCTGGGATTTCTTCTGGTAAGAATATCTTCTGAAATCATAGTATGTTTGGTATATATGTTAGTATGTACTACGTCATTCAAAATTTAACTCAATATTTTAATCCACAAATGGCAAACAATGTACTTATTAATTAAAATTTAAATTAATTTATGAAGTAGTGGTCCACAGGTTTAATTGCAAAGTTGAAGCACAGGACGGTATGCTGGATGCTTATTGCACACTCCTCAGAACAAGAGTCAACTCGGATGGTATACAGAAGTGCATCTCTGAGTGCACTGCAAGTCATTGAATATGCACTGTTGTAAATTGACTGACATCAGTGAAGTCATACAATATCAGGATATCGTAATTGAGCAGCAAATATTGGCAGCAGTTCACTCTTGAACAAACATTTGGAAGTAATATGGGCCTATTAATGAGGCTTATCCAATGGCTGTATTGCATCTGAAGAGATTTTATAACAGGAGTGCTCAGGCAAAGTTAGGGGAGACTCTGGTAAATTACTGGAGGAGTATAGACTGCAGAAAGGTTGAAAATAATATTGGCTTACATTGATATGAGATCCAGTAACTTGCTTTGGCAAAAAACAGGCAATGCAGAGGAGGGGTCAGAGAGTAGAACTTCTTCATCAAGGAAGGAGAAGAAAGTCTTTCCCAAAAGGATTTACCATGAGATTGTCTTCTTGGAATAACACTCTGAAATTGTTGTGCGCCAAAAGCAATTTCCAAGACTAAAACAGCATTATCCCAGTTACTGTAACATGGCTGGCAGATGATTTTTACTTGTACAGTATGCGCTTGGCCTTGACCTTGTGCTTCAAACAGTGACTGTGAAGATCACCATCATCTTTTCTATGTATCAGGATTTCCCTTTAAGGCAGTAGCAGAAAGCAAACATGTCAGCTGTACTACCACTGAAGTATTCAGAAAGCAATCAGAATAGGAGATAGAATTTCATCCTCTTTTCTCTAGGAGGAAAAAAAACAGGATAAAAATGCTTTTACATTTTCCAGGATATTGATCTGCCTGATGTTGCAGAGCACAAGCAACTCCACACATGTAACTCCACAGATCCTTTCAGTCAATGGGGACTAATACTGCAACTGTAAGGGCTTCACTTCAGCCAAAGTGCACTTATTGTGCGATTACACCAATAAATGAATGAATGCCTACTGACCTTGCAGCATCCATATTGTTTTTATCTTGATACACTTAGCAATTCTCACCTTTTTCAGTCATCCAGAGGTGGACAACAAGAAGGCAGCTTGTTGCAAGGGTTACGTATTCCACACATGACTCATGACACTCCTGCAATGTCCCACCATATCTTGTTGGAGGGCTTTCTATGAAAGCTACCCACAACATACGGATCTGGGTGCTGGATTTATAAAGGAGAGATTTTGCCACTGAGATTGTCTAGTAGCCAGGTAGTAGCTTAGATCTGTGGAGTACATGTCCAAGAGACAATTCATGTTTGGAGTGGTATACTGAATACACACAACATACGGTTATGCACACTCAGCCATTACCTGCTGGAATCTAGACACTGCCTTTGAGGGAAAGGAGGAGGGGAGCAGACCATACGTACTATCACAGCAAGATGAAGTGAGAGGGATTGCCTACTGAGTTTTTGCTTCAATTAAAATGAACTTCCCCAGTCCTAATACAGATCCACTTTTCTTTTGTGGAACATCCATTTTAGACTTTCCAAAACAATGTTTCCTCAGGCTAAGTCATGCAATAAACACCAATGCAAAATCCATCACAACAACTTTATTGAGCAATGTATCAATAAAGCAAAGTAAAAGAATTGACTATCCTTGCACAATCGTTTTCCAAATGTTTTGCAAATGCTCTGGTCTGCTTTTGTGCACTAAAACAGCATTATCCCAGTTACTGTAACATGGCTGGCAGATGATTTTTACTTGTACAGTATGCGCTTGGCCTTGCTGAATCCCTTGATTAACTCCAGACCTTGAAGCCCTGGCTGTGAATTTCATTATCTTACCATGAGCAATAGCAATCTGGCTTTGCTCGGATCAGCAAATAGCCCTGATTGAGCCACTCCGATATGAAATCAAATCATATCTTTATGAAAGACAATAGCATGTACCATTGTGGTACTGCACTCCCATGGAGCAACAACTTACAGCCTTTGTAATCTGTTGGAGCAGTTTGCTAGGCAGCTGTAAGTTCCTTCATGTCCCTTTGAGCGTTGAATTCCACCTTCAGGATGACAGCAGTCTGTGTTTGCAACACAGCAAACCTGGATCTCATCATCTTCACCTAAGCTTCCACTATAGCTCTGAGATGTTGGTTGCCATATTCTGTCTGCAATGGAAGCTGTGATATTAGCCACTAATCACTCCCTTCATGTTCAGTCTGGTGCTGAGTTGGCTACCACTTCTATGATGGACTCCAGGTTCTGTGTGATACTTTCTGCCATATTGAGTTAGATTACCCCAGGTTCCTTAACAACTACAGGAGGCTGTCAGGCTGGTCAGCTGATGCCCCAAGCATCTTGGTGTGTTCATCCTCGTCAACATTGTCCTATTTGTCGATGCCCCATCTGAGTCCCCTGTAGCAGACCTATTTGCAACAATCCCTCCAGTAAGTTGACACAAGTTATCCTTGGTGCCTAGCTAAAGTCTAGTCACCTAATAACTTACTATGCATTGATCTCAACTCAATGCTATTCTCTAAGGATGTTTGGGGACTCGTCAACTGAGGTAATATGGGCTGAGGTTAGAAATAGGAAAGGAGAGGTCACCCTGTTGGGAGTTTTCTATAGGCCTCTGAATAGTTCTAGAGGTGTAGAGGAAAGGATAGCAAAGATGATTCTCGATAGGCATGAGAGAGACAGGGTAGTTGTCATGGGAGACTTCAATTTTCCAAATATTGACTGGGAACACTGTAGTTCGAGTACTATAGATGGGTCAGTTTTTGTCCAGTGTGTGCAGGAGGGCTTCCTGACAAAGTATGTAGATAGGACAACAAGGGGAGAAGCCACATTAGATTTGGTACTGGGTAATGAGCCCGGCCAGGTGATAGATTTGGAAGTAGGTGAGCACTTTGGTGATAGCGATCACAATTCTGTTATGTTTATTTTAGTGATGGAAAGGGATAGGTGTATACACTAGGTAAGAGTTATAGCTGGGGGAAAGGCAATTACAATGAGATTAGGCAAGATTTAGGGAGCATAGGATGGGGAAGGAAACTGCAGGGGATAGGCACATTAGAAATGTGGAGCTTATTCAAGGAAAAGCTCCTGTGTGTCCTAGATAAATATGTACCTGTCAGGCAGGGAGGAAGCTGTAGAGCGCGGGAGCCGTGGTTTACGAAGGAGGTGAAATCTCTGGTCAAGAGGCTTATGTTAGGATGAGATGTGAAGGCTCATTTAGGGCACTTGAGGGCTACGAGGTAGCCAGGAAAGACCTAAAGAGAGAGCTGAGAAGAGCCAGGAGGAGACATGAGAAGTTGTTGGTGAATAGGATCAGGGTAAACCCTAAGGCTTTCTATAGGTATTTAAGGAATAAAAGAATGACGAAAGTAAGATTAGGGCCAATCAAGCAGAGTAGTGGTAAGTTGTGTGTGGAGTCAGAGGAGATAGGGGGAGCACTGAATGAATATTTTCCGACAGTATTCACTCTAGAAAACGACAATATTGTCCAGGAGAATACTGAGATACAGGCTATTAGACTAGGTGGGATTGAGGTTCACAAGGAAGAGGTATTAGAAATCCTACAGAATGTGAAGATAGATAAGTCCCCTGGACCGGATGGGATTTATCCTAGGCTCCTCTGGGAAGCCAGGGAGGAGATTGCCGAGCCTTTGGCAATGATCTTTAACTCGTCATTGCCAACAGGAATAGTGCCAGGATAGCAAATGTGGTTCCCCTGTTCAAGAAGGGGAGTAGAGACAACCCTGGTAATTATAGACCAGTGAGCCTTACCTCAGTTGTTGGTAAAGTGTTGGAAAAGATTATAAGGAATAGGATTTATAATCATCTAGAAAAGAATAAATCGATTAGGGATAGTCAGCACGGTTTTGTAAAGGGAAGGTCGTGCCTCACAAACCTTATTGAGTTCTTTGAGAAGGTGACCGATCAGGTAGATGAGAATAAACCAGTTGATGTGGTGTATATGGACTTCAGCAAGGCGTTGGATAAGGTTCCCCACAGTAGGCTATTGTACAAAATGCGGAGGAATGGGATTGTGGGAGATATAGCAGTTTGAATCGGAAATTGGCTTGCTGAAAGAAGACAGAGGGTGGTAGTTGATGGGAAATGTTCATCCTGGAGACCAGTTACTAGTGGTGTACCGCAAGGGTCGGTGTTGGGTCCACTGCTGTTTGTCATTTTTATAAATGACCTGGATGAGGGCGTAGAAGGATGGGTTAGTAAATTTGCAGACGACACTAAGGTCGGTGGAGTTGTGGATAGTGACGAAGGATGCTGTAGGTTACAGAGAGACATAGATAAACTGCAGAGCTGGGCTGAGAGGTGGCAAATGGAGTTTAATGCGGACAAATGTGAGGTGATGCACTTTGGTAGGAGTAACCAGAAGGCAAAGTACAGGGCTAATGGTAAGATTCTTAGTAGTGTAGATGAGCAGAGAGATCTCGGTGTCCATGTACACAGATCCTTGAAAGTCGCCACCCAGGTGACAGGGCTGTTAAGAAGGCATACAGTGTTTTAGCTTCTATTAATAGAGGGATCGAGTTCCGGAACCAAGAGGTTATGCTGCAGCTGTACAAAACTCTGGTGCGGCCGCACTTGGAGTATTGTATACAGTTCTGGTCACCGCATTATAAGAAGGATGTGGAAGCTTTGGAAAGGGTGCAGAGGAGATTTACTAGGATGTTGCCTGGTATGGAGGGAAGGTCTTACGAGGAAAGGCTGAGGGACTTGAGGCTGTTTTCGTTAGAGAGAAGAAGGTTGAGAGGTGACTTAATTGAAACATATAAAATAATCAGAGGGTTAGATAGGGTGGATAAGGAGAGCCTTTTTTCTAGGATGGTGATGGCGAGCACGAGGGGGCATAGCTTTAAATTGAGGAGTGAAAGATATAGGACAGATGTCAGAGGTAGTTTCTTTACTCAGAGAGTAGTAAGAGAATGGAACGATTTGCCTGCAACGGTAGTAGATTCGCCAACTTTAAGTACACTTAAGTCATCATTGGATAAGCATATGGATGTACATGGAATAATGTAGGTTAGATGGGCTTCAGATCGGTATGACAGGTCGGCACAACATCGAGGGCCGCAGGGCCTGTACTGTGCTGTAATGTTCTATGTTCTAAGGTGTGCAGTCTAAGAAAGTCAGTTTAAATAGCAATACACACTTCTACTGGGACTGATGGAGTCAGTTTTCTTCTATATTAAATTTTTTCTTTTGGGGCATGTGGCTATTGCTTATGAGGCCAGTGTTTTTGCCTATACCTAATTACCCTTGAGATGGTAATAATAAGCCATCTTTGTAACTATGGTAGTTCATCTGCGCAAGTGACTGCTATTAGAAAGTAAATTCCTGGAGTCTGACATAGCAATGGCAAAGGAATGGCAATGTAATTCCAAGTCAGAATAGTGTGTGGTTGAAGGAAAGCCACCACCTCCAAGTGGTAGCGTTCCTGTAGGCTTTTGACCTTTCAGATGATTGAGCTTGCAGATTGGAAATGTACTGTTGAAGGATTATTGATGAGTTCCTGCAGTGCATCTTGTAAATGGTACACATTGCTGCCACTATGCAATGGAGGGAGTGAATGTCTTGATTGGTGGATTGGGTGCTGATTAAGTCAGCTGTTATGTCTTGGATGGTGTCAAGCTTCTTAACTGTTGTCAGAATAACTCTCATGCAAGTGGGAGGGGAATATTTCATCACACTCCTGACTTGGGCCTTGTATTTGTTGAAAGTATGTTACTTGTCATAGAATTCCCAGTCTCTTAAATGCTATCACATTATTTATATGGCTGGGTGTGTTACAGCTGGCCAAGTGATGATTCTTGGGTTTCTGAAGGCAGAAAAGCAAGAGAGATTTATGATGAGGCATGAAAGCAACAGATTTATAATCACATCACCTTCAGTTTTACCTCATTGACCTCCCTTGTTAGATGCTCCAATGAAAGTTAATGGGCTTACCTTGAGGGTCTCCGGGACTCTTGTAGGAAAATAGCCCTTCTTTTTCTGTCCAACTCAATTACTAATGCAATAAAAACTGAAAGAACTGCGGATGCTGTAAATCAGGAACAAAAACAAAGTTGCTGGAAAATCTCAACAGGTCTGGCAGCATCTGTGAAGGGAAAAACAGAGTTAATGTTTCAGGTCTGGCGACCCTTTCTTAGTTGTTGTTGTTGTTCAATTACTAATGCCTCCAGTATTGTGTCTAAGAACCTTAGAACCTTCTCCTTGGTTTGGTATTGCCTTTTTACTTGTTTAGATTTAGATGAGGAGGAAGTAGAGTCATCTCAGGCAATAACTTAAGGTAATAAAATGAGAGGCTGGATGAACACAGCAGGCCAAGCAGCATCTCAGGAGCACAAAAACTGACGTTTCAGGCCCAGACCCTTCATCAGAGAGGGGGATGGGGTGAGGGTTCTGGAATAAATAGGGAGAGAGGGGGAGGCGGACCGAAGATGGAGAGAAAAGAAGATAGGTGGAGAGAGTATAGGTGGGGAGGTAGGGAGGGGATAGGTCAGTCCAAGGAAGACGGACAGGTCAAGGAGGTGGGATCAGATTAGTAGGTAGGAGTTGGGGGTGCGGCTTGGGGTGGGAGGAAGGGATGGGTGAGAGGAAGAACAGGTTAGGGAGGCAGAGACAGGTTGGACTGGTTTTGGGATGCAGTGGGTGGAGGGGAAGAGCTGGGCTGGTTGTGTGGTGCAGTGGGGGAGGGGACGAACTGGGCTGGTTTAGGGATGGGGTGGGGGAAGGGGAGATTTTGAAGCTGGTGAAGTCCACATTGATACCATTAGGCTGCAGGGTTCCCAGGCGGAATATGAGTTGCTGTTCCTGCAACCTTCGGGTGGCATCGTTGTGGCACTGCAGGAGGCCCATGATGGACATGTCATCTAAAGAATGGGAGGGGGAGTGGAAATGGTTTGCGACTGGGAGGTGCAGTTGTTTGTTGCGAACCGAGCGGAGGTGTTCTGCAAAGCGGTCCCCAAGCCTCCGCTTGGTTTCCCCAATGTAGAGGAAGCCACACCAGGTACAGTGGATGCAGTATACCACATTGGCAGATGTGCAGGTGAGCCTCTGCTTAATGTGGAATGTCATCTTGGGGCCTGGGATAGGGGTGAGGGAGGAGGTGTGGGGGCAAGTGTAGCATTTCCTGCGGTTGGAGGGGAAGGTGCCGGGTGTGGTGGGGTTGGAGGGCAGTGTGGAGCGAACAAGGGAGTCACGGAGAGAGTGGTCTCTCCGGAAAGCAGACAGGGGTGGGGATGGAAAAATGTCTTGGGTGGTGGGGTCGGATTGTAAATGGCGGAAGTGTCGGAGGATGATGCGTTGTATCCGGAGGTTGGTGGGGTGGTGTGTGAGAACGAGGGGGATCCTCTTTGGGCGGTTGTGGCGGGGGCAGGTGTGAGGGATGTGTTGCGGGAAATGCGGGAGACACGGTCAAGGGCGTTCTCGATCACTGTGGGGGGAAAGTTGCGGTCGTTGAAGAACTTGGACATCTGGGATGTGTGGGAGTGGAATGTCTTATCGTGGGAGCAGATGCGGCGGAGGCGGAGGAATTGGGAATAGGGGATGGAATTTTTGCAGGAGGGTGGGTGGGAGGAGGTGTATTCTAGGTAGCTGTGGGAGTTGGTGGGCTTGAAATGGACATCAGTTACAAGCTGGTTGCCTGAGATGGAGACTGAGAGATCCAGGAAGGTGAGGGATGTGCAGGAGATGGCCCAGGTGAACTGAAGGTTGGGGTGGAAGGTGTTGGTGAAGTGGATGAACTGTTCGAGCTCCTCTGGGGAGCAAGAGGCGGCGCCGATACAGTCATCAATGTAACGGAGGAAGAGGTGGGGTTTGGGGCCTGTGTAGGTGCGGAAGAGGGACTGTTCCACGTAACCTACAAAGAGGCAGGCATAGCTGGGGCCAATGCGGGTGCCCATGGTCACCTCCTTAGTCTGTAGGACTCTTTCAACTCCTCCCACTTCCTACATCTGCTCCCACGATAAGACATTCCACTCCCACACATCCCCGATGTCCAAGTTCTTCAACGACCGCAACTTTCCCCCCACAGTGATCGAGAACGCCCTTGACCGTGTCTCCCGCATTTCCCGCAACACATCCCTCACACCCCGCCCCCGCCACAACCTCCCAAAGAGGATCCCCCTCGTTCTCACACACCACCCCACCAACCTCCGGATACAACGCATCATCCTCCGACACTTCCGCCATTTACAATCCGACCCCACCACCCAAGACATTTTTCCATCCCCACCCCTGTCTGCTTTCCGGAGAGACCACTCTCTCCGTGACTCCCTTGTTCGCTCCACACTGCCCTCCAACCCCACCACACCCGGCACCTTCCCCTCCAACCGCAGGAAATGCTACACTTGCCCCCACACCTCCTCCCTCACCCCTATCCCAGGCCCCAAGATGACATTCCACATTAAGCAGAGGTTCACCTGCACATCTGCCAATGTGGTATACTGCATCCACTGTACCCGGTGTGGCTTTCTCTACATTGGGGAAACCAAGCGGAGGCTTGGGGACCGCTTTGCAGAACACCTCCGCTCGGTTCGCAACAAACAACTGCACCTCCCAGTCGCAAACCATTTCCACTCCCCCTCCCATTCTTTAGATGACATGTCCATCATGGGCCTCCTGCAGTGCCACAACGATGCCACCCGAAGATTGCAGGAACAGCAACTCATATTCCGCTTGGGAACCCTGCAGCCTAATGGTATCAATGTGGACTTCACCAGCTTCAAAATCTCCCCCTCCCCATCCCTAAACCAGCCCAGTTCGTCCCCTCCCCCCACTGCACCACACAACCAGCCCAGCTCTTCCCCTCCACCCACTGCATCCCAAAACCAGTCCAACCTGTCTCTGCCTCCCTAACCTGTTCTTCCTCCCACCCATCCCTTCCTCCCACCCCAAGCCGCACCCCCATCTCCTACCTACTAACCTCATCCCACCTCCTTGACCTGTCCGTCTTCCCTGGACTGACCTATCCCCTCCCTACCTCCCCACCTATACTCTCCTCTCCACCTATCTTCTTTTCTCCATCTTCGGTCCGCCTCCCCCTCTCTCCCTATTTATTCCAGAACCCTCACCCCATCCCCCTCTCTGATGAAGGGTCTAGGCCCGAAACATCAGCTTTTGTGCTCCTGAGATGCTGCTTGGCCTGCTGTGTTCATCCAGCCTCACATTTTATTATCTTGGGTTCTCCAGCATCTGCAGTTCCCATTATCTCTCAGGCAATAACTTAGCTTTATTCTCAATGGTTTTTGTGGCACAGGATGTCATAGGCCTTATCTCAGATGACCTATGATTCACAGCACCATGTCTTCTTTCATCTCAACAAATGAAGGTTTGCCTGTCCTCCACCAGTTTTCTGTGTAGCCTCTTGTTATGTGTGAATTTTTCCTGCAGGGGGCTGGGCAGAATATCATCCACAATATGCCACTCTGTTTGGGTGATGTTTTACTGGAGGCACATGGAAGGCACAAGATTTGGGTTAGCACATAAGAAATAGGAGTAGGAGTAGGCCATGAGGCCCTGTGAGCCTGCTCCGCCATTTAATATGATCATGGCTGATCTTTTTGTGGACTCAGCTCCACTTACCGCCCACTCATCATTGACCCTTAATTTGGTTACTTTTCAAAAATCTCTCTATCTTTGCCTTTGAAACATTCAACAAGGTAGCATCAACTGCTTCACTGAGCAGGGAACTCCACAGATTCACAACCCTTTGGGAGAAGAAGTTTCTCCTCGACTCATGCTGTAAATCTGTTCCTCCTTATTTTGAGGCTGTGCCCCTAGCCTAGTTTCACCAGCCCGTGGACACAGCCTCACTGCTTCTATCTTATCTATTCCCTGCATGATTATATATGTTTATACAAGTTCCCCCTCCAGCCCATTCTTCTAAATCCCCATGAGTATAGTCTCAGTGTACTCAATATCTCTTGGGTTTATGCTACCATCATTGGAAAGTGTGTGCATAGGTGACAATAGTATGTTAACCACAAGTCCACAGTGCTCCTGAATATTGCTGGGTAATAAGAGTGAGGGGCACTGTAGAAAATAATGGCTTAGTGTCTATATTAGTGGTCTAATAATCCCAAAACCAGGGCTTGCAATCCAATTTAAATTCAGACAAGAAATCAACTTGAAACAAAAATATAGTACTATTAACGTTGTCCATCTAACTACAGGATTGTTAGAAAAATCTATCTGGTCCACTAATGACCTTGAGGGAACTTTACTCCTCACTTTATCCAGCCTGGTTTATCTGTTACTCCTGGCTGTCATCTCTCACTTGCTCTCCCAAAATGGTCAAGCAAATAACTATGTGAAATCAAAGAAATTAGCTGCTCACCATCGTCTAAAGGATGCCCATAGCCTGTGAATGAATAAAGTAGAAAACACATGAGAGGCTGGTGCTTTATTTGATGACATTTGATATAACATTGCATCCACTGACCTTGGCCATATTCAGCATTCTTCAAAGCTGTTGTCAAGTATTTTTGGGCCAGTTTTTGGTCTTGACCTCCCTTGTTACATACTCTGCTTCATGAGATGGTCTTGAGGGTCTTCTGGATTCTTGCAGAAAAATAACCTTTCTTTTCTGTCTGACTCAATAACTAATGCCTCTATTATTGCTCTGAGAACCTCGGAACCTTTTTCTTAGTGTGGTGTTTTTCTTTATTTAGATTTGCACCATTCATCAGGTTTCTCTGATCCAATGAATTTCCCTGTAAAGAGGCATATTGCCTTTCAGAGTTGGAGGCTAGTTGTGGTACATGTTTCTGGCATTTACTTTTAGGCTCCTTATTGAAAGTGAACTCATCCAGCAGCACGAGTCATATGAGGCTGTACACTTCTACATCTGTGAAAACAATCTCTGGCAAGTCATGAATTACAACCCCAATGCACCAAGAAATTGTCCAAATTAATTTCTCACCACTAGTCTCTTCACAAGTGTGGATTTGTGCTTCTTTGTTTAAATGCTTTGGATTATTTGAACTGTCACACAAGAAGGGGAAAGAACAAAAAATATTTAATTCATCTACAAACATTCACTCCCTCCACCACCGACGCTCAGTAGCAACAGTGCGTACGTCTACAAGATGCACTGCAGAAATTCACCAAAGATCCTCAGACAACACCTTCCAAAAACATTAATCCTTCCACCTAGAAGGACAAGGACATCTGACATACGGGAACACCACCGTCTCCAAGTTCCCCTCCAAGACACTCACCGTCCTGACTTGAAAATATATCGCCGTTCCTTCAGTCACTGGGTCAAAATCTTGGAATTCCCTCCCTAATAGCATTGTGGGTCAACCCACAGCAAGAGGACTGCAGCAGTTCAAGAAGCAGCTTACCACCATCTTCCCAATGGCAACTAGGGTTGAGCAAGAAATGCTGGCCAGCCAGCAACGATCACATCCCACAAATGAATAGAAAAAAAATCATTATTGTTGGAGAAGAAAATTGTATGTTAGGTCAAATTTAAGAAAAAGATAATAATTACATAGAATATACAACACAGAAATACATCATTCACCTCTTTTAGTGTTCTATCTTATATGTTGTACTTGGGTAAACACTAATCCTTTCTTATCTACCTCTTCCAGCATAATACAAGAATCTTCAATTGTTATTTTTTAATATCCTTAACTAGCTTTCCTTTAAATACACCATTTACCACAACTACTCCTGTGGTGGGGAGTTCCACATTTCCACCCCTCTTTGGTAAAGATTTTCATCTGAATTCTCTGATTTCTTAGTGACTGTCTTGTTTTTATAGTCTCTTGTTTTGCTTTTGCAAAAATGGAAATATTCTCACTGTACATTCTATAACCTTTTGTTTTATGTTACAGAGAAGAGTTGAAATAAGAGCAACTATCCAATAGAATGTTTCATGTGAGAGGTGTATTTCTTTTGGGAGGTTGGGCATAAGTCTATCAATGCTCTTTCTGTATGATTACAAAAATACTCCTAATCATTCCTGCCCTTTGCTGCCAGATAAATCATACCATGTCAATAGTTTATTGATACTCTGTCAGTGTAGTTGTACAGATACGCCTAAGTGTGCAGTAATCTTTGTCTTAATTGCTTCTATGGAAGATTTTGAAAAGACATTTCACTTAAACTTTGTCCTTAGTCTCTTAATAATAATTAATAATTAGTGTCTTGTTAACCAAAGAAAATATTGTTTCCCTATTTCTTCTATTAAACTTCCTAAAATTTTGGAAAGCCTGAATTTTTTTTTCTCTCTCTCTTTCTCCTCAAGCATTTCAGTTTCTTGAATTATCTCTTTTGTCTTCTTTCTTCATAGTTTCTCATCCTTGTTATCACATAGACAAGTCACAGTTGATCTTACTATCCTTTCCACAATGGAGTATTGAAAATTGCATATTGTGGGTGGAATTACATTTACTGGAAGTAGACTGGTAGGTAGGGTATAGGGACAATTAATTGATTACAAAATGAGAGGAGGAGAATCTGTCATCCTCCTGACTCCTGTTTGAATCTGGGATTGCTTGAAATGACTGCAATGGGGTTTGATTACCATTAACTCTTGGTTATAAATAAAATCACTGTTGTTTCTTACGAATATATAGGTTGTAGGGGTATGGTCATGAATATGAAACATTAATTCTTTTGCCCTTTCCACAGATGGTTCTTGGCATGCTGAGTATTTCCAACATTTTCTGCTTTTATGACGTTTCTACTGTTGTACTTTACATCTCTAATTACAAAACCTAAAATTATATTAGCCTTTTCCTTGGCTTTATTTACATGTACTTGCACTTTGAGAGAATAATATTGTTAAGTCCCCAGATGTCTTATAATCCCAGTTGATGATAACTTGGACAAGTTCTAGGGTAAAGTAGGCTTGATAGACTATAGTTTTCTATTCTTTTTGTTTATTGTTAAGCTTAGTCACAAGAGGCTGTCGGTTTACCAAAAGAATACAAAAGTTTCTTAGAACAGAATCATAGAACCGCAACAGTGCAGAAGGAGGCCATTCAGCCCATCGAGTCTGCACTGACTCTTCAAAGATCACACCACCCAGACCTGGCTTCCCACTACTTCCCATAAACTGACATTCATCATAGCTAATCCACCTAGTCTTCACATCCCTGAATAGCACTAACAATTTCAGCATGACCAATCCACCTAACCTGTGTATCTTTGAACCGTGGGAGGAAACCATTATACCTGGTGAATAAATAAAAAACTTGAATGATGTTAACTATGAGTGGGATGTTCTGAGGATCGGTGTGGACTTGTTGGGCAAAAGCATCTGTTTCTACACTGTATGGATTCTATGGATATAAATAAAAACTATTGAAAGAATCTCATTACAAAAATTAGAAAGGAGGATTGACCCCTTTTATTGGACTTAAAGCCTTACAGATACTTGAACTTCAGCAAAGTCACCCCATCTCCAAGCTTTTAGCTCAGCTGGCATGTAATCAATTCCCTTTTGGCAAATTATTTAGTATTCAATAAACTTTTTTTAAATTTAATGCCTATCCCTGTAATCCCTAACATAAATTGGTGACTCAGCTCTCTAATTAGTTAACAAGAGTTCCCTAAATTCATGTCTTCAACAGTCTTGTAGACAATCTTTCTCACTGTCAACCTCACAGCTTCCTGCTTCCAGAACTTTCTTCTCATTGACTTCTGAGGACCTCAGTACTTTGCTGCAGCCTTTACTGATTGGATCCTGATAATAACAGCCCATCTGCTGCTATGGATCTGAAACCTCTGTGTTAACCTGCTACTAGCTCCTCTGTATCATAATTGTAAAACTCAAGACAGCAACACTTTAGTGTTGGATTGTTGGTCACTCACCCAAAATCATATGACATTTTCTAAGTGCTGTTTTGATCTCATTATTTAAAATGACTTTCTGATATTTAGCAAAACCAGGCCAGATCTCCACAGAACTGAAAAACTTAAATCCATTTTTCTACACCTTAGAACCTAAGTCTTCACATAATAACAAAATATTCAGAACTTGATATTATCTACATATTTCAGTTTCCTTCCACTGACTGTATTCAAAGCTTTTCTCCCAAAGTATACTCATCCACATTACATTTTATCTACTGTCCAACCAGTTGGTGGCTTGTGTCTTCTAAAGGTTTTTTTCTAGTTTTCTTCACTATTTTCTACTTTTATATCATCAGCAATTTTTGTTAGCATGATTTTTATGCTCCTTAGTATGCTCAAGTAAAGAAATAAAATTCTTGTTTGGCCTCAACTAAAGTATGGAGTCTGTTTCTGGGCACTACCCTTTGGAAAGAATGTGAAGTCTGTATCTGCTTTGTAGTACATGAAGAAATGCGAAATAGTTGTAAAAGTGTTGGTTTCCTATTCTAGAGGCTCAAACTGATGCATTGAGGGCATTGGTTCAAATTTGACCATAGCAGCTTATAAAATTTAAATAGCTTCTTCCCTCTCAACTGGATTAGTAAACTACTCAGTTTAATGACAGCTGGGATGGACAACAAATGCTGCCCTTACCAGTGACATTTGTATTCCATAAAAGAATTCAAAAATAACACCGTTCAGTTAACAGGTGCAACTGTTATTTTTCTCTCATGCAGTCCTATCTAACCTCAGCCTCCCGCAGTGCTTCAGTTGTGATAAAAGGTGTGTGATTTGTATATTTTAATTGAAATTTAATCTAGCGGTATATGGATGTTGATCTATTTTTGTGAAGTATATTAAAATTTTACTATTCTTTCTGAAACCAGTATTATCCTCAAAAAGTGTTCATTGGAAGTTTGTTTATACTGTGAGCATTTATGACCAGAGAGAGAAAGCATTATATGTGCCTAACAAAACTTATGATGAGTAATTTTTAAACAAAAACTTTTGGATGCAGTTTGAAAGAAACCTGATTAAAGTCAGGTGCAAGTAGTCTATTCTAGGTAAGGGATTTTGTTCAGACAAGTTCCAAAATAAGTTACATTAGTGCAAGAACGTAGTTTGTGAAACTTCCAGACCAGGAGTGTTTGGTTGGAACCTTGCAAAATACAAAATAACTGAGAAAGCCTAAGCTGTCAGTTGTATGAATATTCAAGAAAAAGGATTCACAGCTCACTGGTCTAGAATTGGGAAGAAGCAGATATGTCAAACCTACACATTGGAAAGAGAAGGAGAGGGAAATTACTCAGGATTTTAATTAACTATAAAGCTTTTATTCCACTTTCCCTAGTCTATTTGAGTTTACTCTGGATAGTAATGACCCAAGGCAGTTCTAACAATGGAAATGTATCCAATGTTCTTTCTTAAAACAAAGTAGACAACAAAAAAAAACTGCATTCAGTGCTTACAATCACAAGTGAACTGCTTTTGTGGACATGCCTGAAGATCAGACCAGAATCTAACTTCTATCTATTGATCAAATGATCTCTATTCCCTGAACTGGCTTATTGTGCTATGAGGCAAGTTTTTTTGTAATACTCTTCCATACAAGCTGTGTGTTCAATGTTTACACTGTCCAGTCTACAGCAAATGATCAAATTAACTACTGGCAGACATCACAAATATGTCATACCTTTCATGTTGACTCATTAGGACTTGCTTGTGTGTCCTTAAAAAGAGGCTTATCAGCTTTAGTTTGCCCTTCCTTCATGTTACCCAAAAATCTGTGTGCATCCACACGGCATATTTGCATGACAATCACAAATTCAGCCAATGAATAGTCTACATTATTATATATGATTTGCTGTGAAATTATGCAGCCATCCTAGCAAATTCCTGTTTCACAAAAAGCTCCCTATTGTTGCATATAAATACCATAGCTACAAGAAGATGGGTCCAAAGCTGGGAATCATGCGGTGAGTGATTCATCCCCAACTTCCCAATGCTTCCACATCTATGTGGCACCAGTCAGGAGTGAGATGGAATGCAGTTTGCTTGCTTGGATTAGTGTAGGTCCAACAACATTCAAAAAGCTTGACACAATCTCATATAAAGCAGCCTGCTTCAATGGCACCAGCCCATCCCTTACAGAGGCAAGAGTTTTAGACAAAATTTCAGCTTTTCCAAAGTTTCTGTAATAGTTCAGTTCATTATTACTGAGTTACAAAGCTTGATATAAACATATACATATTACTTCAGTTGAACGCAGAAAGACAATAAAACCAGTGACATTTCTAGTCATTTGGTCATGACTAGGCTTCATATAATTCCTCCCCATTTTATTGAATTGCATTTTACGTCATCTTGGCCAAGAAAGAAAATTTTAGGTTAATACCTACAAAAGTGATGGCGTTGGGGAATAGATGGGATTTTGTTTTGACTTGCGCTTTGAAATCTTTCAAACTGTTACATTTAGATAGCTTAATTTAGTTTCTTTATTTTATGTAATAAATTTGTTTTATTGTTAAAAACAAATCTTCAACCTATGAGGATCAAAAGTAAAGTTGCTGGAAAAGCTCAGCAGGTCTGGCAGCATCTGTGAAGAAATAAACAGAGTTAACGTTTCAGGTCTGGTGACCCTTCCTCAGAACCCTTCCTCGCCAGACCCAAAACATTAACTCTGTTTTTTCCCTCACAGATGCTGCCAGACCTGCTGAGCTTTTCCAGCAACTTTGTTATTGTTCCTGATTTATAGCGTCTGCAGTTCTTTTGGTTTTTATTTAGTCTTCAACCTATGAGCTCCTGTTACAATTAAAGATTCCTATGTTTAACTTTAAAAGAACCTAAATATGATCTATCAGGCCAGACTTTTTTCTGGGATATTACTTGCTCAGTAGTAATATCAGCTGGGATCTTAACAAATTGAAACCCTTTGCAAACGCAAAGAATAGTTCACCCTCTGGTTACACACCTCCCAGTCTTCAGCACCTAACACCAAGTTAAACAATTTTGACACAATAACAATGTTTTGGCATTAACTTATTTTTCTCTTGTTTTTGCTTTCAGAATGCAACTATTCGTTGTTCTTCCATCCACTCCTCCTTATAAACAATTTTGTTGCTTTATCTGTACCATTACCACCCTTTTGGCCTTGCTTGCCAGACCTTTTTCTCATTTAAAATCTCCTGTCATCCACCCTATCTCAGAACTTCTCTTTTATTCTTTCGTCCACCCACTGTAACTTCACTTGCTTAAAATCTATTGCATTTCTAACTTCTCACTGAACTAAAATGTTTGGAGAGAGGGGGAGGCGGACCGAAGATAGATAGAGGTGAAGATAGGTGGAGAGGAGAGTATAGGTGGGGAGGTAGGGAGGGATAGGTCAGTCCAGGGAGGATGGACAGGTCAAGGGGGCGGGATGAGGTTAGTAAGTAGGAAATGGAGATGTGGCTGGAGGTGGGAAAAGGGGAAAGGTGCGAGGAAGAACAGGTTAGGGAGGCGGGTACGAGCTGGGCTGGTTTTGGGATCATGAATCTGGGCATATGTAGCTGCTGAATATCCACTCAAAGCCATACCTGTAATTTATCTGGGACAGGCAGCAGGAGCATTGTTGGGTATGTCAAATTATTATGGTTCATGCCTCAAAATATTAGACAAGTTTAGCATATGATGAATTGGGCGAGTTCATACTAAAATCACAGTTGTGCAGGACATCTATTCACAAGTTCATGTTTTAAATGGAGCACCTATAGAGCAGCCCAATCTAATATTGTGAGTGAAAGACTAACAATTTGAATTGAATGTATTATCTACCTATCACCTTGGAGGCCTCAGTTTAGCACCTGAAACATAGCGCTAGCTGTTCGCATTTCTAAGCCTACATGTTCTGCCAGTGTTTTCTAATATAATGCACTATGACAATGTTGTATGTCTCTGTCCATCTTTATTTCGTGAAACTTTTAACTATTTTAGTAGTATATTTATTTACTGCATTTTCCATTATTGCTCTGCCTGTTGTGACTGTATAAGTGTTGTGGAGTTCCACTTTTATCCAACCAAGACTGATGACATCAGTGTCGGTTATCTTTGGTATGACCCTCATTTACTATTTTGTAATTCCTTGGGTGTCCTTATCTAACTGTTTTTATCTCTGTACATTATGCTAGAATTGTGGATCTTTCACAATGACTTTTGCTTGCTGTTCCTGACCTTTCTTTGACAATTTTAAAGGTATAATTTTTCTTCTGTTATTTTACAGATTGCCGTTATAATCAGTATCGCACTTGGCATTGTGATATTCCGAATTGTGCTGAATGTTATATTAACAAAAACATCAGTGGCTTTTGTACATGAACATGCCAGTTCGATGGCTGTGATAATTAGTGCTGTGATGCATTTCTTGACAATTATAATCATGACTAAGGTATGACTGAAGCAAGATACTTTGTCCTACTAACTAAAACAAAACTAAAACTAAAATTTCTAACATCTAGCATACAAATGCAAATATGTTTAATTCATTCACATCACAGTTTTTATTTTTTGGTTGGCAACTGAAGACTTTTATCAGCGCAGCCCTATTTCTAAACGTGGATAAACACCAGATGAAGCATTCTAGGTACAAGTTACATAGATAACTGAAATGGGGAAATAACTGTGTTACAGATATTTTAACTTCCCAGGAAATCAGTGGATTAATAATGGCCTGATTGATATTGAGAGTAGAATGGCTGAGAGGATTTGTAGATTTTTAAACAAATATTTCCTCACATGAAAGTAATTCAAGAATGTAATAAGAACACAAAATGTTGGAAACATCGGAGCAGCATCTATGAAAAGGAACAGAATTAATAAGGTAAGAAGATAGTTCAAAAGTCTCCAGAGGCTATCAAATAAATATTTAGTTTTTGACTCTGTTGAAGGGGATAGTGTCTCTGAGGAAAATGGAAGGTGTAGTCAGTTATTGGACACTTAGTCTGATTGTTATGTTAGACAGTATTTGTCAAAATGTAAAAGAATTATTGTTATGGGGGACTCTGCTGTCAAGGGGTAGACCGGAGATACTGTGGCAATGAGCATAAATTTAGGATGGTTTGTTGCTTTCCTGGCGCTCAGATTAAGAACATCTCCAAACATTTCAAGCATATTGTTAATGGTAAGATTGAGAAGCTAGAAATTATTGTACAGATTGGTAGAAATAACAATTTTAGGGAACAGATTAAAGCAGTACAGAGTGAATTTAAGAGTTTAGGTAAAAGATTAAAAAATAGAATCTTAATAGTAGTAATCTCTGGTTTACTTCCAATGCCAAACACAAACAAGGGAAGGAACAAAAGGTTAAAGGAGATAAATCAATCATTGAAGTGTTGTTGTATTGTTCAGGAATTCAGGTTTTTGGACAACTGGAATGAATTTTGGAACTGAAAAGACCTTGTCAAAAAGGATGGGGCTAACTTGAATTGGAAAAGGACCAATATCTTAGCAGGGAGATTTGCATTATTAGTTTCAAAATGGTTATGGAAAAGAATAAGCCTTCCATTAAAATTAAAGTAATGTCATCTGTTTTTTGCAACAAACAACTGCACCTCCCAGTCGCGAACCATTTCAACTCCCCCTCCCATTCCTCAGATGACATGTCCATCATGGGCCTCCTGCAGTGCCACAATGATGCCACCTGAAGGTTGCAGGAACAGCAACTCATATTCCGCTTGGGAACCCTGCAGCCCAATGGTATCAATGTGGACTTCACAAGCTTCAAAATCTCCCCTTCCCCCACTGCATCCCAAAACCAGCCCAGTTCTTCCCCTCCCCCCACTGCATCCCAAAACCAGCCCAGCCTGACTCGGCTTCCCTAACCTGTTCTTCCTCTCACCCATCCCTTCCTCCCACCTCAAGCCGCACCTCCATTTCCTACCTACCACCTCATCCCGCCTCCTTGACCTGTCCATCTTCCCTGGACTGACCTATCCCCTCCCTACCACCTCACCTATTCTGTCCTCTCTACCTATCTTGTTTTCTCTCCATCTTCGGTCCGCCTCCCCCTCTCTCCCTATTTATTCCAGTTCCCTCTCCCCATCCCCCTCTCTGATGAAGGGTCTAGGCCTGAAACGTCAGCTTTTGTGCTCCTTAGATGCTGCTTGGCCTGCTGTGTTCATCCAGCTCCACACTTTGTTACCACAACAACTGAGTTGTATTTACATTTTTTCATAACCTGTCAACATATCTGTTCCTCTATTGTCTGTTAGCCATTGGGAGGCCTGTAGTACAATCCCACCAAAGTGATTGCACCCTTCCTATTCCTGATTGCTACCATACAGATTTGCTGGACGAGCTCTCCAAGGTGCCCTCTCCCAGTACAGCTGTGAACTACATCAAAGAATTACAGGACGTTGAGGGCAAAACACACATCTTGACTCAAGGATGAACTTGTTGGTTCTGTACGCTATCTATTCTCAAATGCCTAGTAGTCTTTATGCTTCAGGGAGACTTGTAGTCTGCTTAAAGACATCATGTAACTCCAGTCGGTATGCTGTAACTTCATGTGTTTAATCCAAGTATATTGTCAGATAAAGCATTGACATTCCCCCCCATTTCAAGCTTAAGTTGACGAATGTATCCATTCACTTAAATAAATTAAGTAATTCCTGGTTATAATGGATCTACTGTTTCTCCTTGCTTTGAGTATTTTCTCCAGTGGAGGTATTACTTCAAATGAAGCTATCTTGCCAAATAGTGATCACTGATATATAGTGTACAGGTTTTTAATGTGTGTATAGCCTAGCATGTCTGTTGATTTGGAACTGTTTCTGACTTCTGCACATCCTTTGAAAGTGACCCATTTCATTACAGATGTAACATCCTGTCTTAGCTGGACACTGTATTTGCCTGTACATTTTTGTTTTGTTTCACAATGCTAACACTGGCTGTTAGGATGGAATTTTCCTATTTTCAGTAAAAGCACTTTGGTGAGATTAATGGTGTCTGGTCGATGACAGTCCAGAACAATTTTTTTCATGTATTCACTCTTCACCTTATATGCAGCTATACTCTGGGGTGTCTTTCTTCGGGAAGCACATAGCTGAGGTGCTCGCTACTTATCTGGCCATACAGCTTTCACACCTCTGACTCAATATTTAAAGTCTAGATGCACACAACTTCTACAAGCTGGCAACTAACACCAGTGATCCTTGAGCCTCTACATTTAATGTATGGCTTAGAGGAAAGGAAAGCTTCTTCTCAGACATGATCTAGAAGGGTTGGAGAATGTTAGAGAGGAGAGTCTCCTTTTTCCAGGTGACCTTGACAGGAGTCCACAACCCACAGCAATCTAGCCTGGATGCAGGTCAAGGCTGTGTCCCAGATGAAGTCGGATGGCCACCTGTGAAAGAAGGCCAATGATGTCCTGTGCACTAAAAGGGTAAGTCCCAACATGTCCCTCTGTTACCTCACATACACAGAGCAATCACTCATTCTAACTCTGCCAATGCAAATACATCTCACCAAGACTGATAAACTGCAATTCTCAGTGATACATGTACATTCATTGGCTCTCACCCACCACATCCTTCCAAACTACTAACCTTTCCTGTTCTCAGCACTTCCTACTCAGTCACTGGGCCACCTTACCAATTCCCTTGTTCATTCCCCACTGCTTTGAATCCACTGCCATCATACTCCCCTTGCCTCATTACAAGAAAATGTGATACATAAGTGGGCCAAGAGCTCCAAGAATGATTGGTGTGCGGAAGGGATACTATGGGCAGGTAGCAGGGAGCAATGCTAGAAATCAGGCTCCTCGTACTCTACAGGGAGAAAAATCTGAATTTTTCTGGGGAATAGGACAATTGCACCCTAGATATGGAGAGACCTCTGTGTGTAGCCAACCCAGTACTCCAGTTCCCGATATTGTCCCTGTGATAAGGGGTCACCAGCAGCAAATTCAGGGCCATTCAGGGGCCAGTGGCAGTAGCAGCAGGGTCTTTACCCCAGCATCAGGGCCAGTGGCAGCACCAGCGGCAGTGGACTCTTCAAGAAGGTAGCAGTGGGACATCTGCAGCCAAAGCAGGACTTGTGGCCCGCCAACAGCCTGGCCTGACAGCAGAGCCAGGAACATTTTGTTGCAGGGCAAATATGGGTTCAGTGGTGTCAGCAAAGTGGGCCCAGTGGTGAAGAGATGGCACCTAAAATGGGGTGACTGCTATGTTGGTGGATCTGGTGCAAACAGGGGTGAGGTATTGGAAGTCTCCCTTGAGGGTAGGTGCTAGAATGAACTGGGTCAGGAGACTGATATTCTGAATGCTTTACTTCTTTATTTTTCTAATTTATTCCAATGACCTACTATGCTGAACTATTTTTTTTACTTTTCTAATTTTTATTTTGTTTCTTGAGAATTTGATCTTCACTATCTGTACCCAGATACCTTAGTACCTACAATGGCACTGTAATGTGGCAACTGTAAACCTTTCACTGTACTCACTTGATTACATGTGACAATAAAGCTAATTCATTCATTTAGTGGCCTTTGTTATGCTGTGTTGTGTGCTGCACTCCCATTAGCACCAATTCTAGCTCATTGTTAATATGCACAAGTTTTTATCTGCCTTAGACAACTTGTTCCCAACCAGTGCATCTCCGCAAAGAGGCCGGCACCAAAGATCCTCAGAGAATGAAGCCATTGAAACCTCAAAGGATGCACTAGCAGGCCTTCACTTGGGGAGGCGATGGCCTAGTGGTATTATCACTGGACTGATAATCCAGAGACCCAGATAATGTCTGGGGACCAGGGTTTGAATCCTACCATGGCAGATGGTGGAATTTGAATTCAATAAATATCTGGAATTAAGAATCTAATGATAACCTTGATTCCATTGCTGATTGTTGGGAAAACCTTTCTGGTTGACTAATGTCCTTTAGGGAAGGAAACTGCCATCCTTACTTGGTCTGGCCTACATGTGACTCCAGACCCACAGCAATATGGTTGACTTTTAACTGCCCTGTCGACAATTAGGGATGGGCAATAAATGTTGCCTAGCCAGTGATGCCATCACCTCGTGAATGAATAAAAAAAAACACTTCACCAACTAAGAATCTTTTACTTCAGTAGGTACTCTTTGTAGATTAGACTTGAGAACACAGCTTGGTGAGCATGTCACAGACACTTTTCTGCAGCTGGTACATAACAAAACACCCAATGTCTCTGGTACTAAATGGACCTGCTCAGCTCCAGGCAGAAGATGAGTTCCTCTTCTCAGCAATTAATGACTTCATTAAACAGTACAGATAGGTAAAGAAGAATCCATCAGTAAGTTAGAATTGCCTTTACAAGTGATCAGAGACAAAGGAAGAAGAAAATTTACGAGGCTGAATGAACCAGCATTGTAAACAAAGTTTGACTTTTGTAAATATATGTCCACTATGAACATAACTACTACAGTTTGCTGTTGGACCTGTTTAGCCACACTCATGTAAAAGATTAGCAGCCTCATCAGCTATCCCAATATGAAAAGAAGCTGCAGTCACAAAGCATTACATCTCATTAGCAAATAACTCCTTTACTGCAGATAGATTCAGTGATGATTTTCCACATTTCTGCAAGGAGAGATTCATTGTATGTATCAGTTTGCCAAGGGAGTGCACAGTGATTCTAGGTGGGATATACACGAAGATCAGTTCACATGTCCACTCTGCCTCGTAGCACATTGGTCTGCTGAGAAAAGCTACTTAAAATGCTGCCTTCCACAGGTTCAGAACTGACCTACTGGATGCTCAAGTATTTCAGAGCAACTTGACAGCATATATGCTCTTTGAAACATCAATGATGATGGAAGAGTCAAAGGAGATTTCTCAGGATTCTTCTCAACCTGCAGGCTATCATAAAAGGCTTCATGACAAACGTCTGTTACGATGTTGAAGCAAAGAAAGCACACTGATCTACTGCCAGTTCTCTGGCTTTCTCATCTGTTGCAGAACACCACAGGTAAAAGGGAAAAATGTCAGTGACAATTTCACTGTACATAAATGATATTTTTGCCATAGCTTAACAGCATTAGGTTTTTTGGAAACAAAGTAGGGTCTTTGTACAGGTGGTGTGACTGGAATATGGAAATGGATAAGGTATGAGAGAAGGATTTGAGTGGTGAACCTTGAGTGCCTGGGTGTGCTTTTGGATGAATGATGGCCTATGGTGCAATGGAAGACGTGGGTGGTTTGGTGGATAGAAGATGGAACAGGGAGATGTCTTTGCTCACTTTGACTACCTGAGATGAAAGTGTGGGGCACAGCAGTTACTGTTAGTTCTTGTGGATATGTGTCCTGAGCAACTGTGTAGGCAGCACAGAGGCATGTAGGGTTTGTGGTGTCGGGCACTGGGGTAGATGACAGTGAATGAAGGAAGATACGGTAGGCATCACTTAGAGTAGTAGACCATGAGTTCTTTGTTGGAGATGGGCATAGTAGTAGAGAGAAAGTGATTGTGAGACATCAGAGAGTATGGTGGCACTTACAACGGTAGAGTGGAGAAGGCCATTAACATTATTCTTACCATGCTGAGTATTTCTCTAGATGGCTGAGACTGCACTAACCTGAGTGGTGACTTCTGACCACGCTGGCATGGTCTGGTGCTGTGGCCTGTGCTCCTGGTTCGGGGGGAAGAGGGCATCCCACTTCTTCACCACCCAATCCAGCACGACATCTGGATCCTTGCTTGCACAATGGGCTGCCTATTTCTCCCTTTGCATGTACAGGGCAAATGTCAGGAACCATGCAGGACAACTCCAGACTGATTTTTTTTGTTCAGGTGAAGACGGGCTTTTAAAGATGGCACAGGCACAAGGGATACCAGTGAATTATGAGATATCTGCTGAGTGGTGAATTATCCTGGGAATGGAGCATGGTAAGATATGACCAGAATTGGTGAATGTGATAGACACTATAACAACAGAGTAGGTAATATTGAGTGCAGGTTTGGTAAAATAGTGTGAGAGAACCTGCAGGGCTTTGTGGTGAAAAACCTTCTAAAGCCTGATGCAACTTGGACTTAGCCAAACAAAACACAAGATTCAGCCCAAAGCTCTATCAACATCAAACGATACTGCATGTGACTGAGACTTCTCATGAGCTAATCGACTTTGAAAGGTTTCAACCTTAAGGGGAAGGGGGAGCAGCCCCAAGTTGTGGTCCACATTGGCACCAACGACATAGGTAGGAAGAGAGATGGGGATTTAAGGCAAAAATTCAGGGAGCTAGGATGGAAGCTGAGAGCTAGGACGAACAGAGTTGTTGTCTCTGGTTTGTTGCCCATGCCATGTGCTAGTGAGGCGAGGAATAGGGAGAGAGAGGAGTTGAACACGTGGCTACAGGGATGGTGCAGGAGGGAGGGTTTTGGATTCTTGGATAATTGGGGCTCTTTCTGGGGTAGGCGGGACCTCTACAAGCAAGATGGTCTTCATCTGAACCAGAGGGGTACCGATATCCTGAGGGGGAAATTTGCTAAGGCTATTCGGGTGGGTTTAAACTAATTCAGCAGGGGGATGGGCACCAAAATTGTAGTTCGACTATAGAAAAGGTTGAGAGTAGGGTGGTCCGAAATAAAGTTTCAGGGAAGCAAGATGGCACTGGCAAGCAAGAATTTGGTTTAAAGTGTGTCTACTTCAATGCCAGGAGCATCCGGAATAACGTAGGTCAACTTGCAGCATGGGTTGGTACCTGGGACTTCGATGTTGTGGCCATTTCGGAGACATGGATGGAGCAGGGACAGGAATGGTTGTTGCGGGTTCTGGGATTTAGATGTTTCAGTAAGAACAGAGAAAATGGTAAAAGGGGCGGAGGTGTGGCATTGTTAGTCAAGGACAGTATTAAAGTTGCAGAAAGGATGTTTGGGGACTCGTCAACTGAGGTAGTATGGGCTGAGGTTAGAAACAGGAAAGGAGAGGTCACCCTGTTGGGAGTTTTCTATAGGCCTCCGAATAGTTCTAGAGATGTAGAGGAAAGGATAGCAAAGATAATTCTCGATACGAGTGAGAGAGACAGGGCAGTTGTCATGGGGGACTTCATATTTCCAAATATTGACTGGGAACATTATAGTTCGAGTACTATAGATGGGTCAGTTTTTGTCCAGTGTGTACAGGAGGGCTTCCTGACACAGTATGTAGATAGGCCAACAAGGGGCGAAGCCATATTAGATTTGGTACTGGGTAATGAGCCTGGCCAGGTGTTAGATTTGGAAGTAGGTGAGCACTTTGGTGATAGCGATCACAATTCTGTTATGTTTACTTTAGTGATGGAAAGGGATAGGTATATACCACTGGGCAAGAATTATAGCTGGGGGAAAGGCAATTACGATGAGATTCGGCAAGATTTAGGGAGCATAGGATGGGGAAGGAAACTGCAGGGGATAGGCACATTAGAAATGTGGAGCTTATTCAAGGAAAAGCTCCTGTGTGTCCTAGATAAGATGTACCTGTCAGGCAGGGAGGAAGCTGTAGAGTGCGGGAGCCATGGTTTACGAAGGAGGTGGAATCTCTCTTCAAGAGGAAGAAAAAGGCTTATGTTAGGATGAGATGTGAAGGCTCAGTTAGGGCACTTGAGGGTTATGAGGTAGCCAGGAAAGACGTAAAGAGAGAGCTGAGAAGAGCCAGGAGGAGACATGAGAAGTTGTTGGTGAATAGGATCAGGGTAAACCCTAAGGCTTTCTATAGGTATTTAAGGAATAAAAGAATGACGAAAGTAAGATTAGGGCCAATCAAGGATAGTAGTGGTAAGTTGTGTGTGGAGTCAGAAGAGACAGGGGAAGTACCAAATGAATATTTTCCAACAGTATTCACTCTAGAAAACAACAATGTTGTCGAGGAGAATACTGAGATACAGGCTATATGACTAGGTGGGATTGAGGTTCACAAGGAAGAGGTATTAGAAATCCTACAGAGTGTGAAAATAGATAATTCTCCTGGGCCGGATGGGATTTATCCTCAGATCCTCTGGGAAGCCAGGGAGGAGATTGCCGAGCCTTTGGCATTGATCTTTAACTTGTCATTGTCTACAGGAATAGTGCCAGATGACTGGAGGATAGCAAATGTGGTTCCCCTGTTCAAGAAGGGGAGTAGAGAACCCTGGTAATTATAGACCAGTGAGGCTTACCTCAGTTGTTGGTAAAGTGTTGGAAAAGGTTATAAGGGATAGGATTTATAATCATCTAGAAAAGAATAAATTGATTAGAGATAGTCAGCACGGTTTTGTGAAGGGAAGGTCGTGCCTCACAAACCTTATTGAGTTCTTTGAGAAGGTGACCAGACAGGTAGATGAGAGTAAACCAGTTGATGTGGTGTACATGGATTTCAGCAAGGCGTTCGATAATGTTCCCCACAATAGGCTATTGTACAAAATGCGGAGTAATGGCATTGTGGGAGATATAGCAGTTTGGATCGGAAATTGGCTTGCTGAAAGAAGACAGAGGGTGGTAGTTGATGGGAAATGTTCATCCTGGAGACCAGTTACTAGTGGTGTACCGCAAGGGTGGGTGTTGGGTCCACTGCTGTTTGTCATTTTTATAAATGACCTGGATGAGGGCGTAGAAGGATGGGTTAGTAAATTTGCAGACGACACTAAGGTCGGTGGAGTTGTGGATAGTGACGAAGGATGCTGTAGGTTGCAGAGAGACATAGATAAGCTGCAGAGCTGGGCTGAGAGGTGGCAAATGGAGTTTAATGCAGACAAGTGTGAGGTGATGCACTTTGGTAGGAGTAACCAGAAGGCAAAGTACAGGGCTAATGGTAAGATTCTTAGTAGCGTAGATGAGCAGAGAGATCTCGGTGTCCATGTACACAGATCCTTGAAAGTTGCCACCCAGGTTGACAGGGCTGCTAAGAAGGCATACAGTGTTTTAGCTTTTATTAATAGAGGGATCGAGTTCCGGAACCAAGAGGTTATGCTGCAGCTGTACAAAACTCTGGTGCGGCCGCACTTGGAGTATTGTGTACAGTTCTGGTCACCGCATTATAAGAAGGATGTGTAAGCTTTGGAAAGGGTGCAGAGGAGATTTACTAGGATGTTGCCTGGTATGGAGGGAAGGTCTTATGAGGAAAAGCTGAGGGACTTGAGGCTGTTTTCATTAGAGAGAAGAAGGTTGAGATGTGACTTAATTGAAACATATAAAATAATCAGAGGGTTAGAGAGGGTGGATAGGGAGAGCCTTTTTCCTAGGATGGTGACGGCAAGCACGAGGGGGCATAGCTTTAAATTGAGGGGTGAAAGATATAGGACAGATGTCAGAGGTAGTTTCTTTACTCAGAGAGTAGTAAGGGAATGGAACGCTTTGCCTGCAACGGTAGTAGATTTGCCAACTTTAGGTACATTTAAGGCGTCATTGGATAAGCATATGGATGTACATGGAATATAGTAGGTTAGATGGGCTCGAGATCGTTATGACAGGTCAGCACAACATCGAGGGCCGCAGGGCCTGTACTGTGCTGTAATGTTCTATGTTCTAAATGTTTTCAAGAATACTTAGCTTGGTTTTGAAGGAACCATGTAGTAGATGATATTTGTACTGAACAGATCTTGGAGGAAGAAGTCTACCTGCCAAGTTTATGCTCATGGACAAAGATGGGGGTGTCTGTCAGCGTAATAACCAGGGTCTAGGTCTTTGCATGTGCTTCAGTCAGGGTGAGGCCAGGGATGGGACCTGGACCACGAGCAGCGCCGGTACCCGTGTTTTCTGTCCTTGCCCCTGTTCATGCCTCAATTTTGACATCAAGCTTATGAACAAACGTGTTACCCATTTTTGACTAGCATTAATAAACTCCAATGGGCTGCAGTATTACTGAATATTCATAATATGCTAATAAATGAAAAACAGGTTCACAACCAGGAAACCTGAACCAACTGGAAAGTACTCAGAACTAGCAGCAGCATTTTAACCCACCATCAGGAAACAGATCTTTTGTCTCCCACCCAACTGAGTTCCTTCACCTGCCCTTCTAAATTCCCTCGGCACCAAGGAGAATTCTCTTTCTCCTGGCCTCCACTTTTCTCACCAGTGCTTTTGGGTTGGTATCACTGTAATAAAGTGCCTTTCTTTGACATTCTCTAACATCACACATACCCTGAATCTTCCAAAGGGATTGCCCAGGAGCCTTCAGCACATTAATTTTACAGGAACCGTGTGCTTTCATCTGTTCTTCCATGGAATGCTTTTAAAAGTTGAAGACTCCTTGGAGAATGAGGTTTGCACACAACAGTAATTTCCTACTTGAGGTGCATGGAAGTCTGCGTGCTATACAGAGATGTGTGATATGGATTCACTTAGGGTCTCTGATACAATCGGAAATGAGGTGGTTACATCAATTTGACTTGTGTCCCGTCTGAAATTTTCTGGCTGTAGGTCATTAAATGCAACACCAGAGCACATTAATTTTGAACTTAAAAGTCCAGAAGTATTTTATCCTAAAATAAGGAAATTTTAAAAATTGTCAACATTTTATATTCCAGGTCAACTATGCAGTTGCAAGGAAGCTGTGTGCACTAGGTATGTAATTTTATAATTCTGCAATATAATGTAATTCTCATTCAATCAGTGGTTGCCAATATCCACACATCAGCGTGGACAGATTATCAGCAAAAATCTTCCCCATCTAACAGGACAGTCCAGTTTCTGCTTTTGATTTAGGAAAGTGTCCAGGTTACCTCCAAAACCTCAGCATATCCCCTTCAACTCTGTGGTATGCCAATTGAAAATATATTTTAACCTGAACTTGCCATTGAGGCCCACTCAGGCCCATTTAGAAATCAAGGGTCCTTAGCTTCAAGTATGGAAAATCCCAACCCATAATTGTACATTCAGGCATTTGTGTTTGCATCATTTGATTCATAATGGAAAAACACAGATATCACCACTTGCAATGCCAAAAATGATAGTGATCCTGCACGTTCAAGTCCTTGCTGTTTTTCAGCAGGTTACATTGGAATGCAACTGAACATGACAAGATAGTCAATTGGAAGTAAAGTATATAACAGGCTGTGGCAAATCAGAATAATGACAAGAATGCATCAAAAGCAGAACAGTTTAGTAAAGTCAAGGATGTCAGTGTGACTGAGATGTTCAAGAGGTTAAATGCTGCTGTTCCAACCTTTATACCTGAATTTAGGCACTGCCCGGATAGGTCAAATAGATGCGATAATGGGAACTGCAGATGCTGGAGAATCCAAGATAATAAAGTGTGAAGCTGGATGAACACAGCAGGTCAAATAGATGATCCCTTTGTCTACTGGCTGTGATGTGGTCAACGGGAGCAGTCTTACTTTAATTTCTAAACGGTCAGGAACCAAAGTACAACATCTAATATCAAGAAGCAAATACCAATAAAGCAACTGGCAGATGAGAGAAGCACTAATATAGTTGGGGAAGTTGGGATTTAAGGTATCTTATTGTGATAAAATAGAACTATTATAATTGCACATGGAAATAAATGTCACTTACCACAGTGTATTGATGTTTTTCAGAAAGGACACGCACTGTGTTAGCCCGAGAAAACAGCTTCACTGTAAAAATGTTCACATTCCAGTTCTTCACAATGTTTACTTCTATTGTTTACATCGCTTTTTTTCTGGGAAGGTGGGTAACATTAAACACTCCAATTTGTATAAATCAGCAAATCCTATGATTCATCGTGAGTAATAGCATGATACATTTGGAAGTGTGGTAAAAGAACTTATACAGAATTTTAACTCTCGAGCAAAAGGTGTGACTTTGGGTGCAAACTGGCAGCAGAAGGGGGTTGGTTGCAGGTGATTGGATGAGATGGATGGCGGTGTAAAGCCCCAGAAAGTGATGTTGAATCAGGAACTCAATCTGTTCCTGCTCGTATCAGGATTTAATCCAGGCGAGTTTGCAGATAAACAGGAAAAGCCCAGAAGCTGTCAGCTGTCATTAAAATATTTCACTCCCGAACTACCTTAGATTTAACCCAGAATTCTAACTTGAAACATCTAGTGCTTGCGTTTCCTGAAATGTGTTGAACTTGGACCAACCAGGTAAAAGTAGGGGATGGGAGGGTGCTTAGGATTCATCAAAGATTGAAACTGACGAACTGTTGCCCTGCCTGGGTGACAGACTGGTATACATTAGCACTTCTTTACTGCTTGATTGGTATCTGCAAATGCTTTGAAGTTATATCGCATGTATTGTACTTCACTCCCCCTGATCTATACTGCCTTATTATCAAGTCTTTCACTAGAGCATAGGAACAGCTTATGCAGCTCAGACTTGATGTGAACAAGGTTAGTAATACCAACAATACCAATGGCAATGGGAGCAACATCAGCACCAATATCAGCTACCTTCTCCTCAGCCATACACCACAGAAATGAGATCCAGCTTGAAGGAGGTAGACTCCCAATACAGGATCTACAGAACAGAGGATCAACTGTCTCAATGTGTGCACTATTGTCACTGGAGGCTGAGGCCTTCATAGCTAGTAATTGCTGGAATATTCAGCATCATAAAACAAGACGTCCTTCCAGTGGACCAGACAGACATGCATTTTTAGGGGCCAACAAGTGGCTATTACAAAGGACATACTGCATCACTTCCTGTTCTCTCTATATTCTTGGTACATTCATATAGACAATCATATGAATTAGGAGCAAGAGTGGATCATATGGCCACTTGAGCCTGCTTCACCTTTTGAAGAGACCACGCCTGATCTGACTGTGCCATAATAACCACAAGTCTGTTTTTAATCAAGAATATATCTAATTCAACCTTAAATTTGACCCTCTTTTAACTATTCTGTTTGGAAGATAATTCCATAATCTAATGGCCCGCTGAGATAAAATCATTTCTCCTCATTTTCATTTTAATGTGTGTACCTTTACTTCACAAGCAGAAACTACCTCTTAATATCCATCCTGTCAAGTCTTCTTATAATGTTATATGTTCTAATATGGCCACTCCTCATTCTTATAATCTCCAGTGGATCTGAGTTAAAACTCTCCAACCTTGCCTTTAGGATAGCCACCTCATTTCAAGAAACAGTCAATGAACCTTCTTCAAACTATTTCCATCGCAATTTTACCCTTTCTTAAGTAAGGAGAACAAAACAATATGCGGTATATTTCCAGATACTGTCTCACCATTGCCCAATACAACCTGGACAACACTTCTCTATTTTCATTCTCTTTAACCCTTGCAATATATGCCAATATTTCAACTACCTTTCTAATCAGTCACAGTACCTATGTACCAATGTTTAGTGATTAATATACCAGGGCATCAGATCCCTCTCTACTGCAGAGTTATGCAAATTTTCACCATTTAAATTATGTTCTGCTTTTCATCCCATATTAGATTCCACATTTTAACTCATTAACATTGTTAAACTCATTTGCAGACTCCTTATGTCCCCCTCACAATCCACTCTCCTATCTATCCTTGTTGCATCAGCAAATTTAACAATCATCCATTCTTGCATTTTCCTCAGCAAGGAGAGAAAGCAGAGATTTGTGAGTGTGAGAAGTGAATTATGTGGAGAGGACAGATGTCTCTTAGGGAACAAAATCTACTATCCATACCTGATTTGGCCTTTTTGTGATTTCAAGCTTGCAGCAATTTGGTTGACTCGTAACTGGCCTTTGAAATGGTGTGGCAAATCACTCATGGATAAATTAATGATGAGCAAGAAATATTGGCCTTGCCAGTGATACTCACATCCTACCAAAGAATAACACTGAAAAAATGGAGGTTCACTGTGAGGCACAATATAAGATAGTACAAAGACAAGAGTGAGTGTCAATGTTGGCTAGTAAGTTGGGGATATGAGGTGGAATAATGGAAGTGGAGCAGTATGAAGTGTTGGTCTAATGAGTGTTGTTAAGGAGAATGCTGAGAAAAGTCAGAGATTGGGCTCAATGTCCAAAAATATTTGAAGACCCTTCTGGAGTCTTTGAACCCTTTTGAGGTTCACTTCAGTCATTCAGATCCCACAGCAAAATGTTAATTTTATAATAAAACAAGGAACTGTAGATGCTGAAGATCTGAACGAAAAGTAGAAATTGCTGGTGAAACTCTATGTTCTGATAAAGTCACCAGACTTGAAATGTTAAATCTGCTTTGTCTCCACACAAACAACCAGACTTGTTGAGTTTTGCCAGCAATTTATTTTTTGTTGTTGGACAAAAATTCTGTTTTTCTCTCCATAGCAAATGACAGACATGTTGAATGTTTCTAACCTTTTCAGTTTTTACTACAATTGATGCATCTGCAATGATTTGCTTTTGTACTATAGCACTTGGCATTAGGCTTGTATTTTATCATCAGATGGATTATAGGGTCTGAACAAGCGGCTGAAATAACTCCACAGAGGCCAGTATCCTATCACCAAAATACCCTTTATTTACAAGTGTATAGCGCAAGACGCTAGTCTGGTCTCCTCATCAGTGAACAGAGCTTCTGACACTCCTGTTTATATCTGCCAGCCTGGGCTCTCTGATTGGACCAGGTTAACAACCCTAATCAGGGATCTCATATTCTAACTGCCACCTGGCTGACCTCGTTACAATCACGACACCCTGCCCCTCCAAGCCCGGGGACATAAACCTGTTCCTTCCCTTGTTGCATCTCCTGGGGTGTTTTCGCACTGGGTCCAGTTCGTCAGACTCAGCATTGGATGCGGGCGGCATGTACTGGACCATAGCCCGCCTTCTGCACCTACAGCTTCTTTGAAGAAATTCATCTTCTTCTTCAGGCGAGAAAGGCGTCAAAAATGTTACATGCACTGTGTCCATCTCAGACTCCAGGGTTTCTGCAACATTAGACGGAGGGTGGGAACCCATGGATTTCAAATGCCTTTCTGGCTGTTCTGAAGGACCATGTATGTTTTGCTTCTGGCCTTTTTTACAAGTTTGCAGCTTTCACGTGGTCCACATTCTGGATCAGGACTACATCATCTAGCCAAATACGGTGGCACAGTGGTTAGCACTACTGCCTCACAGCACCAGGGACCTGAGTTCAATTCCACCTTTGGGCAACTGTCTGCGTGGTGTATGCACATTCTCCCCATGTCTGTGTGGGGTTCCTCCAGGTACACCGGTTTCCTCCCATTGTCCAAAGATGTGTAGGCTAGGTGGATTGACCATACTAAATTGCCCCTAGTGTTCAGGGATGTGTAGATGGGATGGGTTAGGGTTGCTGCTCTGAGGGTCAGTGTGGACTTGTTGGGTCAAAGGAACTGCGTCCACACTGTAAGGATTCTATGATTCAAACATTGCACATCATGTGACCTGACCTTGCATCAGTCATGCCTGTCACCCATGCAGGGCCATTCTCGTGGTTTCGATGCCAAACTTCATCCCCTGAAGTAAATTGCCTCTCTCACTTAGAGGAGTCTTGTGTCCAGCACTAGTGTTCCTGGTGTCATTTTACCCTTCCCCCAGTCAGGCCCAGGAAGATCAGATTTAACCTGGTGCAGAGTCTTTTCCCCATTAGCAACTACTGGTGCTATCCCTTTGTTGCATTAGTGTTTGGTATCAAGTGAAGCTATTTCTTTAAGCCTTCAAAGTTTGGACTGCTCTTTCAGCTAGACTATTGCACAATGGATAGTATGGAACTGACCTTACATGACAAATGCTATTCGACTTTAGGAAATATTCAAATTCCCTACTGGTAAATGACGGCCCATTGTCTGTGACTGACACTTCTGGGAGCCCATGTACTGCAAAAAAGAGCTTGTAAGCTTTTCAATTGTTGTCTCCTTGTTTGACAAATGAACTTGATGCATTTTCAATCATGTTGAATGTGCATCTACAAAAACTAAGAACATTGAGCCCATGAAAGGGCCAACATGATTCAGGGTTTATCTGGCCTTTCCCACAAATGTGGGGAGCTGCTGGTGGTAATTTTTGTCCTTGTTGGAACTCTGGGCTCTGCCCCACTGACACATCTATGTCTGCATCCAATCCTGGCCACCAGACATAACGTCTTGACATAAAGTCTTCAGTTTGGACACCCTGGCTGACCCTGGTGGAGTTCAGCCAGTATCTGGCCACAATCTTTGCTCGGGACAATCACTCTTGCTCCCCATAATAAAATGTTATCCTTTATTGTGATCTCGACACACCAGGTCCAGAAAGGTTTCAGTTCTGGTTGTGATGGCCCTTTTGCTTCCCCCATCACCACCAGCATGTTCTAGTTTTGGCAGGACTGGATCTTTTTGTGTCCACAAATCTGATTTTGTCAGTGGTGACTGGAAGTGTGTCCAGAAAGTTTAAAACTAGAATGATTCCTCCCGTGGTGGTACACCAATGGCGTATCTGCCAACAGGAGGCGGCTCAAGGTGTCTACATTTGCTACCTGGCCTCCCAGACAGTGCTGTAATTTGTAATTGTATGCACTTAGAATGAGAGTCCACCGCTGAATTCAACCTGAAACAATGTCCTTTTTGAATAGCCATAGCGGCGGTTTGTAGCCTGCTAATATCACAAATTCACATTGATAAATGTACTAGTGGAACTTTCTCACACTAAAGTTGACTGCCAAACTTTCATTGAATTAGTGAGTCATACAACGCTGAGACAGGCCCTTCAGCCCAAACTGGTCCATGCTGAACAAAATGCTCATTCACGCTAACTCTATTTCCCTGCACTTGGCCCATATCCTTCTAACCCTTTCCTATCCATGTATTCATCCAAATGCCTTTTAAATGTTGTTAATGTACCCACCTCAACCACTTCTGCCGGCAGCTCATTCCACATGCATATCATCCTTTGTGTAAAAAAGTTGCCCCTCAGGTTCCCATGTATTCCTTCCCCACTTACCTTAACTGATGATCTCTAGTCCTCAATTCCCTAACCCTGGGAAAAAGAATGAGGGCATTCACCCTATCCATACCTCTCATAATCTTATGCACTTTTATAAGATCTCCCCTCAGTCTCCTATGCTCTGAAGAAAAAAGACCAAACTTGTCCAATTTCTTCCTATAACTCAGTCCCTTGAGTCCTGGCAGCATCCTTCTAAATCTCCTCTGCACTCCTTCCAGATTAATAACATCCTTCCTATTGCAAGGTGACCAAAACTGAGCACAATACTCCAAGTGTGGCCTCACCAATGGCCTGCACAACTGCAACATAACTTCCCAACTTCGATACTCACTGCCCTAACTGATGAATGCCAGTGTGCCAAAAGCCTTTTAAACTGCCCTAATAAAACGCTTTCTTTCCAAATGCATATATATTTTGTCCCTCAGAATCTTCTCAAGTAACTTATCTACCACTGATGTTAGGCTTACTGGCCAGTAATTCCTAGGTTTTTCTTTGCAGCCCTTCCTGAATAAGGGCACAACATTTGCTACCGTCCAGTCTCCTGGGACCTATCCCATCTCTAATGATGGTGCAAATATATCAGCCAGACTCCACTTTCAGTCACCATGCACCTGAACACCAAGGTCACTCTGTTCCACTACACTCCTTAAGGCCCTGTCATTCACCATGAAACTCCTACCTTGTTTTGACTTTCCTAAATGTAACATCTCACACTTACTGAGATTAAACTCCATTTGTTATTTCTGAGCCACTTCCCCAGCTGATCAAGACCCTGCTGCAATTTCTGACAACCTTCCTCACTATCCACAATACCACCTATTTTAGAATTATCCGCAGACTTCCTAATCATGCCTTGTACATTCTCATCCAGATCATTAATACAGATAACATCATGCCAATTGTATATCCAATCTGTCAGCTCTCCGTGGATTCCTTGCGATCTAACCTTCCAGAGCAGCCTACCATGTGGAACCTTATCAAAGGCCTTACTGAAATCCACGGAGAGGAAATCTACCAGTGTATCCTCATCAACCTTTCTGGTCACTTCATCATAGAACTCCAACTAATTTATGAGACATGATCTCCTATGCACAAAACCATGCTAACTTCTCGTAATAAAACCCTTTCTTTCCAAATGCATATATATTTTGTCCCTCAGAATCTTCTCAAGTAACTTATCTACCACTGATGTTAGGCTTACTGGCCAGTAATTCCCAGGTTTATCTCTGCAGCCCTTCCTGAATAAGGACACAACATTTGCTACCCTCCAGTCTTCTGGGACCTATCCCATCGCTAATGATGGTACAAATATATCAGCCAGGGCACCCACAATTTCTTCTCTAGTCTCATGCAGCGTTCTTGGAAATATCAGGTTAGGACCAGGAGATTTATCCACCTTCATACATTCTCATGCTTCCAACAATTCCTCTACAGTGATATGGGCTGTCCCTAAGATATCACCACTAACTTCCCCCAGTTCCCAAGTTTTCACATCTTTCTCTACAATAAACACAGAGGAGAAATATTCACTGAGGACCTTGCCCATTTCCTGGGGTTCCAGACATACATGTCCACTTCTGTCCTCGATAGGTCCTATTCTCTCTCTAGTTATTCATTTTCTTGTAATATGCTGAAAGAATCTCTTTGGAGTCACCCTAAGCTTCTCAGCCAAGATATATCGTGTCCCCTTTTCACCATTCTGATTTCCTTCTTCAGTAAACTCCTGTACCCCCTTCATACTTCCAGGAATTCTCTTGATCGCAGCTGCCTGTACCTGAGCCATGCCTCCTTTTTCTGCTCAAAGCCTCAATATCTCTCGTCATCAAGTGTTCCCCACTCCTGCCAACTTTGCAGCCTTCAGCCTCACAGGAAGACACACACCTTGAAATTTAGCTATCACACTTGTGTCCCTGCTATTGAGGATCCCAACCACCGCCAATCTAGTTTAAACCCTCCCTTGCAGCACTAGCAAATCTGCCCACCAGGATATTAGTCCTCCTCCAGTTCAGGTGCAACCCTTCCCTCTTGAGCACATCATCTGCCCCAGCAAAATTCCCATGATTCAGGAATCTGAATCCCTGCCACCTGCACTAACTCTTTAGCCACACACTCATCTGCCATATCCTCCTGTTCTTAACCTCACTAGCACATGGCATTTTGAAGAAATTTGGAGATTACTATTTTAGAGGTCCTGATTTTAAACTTTTCTCCTAGCTCTCTATAATCACTCAGCAGGACCTCATCCCTATATTTTCCTGTCATTTGTGCCAACATGCACAATCACTCTGGCTGCTCACCCTCCCCTTGGGAACATTCTGCAGCCACTCCAAAACATCCTGGACCCTGGCACCCAGGAAGCAATACACTGTCCTGGATTTCCATTTGCACCAACAGAATCTCCTGTCTGTCCGCATAACTATCGAGTCTCCTATCACTAAGGTCCTGGTTATCTTTACCCTTTCCCACTGTGCCGCAGAGCTTCTCCATCTAGGCATATTTATGCTCTGTGTCAGCCAAAGTCCACGAAGCATGTGCTGTCAGGTGTTACTCTCCATTAGGCCATCCGAGAGTCAACACTGTTCCAGTACTGTACAGGAAGGCATTGTATATCAGCACCGGCTCTTGCTTTGGATCTCAGTGCTCCAACACCTTTAATGACGTTGGCTGCTGTTTTTACTTTCCTAAAGGCTATGTTTTTGCTACAAGAACATTTCTAAGGTCAATCCTTTTTCCATAGCGAATGTAAAGGTGCTAGGGTGGAGGTCAGGTCACTCATGAATTTTCCATAACAATTCACCAGTCCAAGAAAAGACTGAAGCACCGGTACACACAGGAGCTGGGTCACCTTTGATCGCCCTCAATTTACCTTCCAATGTGCTTTGTCAACTCTGTAGCCCTCATGGGTCACTTGGGATGCCTGGAAGAAACAATTTTCCCATCTAAGGTATGTGCCTGCTTTAGTGAAAAGTTTGTGGACTGTGTCCAAGTTCTCTAGATGCTCTTTATTGGTCTTCCTGTTTCTTACATCTAACAGCAATTGCAGGGACGCATGGCTCTTGTCCAGCTTTGTGAAGGGAGGATTCACCCCCAGCAGCCATCTTGCATGTAGGCCGTCAATGCAAGAGATTTTTCAACTATTTGCAAAAAGCAGTTTACTGTTTGTTTAAAATACCCACAAAGGTGAGCCAACCTCTCAGGCTTCACAATTGGTACAACCACTGCCACCCATTCTGCAAACTGTACTAGTTTGATGATTCCTTCACTTCCCAGCCCTCTGCTTTCTGGCTCTACTTTTGCATGTAAGGCAAATGGCACGGCCCAGGCCTAGCAGAATCATGAAATTGCTTCCAGATCAACATGCAAGGTGTCCTTGGCTCCTTTGCATTCCCTAGACTTTCCCAAAAATGTCTAGGCATTTAATTAGGGGTTTAATTGGACAAACAATTTCGCCCCATCAAGTTTAGGCCTGGGCCTTTAACTACAATCAGTGGGAACCAGCTGCTTCTTAAATGAGACCAGAGCTGAAGTTGTACCCTTAATCTGTAATGGTTCCATGGTATAGGTTTTCAGTCTAGTTGAAGTTTTACATAAACTTAAGAGTTGGAGTCCAGATCAAACTTTGTTGAAGACTAGTTTGCGATCTCTGATATAGCCGCACTGGTATCAACCTCCACTCGGACCAGGTTATCATTTAACCAGATGTTTATTCTGATTTGAATGTTGCTGAGCAATTTAACTATTCTAAGCCGGATATAGATACGCTTTTCAGTGTGTTCACTCTCCTGAATACAGGCCTATGAGTCCTCTTATTCAATTTAGACCTAGAAGGATCCTTTGGCTGTCCTGAGCCTGCTTTCCGGCAGCAACTACAATGGCTTACTGGGCCAAGTCTTGACTAAATGTTGATCAAGGCTTGGCTTTGTTTTGGGGTTTCGTCGTGGGCTGACCTAGAGTCCTTCTGTTCAGGATATGTCCTGTGTGAGACTATTCAATTGTCTTCACTCGAGTGGTGTTCCCCAAGGTCAGTCAGCTTGGCAAGGGTGTCCACTCCCATCAGCACACCTGTAATTCAGAAGTTTTACTTGTAGCAATTTCTCAGTCCAGATGGGCTTCAGCTAGTAGGTGCTTTTGCACGGTGACATCATTAATCCCACATACCAAACAGTCTCTCAGCATCTCTATCTATCTATCTATCTCATTAAGGGTTAAACCAAGGCCATATGACTCTGCCAGTCACCTTAACCTCATCAAAAATCCTGACACAGATTCTCCTGGCTCTGAAGCTATCGAGTAAAACCACAGCATCTCAGAATTAGAGGAGACTTCAGTCATAATATTCCTCAACTGAATCCATCAGTTCTTGAAAGGTTTTTAATATTTGGTGCCTTAGGAAATGTTAGGCTCCTTATAACTGAAAAAGCTTCAAGTCCACAGGTAGTCAGCAGAATTACTAATTGCTTTTTATCTGCCCCAGTGCCATTTACCCAGAAAAAATAACACATTCTTTTCACATAGTGGGCCCAGTCTTCAGTGGCATGATTGAATGAGTCAAGCTTCCCAAATAACAGCATGATGCTCGAAATGCATACCCCAATTCAAAGACAACTGTTGTGAGTGAATTTCTTCAGGAGCATATTTTTTTTCTCTTGTCACCACTGAAATAAGGCCACAGAGGCCAGTATCCATCACAAAGTCATCCTTCGTTTACATGTGCATAGTACGTGACACTGGTCTGGCTTCCTCAGATCCAGCTCTTAGAGTGAACAGAATCGTTGAAACTCCTGCTTATATCTATCAGCTGGAACTACATGACTGGGGGCTGGTCCAATCAGGGAACTCATATTCTGTGAGGTCCACTTGGTTGGCCTTGATATGATAACTGCAGTGAGATTTGTGGCAGAATCACATGAGAAGTCTGGCAAGATGATGGGAGCATCTCAGTACATATCTTATGCTTCTGCCAAGCAGATTGGCATGTTTCTCACTAGGCAGTAGTGAGTTGCCAATTGAAGGGGACTATAACTTAGTAAATACCTTATTAACGCCACAACTTGCTTCACTAATAGCTATCTTGCCATCTTGCCAAATATGCCAAACAAGCTAGACATCAAGCATTCTCAACACAGAGCAGCTTCATGGAGACCTGAGGTCATCATTGGCTGTGAAGTCTCCATAATGGACACTGGATGCAAACATCACCAGGGTACCTTTCATGGGCACTAGCAATACATGGCATCCAACATGTTCCAGCCTTTAACAACCCTCATTGCATATCTCCAGTCCACTTTTTGACACCTCTGCACTTCAGTTCTGAACTTGAGGCTGCACTAGCAACTATCATTGTAATGGCCGCTGTAAGAACACTGTGCACTCAGGGACACATATCCAGTTCATGGACCGAATCAGGCTGCATTTCAGGACTTTTTGCTTGTTATCTCACATTCACTTACTCTGGACGTAGCTGAATGCTCACAGCATCCCGACCTTGCATTGTCTTGCCTTGTCAGTTATTCAACACAGAGCAAGGATGCTAGTTATCGTTTTCCAAAATCATCAGTCATGTCAAGGGAGGTAGTCACTCAGAAGTTCCTGGTACAATAAGTGAAGGGCAGCCTTCCATGGCTCCCTCAAGGGGCTTGGACATGGTCAGTATGAGCTTTCAGAGAAAAGATGGTTGAAGTGGAGAAGGTAAGTCTCATTCTTCCTACACTGCCAGTCATTCTCCAGACACCTGAGACAACACTGACCCAGGTGGCAAACTCAAATCAAGCAAGGTCTTGTGCCATAGACACCCTCAGGAGGAAGAGGACATATTGCACTTGACCACCACAGCCACTTCTGCATCCCTGTCCACAAAAAAAGCACCCATTTTCTCTGTGTGCAATGCCCAGGGCAATTGCCAGGAACCAGATAGCCCTGCACAGACATTGCTTAGGCAGTGAACTTTTCAAGATTGTCTGGCCATAAACAGTGCTTGTCATCTGGGGAGATGTTGGTGTGTATCAGGTTGTACATGATAAGATAGGGATAGAATTGAACTTGAGGATGCCATGGGTGGGCTGGGGTGATAACAAGGTGCCTTTGGGAAGATATGATGGAAAATCTCACTGGGCCTTTTGGCAAGAATCCCTTCCAAAAACTCAATGCAATTCACACTGAGCCAAAAAAAGCAAAGCTCAGCCATTAACTTTGTCTCTTTTCACATTTTTTCATGAAAATGAATGTATAATTTCATGTGAGCATACAGCGGTAGTACATTTGCAGTGAAAGTTGTAATATTAGTATCCTGTTTAGTCACTAAACAATACAGTAATTAATTTATTTCTCTGATAGGATCAATGGGCATCCAGGTAATTATGTGAGAGTAGCTAAGAAATGGCGATTAGAAGAGGTAAGTAAACAATTCCTGATTCTTTACATTCCCTTTCGAGAAACATAGTTTTTTTATTTATTCATGGATGAGGGGTGTTCCTGGCTAGGCAGGATTTACTGCCTATCCCTAATTGCCCTGAGAGAGCAGTTTAGAGTCAACCACATTGCTGTGGGTCTGGAGTCACATGTAGGCCAGACCAGGTAAGGATGGCAGTTTCCTTCCGGAAAGGACATTAGTGAACCAGATGGGTTTTCTCAACAACTGACAATGGATTCATGGTCATTATTAGATTCTTAATTCCAGATATTTATTGAATTCAAATTCCACCATCTGCCATGGCAGGATTCAAACCCTGGTCCCCAGAACATTATCTGCGTCTCTGGATTAACAGCAATATTATCATAAAGCCATCGCCTCCCCACACACCATATACATACAGTGTATATAACATATACATAGAGTAGCATACACCATATGTAACCGTGAATTTAGTTATCAAGGCAGGTTAATGAATTGTTTATTTTATAGAGAACTTAGGGGGAAAATAACTTCAACTAGTATATTGAGCACCTTTTATCTAGTTTCTTTTTTATGTATTGTCTAAATGGCCTGTTTATAAAATCAAAATTCAGAGATAATTCTTTTTCACATCCTGAGAAAAAATTATTTAAAATACTCTAAATATGAAAAGGATTTTCGAGCTTTAAACCCAGATTCTTTTCTTAGTGTTATGTGGTATTATCATCGTGTTAAATGGGACAGACTTTGAACAGATCCAGCAACTCACAACGGGGCACAGCAGCAGCAGCATTGTACTCCAGCACAATCTGCACCCTCATGGCCTGGCATATTCCCCACTCAACCATTGCCATCAAGCCAGGGAATCAACGCTGGTTCAAGGGAGAGTGCAAGAGGGCATGCCGGGGCAGCACCAAGCATACTTGAAAATGAGATGTCAACTTGATGAAGCTACAAAAGACTCTTTGTGAGCCAAACAGCGTAAGCAGTAAGTGATAGACAGAGCTAAACGATCCTGCAACTAATGGATTAGATCTAAGCTCCGCAGTCTGCCACTCCAGTCGTGACTGGAGGTAGACAATTAAACAACTCGCTGGAGGATGTGTCTCCACAAATATCCCCATACTCAATGATGGAAGAACCCAGCTCATCAGTGCAAAAGATAAGGCTGAAGCATTTGCAACAATCTTCAGCCATAACTGCTGAGTGGATGATTAATCTTGGCCTCCCTCAGTGGTCACCAGCATTACAGATACAGTCTTCAGACAATTCAATTCACTTTACGTGATATCAAGGAACGATTAGAGACACTGTTTAGTGCAAAAGCAATGGGTCCGGACAACATTCTAGTAATAGGACCGAAGACATGTGCTCCAGAACTGGCTGCTCCCCTAGCCAAGCTCTTCCAGAACAGTTGCAATGCTGGCATCTATCTGACAATGTGGAAAATTTACTAGGTTATGTCCTGAACATAAAAAGTAGGACATATCCAACCCAGGCAAAAACTGCCTCAACGGTCTATTTTTGATCAACTACATAGAGATGGAAGGAGTAATGAACAGTGCAATCAAGCAGCACTGCTCAGCAATAACCGGCTCAGTGACACACCGTTTGGGTTCCACCAGGACCACTCAACTCCTAACCCCATTACAGACTTAGTTCAAATGTGGACAAAAGAGCTGAATTCCAGAGGTGAGATGAAAGTGACAGTCCTAGACATCAAGGCTACATTTGATCCAGTGTGGCATCATGGACACCTAGAAAAATTGGAATCAATGGGTTTGAGGGGGCAAACTCTTCACTGGTTGGAGGTATACCTAGCACATTGGAAAACAGTCATGGTTGTTAGAGGTCAGAGATCTTAGCTGCAGGACATTTCTTCAGGTGTTCACCCAAACGTCTTCAGCTGCTTCGTCATTGATCTACCCTCTATTGCAAGGTTAGAAGTGGGGATGTTTGCTGATGATTGCACAATCTTCAGTGCCATTCACAATTCCTCAGACATCGAGACAGTCCATGCTCAAATGCAACCAGACGTGAAGGACCCAGTTGCAGAAGGTGGAGCAGAAACCTGGGCGACAGAGTTTGGAGAATGATTTTGTTGGAATTATAATGTTGTAGGCAGAGCTTTAGTCAATGATTAGAAGTCTGACATAGATGAGGGGAATACTCCACATTTCCCTGGATGGATGCAGCTCCAAAAACACTCAAGAAGCTTGCCACCATCCAGGACAAAGCAGTCCAGTTGTTTGGCACGACATCCATAAGCATCCACCCCCTCCACCAATGACACTCAGTGACAGCCGTGTGTACTGTCTACAAGATGCACTGAACAAATTCACCAAGATCCACTGACAATACCTTCCAAACATATGGCCATTTCCATATAGAAGGACAAGGGCAGCAGATACATGGGAACATCACAACCTGTAAGATGCCCTCCACCCCACTCACCAACCCGACTTGAAATTGTATTGCCATTCCTTCATAGTCGCTGGGTCAAAATCCTGGAATTCCCTCCCTTATGGTATTGTGGGTCAACCCACAGCAGGTGGACTGCAGTGGTTCAAGAGGGCAGCTCACCACCACCTTCTCAAGGGCAAAGAGGGCAATAAATGCTGGCCAGCCAATGGTGCCCACTTCCCATCCCACAAATGAATTTAAAACAAAAAATTTTCATGAAAAACTGTTAAATGACCCAGTATTTCCTACATATTTGCATGTTGACTTTCTGAGTCCTTTTTAGTATTTTGTTGAAGTGCATTTGTTTATTTCTTATATTTTTAATTGGTATTTTCTACATCTCCTCATGCTTTGGCTTTCTTTTCTTATGATACAAAATGGGAAGCTTATGAGTAATTTTAAGTTGCCGAAAGTGCTATGTGGGTAAAATGTCACGAAATCTACTTTGAGCAGCTAGAAGATCAGAAGGTTCCATTTTTTACTACCTGAAGTAAACTGCATGTCCTTCTGTTTTGTTGACACTATTTCAGTCCACATGTCTTCCCAAAGTTTCTTGGACATATCGAAGGGAGGAAGTCTTTGTCACCTATATTTCACCCTTATTTTGGTAATGTCTTACTATAGGATTGGACTTGATCTTGTAGTACTTCTATCCTAAAACAATAAGATAGTAATCTTGAAAATTTGGAATTAGTGGATTGCGGAACATTTGCAATGATGGATATAAGACCAATCTGCAGACTAACACAGATGAGATAATTTAAGATATTGTTATATAGCCACGCAAAAACAAAAAGCTTGATATGAGCAATGATAAATGTCAAACAGTTGACATAAGCATAATCTTGGGCATTATAGCTGATATACGATGTAGTTGGGCAATATAATGCCATATTTCTTAAGGTGCATTATCTTCTGCTTCTATTTTCAGGCCTTGCAGCTATCAGCTGGAGACCAGCTGCTTCAGGATATACTGCACTCTCTAGTGCAACTGTCTTAAGTAATGAAAGGGAAAAACCTGCATATTGCTCACTTAATGCAGAACATAGAAACTGGGTGTTGTACTACCACATCACATGACCACAGATACTGGTTCACTTCCATATGTTTGGCTTCCTTTCAGGCAGAATGCTGAGCTACTTCAAAATGTGCAGGGTGAAAATCATCCCTTATGATACTGTAAATAAACTCATGATAGAGCAATGGTTGACACCTGTGTTCTCTCTTTTTTTTAGTGCCATCCAAGCGGCTGCATGGCAGATCTCTTAATTCAAATGTCGATTGTTATGGTGTTGAAACAATTGCTAACCACGACCATGGAATATGCTATTCCGTAAGCTTAACTTCACCAGCAGTAACTTTTTTTTATCACACATGCCAAAATGTATTACATACAAAACAACACATTGCTCAGATTGTATCAGTGATAATGGGAACTGCAGATGCTGGAGAATCCAAGATAACAAAGTGTGGAGCAGGGTGAACACAGCAGGCCAAGCAGCATCTCAGGAGCACAAAAGCTGACATTTCGAGCCTAGACCCTTCATCGGAGAGGGGGATGGGGAGAGGGAACTGGAATAAATAGGGAGAGAGGGGGAGGCGGACCGAAGATGGAGAGAAAACAAGATAGGTAGAGAGGAGAGTATAGGTGGGGAGGTAGGGAGGGGATAAGTCAGTCTAGGGAAGATGGACAGGTCAAGGAGGCGGGATGATGTGATAGGTAGGAAATGGAGGTGCGGCTTGAGGTGGGAGGAAGGGATGGGTGAGAGGAAGAACAAGTTAGGGAAGCAGAGACAGGCTGGGCTGGTTTTGGGATGCAGTGGGGGGAGGGGAAGAACTGGGCTGGTTTTGGGATGTAGTAGGGGAAGGGGAGATTTTGAAGCTTGTGAAGTCCACGTTGATACCATTGGGCTGCAAGGTTCCCAAGCGGAATATGAGTTGCTGTTCCTGCAACCTTCAGGTGGCATCTTTGTGGCACTGCAGGAGGACCATGATGGACATGTCGTCTGAGGAATGGGAGGGGGAGTTGAAATGGTTCGCGACTGGGAGGTGCAGTTGTTTGTTGCGAACCGTGCGGAGGTGTTCTGCAAAGCGGTCCCCAAGCCTCCGCTTGGTTTCCCCAATGTAGAGGAAGCCACACCGGGTGCAATTGATACAATATACCACATTGGCAGATGTGCAGGTGAACATCTGTTTGATACAGAAGGTCATCCTGGGCCTGGGATGGGGATGAGGGAGGAGGTGTGGGGGCAAGTGTAGCACTTCCTGCGGTTGCAGGGGAAGGTGCCGGGTGTGGTGGGGTTGGAGGGGAGTGTGGAGCGGACAAGGGAGTCGTGGAGAGAGTGGTCTCTCCAGAAGGCAGACAAGGGTGGGGATGGAAAAATGTCTTGGGTGGTGGGGTCGGATTGTAGATGGCGGAAGTGTTGGAGGATGATACGTTGTTTCCGGTGGTTGGTGGGGTGGTATGTGAGGATGAGGGGGATCCTCTGGGGGTGGTTGTGGCGGGGGCGGGGTGTGAGGGATGTGTTGTGGGAAATAGGGGAGACGTGGTCAAGGGCATTCTCAACCACTGCAGGAGGAAAGTTGCGGTCCAGGAAGAACGTGGACATCTGGGATGTGCAGGAGTGGAATGCCTCATCCTGGGAGCAGATGTGGCGGAGGCGGATGAGTTGGGAATAGGGGACGGAATTTTTGGAGGAGGGTGGGTGGGAGGAGGTGTATTCTAGGTAGCTGTGGGAGTCAGTGGGCTTGAAATGGACATCAGTTTCTAGCTGGTTCCCTGAGATGGAGCCTGAGAGGTCCAGGAAGGTGAGGGATGTGTTGGAGATGGCCCAGGTGAACTTGAGGTTAGGGTGGAAGGTGTTGGTAAAGTGGATGAACTGTTCGAGCTCCTCTGGAGAGCAAGAGGCAGCACCAATACAGTCATCAATGTAACGGAGGAAGAGGTGGGGTTTGTGGCCTGTGTAGGTGCGGAAGAGGGACTGTTCCACGTAACCTACAAAGAGGCAGGCATAGCTTGGGCCCATGCGGGTCCCCATGGCCACCCCCTTTGTCTGTAGGAAGTGGGAGGAATCGAAAGAGAAGTTGTTGGGGGTGAGGACGAGTTCGGATAGGCAGATGAGGGTGTCGGTGGAGGGGGATTGGTCGGGCCTGCAGGACAGGAAGAAGCGGAGCCAGTTCCCTCTCCCCATCTCCCTCTCTGATGAAGGGTCTCGGCCCGAAACATCAGCTTTTGTGCTCCTGAGATGCTGCTTGGCCTTCTGTGTTCATCCAACTCCACACGTTGTTACATTGCTCAGATTGAGTCAGTTAAGTGATAGCATAATATACTATTAAGCACTTCATTGTAGAGCTGTTAAACATCTGGTGCTCTTTGGGACCACTTAGACACAAGATTACATTGTGGCACCCTTGGTCACCAAGGTTCACTGATTTGTTATGTCATATTATGCTGAATGCAATCAACAGCATTCTGTACTAATTTAAACCATAAATGCTTCCCCTGGTTTGAATAACTCCTGCAAATTTCAACTAAAAAATTTCACTGGAAATATAATTAAGCTGGTCAAAAAATTGTAGCCTGTTATAAAGGGGGAAAATGAGAAGAAATGGGTAAGCAGCAGAATTAGTAAACCCTTTTGAATAGATAGATTGACATGAAGTTTTTAAGAAGCTGAAAACAACATTTACAGTACTTGTTTTCCTAGCATAACAGATGCCATTTATTTCCAAAATAGTGTCTATGACATAGACATGTACTCCTGGTGCTGGCAACAGTATATGCATGTAAAATATGCAGATGCAACAGATCATGATAACAAGCAGCACTTAATGCTAATTTGACACCAGTACTACCATTGTAGACCTTCACATTTTACCTATCGCCCTTTCGCTATTTTCTTAATCAACCTATTCAGTAATGTTATTATACTCCTGTCAAGCAGGTAAGACTTGAACAGAGGGCCACCAGCATAGAGGTAAGGACATTACCACTGCACCATAAGGTACTGTAGATATTTTCAAATCAAACTGTTCAAAGCTGGTATTACACACATGTGGAGCAGGTGGGACTTGAACTTGGGCCTCCTGATCCAGAGATTGCACATTACCAGTGCCACAAGAGGCCCCATGCAACCTCCCTATGTTAAGCTCACGTATTAACATCATTTTAGCTGAAGGAAAGACCTCTTATCTAAGGTGATCATCAATTACATTTAGGCTGGTTGCTTAATTCCATTAGTTGAATCTGTGATTGTAGTGATGTTTGGTTGTTTACAGAGTTGATTAAAATTACTAGTCTACATGGAATATTGTTGCAAGTGTTGAAGTGTTAATGTAACAAGTTGTAAAGTGGGTGATTGGGTTAATTGACTAATTAATTGGCTGGGTAGACATAAAAATAGAGTAGTAGAGTCCTTATGGCACAGTTGTAGTGTCACTACCCCCAGAGCAGCAGAACCAGCTTCAAGTCCCACCTGCTCCAGAGATATGTAGTGATATCACTGAACAGATTGATTAGAAAAATAGGTTAAAAAAAGTTTATAAAAATGGTGCACTTTATTTTAATTTCATCCCCTTCCTCTCTTCGCACTCTCTCCTATTATTGTTGTTGTTACACTGTCCTGTTAGGTAGAGTTTATATCTTGTTAATTTAATGAGACATAAGCATGATTTGGTGGTTCTTTAATAATAATAAAAATTAAATAAAGGGGAGGAGGTGGGACTTACTGAAAACAACAATACTGGAGATCACACCAGGTCAGACAGCATCCCTGGAGAGAGAGCAAACTAAAGTTTTGAGTCTAGATGGCTGTTCCTCTATTTGGATGATTAAAATTTCTAATAGCATGAACATTACACCCTGGCTACTTTAATCTTACACTCAAACAATAACAGTGTGCTCCATCCATTATACGCCAATATCTGAATGAAATCTGATTTCTAGGCAATAATACTGTATGATATACATGTACTGTACTTAGAATTCATATTTTGATATTATATGTTAAGTCTTTACTTATTTAACTTAATTGTCCATGTTGTACTTTATAGAATCTTGAAAAGTAAGTGGAGGAAGAAATCGATGCTCTCTACAAAGAAAGTAGAGGACGTATCTGAACACTGGATCAAAAATTACAGTTTAAGTGAATTCAATTCTTACTCATTTTTCAATGAGTTTTTAGAAATGAGTAAGTCCATTACACTCAAATGCATTCTCTCTTTTACTGTACCAATATGCTCAACCTAAATGCTTATCATATTGTAACGGTAATGCACTCTGTCTCTAAAGTGCTTAAAATTCAGTTCTACCATTTGCTTTTTTGAAGCTTTTTAATGGCACTTTTTAGATTTTGCAAATCTCCTGAACTTGTGCTCAATTATTATTTTTAATTGTTAGGAAATTTTATATAGCCCAAGAGCTGGAAACTGGATATGCAGAATGACATCATTAGGTGGGATAAGAAATTTCCATTTTCCATCAGTAGTTCGAAATAGAGCAATAAAGTTATCAGTGTGTTTGTGGTGTGTTGAACAGTATGCCAGGCTGTAGCTGGTAATTACTTCATATACAATATGTATTTGCAGAAAATTGACTTTTTAAATTATGCCCTACCTTCAAGATAAAGTCCATGAAGCATGACAATCCCATAGCACTTAGCTCAGAATTATTTAAAGGTAGTATGCATCTACCAGCTTTCTCCAATTGCATATATTGCCTATAGTTTTCCTTAGTTAACACCATTTGGTACAAGGGAGGAGCGCAAGCAAATGAAACTTTGCATTGAAACGCAGATTAGCAAGAGTGAATCAATAAGGTTTTGGAGTAGATTTGCAGCTCGGGTTGTTGGTGTTGAGGTTAGTTGGCCTGCCGAGCTGGTTTGTTCTTCCGCCAACGTTTCGTTACCGTGCTTGGTAACATCCTCAGTGCAGCCTCTGATGAAGCATTGGTGTGTTTTCCTGCCTGGCTTTTAAACCCTGGGGTCCGTTGCGATGGATTGCCTCACTTTCGGGTTTCCTTCATAGTGGAATGTATATATGGTCGAGTTCAATGTGTTTATTAATAGTCTGTTTCGTGGAGTGCCATGCTTCCAGGAATTCTCGTGCTTGTCTCTGCCTAGTCTGTCCTAGTCAAAGTCATGGTCCTCCTTGACCATGTAGATTGAGATGAGTGAGTATTGGTTGTGTCTTTTTGTAGCCAGGTGGTGTTCATGTACTCTTGTTGTTAGTTTCCTTCCTGTTTTTCCGATGTAGTGTTTCTCACAGTCTCTGCAAGGGATCTTACAGATGACATTGGTCCTGTCATGGCAGGGAGTGGGTCTTTAGTTCGAGTGAGCACTTGTCGCAGGCTTGATGTGGGTTTGTGTGCCACTCTGATGCCCAGCGGTCGTAGAAGTCTTTTTGTGAGTCCTGACGTGTTCTTGATGTAGAGCAATGTGATGATTGTGTCGGGGCTTGTAGAATCTTTCTGATGCTGTTCCAGAGGGCATCTCCTGATCCAGTTCTTTAGATATCCTTTATCCTTGAACATTTGGAAGAGGTATTCCTCCTCCTTTTGGTACTGTCCAAAAATGTCTCCATCTCAGGGTGGCCAGGCAGAAAATCTACAGAGCTTGGAGTTCACTGACATCATTTCAGTCACTCCCCATGAATGATTTTAGATAATGTCCTTTAAAAAAGAAAGAACAGTTGTGGCTGCAGGTTCAGCCATGTCTCAGGATGATAAGCATTGTACTGAACCCTAACATGAACATTTAAAAAAGAATGATCAAAAAAGACAACAAATGAAGTCTTCCCAGCCCTTGAATAACAAGGATCACAGTGAGAAAGTTGAGACAATCACATAGATAACCAAACAGGAGTTTTTCAATGTTGAATGCAAACATTTTCCAACCAAGTGTTGAATGGCAATATGAGATTCTTGCTAGTGTGAAATGAAGGGCCTATTTGTGTGTATTAACACATATTCAAGTCCAAAATGGAAGTGGAAGAGCCGGGTTGTATCCGAATGCCTGGCCCAGGGCTCATCTGCTTTCTTTATTTCTTTGCGCTCTTGCTGTCTTTTCTTCCCCCTCTTTGGAGGTCTTTTCTGCATCTATGGTAAGGTGAGAGCCGGCCTCCAAAGCATGTGCAGTCGCAGTGGCAGGAGTTGGCTCCTCAGGGAGAGTGAGCTCAGCATGGAGGAGAGATGGTGAGTGTTAACTATCAAAGAGAAGATGGTGATACTTCTGCTGGCAGAACGGAGAGGGAGCAGTTGCTGCAAGTATTGGATAGGTTTATCCCACTGAGGCAAGGAAAGGACAGTAAGGTGAAGGAACCTTGGATGACAAGACATGTAGAACACCTAGCCAAGAGGAAGAAGGAAGCTTACTTAAGGTTGAGGAAGCAAGGATCGGACAGGGCTGTAGAAGTCTACAATTTAGCCAGGAAGGAACTAAAGAATGGACTTAGGAGAGCTACAAGGGGGAATGAGAAAGCCTTGGTGGGTAGGATCAAGGAAAATCCCAAGGCGTTCTATGCTTATGTAAGGAATAAGAGGATGGCCAGAGTAAGGGCAGGGCCAATCAGGGATAGTGGAGGGAACTTGTGCGTGGAGTCAGAGGAGGTAGAGTAAGTCCTTAATGAATACTTTGCTTCAGCATTCACCAATGAGAGGGACCTTGACGTTTGTGCGGACAGCATGAAACAGGCAGATATGCTCAAACAGGTTGATGTTAAGAAGGAGGATGTGCTAGAAATTTTGAAAAACATGAGAATAGATAAGTCCCCTGGGCCAGACAGAATATACCCAAGGTTCTTACAGAAAGCAAGGGAAGAGTTTGCTGCCCTTTTGGCAATGATCTTTGCATCCTCACTGTCCACCGGAGTAGTACCAGAAGATTGGATGGTGGCAAATGTCATTCCCTTGTTCAAGAAAGATAATAGGCATAATCCTGGAAATTACAGACTGCTCAGTCTTATGTCTGTGGTAGGCAAATTGTTGGAGAGGATTCTGAAAGATAAGTATTTATGATTATTTGAAAAATCACAGTTTGATTTGAAATAGTCAGCATGGCTTTGTGAGGGGCAGGTCATGCCTCACAAGCCTTATTGAATTTTTTGAGGATGTGACAAAACACATCGAAGAAAGTAGAGCAGAGGATGTGGTGTATATGGATTTTAGCAAGACATTTGATTTAATATCTTATTAAATGTTAGGCTCATTCAGAAAGTAAGGAGGCATGGGATTCAGGTAAACTTGGCTGTCAGGATACAAAACTGCCTGTCCAGCAGAAGACAAGAGGATGGTAGTAGAAGGAAAGTATTCAGCCTGGATCTTGGTGACCAGTGGTGTTCTGCAAGGATCTGTTCTGGGACCTCTGCTGTTTGTGATCTTTACAAAATGACTTGGATGAGGAAGGGGAAGGGTGGGTTAGTTAAGTTTGCTGATGACACGAAGGTTGGTGGAGTTGTGGACAGCGTGGAGGGCTGCTGTAGGTTGCAATGCGACATTGACGGGATGCAGAACTGGGCAAAGAATTGGCAGATGGAATTCAACCCAGAAAAGTGTGAAGTGATTAATTTGGAAGGTTGAAATTACATGCATGATACAGGGTTAATGGCAGGATTCTCAGCAGTGTGGAGGAACAGAGGGACCTTGAGGTCCGCATCCATAGATCCCTCAAAGTTGCTACCCAAGTTGATAGGGTTGTAAAGAAGGCATATGGCATGTTGACTTTCACTGGCAGGGGAACTGAATTTAAGAGCCATGAAGTTATGCTGCAGCTCTATAAAACTCTGGTTAGACCACACTTGGAATATTGTGTTCAGTTCTGGTCACCTTATTATAGGAAAGGTGTGGAAGCTTAAGAAAGGTCGCAAAGGAGATTTATCAGGATGCTGCCTGGACTGGAGGGCAGATCTTAAGAGGAAAGGTTGAGAGAGCTAGGGCTTTTTTCATTAGAGCGAAGAAGGATGAGAGGTGACTTGATAGAGATATAGAAGATGATGAGAAGCATAGATAGAGTGGATAGTCAGAGACCAGGGCAGAAATGACTATTATGAGGGGACATAATTTTAAGGTGATTGGAGAAAGGTATAGGGGTGATGCCAGAGATAGATTCTTTACACAGAGAGTGGTGTGGCGTGAGCAGTGGTAGTGGAGTCAGATACTTTAGAGACTTTTAAGTGACTCTTAGATAGGCACATGGAGGATAGTAAAATGTAGTGTATGCAGGGTGGATTGATGTTAGTAGGATAATAGATTGGCACAACATTATGGGCCAAAGGGCCTGTACGGTGCTATATTATTCTGTGTTCAATATTCTTCTTGCTACAATGCTGTGTGTTCCTCCAGATGGCTGAGAGTGCACTGACCTGGGTGGCAACCTTGGCTGTGGTTAGCATAGTCTGCTGTTGAGACCTCCCCTGTTGGCGTTGTGGGGAGATAAAGTCCCACTTGTGCATCACCCCATCCTGTAGGATCTCCAAGTCCCTGCCTTCAAATTAAAGCATTAAATTTCCCTTTTCTGCCATGTCCAGAGCAAATGTCAGGAAGTATGCAGGGCAGCTCAGTACTAACAGTTTTTGTTTGTCTGGGTGCTCAATAGCCTGGTAAAGATGGCACACAGCAGCACCAGGAATGTCAGTCAACTTTGGAATTTCCTGGCAGTGATGAGTTGTTCCAGGAATACCACGGTTATCTAGGGCCAGAATCTGTTGAGGGTGTCACAAGGGGTGGGTTAATTAGTAATGGATCGATAGTTAATGAAGTGCATTTGTAAGATACGGTGAGAAAATACACTAGAGTTTACAGCAACAAACCTTCCTAAAAATTTGATGCAATTGACACTTAGCCAATAAGACTTAACATTCTGACCGTAGTGACTGGAAATCATCTATCTGTTTGGCCACAAAGGTTATGCATTCATTATCACAAAGTCAAAGTCAGTGTGGTAACAAAGATGAATTCCTATCAGATTCTATGACCCAACTATAGCATTCAATCAATTGAACATGCATGATTCATTATCAAAATTGACCTGTAAAGAGATATAGCAAGTTCCATTGAATTTTGGCTTCAGAACAGAAGGTTCAGATTTTTAGTTCAGAAGAACCCAGAGTTTTCTTCACCCGGAGGGTTGTTAATCTATGGAATTCCTTGCCCAGTGAAGTAGTTGACACTACTTCGGTAAACATTTTTAAAGCCAAGGTAGATTTTTTTTGAACAATAGAGGAATTAAGGGATACAGTGAGAGCGCGGTAAGTGGATCTAAGTCCACAAAAAGATCAGCCATGACCTTATTGAATGGCGGATCAGGCTCGAAGGGCCAGACAACCTACTCCTGCTCCTAGTTCTTACGTTCTATGTTATGTTCTAAGATGAAACTATTTCTCCTCTCAGGGAAATCAAATCAGTTCATGTGAACCAGACGTCTCATCAGCAGTGATTTCTAGTCTGCACAGCTTCCATGTTAGGAGATTTTTAGATAGAAATCTTTTAAGTTTTTAGAATTACCAAAGATTAAGCCTACAGAATTGTAAAAGATTCATGCTGGCAGAGTTAGAAAAAAAATCATAAAATTGTTTCCACAGTTCAAAAAAACAAAACTGGGGAAAGTCAATGAAGTAAAGACTTATGAAACTGAGATATGAGTGATACTTCTCTGGGATTAAGTTGTTTTAATGGATGATGTTTGAAAACAGATAGAAATACCCTAACACAAGAGTTTCAAACACTCTAAACATGCAGCTCTGTTTGTTTAATTTTCTTTTGGGAGAAGTTCTCCAGTTCTGAAGAAGAGTAACTAGACCTGAAACATTAACTCTGACTTCTCTGCACAGATGCTGCCAGACTGGCTGAGATTGCCCAGCAATTTTTATTCTTGTTTCTGATTTCCAGCATCCACAGTTCTCTCAGCATCTGTGAAGGAAGAATCAGAGTTAATGTTTCGGGTCTGGTGACCCAGTTCTGAGGAACGGTCACTCGACCAGAAACATTAACTCTGTTTTTTCCTTCACAGATGCTGCCAGACCAGCTGAGTTTTTCCAGCAACTTTGTTTTTGTTACTGATTTACAGCATCCGCAATTCTTTTGGTTTTTATCCACAGTCCTTTTCTTTGTATTACCAGAATATCTCATGAATTTAAAATTAGTTCAATAAATCTTAGACTTAAAAAGAAATATTGAAGGTAATGGTGATCATGAAAATGGCAATCATTGTTAAGAAGAACCAATATCTCTACAGCCCTTTAGAGAAGAAAATCTGAATCCTGGTATTAAAGATGAATCTACCAGACTCGAAATGTTAACTCTGCTTCTTTGTCCACTGACACCAGCCCTGCTGAGTTTCTCCAGCATTCTCTGTTTCTGATTCAAAATTCCAGCATCTGCAATATTTTGCTTTTATTAGAGAAGGAAATCTATCATCCTTACATAGTCTGGCTTATATTTCACTCTACATCTGCAGCAAAATGGTTGTCTCTTAACTGTTCTCTGAACTAGCCTAGCAGGCTACTCAATAATTTAGGAAGATAGTCACCATCGCCTTCTCATGGACAGTAAATGCTGGCTTGCTTGTGGCATCCCATGCAAGAATTACTAAAAATGTTATAGATGTTCTAAAATGGTTAAGGAAAGATACAGTTTTGCACCATAGACCGTCCTGAAGAAAAATTAACTTCTAACACTAATTAACTGTACACAAAATGTGGTGGTGACACTCACTGCTTCCCTCACTTACTCACCCCTTCCACTGGTTCTGAATTATGCCTTTCACTTAGCCCTTCCAGATGTGGCATATAGATGGATGCTTCTTTCCTGAATAGCAATTAAGTTCAACACAAGGATCTTTAGGTTCATTTGTGAGCAGCAACCTCAAAGATAGCAGGTAACTAGACTTTGAAGGGCCATTGGACCAGAAGTGTTAATTCTGCCTTCTGTCCACAGATGCTGACTGATCTGCTGAGATTTTCCAGCAATTTCTGTTTTTGTTTCTGATTGCCAACATCCATGGTTCTTTCGGTTTTATGTTTAGGGTACCTGGGTTTGAATGAATTTCAAATGAATAAAAATCTGGAATTAAAAGTTTAATGATGACTATTGCTTGGGGGGGAAATAAAAATCTCGTTTTAGGGAAGTAAACTGCCACCCTCACTAGGTTTGGCCCACATGTGACTTCAGACTCACAGCAATGTGGTCAACGTTTAACAGTCCTCTGAGCAGTTAGGGGATTGGTATTAAGTTCTGGGCTAGCCAATGATGCTTACAACCTGTGAATTAATAAAAACGGAAAGCCTCCAACAGTGATCATCGGCATTGTCATTTATACGTAGCTGCGATAACTTCTATAATCAATCGCTTTTCTTTTTCAGCAATTCAGTATGGTTTTACCACAATATTTGTGGCAGCATTCCCCTTGGCTCCATTACTTGCATTTTTAAATAACCTGTTTGAAATTCGTTTGGATGCCAAAAAGATGGTTTGGCTTCTCAGGCGACCGATACCACGAAAAGCAAAAGATATTGGTAAGATTTAACCAATGCCATTTATTTAGTTATGTGGTACTCAGTGTGTACTTTATGTGTAACTTTGACAAATCAGAGTTTGATCTATATTAGGTGAGAGCTCAAAGTTTTAATGAGCTGCCTTAAAAATTATTTATGTGCAATTTGCTCGATACTTGGTGCCACACATTGCGTGGCCTAGGTAGTGCTTGCTTGCACTGTAATTTTTGAAACAAATTTATTTCTTTGTCATTGGGAAATAAGTATTGCATTGATTGAACCACATAGAAGGAAAGTGGTTTGGGGGGATTATGCATTCATATTGCAGCAAGTATGATTTTCTAGCCATTTAAGTTTAGAAAAATGTTGGATATGATGGGTACAATTGAATGTCACCCCATCTCTCATCCCCATTCCCAGAGATGAGCTGGGGGAGTGTTGCAATTGATCATGCAGAATGGTGTAGGACAGAAATCTCGTTACATTCCCTGAATCATTCCACTCCGATTATGGTAGGGTCAAGAAGACTTGAATACCAGGTAATGTCCACTGAAGGAAATTGGTCCAAACACAGACAAAAGGGTTGAACTCATCAGATAAAATGAGAATGATGATCCTTGACATCAAGGAAACATTTGACTGAGTATGGCATTAAAGTGACATCAGTAGGAATCAGTAGAAACATTCTCCACCTGTAGGCATCATACTAGCATCAAGGAAGATGAGAGATAACAAGGTGTAGAGCTGGATGAACACAGCAGGCCAAGCAGCATCAGAGGAGCAGGAAGGCTGGCATTGACGAAGATGATTGTGTTTGTCAGAGGCCCATCATATCACTGCAGGAGCTCCTGAGGGTGATGTTCTAGCCGACTATTTTCCTTCCATAATAAGGTCAGAAGTGGGGTTGTTTGCTGATGATTATACCATGTTCAGCACAATTCATGTCTTCTCAGATACTGAAACATTTACTCCACACAAGTGCTAGACAATGACAATCTCCAACAAGGAAGAATCTAACCGTCACCTTTTGACATTCAATGAATTAAGATTGCTGAATATTGCCAGGGAAGTCAATGGTCTCGTGGTATTATTGCTCAACTAATAATCTAGAGAACCAGGTAATGTTCTGGAGACCAGGATTCAAATCCTGCCATGGTGGGATAATGGAATTTGAGTTCAATAAAGAATCTGGAATAAAGAGGCTAACAACGATCATGAAACCATTGTCAAGAAAAACCCATCGGGTTCACTAATGTATTTCAGGGAAGGAAATCTACCATCCTTACCTGGTATGGCCTACATGTGACTCCAGATCCATTGCAATGTGTTTGACTATTAACTGCCCTCTGGGAAATTATGGGTGGGCAATAAGAGCTGGTCCACCCAGTGATGCCCACATCTCATACATGAATTTTTTAAAAAGTTAATCATCCTGGGGTTACCACTGACCATAATGGACCAGCCTATAAATGCAGTAGCCATAAGAACAGGCAAGAGGTTGGTAATTCTACAGCAAGTAACTCACCTCTCGACCAACATTTCCCCTAATTTTCCCTGCCTCTGCATGAGCTTCCGGTCCACATGGCTGCATATTTAGACAGAATTTTGCTCCTGACTCCTCAATACCTGTCTACAAAAGTAGAAGTCAGGAGGATAATGGAATATTCTCCACTTGCATGTATGAGTGCAGCTCTAACAATACTCAAGAGGTTTGAAGTTACTGGGACATGGTAGATGGGTTGATAGCATCCCATTCAAGATTTTAAGCATTCACTCCCTTCAATGATGCACAGTGTGTATCATCTTCAGATGCACTACAGTAACTCACCATGGTTTCATCAACAGCTGTTTCCACACCCACAAGCTTTACCAGCTAGAAGGATAAGAGCAGCAGATGCATGTGGACATGACACCTGCAAGTTTTTTTTCCAAGTCACATATCATCCTGACTTTGAACCATGTCACTCACCATTCCTTCACTGATGCTGGGTAAAACTTCTGGAGTTCACTCACTTAAAGCACCATTGGTTTTCCTACATCACACAGGCAGCAACAGTTCAAGGAGGCAGCTCCTCACCACCTTCTCAAACAGAATTAGGAATGGGTGATAAATGCTAGCCTAGTCAATGATGTTCACATTCTATGAAAAAAACTACCAAATTGTGGCAGACAGTGAGATCAACAAGTCATTTAGCAAATTTTGAGTTCAATGGCAAATTATGGCCCAGGAAGGAGATTCTGTTCTTGGCAGGCACTCAGTGCCTGATCATATGATACAGCATTTGGAAGATAAGATCTCACTGAGAGCCAACCCCATATCTTTCATAGACTCATAGAATAATGCAGCACTGAAGGGGTCCTTCTGCTCATTAAGACTGCACCAACAAAAAGTCATACTAAATCTATACTAGCTCCTCTTTCCAGCACTTGGCCATAACCATGAATGCTATGACACTTCAAGTGCTCGTCCAAGTATTTTTTAAAAAGGGTGTGAGATTTCTTGCCTCACCTACCCTCCTAGGCAGTGCATTCCAGATTCCCACCACCCTATGAGTGAAAAAATAATTTCCTCAATACTTATACTTTTTCTTCTGCCTTTCACTTTAAAATTGATCCTTTGACTATGTAGAACAGCTGCTTTCAAAGTACATCACCTCACACTAATTAGGGTTAAATGCCACTGAATGATCCATCTATATCATCTTGTCACCCGAGACTTTCTTCCGCACTGTCAATTTTCCAGCCAACCTTTGCGTCAACCGAAAAAATTACTTATCATCCTGCCCATATTTTCTTTGATATAACGAACAGAAGCACTGATCTCTGTCGTATGCCACTTGACCATGGCTCCAGTCACACAAACAGCCTTCTACCGCCACCCTTTATCTCCTACCACTAAATTGATTTATATCCAACTTGCAGGGTACCTTGATGCCATCTGCTTTTACCTACTTTATTAGTTTCCTGTGTGGGATCTTGTCAAAGGCTTTGCTGAAATCCATATAAACTGCATCAACAACACTATCCTCATTGACACACCTGATCATTTCCTCAAAGAACTGAATCAAATTTGTTAGGCATGGCCTCCCTCTGACAAAGTTATGATCAGAGATAATAGGAACTGCAAATGCTGGAGAATCCAAGATAACAAAGTGTGAAGCTGGATGAACACAGCAGGCCAAGCAGCATCTCAGGAGCACAAAAGCTGACGTTTCGGGCCTAGACGCTTCATCAGAGAGGCTTGAAGATACTGGGACATGGTAGACGGGTTGATAGCATCCCATTCAAGATTTTAAGCATTCAGTCCCTTCAATGATGCACAGTGTGTATCATCTTCAAGATGCACTACAGTAACTCACCATGGTTTCATCAGACCCTCTCTGATGAAGGGTGTAGGCCCGAAACGTCAGCTTTTGTGCTCCTGAGATGCTGCTTGACCTGCTGTGTTCATCCAGCTTCACACTTTGTTATCTCTGACAAAGTTATGCTGATTATCCCTGGCCTAACTTTCTATCTCCAAGCGGAGATTTATTCTATTCTTCAGAATTTTCCTCATTAATTTCCGTACCACTAATATGAGACTTACTGGTCTATAATTCTCTGACTTCCCCCATTCCAACCATCCTCATCCTGTGACCTTCTCCTGCGACACCTTATTTGGAACGCCCATCCTGCCATCACTTGCTGTTCTCCAGGATTGCCAATAATTAACCCTGATGAATGCCCAAGGGAATGATCAGCAGCAATAACAGCTCTGACCATCACTGGGACTCCTCAGAGGCATAATTTTTACCCTTCTTGGGGCATCCCTGCAATTAAGTGTCACTCATGAGGTGAAAGCCTTAGTGTCAGATTTCCTAATGCTTATTAGGCAATTTATTTTCTCTGAGGTAAGGCATGGTGTGTGCCACCAGTTTTGTCACCCACTGCCTCTGGACCTCTGTCATTCCCACTAAATTCTGCCTAATGTATTAATTGCCTGATTCTCTTCTCTCCCCTCAAACAATATTTTCTACCCAGCCACCAATTAGAAAAGTGCACTGTATTCTCTAGTAAAGTAAAGCTTATCTAGCTTTATACAGTGGCAGCCATTTTCTATGATTCATGTTACAAGTGTGAGTGCCCTGCTGCTCTTGTTGTTTAAACATAGGTTCTGTCTTTCAAAGGCAAGTCTGATGTTCAAGCACCCAATTTTACTTGGCCCAGCTAAGTTTCTAATCAAAGTGCAGAATTTCAAATTTCCTGGTCTAGATCTATGCTACTTACACAAAGGGCTAACTTTAACTCTCACAGCCTTCCAGAAACAGGTTAGGTTGTTAAAACTAGTTATTCACATACATGCTATTCAACTCCCATTATTTAAATAGCTTCACTGAGCAGAAATATACCCACCTGAAACTGATTGGCTGTTTTTTCAAATGTGCAGATCAGTGGTTAATAGATTAAAAAAACTAATGATTTGATGATGGGAGAAAATATTCAGTTGTGTGTAAGAGCATTGCTGAATATACAGCAAAAAGAGAAAAAATATACATGGTTAACTGTATGGTAATGATGAGACAACTAAGTGAAAGGCCAGTAGAAGTACAAAGCAGAAAAATACAGATACTAGAAATCGGCTAATTATTCAAAAGTTTTCTGTTTTAATTTTCGAAGAAGTCAAGACAGGTACAATTTCTTTAACTTCATGGTCTGGTAACTTGTCAACACTTTAAATAATCTTTTTGGAACTATACTTCCAGCATTGATTGTCGCCAGTCATGGGTGCATATTTGGTATTAATGTATGTGTGGATTTATTTGGAAAAGCATGGAGCTGGAGTTCTCAAAATATCAAAATGCCCTCTCAATGTGTATGAGTACATGCCAAGAGCATGTTTTATAAAATTATTCCTTTGGGGTTCCAGCACCAACATGCATGATCACTAGAGCAAGTTCCTACAGGCATGTGACACCAGTTGAACACTAAGTTAAATGAAGGAGAAAGGAAACATTAAGGATGTACACCTGGAAAAAAAATTGTTCAAACATTTTGAATTTTCCTGTTATGGCAATTGGAAAATTATGGATGACAGATATCTCCGTGTCTCTGTTTCAGGAATATGGCTGGATATTCTGGAAACAATTGGTGTTCTTGCTATTATTGGAAATGGGTTGGTAATTTCCATCACATCAGATTTCATCCCTCGGCAAGTGTACAAGTACAGTTATGGTTACTGTGCAGATCAAAAAAAAACCAACATGGAGTGAGTACATGATGTGGATTAAAGAGGTACAAAATATACAGTACAATCAGTAGTTTGGTGCAATTTGACAAACCACCAGGAGATTCAGCTACAGATTATGATTATTTATTCATCCATACGCATGACAATCCAACATTGAGCAATCTAAAACAGTACTGTGAAAAGCCACAAGGGTTCATTCCTAATATATGCGCGTACATTTACTCAACTCTAATTTTATCAGCTTAAAATCACATGTTAAATGAGTGTCCCAGCATAAGTTATTTAGTTCCTATGGCACATTCATCAGAGATTGTTCTTATCATCAAAAAGTTCTCATAACTCAGAGCAGTCTAGACTGCCTCCTTATTTCTATCATCCATTCCTAGTTTGACATGTTGCCCTAGGCTCATTTCTAACTCTGTCTAGAGTATATTTGCTTATTTTCTGTTCTGCTCATTTCTGCTCACATCTTATTTTTTTCTAACTGAAAATGGTCAATCCTTTCAGTCCACCTTTATTGTCCCTTGCCGAGCACAAGTTGGGTGTGCCAGTAACTTGAAATTGTTTTAAAATCTTGGACAGAATTTTACAACCCCACCAGAGTCCACAACATTTCCTGGATGGTCTTCCGATCTCCAACCTACCTATAACTTTGCGTTGTTGTGCAGGACTAGGGCAACTCGGCTTCCCTCGCTAAAATGGAATTTCTTAGGTAGCTAAATATTGGCTGGAGGGCTCAGGAAGAGGAGGAATCTCAGCAGCTCACCTTGTTCAGTGGAGATGGAGATGGTAGGAACATTCCCACAATGGGTTCCTTTGCATATTGAGCAATTACTAACCCCAACATTTGCTTCTGTAGAAGCTCTCTTCTCCACTCTGATATCTCCAATAGGACCTCCTCCTTGGTCTCCCCACCTCCCATCACAAGTGTGAGGCCCCCTGCACTGACCACTTAAGACCCATGGACTTAGAATTTGTGAACAGTTGTAGTACCACACCTGACCACAGTTGCCACTGGAGATGTTGGGGCAGTACAGCTGCAAACCAATCTGACTGTCTTGAAGGTCCATAATGTTCCTTCAAACCTTAAATGGCTGTGGTACTTTTGTGATCAGTGGGTGTATACCCCTCTGATTTTTTTTAGGTGGCAGGACCTAAAAACACCGCCATCTCTAAAACTCCTGTCCATTGTCCTATTCTGCTGAATTACAAAAGCTTACAAATATCAAGCCACATGCATCATTTTATGATAATAAAATGTGAGGCTGGATGAACAGAGGCAGGCCAAGCAGCATCTCAGGAGCACAAAAGCTGACGTTTCGGGCCGAGACCCTTCATCAGAGAGGGGGATGGGGAGAGGGAACTGGAATAAATAGGGAGAGAGGGGGAGGCGGACCGAAGATGGAGAGTAAAGAAGATAGGTGGAGAGAGTATAGGTGGGGAGGTAGGGAGGGGATAGGTCAGTCCAGGGAAGACGGACAGGTCAAGGAGGTGGGATGAGGTTAGTAGGTAGATGGGGGTGCGGCTTGGGGTGGGAGGAAGGGATGGGTGAGAGGAAGAACCGGTTAAGAAGGCAGAGACAGGTTGGACTGGTTTTGGGATGCAGTGGGTGGGGGGGGAAGAGCTGGGCTGGTTGTGTGGTGCAGTGGGGGGAGGGGACGAACTGGGCTGGTTTAGGGATGCAGTGGGGGAAGGGGAGATTTTGAAACTGGTGAAGTCCACATTGATACCATATGGCTGCAGGGTTCCCAGGCGGAATATGAGTTGCTGTTCCTGCAACCTTCGGGTGGCATCATTGTGGCACTGCAGGAGGCCCATGATGGACATGTCATCTAGAGAATGGGAGGGGGAGTGGAAATGGTTAGCGACTGGGAGGTGCAGTTGTTTGTTGCGAACCGAGCGGAGGTGTTCTGCAAAGCGGTCCCCAAGCCTCCGCTTGGTTTCCCCAATGTAGAGGAAGCCGCACCGGGTACAGTGGATGCAGTATACCACATTGGCAGATGTGCAGGTGAACCTCTGCTTAATGTGGAATGTCATCTTGGGGCTTGGGATAGGGGTGAGGGAGGAGGTGTGGGGGCAAGTGTAGCATTTCCTGCGGTTGCAGGGGAAGGTGCCGGGTGTGGTGGGGTTGGAGGGCAGTGTGGAGCGAACAAGGGAGTCACGGAGAGAGTGGTCTCTCCGGAAAGCAGACAGGGGTGGGGATGGAAAAATGTCTTGGGTGGTGGGGTCGGATTGTAAATGGCGGAAGTGTCGGAGGATGATGCGTCGTATCCGGAGGTTGGTAGGGTGGTGTGTGAGAACGAGGGGGATCCTCTTAGGGCGGTTGTGGCGGGGGCGGGGTGTGAGGGATGTGTTGCGGGAAATACGGGAGACGCGGTCAAGGGCGTTCTCGATCACTGTGGGGGGAAAGTTGCGGACCTTAAAGAACTTGGACATCTGGGATGTGCGGGAGTGGAATGTCTTATCGTGGGAGCAGATGCGGTGGAGGCGGAGGAATTGGGAATAGGGGATGGAATTTTTGCAGGAGGGTGGGTGGGAGGAGGTGTATTCCAGGTAGCTGTGGGAGTCGGTGGGCTTGAAATGGACATCAGTTACAAGCTGGTTGCCTGAGATGGAGACTGAGAGGTCCAGGAAGGTGAGGGATGTGCTGGACATGGCCCAGGTGAACTGACGGTTGGGGTGGAAGGTGTTGGTGAAGTGGATGAACTGTTCGAGCTCCTCTGGGGAGCAAGAGGCGGCGCCGATACAGTCATCAATGTACCGGAGGAGGAGGTGGGGTTTGGGGCCTGTGTAGGTGCGGACGAGGGACTGTTCCACGTAACCTACAAAGAGGCAGGCATAGCTGGGGCCCATGCAGGTGCCCATGGCCACCCCCTTAGTTTGTAGGAAGTGGGAGGAGTCAAAAGAGAAGTTGTTGAGTGTGAGGACGAGTTCAGCTAGGCGGATGAGAGTGTCGGTGGAGGGGGACTGGTCGGGCCTGCGGGACAGGAAAAAGCGGAGGGCCTTGAGGCCATCTCCATGCGGAATGCAGGTGTACAGGGACTGGACGTCCATGGTGAATATGAGGTGTTGGGGGCCAGGGAATTGGAAGTCCTGGAGGAGGTGGAGGGCGTGGGTGGTGTCACGGATGAAGGTGGGGAGTTCCTGGACCAAAGGGGAGAAAATGGAGTCCAGATAGGTGGAGATGAGTTCAGTGGGGCAGGAGCAGGCTGAGACGATGGGTCGACCAGGGCAGGCAGGTTTGTGGATTTTGGGAAGGAGATAGAAACAGGCCGTGCGGCTTTGGGGAACAATGAGGTTGGAGGCTGTGGGTGGGAGGTCCCCTGAGGTGATGAGGTCGTGAATGGTGTTGGAGATGATGGTTTGGTGCTCGGGTGTGGGGTCATGATCGAGGAGGCGGTAGGAGGTGGTGTCGGAGAGTTGGCTTCTGGCCTCGGCGATGTAGAGGTCAGTGCGCCATACTACGACTGCGCCACCCTTGTCTGCGGGTTTGATGGTGAGGTTGGGGTTGGAGCGGAGGGAGCGGAGGGCTGCCCGTTCTGCGGGGGAGAGGTTAGAGTGGGTGAGAGGGGTGGAGAGGTTGAGGCGGTTAATGTCTCGACGGCAGTTGGAGATGAAGAGGTCGAGGGAGGGTAGGAGGCCTGGGGGTGGTGTCCAGGAGGAGGACTTGTGTTGGAAGCGGGTGAAGGCGTCAGTGGAAGGAGGGTTAGGTTCCCGGTTGAAGAAGTAGGCATGGAGGCAAAGACGGCGGAAAAACTGCTCTATGTCCAACCGTGACTGGTGTTCGTTGATGTGTGGTTGTAGGGGGACAAAGGTGAGCCCCTTGCTAAGGACTGACGCCTTTGTAGGTTACGTGGAACAGTCCCTCTTCCGCACCTACACAGGCCCCGAACCCCACCTCTTCCTCCGGTACATTGATGACTGTATCGGCGCCACCTCTTGCTCCCCAGAGGAGCTCGAACAGTTCATCCACTTCACCAACACCTTCCACCCCAACCTTCAGTTCACCTGGGCCATGTCCAGCACATCCCTTACCTTCCTGGACCTCTCAGTCTCCATCTCAGGCAACCAACTTGTAACTGATGTCCATTTCAAGCCCACCGACTCCCACAGCTACCTGGAATACACCTCCTCCCACCCACCCTCCTGCAAAAATTCCATCCCCTATTCCCAATTCCTCCGCCTCCACCGCATCTGCTCCCACGATAAGACATTCCACTCCCGCACATCCCAGATGTCCAAGTTCTTTAAGGTCCGCAACTTTCCCCCCACAGTGATCGAGAACGCCCTTGACCGCGTCTCCCGTATTTCCCGCAACACATCCCTCACACCCCGCCCCCGCCACAACCGCCCTAAGAGGATCCCCCTCGTTCTCACACACCACCCTACCAACCTCCGGATACGACGCATCATCCTCCGACACTTCCGCCATTTACAATCCGACCCCACCACCCAAGACATTTTTCCATCCCCACCCCTGTCTGCTTTCCGGAGAGACCACTCTCTCCGTGACTCCCTTGTTCGCTCCACACTGCCCTCCAACCCCACCACACCCGGCACCTTCCCCTGCAACCGCAGGAAATGCTACACTTGCCCCCACACCTCCTCCCTCACCCCTATCCCAAGCCCCAAGATGACATTCCACATTAAGCAGAGGTTCACCTGCACATCTGCCAATGTGGTATACTGCATCCACTGTACCCGGTGCGGCTTCCTCTACATTGGGGAAACCAAGCTTTGCAGAACACCTCCGCTCAGTTCGCAACAAACAACTGCACCTCCCAGTCGCAAACCATTTCCACTCCCCCTCCCATTCTCTAGATGACATGTCCATCACGGGCCTCCTGCACTGCCACAATGATGCCACCCGAAGGTTGCAGGAACAGCAACTCATATTCCACCTGGGAACACTGCAGCCATATGGTATCAATGTGGACTTCACCAGTTTCAAAATCTCCCCTTCCCCCACTGCATCCCTAAACCAGCCCAGTTCGTCCCCTCCCCCCACTGCACCACACAACCAGCCCAGCTCTTCCCCCCCCACCCACTGCATCCCAAAACCAGTCCAACCTGTCTCTGCCTTCTTAACCGGTTCTTCCTCTCACCCATCCCTTCCTCCCACCCCAAGCCGCACCCCCATCTACCTACTAACCTCATCCCACCTCCTTGACCTGTCCGTCTTCCCTGGACTGACCTATCCCCTCCCTACCTCCCCACCTATACTCTCTCCACCTATCTTCTTTACTCTCCATCTTCGGTCCGCCTCCCCCTCTCTCCCTATTTATTCCAGTTCCCTCTCCCCATCCCCCTCTCTGATGAAGGGTCTTGGCCCGAAACGTCAGCTTTTGTGCTCCTGAGATGCTGCTTGGCCTGCTCTGTTCATCCAGCCTCACATTTTATTATCTTGGAATTCTCCAGCATCTGCAGTTCCCATTATCTCTGCATCATTTTATGGTTTGATTCTTAAGCTTTCAAGGGAATTTTCCAAAAAATCAGGAACTGAAAATTTTTGTGCGTCTCATTCTGCCTGTTTATAATTTCCTAGTAGGCAGGCTATCAAATGTGACTTTCCTGAAAAGGTAATTGCATGATGTAAACTGAGATTTATACATAGTCTGAACATCATTTATTGCAAATTTGGGTTCTTGGATTCGGGGTTAGAGCAATATTTGTTTTTGTGTGATGAAGTTAATAATTAACTTGTGAGCATTTCTGTGGCCAAAGATTTCTTTTAAAACAGTTTTTGACACGTACCTTTAGAATTAGAGTCATAGAGATGCACAGCATAGAAACAGACCCTTTGATCCAACAAGGGTCAATGCAGATCAGATACTCTAAATTAATCTAGTCCCATTTGCCAACATTTGGCCCAAATCCTTCCAATCCCTTCCTATTCATTTATCAACCAGACACCTTTTAAATGGTGCAATTTTACCACCCTCCAACACCTCCTCTGCCAGTTCATTCCATACATGCACTACACTCTGCATGAAAACATTGCCCACTCACCTTAAACCTATGCCCTCTAGTTTTGGACTCCTGCCCTGGGGAAAAGACCTTGTCTATTTGCTCTATCTATGCACCTCATGATTTTATATACTTTTATAGGTCACCTCTCAGCCTCCAATGGTCTAGGGAAAATAGCCCCAACCTATTCAGTGTCTCCCTATAGCTCAAACCCTCCAACCCTGGCAACATCTTCGTAAATCGTTGCTGAACCCATTCAAGTTTCACAACATCCTTTTCTACATCAGGGAGACCAGAATTGAATGCATTATTCTAAAAGTGGCCTAATCAATGGCCCGTGAAACTTCAACATAATCCCCAACTCTTATACTCAATGCACTGACCAATAAAGTCGAGCATACCAAACACCTTCTTCACTAACATGTATACCTGCAATTCCATTTTCAAGGAACCCGCACTCCAAGATCTGTTTGTTCAGCAACACTGCCCGAGACCTTTAAGTTTATAAGTCCTGCTCTGACTTGCTCTACCAAAATGCAGTACCTCGTGTTTATCTAAATTTAAACTCTTATCTGCCAGTCCTCGGCCCATGGGCCCATCTAATCAAAGTCCTGTTGTTCTCTAAGGTAACGTTCACTAATGGGTTCTATGTGAATATTGGTGGAGTTTTTTTATGGTAAACAAGATAACAAGCTCTAGTTTAGAAGGTCAGGAGAAGGTTTTTGTTTTTAACATTTAAGAGAAACACTCATAGCTTGCAGTTGTTTTTTTGTCTTTGAGGTTTGAGCAATCCTTTGAAGCCCTTGGACTAAGATAGCTGTGTAGACCAATATCCCTGAGAAGGGAACGATGTAGTGAAACTAGATTACTTTAAAATGATGAGTTAGTGTTAGTTTAGACCAGATAAGCCGAGACAAAACCCTGAAGAGATTACTTACAGCTGTGTATGTTTAAGCTCAGGTGAATAATAGCACCAAGAAGGGTCCAGTTTGAGTTCGTGTTTGCTAAATTCACAAATGACTTAAATCTACCAAGGTGTTGGAAACAGATGTGAGTACTGCATGAGAGGTGAATTGAAAACTTTGAGTTGGTGCTATAAGTAGATAGTTTGGTTTATTCTATTCTATTTTATTTTGTTTCTTTTAATGGATTTCTGTTTAATTGTTAAAGCCAAATCCACAGCATTGCATACTTACATTTCAGCGAGAAACCATTTATTAAAACCGAAACAAATCAAAATGTGAACCGTTGTGCTATGTTGCAGTCTGGTATCTGACTTATTTAGTAATAACATCATCTGCGATCGTAACAATAGGCAAAGAGAAACACGTCTCTGAGACAGTGCTACCAATTTACTAATCTTACCTGCAATTTCACTAGATTGTACCTGGAAACCAGATTGACGTTTTGTTTCAGTTAACCTGACATTCCTCATTGGGGTAGTCTGCTGGAAATCAAGTTTTGCTTTTCCAAAAGTCCTCATTTTAGCTGCCTTTTCAGACCCAAGTTAGTAGAAAGCACAGACTATGTTTCTGAACTAAGCAAGAATAATTATTTATTAAACAGTCAAATCTTTGAAAGACAAACCTTTAGTCAAATCATTTATTTGCTGAGACACTAGGTGCATGGAAGAGGGGATACATGATGACGGTGGTAGTGCAGCTGAGTGTACCACTTGCCCGTTTCCCTTCCCAGCACTGGCAAGTTTCATAAGGGAAGGGTGGAATCGGCCCTAAGAAAGTGCCTAATTCCTAATTTAGATAGCTAAAGAATTCATTCAGAACTCATTGAGACTTTTGTAAAGTGGTTGACTACATGTTTGGTCACAAACAGACTATGTGCATGAAAGTGGCAAACAATAGGGAGGCATTCATGACCATCATAAGGGTTTGGTGGGTGCATAAAAAGGGAGCACAGTTCATTTATTTCCTTGGCAGATAGATGGGTGTTATTGGATATGTACAAGTTATGAGCATAATGTTCTGTATTTTCTCATTTAATGCAAGTAGGCATCACCCTTCTGGTATCTGAGGGATAAAGCTTCCAGACATAATTGGGAGCATGGTCTTCAATTCACATTGAGCATTGAATGCATTTCCATTGAAGATGCAACCTGTACTCTTACTGCCAATGAAGGGTGTACAAATGTCCTAAGGTTTCACTGACCCAGTGCAATGATCCTTGTTTTCCTTCACAATCTTATCCTTATTTTTCTTGTTTCTTTCTTCCTTTAGCAGCTTTCCATCTCATGAGATAATGTTTCTTTTCCTTTTTGATCAACTCCATATTAAAGATTGTAATTGGTGCCTTCTATGTTGTGTTAATAATTTGCAGCAAAATTGGAATATCCTTTCCAGGGTGCATGCCTGATCACAATTTATGGACTCACTGCCATATCCAAACACTAGGGCATCCTTCTCAGGAATAAATGCAGTTGATTCAAGAGTCGGATGGAAAAGTAATGTATTTAGACATCAGTCCATTTTTGGGCTCCATTCCAAATATTTTGTCAGGATTTACTCCCTCAGACTTTAAGTCTCCAAGGTATCCTGAAAACAATGAAGCTGCTACTTTAAAAAAATGAAAGCTAATACAGCTGGAGTTGTCAGTGAGTGGTGAGTACATTGTGAATGGTTGGAGGTGCAACAATCACCGGTGACCTGCTCTGTTCTTCCTGATGTGATGCTTCTATATAATGCTTCCCTTGTGGCCTTTGATGAGACAGGAGCCACCCACTTGGTTGTTTCTGCTTGTGGGTAAGAAGCAGATAGCAGTCATTCTTATCATCAAGACGCCAAGTAAACATCTCTAAAAGCTCCATTATTACAGCCTACTTCATAGTCCCTCAGACAAGCCCAGCAAGGTTATAATGATGATGATGATGCCTTATTAGAATGGCACCTCATTCATTTTTCACGTGGCTGTTTCTGTCTTTGGTTGGTGCTGTAGATGGCCAAAGGGCTCAAAGCTGGAGCACAACTGGATTCTGCTGTAAATATCTCTTGCTGTCAGTGCCACCCACTGGTCAAGGCTACATAAATGTCCTGCATTCTCTGAACATCAGTGACCAGTTCCTGCATGTATTCTGAGTGCTGCTGCATATGGTTGTCTGTGTCTTGTTTGGCAATTCTCTCACTGAAAGAAGAACTTTTCTTAAAGCCTTGAGCTATGTTAGCACAAATGAGCTGAATGGAATCCTCAGCCCCTGACCCTGCCCTGCTTTAGGGTACTATGTCATGTGGGTACACATCAGTTGCTGCAGGTCTAAGTAAATCCTCTTTTCGTGTGAGCCCCAAAACTCAGTTGAGCTCAGTTGAGCAAGGCAACTTCTGTCCTTTGAGATCTGAAGGAGCCTGCCCAGAACAGTTGCTATCACCTCCTTCTCACCCAGTGCTACTCTGTCTACATGCTTGCAAGATAAGCTAGTGATAGGTGCACATGTAAGGTGTGTTGTTTGTTCTGAGGCATGTACAGGGCACTGGTGAGACTACACCAAGATACTCTTGCATTGGAAGCACTTCATAGCAGAATCACTAAGTAATGCTGAGATAGTCCAATGCATCAGAGTCTTTGGAATGCAGTTGGATGAACATGAGTGAAGGTACCCTCTTAATCTCCAACTTACAGTTTCTTCACCACCAGGGATGCTCACCTCCCATGCCCAAAATAACACCAAAAACAACAACGGAAATTTTTATCATGTGTGGCTCTCTTTAGTCTCAGGTGATGTCACGAACGCAGATCTCTCCAGCAGGCTGGGTTGGGTTGAACTTTCACTGGCTTTGAGTGCCAGACTGCCCAATGCAATGACCATTCATGTAGAAAGTGATTTCATGTTAGAGCTGATGTGTAGGAATGGTAACCATTCCTTGCTTTCACAGGTGTTATATGCCTGTTTCTCAAGATGTGGCAAAAGAGAGAAGAAATGCAGTACAGGGTTCTGTGGCCAATTCCAAAAGCTCATTGATGTAAGAAGCTTTATGTATCAATTCTGGCAGGTCTTCTTCAACACTAGGTGTTATGCATATAGTTGGGGGTGCCTCTTTAATAGACCTCTCCACTCTAGAACCAGATGTGAAGATGTGAGAATTGTCAATAAAGTTTTCCTTTCATGGATGTGAGTTTGCTCGCTGAGCTGGAAGGTTAGTTTTCAGATGTTTCGTCACCATGGTGACGAAACGTCTGAAAACTAACCTTCCAGCTCAGCGAGCAAACTCACATCCAGAGCCTCACCCTGAGCTACAAATCTTCTCAAAACTCGTTCCTTTCATATTAACCATTTGGCTACCTTGTGTATAATTCCTGGCTCTGAAGGAAATATCAACATAACACAATGGTTCTGACACTTGCTGAGACGTCAGTAAGTACCCTGGGCACACATTTCTGCCATATTCAGGAGCAACATATGTCCTCAGGCTCCTCTAATTTAATGTCTAAGAGATTAGTATTTGGAAGTCTATCAATAACATAAAGAGTTAAGGGGACAATGTGGGAAAAGGCATTGGATGATCATTTTGAATGGTGAAACACTCAATGGGCTGGATGGCATATTCCTGCTCCTATGTTCCCATATCTTCTGAAAATAGAGTGCCTGGAGACCTGCCATTGAAGGTCTTAATTTCACTCAGTTTGCAGGAGCAAAGGAGATTACTGAACCTTTTAATGCACTGCACTCAGTTCCTCGTAATCACACTATGATCTCAACCATCTCCGTACACCTATATGATTCTAGGGCGAACTTCTCCTCCAGATAAGGAGCCTCCTTCCTCCCCATCACTACCTCAAGGAAGATCTCCAGGTCTTCACTTGCAAAGTGAGGGGCAGTCCTGCAACAGGTCTCAGCTTTTTCTGGTTCATGAATAAAATAAGTAAATGAGAGCCAATGCATTTTATTTAAGTCAGGACTGCACATTTTCATTTCTGACTCTATTTGTGGCCTCAAGGCTGCTAACTGGCCAACCAGTCTCCCCACCAGATAATTTGCAGGTTGCTACATGAAAATTGAGGCCTGTTGGTGCTTTTCTCCAGTGGCAGGATCAGAGACTGGAAAGAATCTCAATGTTCAATTCCTGACCCAGAAGGAAAATCAAGTGTTGTAATCTGCTTCTGCTGGAAATAAGGGGCCGAATTTGTTGGGCCAAAAGCGGGTCCTTAGCCCAAATTTGTCAAGAACAGTCATCCAGTTGAACAATTACTGAGTAGAGGAGTGCCACAATAGGAGTCCGTTTTGCACATTGTAGTAGGTTAGCTTTAAAAATTCCAATTTAATTCAGATCAATATTTTATTATCTATAACACAACAGAGAATAGAAAATAGAACAAATAGCACATTACGTAGTAAGTTATATCATCCCTCCTTTTCATTCTTCGGGCACCTATTCAAGTGGTCATAACTGAAGAAGTGGCTAGTTTTCATAATTTAAAAAATCCTTTAACATCCTTAGACAGGAGGGAAAAGGGAGCATAGCCTTATACAGTAGCATCAAAATATTCACCAGCTTTTAAAAATTATGATATCCCCACACAATAGTACCTATTGTGACATGGATTGCTTTCAGCACCGCCACTATCACCAATCATGGCCCCCATTATGAGCTTTCTTGCTTCTCTTCTTCCCTGGCTTTCTATCAAGAACCTCCTTGTTCGCCTAATATTTTTTTCTCTGTCGCTCTGGGCTTCTCCACCTATCCTACACCAATCCCACCACCCCCAAACCTCGATCTACCATCATCAGCGTAAATACAACCTGTTCCCAGCTGCCTCTAGATCTGAAGAAGAGTCACTGGACTCAAAACATTAACTCTGCTTTCTTTTCACAGATGCTGTCAGACCTGCTCAGTTTCTTCAGCAGTTTATTTTTGTGTATTTCAGAACCTTTTCCTTTCTCCTTCTATAATTAGATAAATTATAGTGTGAAACCAGTTTTCAATTTCTGATATTGGAAAAATGGCCAATAATAATCAAGATTTGTGAGACACTTTTGGAAATCTGTAAAATAGACCAGTGCAATCAAATGTAAAGGTCTCCACATCTACCTTAACAGTTTGCTGCAAAATCTTTAGCATGTTGATAAATCACTGTAGAAATAGAATTCTAATTTGTGTAATCTTTCTTCATAATGTAACCTTTGGATTCCAGTAAATCTGTGCTAACCATCCTCGAAGGCCAGTATGCTCTTCCTAACACATGGTGCCCTGAACTGCTCGTAGTACTTTAGATGCGGTCCGACTAGGAAATGGTATAGCTGTGAATGACTTCTCTTTCTAGTTTTTCCAATCTCCTATATTTCTGTATTCAATTAGTCTTTTTGATTATTTGCCCCGACATATTAAAGATTTACGTACTCCTGTAGACTTGCACTGTTCCACATTCTTCCACACCCTTCACAACTTTCTACACTCTCTCTAGAAAGTACAGTACTGTCACTTCTTTTGGCCCAAAGACTTCATATTTACCTTCATTGAAATCCAGTTTTCCCCATTCAGTTAATATATTAACAGCTTTGTACTTCTTTGTTTTCAGCTCCCTGCTGTACAAAGCCGTCTATCTTTGTGTCAAAGTTAGAAGTCACAAGACACCAGGTTATAATCCGACAGGTTTATTTGAAATCACACAAGCTTTTGGGGTGCAATATCTATGAATCATCAATAAACCTGCAGTAACAGAGCATTGTAAATATTCAAATTGAATTTATTTTGCTGTTTAACAGCAGCTCATTTTGTATTTTAACTGCAGATATTTGCCTTCTTGCATATCTTTGTGCTGCTTAATCTAATAGATGCTTTCCTTTACCTAGATCTTAGCCAGAAATACCTGGCTCTGGATCCAGTTACTCACTTCAGACCCATCAAACACGATTCTAAGTCCATCACTCACAGTTATTCAAACGTCTTATCCCTGACATGCTCAAACTCTGCTAACTGGTTGCTTTAGTACTGGTAGGTCCTAATGTCCTACTCTTCCTTAGATTCCCTTCCTTACTTGGTGAGCTGATCATGGGTCTTGGGATACTATCACTACAAAATGCATTAGAAAATCAATAACCATAAGTCAGTACCTAGCTGTCAATGGTTGCCACTTTGTAATGCTGAATGGGCTTTAATTTCTAAAGACTGTGATTCATATTTTTCCAGTACAAACATTGAGGAGGAGACTGAAGACATTTGTATTACCTATTACGACCTTGGTAGAAGATCCAACGACACATACCCCTTGCTTATAGTTCCTAGTCTGAATCCTTGGTGCCTCCTGAGTTCTTCCCAAAGTTTTATAAAGCAAACCTGTTTTAGGTCCCATTATTTTGTACCTTTAGAGAAATGTGGCAAACCTGATCTGATCACCTTCTGATTGCTTTTCTTTTTTCTTCTTCTATCATAGAATTCTCACATATGCAGAATCTCAAGTCTCAGGGTTTCATATGCACACTTTAATAATCTTTAATATGTTGGGGCAAATAATCAAAAAGACTAATTGAATACAGAAATATAGGAGATTAGAAAAACTAGAAAGAGAAGTCATTCACAGCTATACCATTTCCTAGTCAGACTGCATCTAAAGTACTATGAGCAGTTCAGGGCACCATATGTTAGGAAGAGCATACTGGCCTTCGAGGATGGTTAGCACAGCATCATATGCTTCTGCACACTTGCCTGTTGTGTCATGGTTCAATCTCTTAACTCTTGCACTTTTACCTAAAGTAATCAGTGTAACATGTCTATAGACATGAAGATCCTAAGTAACTTCAATCCTTATATGGACATTAATTTTCTTTACAACTTAACATCAACATTATTCTTACTGTTAGCTATATTAACACTTGCATTTAACACTCCAAAGTATCTTGACATATATTATAATATCAATGGTACTATTAAAATGCAAGTTGCTGTTACACATTGATCTGCCTATATTTCCTTTGCAGCTGTCTCACTGGGTATGTTAATAACAGCCTCTCCGTATTCTACTTGAAGGATTTTGATAATAATATTATTCCTTCGGATTATGGATCAGGGTTATTAGGATTTTCAGTAACCCACTGCAGGTAAGATATTAATCCTGCTGTTGACATCCACACATGAGGTTTTCTAGCAGGAGTATCTCGACAATAAAAAAATTGATATTTAAACGTACTTCCCCTCTCCTTAATCCAGAACCTTGAAGCTAATTGAAGCATATTTGTCATCCTAATTCAACACAGACTAGGAGAAGAATTTGGAACATTCTAGGTCTGTAAGGTTCACTTCCACAATTGGCAGGGACTTTACAACTGAGTCATGAGTGAAAAGCTCATTTCTTATTTCCAAATTCATGAGTACTGTAACATTGTCAAACCCTTTAATCCAGTACCTGATTCAACTTATCTGATACAAAAGGTAGGATCTTATGCAGCTCCCAGGAATGGACAGGAGGTGAAAAATTAGTTACCTAACAGTAGGATGAAACCACAGAATTAACTTGGAAGTGGATTGCAGGTAACCATTGGGAACCTATTTTTAATGCAAAAATATTCATTAAAACACAACCTTGCCAAATTAAGTGTACCTTTGTCATTAAGTAATCAGCAAATAAGGAACATGTGCATTCAAATTCAGGACCTGCTTTGTTCAACTACTGGGGAGCAGACAATGATTGAAAACAGGTAGTGGCAGTCAGAGGTGAATAGCACATGGCTGATTGAAGTAAGTAGGGAAGGAGAACAGAACTGGCAGTTATAGGTAAGCAAGGCATGGCTGACCAAGAGGGAAGTAAGGAGAAACATAGCCAGCAATCACAGGATAACAGACATATCTGACTAAATGAGGGAGGGACAGGAACAGCAATGAAAAGAGAATGTAACATGGCTGCCTGAGGGCGTCAAAGGTGAACAGAACATGGCTGATCAAGTGAGGGAGATTCACATACCAGTCAAAGGGGTACTGACTGTTGCTGACTAAGGAAAGGCAATGTCAGTCAACGGAGCAGGGCATCACTGGGAAAGGAGGGAGGTGGCAGCTCTGCAAAGTCGTGCAGGGGCCAGGGGAGATGCTCGACTATGTAAGGAAGATCACTGTAGAAAGACACTAGGTCAAGCATAATTGTGGTGAAATCAGTGGTTATACAGTGAAAGTCAGTGGTGAAGTCCTGAGAGTTAAGAATCACACAGGATGGGTTGAGGATAATGGATAGTAGCAGAGAAGTGACGGGGGCTTCTTCCATTGTACCAGCAAGGGAGCAAGAGGGATTTCTGACTGATGAGGGTAGTTTGGTCGTCAACAACAGCTGGTCTGAGGTGATGGGGCATGGTCAAAGATTACTGACAGCAGAGTAAGGTTAATTGAATGGGGCTGAAGGTGATGTAAGGAATATCAAAAGTGAGTGAGGGAGGTTTACAGTTTAAGGGTCATAGTACATGCGCCCATGACATGGATGCATTCGTAAGAACCAGTTCTCTTTGGTCAACATTGAGTGTGGAGTTGATCACAGGTGGAGTTAATGGTCAGTGCTAAGTATAGGGCTCCTGGGTAGTCAAGTATTCAGGACCGTTTGGGGTTCAAAGACTACACTGCCCAGATCTTTGTTTGAGTTTTATTCACAGTTCTCCTCAGACAGAGAAGATGGGTCAAGTGCACCCAATTCTTTTGCTAACTCTTGTGCAGCTACAGAGGAATCAGCAATACAAGGCCATATAATGCCTTCAACTCCAACAAGGGACCCCAACAAAGATGCTGGCAACCAGTGCTAGTGTGACATTAATCAGTTGCTCCTAATTAATATACCACAACTACCGTCTGTCATAGGTGATTAAAATTTCACAGGCTTCCATCACTCACCTGTATTTTTCAGGATAATTTAGGACCTCATGGATTGTAAGGCAATTCAATGTTTGTAGCTTAAAAGATCACCATGACCTTGAATTTCTACCCTGCCAGATCTTTTCAGGGCTCAATGATGGACATTTGTGGTATCTCATGTCAAACTTTCAAATACATTGGAGAAGTCACTAATCCCCTGCATGTCCCATGTATAAGGTTCAATGCATTTGGGAGATTCAGCACAAACCTTGAGACCCAGATAGCCAGGGCTATAGTTTCCCTGCCATCAACACATTCCAGAGACACAACTAATTGTACGTGTGGGTCTGGGAGATTCCTGGGAATAGCGAACAGCATTCATAATCTCAAAGTGTTGTAATGTGCAGCCGGTCTATGATCACTGTAAATAATTCTTACAGATGTGTGATTGCTTCCCAGAGACTTCTCATGACTCTTAAACCCTCAGTCATGAGGGTAATGCCTTTAGTACCAAGTTAAGACTGGTAGCTTGTTATAGCCTGCCTTTCTGGCACAGTGATGAGGGCAGGCAGCTCATGTCAATGGAGAGCACTGAAAAGTAAATGTTTCATCAGAGAAGATGAGGACATGTTACTCTATGGCATGGAGCTACATCAACAACAGAACTACAGACAGCGTCAAGAAGTCAATTTCCAGTGGAACATACACACTTTGATTGGCCACAATTCATTTGGTGTGGTTACAAATTTCTCATCTCCTTATCAAAGCGTAACAATGATCTCCTTGGGCCATTCTGACCTGTCATTTCACAACTCTATAGAGTATTTGTTATCATTGGAATAAGTATGGATTTACTATGAAAATCCAACAAGCTATTTCTAAGAAAGAGATAGGAGAAGAAAAAAGTATAGACATAAACTAAATCCCCAACTTTCACCTTAAACATTAAAAATACTGATCAAACCTATTAACCAATTAGCTGCTTTCCCCACACTCATGACATTATACCTTCATACAGGTAAGCCTTACCATTCATAACTTATGTCCTTTCCTTCTCATAACTCACTCTGGAGATTTTATTTCTTCGAGCATCCCTTCTTTGATTTAACTAACTCTATCCTGAATTTCCACATCGACCCAAAGTCCCAGTTACACTGCCTCAGTCCCACTATTGTGAAGCCTCCCTCATGCTGACCATGCAGGTTACTCTGATTAATTGTCCATCAGAGACATGGCCAGATGTGGCAGGACTGTATAAGGTTTTATGTAAGGTATGTTTATGATTGTCAGGCTGTTGTTTTACTAGTCTATGGGATACCTTCAACTTTTCACAAGCTTGTTGGCATTAGTATGGAGGACTTTGCAGGATTGACAGGGCTAGTTTCATTGGTTCTGGTGCCATTTTGGCCAACATGGGCTTTTACAACAATAGTCACTTTTAATTCCATAATTTTTATTGAATTCAAATTTTATCATCTTCTATGGAGGATATTGAATCATTTTCCCAGATCATTAGCCTGTAATTCTGGTTTCTTCATCAAGTGACATTACTGTTATGCCATATGAGTTAATTCGTTTCATTTGTTTCATCCCCAGGTATCGTGACTACAGAAATGAATACAACTATGAGCATACTGGTCAATTCTGGCATATTTTTGCTGCTCGTTTGGCCTTCCTGCTCTTATTTGAGGTAAATTGTAATAGGCCCTAAGATTCCTCACCACATTTAGCATTTCTGGAACCTAAAGAGAAAGTAATTCTGTTTACTGACCTGTAGTTTAGAGGCAGAATCAATTTCTACCATGTCCATAGAACAGTATTTCCTTCCTTCACAGCGGTGGTAAAGTCATTAGGAAATGTATTACAGCTCCAAACCAGCCTTTCATGGCAAATAGGGACCCTGTGAACAAAATGCAGAAGATGTGGTGGATGTTATCCTCACTGCTAACCAACCTCAAAAGAACAATTAGTTCTGTGTGATTCTCTAAATAGCTCAATTCATCTTTTGTCTGGAATAACTTTAATTAAACAGTAACAAATATCTTTGTTCATCCTAATCATGGGTTTATCATGTATCTTATCAGAATTACCTATATAATTTTTAATATGGTAGGGTACTTAGTTATGCACACATAATAACGGTATCCTATCAAATGATTGTCTTCATTTCTATTTCAGAATATTGCTATTTGCATTAAGTACCTTGCAGTTTGGTTTATCCCTGAAGTGCCAGTATCAGTCCGAAATCAAAATCTGACAAATACAAATAACCGATTAAAGGAGGAGCTCAGGTAAGCTTTGTTCAGCTAATACTGAGATGCTATAAAGTCCAGGGTTCTAAAACTCTGAAAGCTTCCTAATTAACAAAGCAAAGCAAAACAAAATGAAATGATCAAAGTGGCAATATTGTGGTGTAACTCAACCTGGTATGATGCCTATGTGTTGTAAACACAACCCTGGTACAATACCAGTGTGGATGTGATGCAGTTACAACATGGTAATGGCACCCTATTGGTGCTATGTAAATACAGCCCAGGCCTGGTGCCCTCTTGATGCAGAATGAACACAGCCTTGGTGTGGTGTTGGCATTATAAACTTTTACAGGTTGACATTTGAATCCTGACATTGTGAAAATAAGTTGCTATGCTACATTGAATTTTTGAATTACATCACAATCAGAATCCTTTTGAAGTATATTGATGTTATGTACACAAATAAAGCAGTCATTTTGCAATGTATCAAAATAATAGAGGGATGAATAACTGTGTACAAATGTAACATATTGCAGTTTCTGGACATTTGAAATAAAATCAGTAAATGCTGACAATACTCTCTGTATAAAGAGAAATATGGTGAATTCACATTGTTCAAATCATTGGGCACAAGAAATAGGAGCCAGTGTAGGTGATTCAGCACTGCAAGCCTGCGCTAAATTGTAGCTGATCTTCCATCTTCATGTCATCTTCCTGCATAATCCCCATGCCCCATTATATCTTTAACATCTAGAAATCTATTGATCTCTGCTTATGAGAAGGGCACAAAAGTAATTTTGGGTGATTTGAACATGCATATTGACTGGATTAATCAACTTTGCAAGGGTAGTCTCGAAGAAAGGTTCATAGAGTGCATGAGGGATTGTTTCTTAGAGCAATGGGGCCAACCAGGGGATTGGCCACTTCAGATTTGGTATAATATAACAAGGAAGAATTGATAAATAGTCTTTTACTTAAGGATCCTCTGGGAAGGAGCGACCACATCCTAGAGTTTCAAATTCAGATGGAAAGCAGAGTTGCAAACGAGAGTTTTAATGTTAGGCAGAGGTAATTATATAGACCTGAGGAAGGAGTTGGCCTGAGTGGACTAGGCAAAAATATTAAAGGCCAGGATTGTTGAAGAACAAAGGCAAATGCTTAGGGAGATACTAAATACCTCTCAATTAAAGTATTTTCCTGATAGGGAAATCATAAAAAGGTGAAAAATCATCCATTGCTTAACAAAGATGTTAAGGATAACATAAAGGCAAAAACAAGTGCATATCATACTGCAAAAGTTAGTAGCACTGTGGAGGACTGAAAGATCTTTAAATGACAACAATTAATTACTTAAAAGAAAATCAAAATAGCAAAGATGAACTTTGAAAGGAAATTAACAGGAAACATAAATGCTGACAGCAATATGTTCTAACAGAATATAAAAAGACAGTGAATATTGAAAGTAAATGTTGGCCCTTTAGAAGATGAAAATGGTGAGGTATTAATGGGAAATTCAGAAATGGCAGAACAACTAAACTAATATTTTGTCACTGTTTTATACTGTGGAGAACTTTTTTTTCCCAAAAACTACAGTTACTACAGCAGAACTTGGTGAAATTACAAGGGTGAGGGTATTAAGTAAACAGATGGGATTAAAGGCAGGTAAATCCCTGGTGCCTGATGACCTGCACCCTAGGGTATTAAAGAAGGTGGCAGTGGAAATAGTGGATGTATTAGTTATAATATTCCAAAATTCTCTCAATTCTGGAAAGGTAGCATGGATTGGAAACATGCTAATGTGACACCCATGTTCAAAAAATGAGATTAGTAAAAGGTGGGAAACTATACAAGATAGTTTGACTTCTGTGGTGGAGAAGTTGCTGGATTCAATCATAAAGGAGGAAATAACTGAACACTTGGAGAAACAATGCTCAATCAGTATCAGCATGATTTCATGAAGGGCAAGTTGTGCTTGACAAACCTCCTAGAGTTCTTCAAGGATGTAACCAGCAAGGTGAATAATTGGGATCCAGTGGATGTGGTATATCTTGACTTTCATAAGGCATTTGACAACATGCCACATAAAGACTGATCCAGAAAGTTAGATCCCAGGAGGTTAAGGTTAGAATATTGGCTTGGATAGAAGACTGATCGACTGACAGAAAGCAGTGTTTCTTCTCTGGATGGCGAACTATAACTAGTGGGGTGCTGCAGAGTTCAGTTCTTGGACCTCAACTAATTACAATCTACATAAACGATCTGTAAGGGCCAGAGTGTAAAATAACAAAATTTGCAGATGATACTAAAATAGGTGGGAAAGCAGGTTGTGATGAGGAGGTATAGAGCTTACAAATGGATATTGATAGGCTAGGAGATTGGGATAAAATCTGGCGGATGGAGTTTATGTGGATAAGTGCAAGATTTTCCATTTTTGCTGGAAAAATAAAAGGACAAATTATTATTTAAATGAGAAGCAGATTCAGAGTGTGTCTTTGTGCATGAATTGCAGAAAGAAGGGGTGTAGGTGCAGCATATAATAAGAAAGGCAAATGGAATCCTGGCATTTATTATAAAACGACTGGATTATAAAAGTGTTGTTATAGTTATATAAGGTGTTAGTGAGTATTGTGCCCAGTTTTGGTCTCTTTACTCGAGGAAGGATGTGATGGCACTGGAAGCAGTTCAGAGAAGGTTCACCAGGTTGATTCCAAAGATGAAAGGGCTGTCATACGAGGAGCAGTTGAATAGCTTGGGCTTATACTCACTGGAGTTCAGAAAAATGACAGGGTGGGGGAGGGTGGGTTCTGATTGAAGTATATGAAACACAAAAGGGGATTGATAAGGCAGATGTTGAACAGATATTGCCCCTTGTGGGACAGTCTCATACACGAGGTCATAGATATAGAGTAATAGGAGGTAGGTTCAAAACTGAGAAGATAAGAAACTACTTCTCTCAGAGGGTTTGGAATCTGTGAAACTCACTGTGCCAGAATGCAGTGGAGGCAGAATCAATCAACAGATTAAGAAAGAAATAGATCTGTTTCTGATTTAAAAAAAGCAGGATAAAAGGGTATGGGGAGCAGGCAGGAAAGTGAAGCTGAGACTGGGAAAAGATCAGCCATGAATGGTGGAGCGGGCTTGAAGGGCTGAATTGCCTCCTCCCACTCCTAATTCCTATATGCCTGTTCTGAATATACAGGCCTGAGGAAATAAAGACAAAAGGGAGGAAGGAACAAAAATGGAAATCTCTGGGCGCTAAGATAGGACTGATTAAATAGCCAACGTAATGGTGATGTAATGGAACGGGTAAAGAAACAACTGTGAGAATGGGAGAGATAAAATTGCAAGTGTTACATTTCCAGCAATATAGCATGGAAGAGTGTTGGTTGGGTTGAAGAGTGGCCCAGAGCATCATAGAGAACTGAAAGAGGAATGGAAGATGTGCTTGGCAATGGAATTACATGGAGGTAGCAGGGATTGAGGAGGATTGTCCGATGAATGTGAAACCCAATTGGAGGAAGGTAAGGACAAGAGGATCCCTTTGAGACTGCGGAAGCAACAGGAAGCGGGGGAGAGCAAAACTGTAGGGAATACAACAGACAGATTCAAGAGCCCTGTCAACATGGATGAAAGGAATCCTTGATTAAGAAAAAAGGAAAATATATTCGAATCACTGGTGTGGAAGGTGGCATAGCTGGGGTGAAAACATTATAAATGCAACAGAATCGTAACAGGAAGCAGCGTGAGAGACATTGTAGTTTACTTGGTTATGGGAGACAATTGGCGTACAGTCGATACGGATGGTCTAACCCTATGGGGTCAGCACTGGTCTAATATCCCCAGTCTTACCAGTTTTGGAATGGAGTCCATGAATGGAGTAAATGCACCCAAAGGAGTTTATCTGGCTGTTTTTGACTTGATACTAAGTGCTGTCAAATAGTAATCCTTATTGGACTGCTCTTATTAGTAGATTAAGTTTGTAGTCATACACTGCCTTTCTCTTACCTATGACCATAATACTGAAAACTACTAAAGACGGTTAGATATATTCACAATAATCCAATCCTGGTTAACTGAGACCATAAATGGTAACTATCAGAAAAGTACCATCCAAATGTCATCCTAAATGTTGTGAGCTCTTGTGATTTCTCTGCTTAATGGACAGACCAGTATTCAAGCATCATATCTAGCTTAGAAAAGAATCTTCTTCTGGAAGCTTTAGGTTTTATTTGTTCTAACATCAGCTATTTTGTGTGCAGACCTTTTACATGAAAGATTGAACTGGTTTGGCCATAGGTATACTTTTATCGTGACTTCTTTCTTGAAGGCACATATTATGGAGCTACACCAATCTGTGAGGTCGTTCAACTTCCATCTCGGTCCATCTTGCTTAGTTGAGCTCGAAACTTCCCCTGAATATACACACTGCACTTTCTTGAAGGATCAATGATTTGCATTGCATCATGCAATTATGTTATATTCATATTGGTACACACTTATGAGACTATTGACTGATTCAAATATATTGCATGTGGTCTGTTTCCTCTCAGTAGGCGTGTTTTGAATCTCATGAATTGCGATCATGCTGAGATCTGTGCATACTAGTAGACTTGACACTGCTGGACCATTGGTATCTACTAGGTAGAAAATTTTGAAAAGTCAAGTTGAGCTTGCATATTCACACCACAGTGTGATTCTGCCAATGCAAGGAATTGGTGATCTGTTATAAGTTGTGAGACAGTCTCTCACAGGTGGTACCATGGCAGACCACTTGCTAAGGTACATGTCTTTCGGGATATACAGTGGTAATATACTGGCACTAGTTCCAATATGAAGTTTTAGTTTTTGGTGTGTGTTGCCCTCCCTTTTCAAGATATATGGCATCAATTGTTGTAAATGCTTTTGATTACCTTATTCCATAGGCATAGTATGTGACATGAACAGTATGGAAAGCTTGGTAATCTTCTGAAATTTGCCTTTTACGTAGTTGACCCTGAACCTCAGAACATTTGCATTTATGCATCTTTTTAAGACTTTCCTTGCTGCCAATGTTCTAATATACTGTCTGGTCGTTTGTTTTGGGATCTTGCTTAGCTTTTGGAACCAGATCTCCTACACATGTAGGCCCAAAGTGCATCGGTATCACATGCTTTATAGTTACTAATAAAAACTGAACAACTTTTGAGAGGTGCAACAAACCATATCTATTTCAGATTTTGTCGGTTCTGTACACTTTGCTGACTGTAGCAAAAATGTTCGCAGCTATTACAGCATATAATTATGGCTGGTCTGCCACTATGGTTTCATACTTGCATCCAACTATAAGTAATGTGTCAATGGTACAGTATTTTATTCTTCTGTCCAAAGATCCTTAAAAGCTTTAACTGAAGTAATGGCAATGACAAATTTCATGAGCCTATCTAACTGTTCCCTTCTGTCACATTTGTGCCCTTTGTTGTGACCTCTTCTGACAAAATATTCAGTGGACTCTTGTGACTCCGTAACAAGATTTCTGCTGTCCACGATTCCATCATAAAATTGTTGGATTGTGCACCCTAATCAGTGTCTCCATGACTTGGTATCAGCTTGGATACAGATCTGATTCTTTTCTTAAGAGCACAGACTTCACAGCTGCTGTTCTGCAAACTGTTTCTTGTGCATCAACCATCAGAAACAAAGCATTCCAATGTCTAGCTTCTTCTGCGCAGGCCTTGGTGTTATAATCATTTTATATTTTTCTTTCTTTAAATTAAAACAATGTTAAAATTATTTTCTCTTGAAAGAACTTACATTCCAATCAAAATTAGCTCCTTTCTTTGTGGTAATGTGGTTTTCCTCAGGAAAGGAATAAAAGTGGGCTATGAAGGATTGCATGACTATCTGAAGAACTGGAGACAGAAAATTGATTATGAAAATACAAAGACATTTCTTCTCCTAGAGGTAGTGAATGTCTGTAATTCCCTGCTGAGAGAATTGCAGATACTTACAGAGAAGATAAATATATTTTTGAAATATCAAAGAGTTGAGGGCTAAGAACAGCTGGCATAAGAGGAGTTGAGGCCTGGTGCAGATCAGCCAAAGATCTTATTGAATAATAGGGCAGTCTTGACAGGCTGATTAGTCTACTTCTGCTCCTATTTCTTTTCTCTCTGAATTTGTACAGTCAATCAATCTGAAAATTAACCTCAAAGTCTTTGTACGTAAGATTATTACATTTTGAGAGGGAAGTGTGAGAAAATCAAGAATTATCAAAAAAATTGTATTGCTTTAACCATGTGAAGTTATTCTAATTTTTTTTCCCTTTAGGATATTAGCAGGAAGAAGTCCAGCAGCGTCATGCAATATTACGGGGCATCATCAGTTAACTTTATGAAAAATGTGAAAATGAAGATAATATAAACATTTTTTTACTGAAAAAGTATGACTAACAACTTACCTGATAATGTACTGCCTTTTATATTACTATACTAGCTTAACCAAAATATATAAAGCAAGCTGAGCTTGAAAAAAAAATTGCAGTATACTGCTGAATCCTGTCAGTAAAGCATGTACCACTCAGTCATTGAACCAGACGGCAGCAAAGAAAAGCAAGGTGGTTTCATTCAGTTTGGTGCCATCAAGCTGATCATTGTTGATGTTCCTTCATGGCCATGGTCAAATGTTTTCCCGAGTTCTATTATTAATTCATCTTAGTCTTATCTTTAGTGTGGCACTTGGAACCTTAACTTTTAACATGATTGAGTAAATCCAAGAGAATATGAATGCACTATGCATTTTAGCCATGAGCTTGTCAGACTCCTGCCTCGGTGAACATGTCTGATGTATGACAGTTCAGAGCACACCCACTCCAGTACCCTACCATCAACTACAAAAGCTGGAGAGTTTGTAGCTCCTAATCTGGAAAACCCCAGAGCCTGTTTGCACCAACCAAAAAAATCCTGATAAATTCAGGAAATCCCAGTTTGTAGAATCCTATAGAGCTTCCAATCCCTGGAATTAATTGGACCTGTGATAAACCAAAGTGCTAATTGTTCTAAAACTAAATTGTTGGCAGCACAATCAGCATTTAAGTGCCCAACCTTTACCTCTGATTACAATGAGAAATCAAAACCGTGACACGGGATGTTGGAACAACAGTTTATGGATAATAAATGTTATCCCAATTCAAGATGCTTTTGCTTTTGACATTGTTTATTGATATACAGGCTGTGCATATGATCTGCAATATCACAAACCTCATCACTGCACCCTAAAAGAGATACAATACCATGTATGATATCCTTTCTTCCACATACCCACGTTGTACAGGCCATGTTGTTTTAAAAGAACGGTGGGAATATTGGGTAACTGATTAAATGTTAAATCTAAGTATTTGTTCTTGGACATCACTGACAAGGCAGGATTTAATGTCAACCAAAGTTACCCCCAGAGCCATTGAAAGTCAATCACATTGTGTCAAACTGGTTAACTGTAGACCATTCTGGATAGGTAATGTAAGCTTACTCTCCTGACGCTTATTGATGATCCTGATAAATATTAAAATATAGCAACTTTCCTGTGATATTTATGTCTTACAAACTTGAAAATAATCGTGTGATAGTCATCAAAACTCATGCAAAGAAATGTAGACCAATTGCATTCCCGTGGAATCAAGATTATTGTTAGCCTAGGACAGTACCTAGTCTCCTGAGGCAGGCTGTTTCCATTACAGTACGCAGATCAATATTTTCAGATGTGATTTTAACTTTGTTTTAGCCTGTCTGAAAGCACTGTCTTGATGGTAATTTTTTTTATATGTAGAAACAGAATCTTTGCCAAATCAATTGGTCTTCTTATGATAACATAGGAGGAGGAATGTCTGCAAAGAGTTCTGTAATAGGATTTGTTACATCCAAACCCATTTCTGATCTCCCAGAGATCATAAACTCAACCTCTGACCTACCATTATGGTCACATACTTAAGTGGCCAGTTAATGTTTCTGATTAATGGTGACAACCAATAATAGTAAGGGGATTCAGCAATGGTAATGTTGTTGAACATGAAAGGTCATTGACTGGTTCCTAGGTAAATGTTATTTGCCATTTATCAGTCCAAGTTTTCACTTTACAGTCATATTCACAGGCTTGTAGTCAATAACAAGAACCTTGACCACAAGGACCATTTATAGCTCCCAGTTTCTAATCTGGTCGAGATCAGCTAACTCAGCAGAACCTGGATATCGCACTCCGGATATCCTAGGTGCTATGGCTGTAATGAAGTTGTCTTTACTGTTTGACTGTGGGAGCCAAAGATGGTCAGAAGCTTGAAATTTTGCCATTTAAATGCATGAAAAAGCAATAGCAATATGCATTGAAGAAATATAATGGTTATTAATTAATTCCAGTTCAGGAGGCAGACCATGTACAGGATTTCTAATGTTGCACATAAATCTTGACTGAAAACATCATAATTAGGATTGGTCATGTTGATATCATCCTTGAGAGTTAGGTGTCTCTTTTCATCACTGCATTTTTGTGCATACCTTGACACCAAATGCTGAGTTACCTGAACTGAGGTAGAACAATAAATGGTTTACAACAGGCTAGTGCAGGTAGGGAACAACTGTAAAAAAACATGGTTCCTATTTCTGATTGCTATGCAGCGATCCTTTGCTGGAAAATGCATATATAGGGATTGATAAAGGGCTTATTTGGGAATCCTTTCAAGGTTAAGTAAGCTATCAGCACATAGGGTTAAATTTTCAAGGAAATCAGGTGTGCACGCCTAGACCTGATCTCCTGCGGCAAAGGATGCTACGGTTCACAATGCAAGGTCTGAAAACAGACCCAATTGTTCTGTATTATGGTGCAGCTACTAAGAGCACCAGGAGTGAGGAGAGTTAGATCAGTGGCATAAGGCAATTGGTTTTCTGATACAAAAATCGTTCACTTCATAAAGGACCCCAACACTCAAACCTTGAAGGTATTAGCCCAGCTCTGGGTCTTCATTGAAAAAGTGTTTCAAGTCTTTCCAAAAGATGCTTCTGCTACCTCCTACAGCATTGTGCTACAGTAAGGCCCAGCATATTTTTCCCTGATAGTTATGTAATAAGTTTCCCACTACAGGTTTGCCTTACATTATTGATTTGTGGCTGATGAAAATGATATCCATCAAGTTGGTGAACAAAGTCTTCTTTACCCTATTTGGTAGGAGGAGGAAAATCTAAATCTTATTCTCTTCTTATGCTAGGCTAGATGGATCATACTGCTATTGAAGAAAATTGTGAAATAAAAATATACTTTATTGTAAATAACTGTCCTTGGGCCAAACATGAGTCTATAAATTGAGATATCATACCTGTTTGGACATGTTGATCAATCCTTTAAATATTGTTGCAGTTTGGACGTTAATATTCAGTGCATTTCTGCTGTTGCGTAGGACTGCTGATTGTTGCGATTTCTACTGTGTCAATTTTCTTCGCTTGTGATTTGTAGCTGCAGTTTCATATCTCAGTCTTTTTCTCATTTACTGACTTCTTACTATAATTGTTGTTATAGAAAATACAAATATGATGTAACATAGCAAGTACAACCAATGTTAAAATAACATAAATACATGCCTATTATAATTTTGGGTCTCCTACTACTTTGGTTCTTGTGCCTTAGATTACCTTCATGGGTGAACTGTAGCTAACCATACCATCAAGTGCACATACCCTTGCCCTAAAGCTTACATAACCCTTCAACAGTGCGTCTGCAAAATAGCAACAAACTATAGAACATAGAACATAGACCATTACAGAACAGTACAGGCCCTTCGGCCCTCGATGTTGTGCCGACCTGTCATACCGATCTCAAGCCCATCTAACCTACACTATTCCATGTATGTCCATATGCTTATCCAATGATGACTTAAATGTACCTAAATTTGGTGAATCTACTACCGTTGCAGGCAAAGCGTTCCATTCCCTTACTACTCTCTAAGTAAAGAAACTACCTCTGACATCTGTCCTATATCTTTCACCCCTCAATTTAAAGCTATGCCCCCTCGTGCTTGCCGTCACCATCCTAGGAAAAAGGCTCTCCCTATCCACCCTATCTAACCCTCTGATTATTTTATATGTTTCAATTAAGTCACATCTCAACCTTCTTCTCTCTAATGAAAACAGCCTCAGGTCCCTCAGCCTTTCCTTGTAAGACCTTCCCTCCATACCAGGCAACATCCTAGTAAATCTCCTCTGCACCCTTTCCAAAGCTTCCACATCCTTTTTATAATGCGGTGACCAGAACTGTACACAATACTCCAAGTGCGGCCGCACCAGAGTTTTGTATAGCTTCACCATGACCTCTTGGTTCCGGAACTCGATCCCTCTATTAATAAAAGCTAAAACACTGTATGCCTTCTTAACAGCCCTGTCAACCTGGGTGGCAACTTTCAAGGATCTGTGTACATGGGCACCGAGATCTCTCTGCTCATCTACACTACCAAGAATCTTACCATTAGCCCAGTACTTTGCATTCCGGTTACTCCAACCAAGGTGCATCACCTCACACTTGTCCGCATTAAACTCCATTTGCCACCTCTCAGCCCAGCTCTGCAGCTTATCTATGTCTCTCTGTAACCTACAGCATCCTTCGTCACTATCCACAACTCCACCGACCTTAGTGTCGTCTGCAAATTTACTAACCCATCCTTCTACGCCCTCATCCAGGTCATTTATAAAAATGACAAACAGCAGTGGACCCAATACCGACCCTTGCAGTACACCACTAGTAACTGGTCTCCAGGATGAACATTTCCCATCAACTACCACCCTCTGTCTACTTTCAGCAAGCCAATTTCCGATCCAAACTGCTATATCTCCCACAATTCCATTCCTCCGCATTTTGTACAATAGCCTATTGTGGGGAACATTATCAAACACCTTGCTGAAATCCATTTACACCACATCAACCGATTTACTCTCATCTACCTGTTTGGTCACCTTCTCAAAGAACTCAATAAGGTTTGTGAGGCACGACCTTCCCTTCACAAAACCGTGCTGACTATCCCTAAGCAATTTATTCTTTTCTAGATGATTATAAATCCTATCCCTTATAACCTTTTCCAACACTTTACCAACAACTGAGGTAAGGCTCACTAGTCTATAATTACCAGGGGTGTCTCTACTCCCCTTCTTGAACGGGGAACCACATTTGCTATCCTCCAGTCATCTGGCACTATTCCTGTAGACAATGACGAGTTAAACATCAATGCCAAAAGTTCGGCAATCTCCTCCCTGGCTTCCCAGAGGATCCGAGGATAAATCCCATCAGGCCCAGGGGACTTATCTATCTTCACCCTCTGAAGGATTTCTAATACCTCTTCCCTGTGAACCTCAATCCCACCTAGTCTAGTAGCCTGTATCTCAATATTCTCCTCGACAACATTGTCGTTTTCTAGAGTGAATACTGTTGAAAAATATTCATTTAGCGCTTCCCCTATCCCATCTGACTCCACATACAACTTACCACTACTATCCTTGATAATAAAATGTGAGGCTGGATGAACACAGCAGGCCAAGCAGCATCTCAGGAGCACAAAAGCTGACGTTTCGGGCCTAGACCCTTCATCAAAGAGGGGGATGGGGTGAGGGTTCTGGAATAAATAGGGAGAGAGGGGGAGGCGGACCGAAGATGGAGGGTAAAGAAGATAGGTGGAGAGAGTATAGGTGGGGAGGGGATAGGTCAGTCCAGGGAAGATGGACAGGTCAAGGAGGTGGGATGAGGTTAGTAGGTAGATGGGGGTGCGGCTTGGGGTGGGAGGAAGGGATGGGTGAGAGGAAGAACCGGTTAGGGAGGCAGAGACAGGTTGGACTGGTTTTGGGATGCAGTGGGTGGGGGGGGGGGGGGGGAAGAGCTGGGCTGGTTGTGTGGTGCAGTGGGGGGGAGGGGACGAACTGGGCTGGTTTAGGGATGCAGTAGGGGAAGGGGAGATTTTGAAACTGGTGAAGTCCACATTGATACCATTAGGCTGCAGGGTTCCCAGGCGGAATATGAGTTGCTGTTCCTGCAACCTTCGGGTGGCATCATTGTGGCACTGCAGGAGGCCCATGATGGACATGTCATCTAGAGAATGGGAGGGGGAGTGGAAATGGTTTGCGACTGGGAGGTGCAGTTGTTTGTTGCGAACCGAGCGGAGGTGTTCTGCAAAGCGGTCTCCAAGCCTCCGCTTGGTTTCCCCAATGTAGAGGAAGCCACACCGGGTACAGTGGATGCAGTATACCACATTGGCAGATGTGCAGGTGAACCTCTGCTTAATGTGGAATGTCATCTTGGGGCCTGGGACAGGGGTGAGGGAGGAGGTGTGGGGGCAAGTGTAGCATTTCCTGCGGTTGCAGGGGAAGGTGCCGGGTGTGGTGGGGTTGGAGGGCAGTGTGGAGCGAACAAGGGAGTCACGGAGAGAGTGGTCTCTCCGGAAAGCAGGTAGGGGTGGGGATGGAAAAATGTCTTGGGTGGTGGGGTCGGATTGTAAATGGCGAAAGTGTCGGACATCCAGCCTCACATTTTATTATCTTGGAATTCTCCAGCATCTGCAGTTCCCATTATCTCTACTACTATCCTTGATTGGGCCTAATCTAATTTCGTCATTCTTTTATTCCTTAAATACCTATAGAAAGCCTTAGGGTTTACCCTGATCCTATCCGCCAACAACTTCTCATGTCTCCTCCTGGCTCTTCTGAGCTCTCTCTTTAGGTCTTTCCTGGCTACCTCGTAGCCCTCAAGTGCCCCAACTGAGCCTTCACATCTCATCCTAACATAAGCCTTCTTCTTCCTCTTGAAGAGAGACTCCACCTCCTTCGTAAACCACAGCTCCCGCGCTCTACAGCTTCCTCCCTGCCTGACAGGTACATACTTATCTAGGACACACAGGAGCTTTTCCTTGAATAAGCTCCACATTTCTAATGTGCCCATCCCCTGCAGTTTCCTTTCTCATCCTAAGCTCCCTAAATCTTGCCGAATCTCATCGTAATTGCCTTTCCCCCAGCTATAACTCTTGCCCAGTGGTATACACCTATCCCTTTCAATCACTACAGGAAACATAACAGAATTGTGATTGCTATCACCAAAGTGCTCACCTACTTCCAAATCTAACGCCTGGCCAGGCTCATTACCCAGTACCAAATCTAATATGGCTTCGCCCCTTGTTGGCCTATCTACATACTGTGTCAGGAAGCCCTCCTGCACACACTGGACAAAAACTGACCCACCTATAGTGCTCAAACTATAGTGTTCCCAGTCAATATTTGGAAAGTTGCAGTCCCCCATGACAACTACCCTGACTCTGTCACTCCTATCGATAATCATCTTTGCTATCCTTTCCTCTACATCTCTGGAACTATTCGGAGGTCTATCGAAAACTCCCAACCTCTCCTTTCCTGTTTCTAACCTCAACCCATACAACCTCAGTTGACGAGTCCCCAAACATCCTTTCTGCAACTGTAATACTGTCCTTGACAAACAATGCCAGACCTCCGCCCCTTTTACCATCTTCTCTGTTCTTACTGAAACATCTAAATCCCAGAACCCGCAACAACCATTCCTGTTCCTGCTCTATCCATGTCTCCGAAATGGCCACAACATTGAATCCAAGGTACTAACCCATGCTGCAAGTTCACCCACCTTATTCCGGACGCTCCTGGCATTGAAGTAGACACACTTCAAACCAACTTCTTGCTTGCCGGTGCCATCTTGCTTCCCTGAAACTTTATTTCGGACCACCCTACTCTCAACCTTTTCTATAGTCGAACTACAATTTTGGTGTCCATCCCCCTGCTGAATTAGTTTAAACCCACCCAAATAGCCTTAGCGAATTTCCCCCCCAGGATATCGGTTCCCTTCTGGTTCAGGTGAAGACCACCTTGCTTGTAGAGGTCTCACCTACCCCAGAAAGACCCCCAATTATCCAAGAATCCAAAACCCTCCCTCCTGCCCCATTCCTGTAGCTACGTGTTCAACTCCTCTTTCTCCCTATTCCTCGCCTCACTAGCACGTGGCACGGGCAACAAACCAGAGACAACAACTGTGTTCATCCTAGCTCTCAGCTTCCATCCTAGCTCCCTGAATTTCTGCCTTAAATCCCCATCTCTCTTCCTACCTATGTCATTGCTGCCAATGTGGACCACGACTTGGGGCTGCTCCCCCTCCCCCTTAAGGATCCCAAAAACACGATCAGAGACATCACGCACCCTGACACCTGGGAGGCAACACACCAACCGTGAGTCTCTCTCGTTCCCACAGAACCTCCTATCTGTCCCACTAACTATGGAGTCCCCAATGACTAATGCTCTGCTCCTCTTCCCCCTTCCCTTCTGAGCAGCAGGGACAGACTCTGTGCCAGAGACCTGTGCCCCACTGCTTTCCCCTGGTAAGTCGTCCCCCCCAACAATATCCAAAACGGTATACTTATTGTTGAGGGGAATGGCCACAGGGGATCCCTGCACTGCCTGCCGGTTCCCTTTCCGTCCCCTGACCGTAACCCATCTGCCTTCTTCCTGTACTTGTGGAGTGATTACCTCCCTGTAACTCCTCTCAATAACCCCCTCTGCCTCCCAAATGATCTGAAGTTCATCCAGCTCCAGCTCCAGTTCCCTAACGCGGTTTTCAAGGAGCTGGAGTTGGGTGCACTTCCCGCAGATGTAGTCAGCAGGGACACTAGTGGTGACCCTTACCTCCCACATTCTGCAGGAGGAACATTCAACTGCCCTGACCTCCGTTCCCATTATTCTAAATTCCCAAGACTTAAAAAATAAAGAATAAAAATAAACTTGTTACCTTACCAATCAGGCACATAGAACCTTTTCTTTTGGTTAGAGGAGGATGGGTGGGAGACAATACCCGGGTAGTGTTTCGGGTAACACAACCACACAAATATATTACCTCACTCACTCACCAGTCCCGTGTCGGCTCCTACTCAGTGTACCTCCGCCTATTCACGAGGTAAGCTTTTTAAAGATTCAAAAACAGTGACTCACCGGCTTCCTAAACATTCAAAATGCAAATGGTAGAGGATCATATGAAATCCCACTGCATGTTTAAAAATGAGCAAATTTATTTTAGAAAATAATCTTAAGATCAATGATTTTCTCTAGCAGTGTGAATGAGGATTCAAGAGTTAGTGCAATGTTTAATCTTCCCATTAGAAGGCTCAAAATAATTGGAATGTGGCTGAGATGGTAGAGTAGATGGAGGAGAAAGGTATAGTGAGTTGGGACAGTCTAGATGTTGACAGGATATGCAGATAGGGAAGGACAACAATGTTACGGATAGTGTTTCGAGAGATATGTGTGGAGGAAGAATGGGTGAGAGGAAAGGAAGAAAAAAATTCAAGGTTGCTAGAGGGCATCACAGGAGTTCTGTTGAAGCAAAACACATGAATATGCAAATGAAAGGCTGGTGTAAAGATGAGGAGGCAGACCTGGAGAGGATGTATATGTATATACGACAAAAAGGAGAAAGGGAATCCTTGATAGAGGGGCCACAACTGGAAAATAATAAAAAGGATGGGGAGGTAGAGAAATTGGGATGAGGTTAGTGACCGGAGAGAAAGATTTGAAAGTAGGGTAAAAACATTAGATCATAAATAGGAGTAGGCCATTCAGATACCCAAGCCTGCCTTGCCATTCTACGAGGTGATGTCTCAGGCCTCAACTCCATTTTAACACCAGCACCTCAAACAGTTTTGAATATCTGGGAACGTCATTAAATAGTTGCAGTGATCTATTCTTCACAACTCTTTGGGGTAGAGAATTCCAGATATTTACTATTCTCTGAGAGAAGAAATTTATTCTCATGTCACTTTTATGTGAATGTCCCCTTATTCTGTAACTATATTCTCCAGTTTTAGATTTTCCCACCATTGGAAACATCAACTTGTCAAGCTTCCTCAGAATCTTTGTGTTTCAATGAGATTATTTCTTCATTCTGCTAATCTTAAATGAATAAATACCTAAACTGTTCTTGATAAGCCAGCCTTTTCATCCCAGAAATCAACCTACTTGATTCTGTTTTGAACTGATTATAATGCCAGTCGTACATTCTTTCTTAAATACAGTGACTGAAATGGTGCACAGTACTCCGAGTGCACCCTCACCAATATGCTTCACAGTTGTAGTAAGACTTTCCTGTTTTTAAACTCCAAATCTCTTGTAATAAAGGCCACAATTTCATTTAATTACTTGCCGCACTGACATACTATTTTTGGTGTTTCATGCACAAGAACACCCTGATGCCTCTGTATTGTATTTCTCTCTATTTCATTGTAATATCCCTTTTAATTCCTCCTACGTCTCACTCACCTACATTAAATTCAATCTGCCAAGTTTTTGCCCACTCACTCAATAGATTATCATTCCTATGTTTTCACTGCAACATGTCCTCCCAACTATTTTTCAATCATCAGCAAATTTGGATATATTACACTGTGCCCACCCTCCAAGCCATTAACATAGATTGTAAATAATTGAGACACTGAGACTAATCCTTGTAACACTCCACTAGTTATGTCTTTGCAACCTGAAAAAGTTCCTTAACCCAGGCTCCCTGTTTTCTCATAGAATCACTACAGTGTGGAAACAGGCCCTTCGGCCAAACAAGTCCACACTGACCCTCAGATCATCTCACCCAGACCCATCGCCCTATAACCCACCCACCTAATCTACACTTCCCTGAACAGTGTGGGCAATTTAGCATGGCCAATCCACCTAGCCTGCACATCTTTGGACTGTGGAAGGAAACCAGAGCATCTAGAGGAAACCCACACAGACACAGGGAGAAAGTGCAAACTCCACACAGACTGTCACCCGAGGGTGGAATCAAACTCATGTTCCTGCTGCTGTGAGGCAGCAGTGCTAACCATGCTGCCCCAGTGTGTTAACCAATCCTCAATCCATTCAAGTAATTGACACACAATACCATGAGTGCCTATCTTATGCAATAAGCTTTTACATGGCACTTTATCGAATGTTTATGGAAATCTAAATATAGTATATCTTCCAGACCCCCTTTGCCAACTTTGCTTGTTACACTCTCAAAAGACCCTAAGAAGTTTGTCACAATATTTCCCTTTCACAAAATCATGTTGACAGTGTTTAGGTGTATTTAAGCTTTTCTAAATTATCTTATCATTTCTTCCTTAATGATGGGCTCTAGCATTTTATCCAATGACAAGTGTTAGGGTAATTTCCTGAATTTCCATAATTTCCTGATTTCTGTCTCCCTTCATGAACAGGGTCATTATGTTGGCAGTTTTTCAATTGACTGAAGCCCTCTAGAAGTCAGATGTATTCTGGAATATTTGGACCAATGCCTTCACTGTTTCTACAGCAAAAACTCTTGGATACGGCCATCAGTGCTGGTGATTTGTCTGCTTTCCATTGCATTAATCTGTCAAATACTTTATCCCTCATGATAGAGACAGTACAAGATCTTTCCTCATATTTACACCTTGCTTATCTGATATATTTGGGATGTTTGGAGGGGTCTCCACCATGAAGACAGATGCAAAATATTGGATTAAATTATCTGCCATTTCCAAGTACTCCATGATCAATTCTCCTGTCGCATCCTCTAAGGGTGCCACAGTCACTTTAGCTAATTACTTGTATAACCATAAACACTCTTACTTTTTTTTTACATATCTTGCCAATTTACTTACGTAATCAATTTCCCTACGTAATCAATTTCACTTTCCCTTTAGTCATCAACTAATGTTTTCAAAAGAAATTCCCAATCCACTAGCATACTATGTGTTGCCATTTTGTATGCTGTTTTTAAAATTGGATACTGTCCTCTTCTCTTAACCGTCGGTTGTTCATCCTTCTCATCAAGTCCTTTATTTTGACTGGGTACATTTTTGCTTAAATGTTTGCCACTGCTCATCTATTGACCTTCCCTTATGTTATATACCTAGCCTGTTTTAAAGAACTCTTTCTTCATATCTCTGTAATTGCCCTCATTTCATTTGAGGGCATTGGTTTAAGAGCCGAGTTGTTCTCCCTCAAACCGATATTGAAATTCTACCACATTGTAATTGTGATTGCTACCCCAAGAGGATCCTTAACTGTGAGATCTCTTATTAATCCTATTTCATTACATATTACTGGAGCTAACATAACCTGTTCATTGTAGGGAGTTACAAGAAAACCTGCAGGGCCTTGAGACTGAAATCCTCTGTAAAATGGAATGAAACTGCCTATTTTTTAAAAATTTATTCATTATGTAGGATGTGGGCATAGCTGCCTGGCCAACATTTATTGCCTTGTCCTGAGTTGCCAATGAGAAAATGGTGGTGAGCTGTCTTCTTGAACCACTGCAGTCCATCTGCTGTGAGTTGACCCACAATGCCCTTGAGGAACGAATTCCAGGATTTTGACCCAGTGACAGCGAAGGAACAGTGGTATATTTCCAAGTCAGGATGGTGAGTGGCTTGGAGGGGAACTCGAAGGTGGTGGTGTTCCCATATATCTTCTGCCCTTGTCCTTCTAGACGATGGTGGTTGTGGGTTTGGAAAGTGCTGTCTGAGGATCTTTGGTGAATTTCTGCAGTGCATTTTGTAGATAGTACACTCTGCTGCTGCTGAGCATCAGTGGTGGAGGGAGTGGACGCTTGTGGATGTAGTGCTAATCAAGTGGGCTGCTTTGTCCTGGATGGTGTCAAACTTCTTGAGTGTTGTGGGGCCTGTACTCAACTAGGCAAGTGGGGAGTGTTCCATCGCACTCCTGACATGTACCTTGTAGATGGTGGCTAGGCTTTCAAGAGTCAGGAGGTGAGTTATTCACTACAGTATTCCAAGTCTCTGACCTGCTCTAGTATAGCCACTGCATTTATGCGGTGAGTCCAGTTGAGTTTCTGATCAATGATAACTCCCAGGATATCGATAGTGGGGGATTCAGAGATGGTAACACCGTTGAATGCCAAGGGGTGGTAGTTAGATTTTCTGTTATTGGTGATGGTCAAAGCCTGGCATTTTTGTGGCATGTATGTTACTTACCACTTGTCAGCCCAAGCCTGGATACTGTTCAGATCTTATTGCATTTGGACACAGACTGCTTCAGTGTCTGAGGAGTCACAAATGGTACTGAACATTGTGCAATGATTGGCAAACATCCCCACTTCTGACCTTATGATTGAGGGATGGTCAGTGATGAAGCAGCTGAAGATGGTTGGTCCTAGGACACTACCCTGAGGAACTGCTGCAGAGATGTCCTGGAGCTGAGATGACTGACCTCCAACAATCATGACCATTTACCTATGTGTGAGGTATGATTCTAACTACCAGCGAATTTGCCCCTGATACCCATTTATTCCATTTTGCTCGGGCTCCTTGATGCCACACTCAGTCGAATGTAATGCAGCCTTGATATCAAGGGTTGTCACTCTTACCTCACCTTTGGAATTCTGCTCTTTTGTCCTAATTTGATACAAGACTATAATGGGGTCAGGAGCTGAGTGGCTCCGGCGGAACCCAAACTAGGCATCACTGAGAAGTGCTGCTTGATACATTGTTGATGACACCTTCCATTACTTTGCTGATGATTGAGAGTAGACTGAGTGACAGCAATTGGTCAGGTTGGAATAGTCCTGCTTTTTGTGTACAGGCCATATGTCGGCAATCTTCCAACATTGTCGGGTAGATGCCAGTGTTGTAACTGTGCTGGAAGAACTTGGCTAGAGAAGCAGCAAGTTCTGGAGCACATGTCTTCAGTAGTATTGCCAGAACGTTGTCAGGGACCGTACTTTTGCCATATCCAGTACTTCCAACTGTTTTTCGAAATCACATCAAGTGAATGTGTAATGCTCGGGACCACTGCAGGAGGCCAAGATGGGTCAAAATTGCTGCAAATGCTTCAGCCTTATGTTTTGGCACTGATGTGCTGAGCTGTTACATCATTGAGGAAGGGGATATTTGTGGAGCCTTCTCCTCCAGTGAGTTGTTTAATTATCCACCATCTTTCATGACTGGATGTGTAGGACTGCAGAGTTTAGAGCTGATATGTTATTTGTGAGTTAGCTTAGCTCTGGCAATCCTTTGCTGCTTATTCTGTTTGGGTGCAAGCAGTCATGTTGGTGGTTTCACCAGGTTGACATCTCATCTTCAGGTATGCCTGTTGCTGCTCCTGTCATGCCCTCCTGCACTCACCATTGAACCACAGTTGATCCCCTGGCTTGATGGTTTTGGCTGACTAGGGGATATGTTGGGCCATTAGGTTACAGATTGTGCTGAGTACAATTCTGCAGCTGCCTCATGGATGCCCAGTCTTGAGTTGCTAGACCTGTTCAAAGTGTCTGAAAGCAAACAGCTTTTATAATAAAATGTTTTAATTGATCGTGCAAACAAATAAATATATTTGGCCTGACAGCCATTTCAGAGATATGGTTACAAGGTGATGAAGGGTGAGACCTAAATATTCAAGAACATTAGGTCATTTCAGTATTATAGGGAGCTAGGAAAAAGATGTTGAGATGCCTACTAATTAAGGGTCACATTAACAGTAGTGAGAGATGATCTTAGTTCAGAAGATCAATATGTAGAATAAGCTTGCATACAGTTAAGAAATAATAATAGTAAGAAGTCACTTGTGGGAGTAGTTTATAGGCCCCCTAATAGTAGCTACACTGTAGGATTGTGTATAGAGGAAAAAATTGTACGTGTTTAAAAAAGGGTATGGTAATATTCAAAGTTAATTTCATTTAGGTTGGACAAATTAGATTTGTAGGCATTGAACATGAGTACAAACAATGTATTCAGAACAATTTCATAATGTCAACCAAGGAGTTGGCATTTGTGCAAAGGATGAGTGGATTTCCCCAGTCTTTTTCACCACTCAAACTATTATAGACTGTTCAGAGGCAGGAGGGATGGTGACAAGTGGGCCAGTTGAGGAATATTACAAACCCACCAGCATACAAACCTGCCATCAGGATCCATAAATTCCTACCCAGTTAGACAAATGGTCTCTTTCTGTTCTGTATAATTCTATGAACAGAGAAGTGAAGCATGCAAAAAAATGGCAAGGGAGATGCTGAGGAAGACAGGAAATAGAGGCAAAGACAGAGGGAGTGTTCCATCTGGGGCTTTGCCTCAAAGTTGTGGTGAATCCTGGTGGGATTTTCCTAGTCTTCAGGGGGGCAGGAGGAACAACAGTGATTTTTTATTCTAAAACAATTGGCATTCTCGTGTATTAGTTTCTTTAGTGACGTGCTTCAAATTTGGAGGAAAAGTATGTTTTCTATATTTTCTCATCAATTTAAACCCAGACAAATTGGTTTATATCTCTTCTTCCTACAAACATGGATCACACTTCACCACATTGGTTCATCTGCCAATGTTTTATAATATAATTCACATGATACAGAAGCAAAGCAAAGTAAGTTCATAATGGCTCCATGAATGGAGTAGAAACCAGTTACTGCTACACATCTTTGCAAATATATGTAGTGACTATTGAAAAACAGTGAACAGTGCACATATATGTCTGCTACAATCATGTCACTGGACTCAGTATTGATCTTCCAGAGCCCTCTTTGAAGTCAATGTCAGCCAATCAACAGCTATTGTTACGCTGGTATCGCTGTTGTTCTCTTCAATGGTTACTAGTTTAATGAGCTGTTTATCTTTTTTGATTCTATCCTACCATGTATTTGTGCTTGTGTTGTGAAGCATTCTGCTCACCCCTATATCAAAGAGTGTGTGGAATAAACCTTATTCTGCTTTTTAAGTTCACCACAGTGTTGATGTGATCCTGACAAAATCAGAAAATACAAATAGGACATTGAAGTAAACATGTCCACCCCATATTTTCCCAAAAGGGGGAAGAAATTAATTTCACAAATGTTTCACAACCGTTTGTGTACAGGTGGTGAGAGTAGGGAGATTGCAAAAAATTATTTCAGCACTCACAATCTGCCTTCGACAATTTCTTCTAATTATCCCACACTTTTCTAAGGCTACCTTAATAATATGTACTAACATTTTTACAACAACTGATGTTTGAATAATTATCTAGTAGTTCCAGTTTCTCTCTCTGTCATTTCATGAAAAGCAGCTACACCTTTGCTGACTTCCAATCTGATGCAATCGTTCCCCATCCAGTATTTTGTCCTCCCAATTGTTTTTGATCCTCTATGGCATTAATTTGCTTTTGTTTTTGTGATCGTCCCACTATTCCCTCTCCAATGGGAAACCAAGTGGAGGCTTGGGGACTGCTTTGCGGAACAACTACGCTCGGTTCGCAGTAAGCAACTGCACCTCCCAGTCGCGAACCATTTCAATTCCGCCGCCCATTCCTTAGACCACATATCCATCCTGGGCCTCCTGCAGTGCCATAACGATGCCACCAGAAGGTTGCAGGAACAGCAACTCATATTCCGCTTGGGAACCCTGCAGCCCAATGGTATCAATGTGGATTTCACAAGCTTCAAAATCTCCCCTTCCCCCACTGCATCCCAAAACCAGCCCAGCTCGTACCCTCCCCGCACTGCATCCCAAAACCAGCCCAGCTCATCCCCGCCTCCCTAACCTGTTCTTCCTCTCACCTATCCCCTTCTCCCACTTCAAGCTGCACCTCCATTTCCTACCTAACTTCAACCCGTCCCCTTGACCTGTCCGTCCTCCCTGAACTGACCTATCCCCTCCCTACCTCCCCACCTATTCTCACCCCGCCACCTATCTTCTCCTCTATCCATCTTCGATCCGCCTCCCCCTCTCTCCCTATTTATTTCAGAACCCTCACCCCATCCCCCTTTTCTAATGAAGGGTCTAGGCCCGAAACGTCAGCTTTTGTGCTCCTAAGATGCTGCTTGGCCTGCTGTGTTCATCCAGCTCCACACTTTGTTACCTCTGTTATTCCAGTGCTTCTCTCCAGTTCTCCCCTTGCAATGTTCCAGTGGCACACCCCAGTGATTCTTCATCCCTTCCCATCGTTCTAGTGAACCTCTCTTGTCTTTTCATATTGTTCCAGTAATCATCTTCTCCTGATCCCTTCCCATTTATCCAATTACTCTGTCCTCCTGTCCATTACTTTATTCATTTATGAGACATGGGCATAATTGGCTGGCTAGCATCGTTCATCCCTAGTTACCCTAGGTGGTAGTGAGTTGTCTTCCTGAATTGCTGCAGTCCAAGTGCTGTAGATAGACGTCAATGCCCACAGGGAGGAAATTCCATGCTTTTGACTCAGCAACAGTGAAGGAACGGTGATATCTGTCCAAATCAGGGCCATGAGTGCCTTGGGAGGGATCTTGCAGGCAATGGTATTCCCATGTTGCCCTTAGCCTTCTAAATGGAAGGTGTGGTCTAAGGATGTTTGGTGAATTTCTGCAGTGCATCTTATAGATAGTAGATGCTGTTGCTTCCGATTATCGGACTGGATGCTGGTGGATGTGGTGCCAATCAAGCAGGCTACTCTGTCTGGGATGGTATCAAGTTTCTTGACTTTTGTCAGAGCTGTATTCATTCAGGCAAGTGGGGTGTGTTCCAATTTGTCAATGGTGGACTGGCTTTGGGGAGTCAGTGAGTGAGTTACACGTCACAATATTCCTAGCCTCTAAACTGCTCTTGTAGTCACTGTATTTGTTTGGTGAGTCTAGTTGCATTTCTGGTCAATGGTAACTCCCAGGATGTTGATAACTGGGGGATTCAATGATGCTAACACCATTGTATGTGAAGAGGACAGTGTTTAGATAGTCTTTTATTGGAGATGGTCAATACGTGGCACTTGTATGGTGTGAATATTACTTGTCACTTGCTTGGCCAAGCCTGGATATTGTCCAGATCTTGTTGCATTTGAACACAGACTGCTTCAATACCTGAGGAGTCGCAAGTAGTGCTAAACATTGTACAAACATTGGCAAACATCTCCATTTCTGACCTCATGATGGAGGGAAGCAGCTGATGAAGGTTCAGCCTAGGACAGTACCCTGAGGAACTCCTTCAGAGATGTCCTGGAGCTGAGATGACTGATCTCCAACAACAACAATCATCTTCCTAAGTGCCAGGTATGACTCCAGCCAGTGCATAATTTGTCCCCAATACTATTTACGCCAGTTTTGCTATGGATCCTTGATGCCAATCTCAGTAAAATGCAGCCTTGATGTCAAGTGCTGTCACTCTCACTTTCACCAATCTATTGTTCGTATAGAGAAGTAGTCACACCATAAACTCAGGCATCACAGGCAGGAAGAGAATGGGCGACTACCTGGCAGAGCAGGAGGGCTAAGTAGGCATTTCAGGAATCTCTAGTGACTATTCTCCTGTGAAACGGGTATCCTGTTTTGGATACTGTTGAGGGGAATGCCTTTCAGGGGATAACAACAGCAGCCAAATTCATGGCTTCACAGTTGGCTTGACTGCAGAAGGAGAGAGAGATAGGTATAGAAATGCTGTAGTCATAGGGGATTCAATTATAAGGGCATAGTTAGGCATTTCTGTGACCCTAAACAAAGTGTGTTGCCTCCTTGATGCTAGGGTCCTGGATGTCTGAGCGGTAGCAGGATATTCGGGAGTGGGAGGGTGAACAGTCAGTGGTTGTGATACACATTGGTATGAATGACATAGGTAAAATAAGGGATGAGTTCCTAAAAGCAGAACATGGAGAACTAGGAAGAAAGTTGAAATGTCTGAAAAGATGGTGTGAGGGCAGAGAGTTTCAGATTCATGGAGAAGTGGGGCTAGTTCTGATGGAGGTGAGACCTGTACAGGACCAGGATTGATGTCCTTGGGAGGATACTTGATTGTGGAGGGTTTAAAGTAGTGTGGCAGGGGGATAGGAACAAGAGGAGTAGGGTAGTAGATGAAGAAATTGAGGGAGAGGTAGAAACAAAGGCAAACATTACCAGAAACAAGAACAAGCAGGGAAACACTGCTGGAAAGAGCAGGGGAGGTGGTCTGAAATACATGTATTTCAATGCAAGAAGTAAATAGGCAAGGTACAACTTAGAACTTTAGTTAGTACTTGAAACTATGACATTATTGTGATTCCAGAAAGACAGCTGAAAGAGGGATAGGACTGGCAGCTGAATGTCCCAGGATATAGATGTTTCAGTTGGGATAGAAAGGAAGGTAAAAGGGCTGGGGGAGTTACATTACTGGCAAAGGAGTATATCACAGCTATACTGAGAGAAGATACATCAAAGGCAATATGAGTAGAACTCAGTTATAAGGAACAATGAAATCACAATACTGGAGGTATAATATAGGCCTCCCAACAGCCAGCGGGAGATAGGGGAGAAAATATATTAACAGATTTTGGAAAAATGTAAAAACAGCAGGGCTGTTGTTGTGGGTGATTTTAGCTTCGCCTATATTGACTGGGAATCACTTCATGCTGGGTGCTTAAATTGGGCAGAATTTGTAAGGACCATTCAGGAGGGATTCTTGACACAATATGTAAACCATTCAACCAAGGAGGAGGTTGTACTGGGCCCAAGATAACACAGTATGGAGCTGGAAAAGGCAGCATCAGAGGAGAGTAAAGTTGACATTTCGGGTCAGGATCCTTCTTCAGAAATGCAGAGGAGGAGACAGAGTTTGGAAATAAATAGAGAGGAGGGTTAGGGCTGGAGAAGGTAGATGGAATGGCGATAGGTGAGTACAGGCAGGCAGTGGTGGGGATTGGTCAGTGAGGTGGGAGGAGCAGATAGGTGGGAAAGAAGATAGACAAGTTGTGTCGCATCAAGGAGGCAGGGATCATAGGGAGGATTGGACATGGGATGAGGCCGGGGGTGGGGAGATTTTAAAATTGGTGAAATCCATGTTTAGGCCATCGGGCTATGGACTCTCGAGGTGGAATATGAGGTGCTGCTCCTCCAGTTTGCAGGTGGTGTCATTTTGACAATGAAGGAAGGCCCTGGTTTTGGAAAATGAGCCCAATCAGGTGAGTGAAGTTTCAGTGGGAAAGCATTTTGGGCATAGTGACCACAATAAGTGAGTAGTGACTGTAAGTTTTAAGATACTCATGGATAGGGATAACAAAAAAGTCCTTGGGTGAAGGGGTTAACTTGGGGCAAGGCGAATTACAACAACATGAGGCAGGAACTAGAAAATATTGATTGGAGGCAGCTGTTTTGAGGGTGAATCTACATCTGACAAATTGAGTATTTCAAATGGCAGTTGATAAGAGTTTAGGAGAGACACATTCCTGTGAGAATGAAGTATAGATATGGCAAGTTATGTGAACCTTGGATGACCAGGGATGTAATGACCTTCGTCAAAAAGGAGGAAGCATAAGTAAGCTTTAGGAGGATGGGAACTGATGAAGCCCTTTAAGTATATAAGCAAAGTAGGAAAAAAGTTAAACAAGGAATCAGGAGGGCTAAAAGGGGTCATGAAAAGTTGTCAGCAAACAGGATTAAGGAGAATCCCAAGGCTTTTCATACATACATAAAAAGCAAGATGGTAGCCAGGGAAAGGGTTGACCTACTCAGTGACAAAAGCGGGAATCTATATGTGGAGCCAGAAGAGGTCCTACACAAATACTTTGTATCAGTATTCACCAAAGAGAAAGAAATGGTGAAGGATGATCTCAGGGAAGAGAGTGTCGAGTTTCTAAGCCACGCTGCTATTAAAAAGGAAGAGGTGTCTTAAGGTAGATAAGTCCCCAGGTCCTGATGGGATTTATCCCAGAATATTGAGGGAGGCAAGACAACAAATTGCTGGACTATTGATAGACATCTTTGTGTCCTCTTTGGCCACAAGTGAGGTCACAGAGGACTGGAGAATAGCCAATGTTGTCCTATTATTTAAAAAGGATAGCAGGGATAATCCTAGAAATTATAGACCTATGACTCTCACATCAGTGGTAGGGAAATTATTGGAAAAGATTCTCAGGCACAAGATCTATACATATTTAGAAACAAATGGACTTATTAGTGATAGACAGCAGGATGATGAAGATTATTGATGAGGAAAAAATGTTTGATGTTACCTACATGGACTTCAGTAAAGCCTTTGACAAGGTCCCTCATGGCAGACTAGTTTGAATGATGAAGTCACGTGGTATCAGGGTGAGCTGGCAAGATGGATACAGAAGTGACTTAGGAGACAGAGGGTAGTTGGTGGAAGGATTTTTTTGGAATGGAGGACCGTGACTAGTGGTGTTCCACAGGGATCGGTGCTGGAACCTCTGCTGTTCACGATCTATACAAATGATTTGGAGGAAAATGCAGCTGGTCTAATTCGTAAGTTTGCAGATGGTATGAAGATTGGTGAAGTTCCAAATAGTGAGGAAGGCTGTCAGAGGATACAGCAGATATAGATCAGTTGGACACATAGACAGAAAAATGGCGGATGGAATTTAATCCAGACAAATGCAAGATGGTGCATTTTTGAAGGTCAAGTACAGGTGGAAATTATATGGTGAATGTCAGACCCCTTAGCAATATTGATATACGGAGGGATCTGGGTGTAAAAGTCCACAGATCACTAAAGGTGGCAGCACAGATGGTTAAGGTTGTCAAAAAGGATAATGACATACTTGCCTTCAATGGGAGGGTCATTGAGAATAAGAATAGGCAAGTTATGCTGAAATGTATACAACTTTAGTTAGGTCACAGTTGGAACATTGCATACAGTTCTGGTCACCACACAATCAGAATGATACGGATGCTTTGGAGAGGGTAGAGAAACCAGATTGTTGCCTGGTGTGGGGGATTTCAGAATGAAGAAAGATTGGCTAGATTGGGTTTGTTTTCACTGGAATGCAGCAGGTTGATAAATTGTGAATGACTTGGATAGAGTGGAAAGTATGAGGCTTTTTTGCAGGGTGAAGGGGTTAATTATTAAGAGACACAGGTTCAAGGTGTGAGGGGGGAAAGTGTAAAAGAAATGTGCAAGGCAGGTTTTTCACACAATGGGTGGTGAGTGCCACCACGTTGCTAGAAAAGGTGGTCGAAGTAGACACAAATAGCAGCATTCAAGAAGCACTGGGACAAATACATGAATAGGAAGGAAAGAGAGGGATACAGATCCTCCAAGTGAAGACAGTTCAAGTATCTAAGGACGAAATGTGGTGGAGCAGGGTCGGAGGGTCGAAGGGCCTGTCCCTGTACCGTATTGTTCATTTTTCCAGTGCCTCTCAGCTCCTGTCGCTTCCCAGTATTCCAATGACCCTCCCCTCCTATCCCTTCTGATAGTTCCAGTGATCTTTGCCTAACCCTCACCGCTACTGAAGCAATCCATTCCACTATACTCTACTGTTCTTGCTGTTCTGAAGACCCACGGGGCAGCTGACGGTCTAGATCTCCAGACTTCTAGCACTACCACCATTCTCCAGCACGACCACCGTTTACCGCCCATCCCATTTAGCCCCTCCCCCTCTCACCTGGCTCTTGTGCTATCGTGTCCTGAGCGGAGTCACCAGTGGATGGTGCATGACGGGAGGTGTAGTCCTGATTGCGCCTGACCCTCGTTCATTTAAGCTTTAGGATCCATCAGGCGAGACTACAATCCCAGCGTGTCGAGCACTGGAAGCTGGAGTCAACGCACCTGCTGCAGTGGGTCCGAGCAAGTGGAGCAGTGAGGAAGGTGCCATAATTAATTCCTGTTGATAAACTCAGAGAGAAAATAACATTTAAAATATAGATCTCGTATTGGGAAAACCGAAACGAACGTATCAATTGTAATTTATGTCTTGGATTTGGAACAGACAGTTAAACTCTTGGATACCTATATTTTAACCGACCTGTTTATCATTGTTATTTAATATTTGAGTTTTGATGTAATTCGAAGAAGCTCCTGAGGTTTAAACGAAGACTCCAAATGAACTAACAATCTGTGCTCATAATCCGATACTTGCTGAATAGACTTTGACGCTTCGGAATACACAGGAAATACTTTTGGATATTGCAGTGAATCTGTGTCAGATTTTCTGATACAAACTGACCTGAGTTTGTAACCCATCCTGTGGCACGTATTGTAAGGCGAAAAACAACAATAACGACCTTCAAAGAGCACCAATAAAATGTGGAAGAGCAAGCAATTTCTGTGGATTCGAAGTTTCTGCTCAGCGCTGTCACTCTGTGTACTGATGAGCGGAGTTGGAAATGCTGAAGAAAATGATTTGAAGACAGCTGTAACCTCAAAACCAGGTAAGACCAGTCTCTATCAGTATTAACAGGCCGCATCAATTTGTTTGTGTAATTTCGTTGTCAATGTAATTTGTTCCATGTGTATATTATTTTTGGAGAATGCAAGCTAATAATCTTTTGGTGATAAACTGCTTGTAGTCTTAATCTAATGCAGAAAGTGTATAGATCAAAAACAATTTGCATGCATATTGTGCTTTTGGTGTAAAAAAGACATCCCAAGACACATTGCAAAGGTTTAATCTTAAGAAGTGAGAGAGAAGTTGGGGAAAGAGAGATGAAGGAGAGAAAAAGTTCACAAATTGTCCAAATTGGTTTAATCACCTACTCTTTTGGCTCCAACCATCAAAGTTTTTCCATCCAGTTAAAAGGATCTGAGCTCTGAAACTATAAATGCAATTTAAAATATGATTTAAAATCAGCCTTTAGAACGAGAGGGTACTATCTTTGGTATGTGAATTTTAGGTCAAATAGTGTTTAAGTGCTATCGCTAATATTACAAAGACTTTCCCTGAATTGACCACCATTGTGGGGAACTGATGCCTCTAACCGTTCCTGCAATGCTTAAAGCAAAGCTACGGGGTAGGGACAGTATTGTTCAGATGGAATACCATAGAGAATATCTTGCCAAAACTCATCACCCAGGCTTACACACCATAGATGATCTTACAGACAAAGTACTGGAAGGCTGCTAAAGTTTGTGGAACTTCATACCAGCAGTTTTTGCACCTTCAAGAGAACAGAGGAGAACATCACAAAAATAAAAGTGATACTTTGAGATCAAGAATATATAAAATGTAATGAAAACAGAAAGTATTGGAAATATACAAGAGGTATGACAGCATCTATGAAAATAGAAACAGCATTAACTTTCCAGGATGATAACCTTTCATCAGAACTGGAAGACATTCAAAGTTCTGAAGAAAGGTGATTGACATGAAATGTTAGCTCTGTTTTTCCCTAAATAGGTGTTGTCTGACTGGATCAGAGTTTCCAATGTTTTATGCTTGTACTGCGAGACTAGTCAGATTGCAGATGTTAATGTGGTATTTCAATTGTTTTATCTGCTGCACTTTCATCCAGTTGAAAATACAGAACTATGCTCCTAGCTTGAGTAATAATGATATTATTACTATAACGTTGCCAGTCAAATGGGAAGCAGTTGTTGGGGGAGGGTAGAGGTGCTTGAGGATTTTTGGTCCATGAGATAATACTGGCCAGCTTGTGGCCCATTGTATTTCAAAAATTTTTTTTTTAAGTGTTCAATATCACTATTGATTATGGACTTGCTTCCCATTATGGTATTCAGTGCAAATAATTTGTTCTTGTGGTCCTGGGGACACTTACTGAGGGGAAGCTTGACCTGCTGGACAAGGACATAGTTGTTCAGGAACTTACATATTGTGGTTGACTCTCAGAACCATGGGAACAGTGTTACACAGTTTCAGTTCACCAGCATGCCCTTAGGCAGTTCTCCCATGCCACACCTTTAATTATTTTGTTTTCCTACCTCCATCTGTCATTTCTGGAAATTTATCTCTTTTAGGCTTACAAGAGCCTGTGTGACATGTTATATAAGCAGTGGAAGAGGAGCTTAAAGTGCTGTGCTGTATCATATGAGCATGAATCAGAAATTGGCAGTAGAGCAGTATTTACACTACACCTGTTGCTCAGTTAGATTTACACTGTGTCTCTCCAGGTAATGGAAAGGTACGAAAGTACCTGTGTACAGAACGATTGGTTTGACTGGCTTGAATGTTAACCCTTACACCACTAAGCTGAATGCACATCTTCCTCCTTTTTGACTTTCTTTCCCTTCCTTTCCCCCTAGAAAATATATATGATGGATATTTGCTTGCAACATTGTAGAAGAGCTTGCATAGTTTGCACTCGTAGATTACTGCAGTTTTGCAGACATTTCGTGTTCTGTGATGTGTAGTAGTTGTTTATCTAGCAGTCCCAAATCAGGCCTTGATTAAAGAATACGTCTGTCATTAGGCTAACGCATTCTCTGGAGACAAAAAGAGAAATTGTCAGAAAAACTCAGCTTGTCTGGCAATATCTATGGAGAGAAAGCATAGTTAACATTTCTAGTGCAGTGACCCTACTTCAGAACAGATTGTAGCTAGGAAAAGATTGGCATGTATGCTGAAGATAGGGTGGGGAGACTCATAATTTTTCAGCATTTAACTTTTAATTTAATCTGTTAATTGGTTTTCAGCAAAGGTTTTAAAGTTCATTACTAAATTATTCTCTATATATTTTCATTATTCGGGGGAAAAAAGTCTTGACTTTGTCAGGATGAATTAGTGTAGATTTTTATTAGAAAAATACAAGTGCAGAGAGTTTGTTTGTTTATGGCATGGGTTAGTCATCACTTAGGATGTTGAAGTTTTTGGGAATGTGCCTTAACTGACTCGATCATCTGGAGATCAGATAAGATATTAAGGTTAAAAACAGGGAGGGAGGTGAATGCAGTGGTTTGGAAACTGAATTTGTTGTGGAATGGAAAAGGATGACTTTGATATTCCTAATATTTAACAAAAGAAGATTTATGCTCATCTAGTACTGTTGTCCTGGGTATTAGGTGATGATTTTACAGATTAATGCACTTTGCTGTCCTACATATTCAAGTTGAAATATTTGAGTTCTCACATAGTGGCAAAACTTGGATTTCTTATCCAATCTTATCTTGATTTTTGTGCAGATCTGGGTATCTGGCACAGAACTGGAATCCAGTATAATTGGCTATTTCATATCCTCAGTTATTTGGCTTCAAAATTCTACAAGTATGGTTTGTGGTTCATTTGGAGCTCTGGCAAGCCTGGTGTTGTCTAGCTATTCAATAGCTTTGACCTGGTAGGCCCAGTGTCACAAGTGAACCTGAGTGCATCAACTGGGGATGTAACACATAAGCTGAATGACTGAACATTTAGTTGGATAAAGCTGGTGAGATGTTTTATGTAATGGATCAAATCTGGTTGTACTTGAATTGTGTGTCAGGCAGCTATAAAATAATTTGTAAAACCTGAGGCATAGATATTACTCTCCTTTTTGTAATATGTATTGACAGATTTCACATGTGTTGATGTTGATCGCTTCTATGACCATTATGTGTGGACAAAGCAGGAGCAGAAACATCATTTGTTCTGTCCTCTGAGCAAGGAACTGCTGCAGTTAATACCATCTGCCTTGGGATTCACTGTCAAGTGGAGCAAGAACTGCCTTCCTTTTAACATTAACCAGAGTTCACATATAACTAACAGGACCTATCCAATTGGGACTGCATTTCTCACATTCCATACCCTCCACAACACTGATGCTGGGAATTACACTTGGGTAGTCAGCTTGAATGGGGAGAGATATCATTCCTTCACCATGCAGCTCCGATTAGACGGTAAGGATTTAGCAACTCAAAGGATCAATTAAAATTCTGTGTTTAGCAGAGCCTGATTTGGAAGAGCATTGGTTTGAACGGGCAGGTAGAGAACACCAATCTGAAGAAATGGGGAGATGAAAGCAACTTCCTATTTTTCATCCTTAAGTCCTTTGAGAGATCTACTGCAAAGTAATGCAGGTTTATAAATGTTAGGAAAGTAAGACCTTTATATGATTTTGTTTTCCTCGGTTGCATGAAGTATTGAAGTCCCTGTGCCCGTGCATTGCTTGTGGTGTGAATAGTAGTCATAAGTGTGTGCCAGATACATATGTGCCTGAATGGGATAGTTGAAGAAGTGATTGGCAGCATGGAAAAAAATATTGTGTGAAGCCAGTGAGACTGAAACATGTGCCAGAAACACCAAGAATGATGTTGACACAATGCAACGAATGAAGCAGGCACTCAATACGGTGCATAGACCCTCTCTCCCTCCCCCATTTATCCTCCAGTGCTGTGTTAGCACAGCGTTACTACTCTCATGCAGCTCTTTCTTGGTTTATTTTTCTGCCTGCTTGATACTCTGTAACTACGAAATTGAAAACAAAATTAATTAAGAATTTAAAAAATTATTATTAAGAACTTGAGGAGGTTTCAGGCCAACCACATCAGATAACTTGCTCTGAAAATGCAACTTACATTTTGACAGTTGTCAAATTTCATCTCAGCAACTGAGACAATGCGTGGCATTCTGGGGAAAAAAACAAGATCATACAAAGTAGGTGATAAAATGTGAGGCTGGATGAACACAGCAGGCCAAACAGCATCTCAGGAGCACAAAAGCTGACGTTTCGGGCCTAGACCCTTCATCAGAGAGGGGGATGGGGAGAGGGAACTGGAATAAATAGGGAGAGAAGGGGAGGTGGACCGAAGATGGAGAGTAAAGAAGATAGGTGGAGAGATTATAGGTGAGGAGGTAGGGAGGGGATAGGTCAGTCCAGGGAAGACGGACAGGTCAAGGAGGTGGGATGAGGTTAGTAGGTAGATGGGGGTGCGGCTTGGGGTGGGAGGAAGCTTGGCCTCTCCAGCACCCTCTCCACCTATCTTCTTTGCTCTCCATCTTCGGTCCGCCTCCCCCTCTCTCCCTATTTATTCCAGTTCCCTCCCCCCATCCCCCTCTCTGATGAAGGGTCTAGGCCCGAAACGTCAGCTTTTGTGCTCCTGAGATGCTGCTTGGCCTGCTGTGTTCATCCAGCCTCACATTTTATCATCTTGGAATCTCCAGCATCTGCAGTTCCCATTATCTCTCATACAAAGTAGGATACATTGACATTCTTAAGAATGTTTTAGGCTATCTGCCTATTCCTTTCAAAAAAAACCTCTCATGATATTACACACACTGTCCTGACATCAAATGTGATGAGTTATCCATTTGGATGAGGTGCATTAAAGTGACTCCTGGGCAAAGTTCAACCATTGTGTGGAAAGAACAAAGGGTTTGTAAGAAATCTAACTCCACCCTGACACACTAAGCATGGCTGAACTTATAAGGAATGGGTTTTTGTGCAAATCAAGTTACAAAACTGTTGATGTGACCTTCAAACAAATCCTTTTTGGTACCTTTTTGAAGTAGTGCTGCATCTCTAAAAAGACAGTAGCTGCATCTTTATCAGAGATGCTGGATTCAACCTTCTCATTCTTCTTTCAGTTCACTGAACCTGGATGTGTTATGTTAAGCTTGAATTATCAGGTTACAGTTGTACTCTTGTTTGCTGAAAAGCCTTGTTGCCTGTTTGTCTTGTGCTGAGAGTCAACATGAATCTTGGGAATAATAACAGCATAGTTAATAGTATGGAGACAATGACCGTGTGACACTTTTATTAATGAGTTGGGAATTGCTATTAGTCTGCAGAAGCAGAGATAATGGGAACTGCAGATGCTGGAGAATTCCAAGATAATAAAATGTGAGGCTGGATGAACACAGCAGGCCAAACAGCATCTCAGGAGCACAAAAGCTGACGTTTCGGGCCTAGACCCTTCATCAGAGAGGGGGATGGGGAGAGGGAACTGGAATAAATAGGGAGAGAAGGGGAGGTGGACCGAAGATGGAGAGTAAAGAAGATAGGTGGAGAGATTATAGGTGAGGAGGTAGGGAGGGGATAGGTCAGTCCAGGGAAGACGGACAGGTCAAGGAGGTGGGATGAGGTTAGTAGGTAGATGGGGGTGCGGCTTGGGGTGGGAGGAAGGGATGGGTGAGAGGAAGAACCGGTTAGGGAGGCAGAGACAGGTTGGACTGGTTTTGGAATGCAGTGGGTGGGGGGGGGGAAGAGCTGGGCTGGTTGTGTGGTGCAGTGGGGGGAGGGGACGAACTGGGCTGGTTTAGGGATGCAGTAGGGGAAGGGGAGATTTTGAAACTGGTGAAGTCCACATTGATACCATTAGGCTGCAGGGTTCCCAGGCGGAATATGAGTTGCTATTCCTGCAACCTTCGGGTGGCATCATTGTGGCACTGCAGGAGGCCCATGACGGACATGTCATCTAGCGAATGGGAGGGGGAGTGGAAATGGTTTGCGACTTGGAGGTGCAGTTGTTTGTTGCGAACTGAGCGGAGGTGTTCTGCAAAGCGGTCTCCAAGCCTCCGCTTGGTTTCCCCAATGTAGAGGAAGCCACACCGGGTACAGTATCCGGAGGTTGGTAGGGTGGTGTGTGAGAACGAGGGGGATCCTCTTTTGGGCGGTTGTGGGTGGGGGGGGGGAGGTGTGAGGGATGTGTTGCGGGAAATACGGGAGACGCGGTCAAGGGCGTTCTCGATCACTGTGGGGGGAAAGTTGCGGTCCTTGAAGAATTTGGACATCTGGGATGTGCAGGAGTGGAATGTCTTATCGTGGGAGCAGATGCGGTGGAGGCGGAGGAATTGGGAATAGGGGATGGAATTTTTGCAGGATGTTGGGTGGGAGGAGGTGTATTCTAGGTAGCTGTGGGAGTCGGTGGGCTTGAAATGGACATCAGTTACAAGTTGGTTGCCTGAGATGGAGACTGAGAGGTCCAGGAAGATGAGGGATGTGCTGGAGATGGCCCAGGTGAACTGAAGGTTGGGGTGGAAGGTGTTGGTGAAGTGGATGAACTGTTCGAGCTCCTCTGGGGAGCAAGAGGCGGCGCCGATACAGTCATCAATGTACCGGAGGAAGAGGTGGGGTTTGGGGCCTGTGTAGGTGCGGAAGATGGACTGTTCCACGTAACCTACAAAGAGGCAGGCATACCTGGGGCCCATGCGGGTGCCCATGGCCACCCCCTTAGTCTGTAGGAAGTGGGAGGAGTCTGAAGAGAAGTTGTTGAGGGTGAGGACGAGTTCAGCTAGGCGGATGAGGGTGTCGGTGGAGGGGGATTGGTCGGGCCTGCGGGACAGGAAGAAGCGGAGGGCGTTGAGGCCATCTGCATGCGGAATGCAGGTGTACAGGGACTGGATGTCCATGGTGAAGATGAGGTGTTGGGGGCCAGGGAATTGGAAGTCCTGGAGGAGGTGGAGGGCGTGGGTGGTGTCACGGACGAAGGTGGGGAGTTCCTGGACCAAAGGGGAGAAAATGGAGTCCGGATAGGTGGAGGTGAGTTCGGTGGGGCTGGAGCAGGCTGAGACGATGGGTCGACCAGGGCAGGCAGGTTTGTGGATTTTGGGAAGGAGATAGAAACTGCAGAAGCAGTTATCTTGTATATTTTGCCTCTTCATAGTGCTGCCATTCTTTCACCCATCCCTACAACATGATGAAGTCATGATATTGTCATTTGACTAGTAACCAAAAATCCAAATAATGTGCTGGCAACTAGGGTTGGAATCACACCCGGGCAAATTCTGTAATTTTAATTCAAGCAATGTAGAGTTAATGGTCTAATGATAATCATGAAACAATTATCAATTGTCATAAACACCCATTTGTTTCACGAATGCTCTTTTGAGGGAGAAAATCTAATACCATTCTCTTGGCTGATCTACTTGTGACTCCAAACCCACCACAATTAGGTTGACTCTTAAATGTCCTCTGTAAATGACCTAAAAAGCCTCTTGATTATATCGAGCCACAAAAAATTCTCAAAGCAATGAGAAAGAACTACCAGGTGTCAGCCTTGACACTGGAAACTACAATGGAAAACTTGGTCCAGCTGACCTGCAAAGTCCTCTTCCCTATTATCTGGGGGCTAGTGCTAAAAACGGGTAAGCTTTCTCACAGATTAGTTAGGCCACAGTCTGATTTACTGGTGGTGGTTAATAGATGAAAACATACCATGGGTTATTTGGTGATTCTGGGGGTGGGGATGGAAATGTGGGAAGGTTCAGCTGTGTGTAAGAGCACTTCTGGGTATTAAATAAAAGAGAGAAAAGATTTTAACAATGATTGTTGTGGTGGCTGGAGGTCCAGGATAGCTCTGCAAGAGTTCCTCAGAGCGGTGTTCTAGGCTTAACTGCTATACATTCCGGATCAGTTCCTGCGGCTTGGAGGGTGAGTAATGTTGTCCCACTTTTCAAGAAAGGAGGGAGAGAGAAAACAGGAAATTATAGACCAGTTAGCCTGACGTCAGTGGTGGGAAAGATGCTGGAGT